>NC_044347.1:19365644-19965644 GCF_007364275.1 Archocentrus centrarchus | reverse complement strand
CTTGACTTAGGGAACTCTCTTCCACTTACTGCCTTTATCCTGGGCTTTCAATAGCATATTATGGTCTTACTTAATGGATGGCGTTTGCTCAGCTGTCATAGAGCTTGTTCAGTTAATATAATGTGACCTAAAGAAGGAATATCAGCTGTGATGACTGTTTTAAATGGCATGGTTTTACTCAGTGCTCAGTAATGGCTTTGAATGAATGAGTCCTGTTCTTTGTTTACAGATGTCTGGTCAGTATGTGAAGGAGCTCTTAATATTAGAGAGGTGTGGATTCATCTGGGTAATATAGTTTGGCAGCTGCTCTTTGTAATCTAGAGCCTGTTAACGCTTGTCCTTAAAGTTAATCTTAGCTGATCAGGTCAAAAGTGGACAGTGGTAAATACAAGTGTAAACAAGCACCAAGACTCTTTGTGATCTGATCACTGGGACCATTTGCCGAGGTAGTCTGGGGCACATTTGACTATGGATCTTTTGCAGGTTAAAGATTAATGTGTGCAGATGCATCCCCAACAGAAAAATATGCCATCAATGGAGGATGAAGTGCTCCTTTTTTTGTCTAATCTTAGTTCTTTTGTTTTCTCATCTAGACCTTCTTAAGTTGATTAAGTTGATGTGACAATGTGTAAGAAAATTGGTACATGAGAGGCCAAATGGACACCTCGGAGAGACATGATAAACAGATTTGAATACCAAAGGTTAAAAATCTCATAGAGTGCTGTCTGTGCATTTGTAATACATGAATTAATTACTTTTTTTTCCCCCTATGAGTAGATTTTTGTTGAATGCAAAAAATGTCTAGAATCAAAAGTTGTAAGCACAGGGAACAAATGAGATTTCAAACAAACGAGGAACTAGAGATAAAATATGGGAAGTATATCAGGTGAGCATGAGCAGTACAACAGATTAGATATACAGAGAGGGTTGATTGGATAACAGGACATGGGTGAAAACAGTAAGGGCGGGGCAGTCACAAAGGAGGGAAGACAAAGACAGGAAGTGAACACAAAATCAAAACACATGACAAAAACCAACTATCAATAAATACAGAAAATAACCAAAAGACAAATAATGAAGACTGACATTAAAAATCCTAACAGAGATAGAGGAACACAGAAGACGCTAACATCTGCACAAGACAGAGGGAAACAAAGACAGGAAAACACTGTGGAAGAAGATTAGAAACACAAGAAAGAACATCAGCAAAATCAAAACAGGATCCATCCAACCACAAAGCCAGTCATTAATTTTCTTCCGCTTTTCAAATTCAAGTTGCCCTGGATGCCATAGGTCGAGAGGCAGGGAACACCCTGGACAGGTCACCAGTCTGTCACAGGGCTAACACATAGAGACAGAGAACCATTCATACTCGCATTCAAACCTACAGCCAATTTAGCACCACCGGTTAACCCAATGTTTATCAAACTGTGGGGCGCGCCCTACTGGTGGGATGTAGGGTCATGACAGGTCAAGCACAAACGACCTGGGAGAAAAGTCACGCAGAACAAATGTTGAACGTTGGAAGAATTTTCAAGGCGGAACAACGAAATAACGTAAGTATACAGCAGCAGGTACGTTAGCATAGCGAAATTCTCCACCACCTTTTTGTGTATATAGAGCCGCAGCGGCGGTGCCAGGGGGGGCGCTAGGGGGTGCTATAGCTCAGTCATAGCACCCTGACAGCTGAAAATAGCTTGTGTTGAGAACTGAAAGAACAAATGATCCTCCATAGCACCCTCAGTAAAATGCTTAGCCCTCCCTTAGCACCTGCAGAAAAATATGTCTGGAGCCACCACTGTAGAGCCGTCGCACCTCTTCAACACCAGTGCCCACATCCCCCTGACCTTGCTTCGCCAACACGGGGATTTGGGTGGGGAATGAAAAGATTTCATTATGTAAAGTGGGGTATGATGGGAAAAGTTTGAGAACCACCACCGTTGTGGTGGTTAGCACTCTTGGCACGGTTTTCCACCTGTGCAAACCATCTCCTCCATGTCAAGAGCGTTGGAAGCTTCTGCGCAGCACCTTAAATATTGATTATCAGCCTTGCCATGGAGTGAAGCAGAACTATTGTCTTTTAAAATTTGATATCAATACAAGCATTAGATTGGAGCGCTGTCTCTGCACCATCTACTTGGGAGATAATCATTAGCAGTTATACATGCTGAGTTGCAGTAATGTATAAATGAACTTTTGCTCGCTTTTTTGCCATTTAGTGCTAAATAAAATTTAAAAAATATCTCTTGATAGACTAGATGAATTATAAGGTTTGCATTAAAGTAGATATAAGCCATAATTTAACCAATTATTTATATAAAATCATCTGTCAGTGACACCATAACTACTTAACAACTGCTAAATGGAAGAAACTAAAAGTTTGTCCCAGAAAAATGTGAAATGAATTGTTATTATGATGCTATTTAAGTGCAGCTAAGATTGCTTGATGCTGTGTGCTTCTTCATTTTTTTATTACAAGTTTTCCATCACCCTTCCTTCACATTGATATTCATGTTACGGAGAATGAACTGTCAAACCAATAATCTTCAATCATGTCTACTGACAGAGCGATTCCCTTCAAGTGCGGCAGCGGGTATTGACAGAGAAAAATTGCAGCTGTATGTGTTTGGTTATACATCGCAGTTGTGTCATTTGGCAAAAGCAAAGCAAAAGAAATGGAGATCGTGATAAGAGGACGGAGGGAGACTGGGGGGGGGGGGGGGGGGGGGGGGGGGGGGGGTGAGGAGAGATAGGAAGAGAGGGATCAGTGCAGCTGTGTGCCTCTTTAGGATTCCTGCTCTCTACCTCCTCTCGCCTGGGCCAAACCGGCATCATTAGGTTTGGCAAATTACCCGAGCGGCCATTGTGGCGCAGCCATGGCACGTTAGTGTGTCTTTTTAACTGTGGCTAAACTCAGTCTATTCACTTGTAAAAGAGAGCAGCCATTGGCAGATAGTTGGCAGGTTGCACAGAGAGGCCATTCACCCCGGTAGGAAGGAGCTGAGAACACTGCCTCGGAAATGGTCCTCTCTGAATATTTTGATGGAGAGACTTTGGGTGCCCTCTCAGTGTCCATTTGCTCCAGCTTCACAAATCTGCATCAGCTGGCTTCATTGGTAATCAATATCACTACTTATTATAGGTGAGGGCAAACAGGAGCTGCAGCCAAAAAGAGAATTTTAGCCCTCTGATTTGATGTTGTCCTTTTTTTTTGAAACGTAAGAAGGAATTTGGAGTTTGGTATCCAGGTTTTCTCTGCGTGTAAAGGGGTGGCTGGTGAGGGTTGGGAGGGTTGGGGGGAGGTCCACTCTTTCTTTTCATGATATTTGGATGCTGTCCAAATACTCGGGTGGAGAGAGTTTAGACAAGAGGCTGATATACAAGGGTCAGATGCTGGACTCCCTCCTTTTATTTTTGATGCCACGGAGGAACAAATTACAGGGCTTCCGAATGAAGAAATAATTACTCGCAATTAATTTCGCTGTCATATAGTTCCTCCTTAAAGAGGATTCGTCTGGATTTTAATGAAGCACACTTAACACGTACATCCAGTGTCGCTCAGTGGTGCTCGGTTTGCAGCCTGTGTGGCGGAAGTGCTAAAAAGCATTTTCAAGGTCTTCTGTAGTGCATCTTTTGTAGGCAGATCACGACATAGATAATTACCTATAATAGCTGTTTCGCAAGAAATGAGGGGGGAGGTTACTCATGCTGACAGAAAAAGGAAACGGCCTCTTCACAGTTACCAAGCCGATGTATTAAAGCTTAATAACCTGCTGGTCACATGACCACAAAGGATCTTCACCCTTGACTTATTTTTCCTACAGTCAGATCAAGCGCTTGATTGGCCAGAGCACTGAAATGTTCTACCAGAGTCCTCATAACTTCTCTGGGATACGCTCGTTCAGTTCAAGTGTGCCGTTCATCAAATAAAGACAAGAGGCCGTTCCATGTTTCTTAAATTTTAGTATTTGTCACCATATTCAAGAAATCTCACAAACCTGCAGGCAAAAAAAAAAAAAAAAAAAGCAACCAACACCTGTACTCGTGTCTCCTGACAAAAACCTCTGCGTTGTGAGAAGTTTGTACAACTGTGACAAAGTGCTGCAGAGGCGCTGCTGCTCTGTCCAAACAGTGTGTCACAACACACATTTCCACTTAAATGTTGGACCAAGGGAGAAACTTCAAAGGCTTCTACATTCTGTAGCTTTAGTGTGCAGGGGAAGGAGAACAGGGGGGAAGAATTGCTTATTTTTTTTATACCTTTCCCAAATTTGTCTGAGGAATTACTGGGTAATTTTACACGTTCAAACAACGTGAGAAAGAAAACAAACTGGCCGTCTTCTGAAGACGTGACACAGCCTCTTTTTGAAGGATTATAATAATACCCTGTGTGAATCGTTTCCACCAAACCCCCTTGCTTACAGGTTTATATTTATACTTTAAAATACATGTTACTGTCACAATTACTTTAATACAGTTTTAAAACATATTTCTATTGTTTGTATGTTATTTACCCTCACCATGCACTTTATTTTTTATTAGGTACATCTCATCTACTGCTTGATATTGCAAATATCTAATCAGCCAATCACACGGCATGTAGAAACATTCAAGATGACCTGCTGAAGTTCAAAGTGTGCGTCAGAATGGGGAAGAAAGGTGATTTAAGTGACTGACTGTGGCGTGATTGTTGGTCTGAGTATGAGTGGCAGTTTTCTGGGTGAAAATGCTTTGTTAATGTCAGACCTAAGTGCATCTCCTGGAAGCAAAATATAAAGTCTCTCACTCCATGAGTACCTGCATGATGGCTATGACTAAAACTTGTAGCAAATTACTCGACAGCTTTGTGCTCCCTCTCTTTTTATGGTTATTGCCACTTTGGAAAAATAAGGAAGGGATAACATCTATTATCCAGTAAGTCAACCATTTTCCTGACGCCTTTGTTACTCACCGTGTTTGGTGGACACACATCTTTGGCCAAATGGATGCAATTGCATTGATGATTTCAGTGCATCTTTGTGAGCTCGGTGGCTACGCAGGCACGCTGTGCAGACTCGCTTTTATGGACGTCTGAGTGCACGTCGGATGATTTACGTTAGCATCCACTGCATTGTTTCTCTTGACCTTCATGCATTAGTAATCCTGCAGTCTGTGATGTGTTTTCAGGCAGATGGATAAGTTAGTTGTGTTGTGGTGCAGACACAGGGCACTCTTTGCATTTGATTTGTTCTTGGTTAACTTCACTTGCCCTAAATCCAAACAACAAATGATGAGCCGCTTCGAGGGACAAGCTCTTCGCCTTCTGTTGTGCCAGACATTAGATTTTTGTTGTATGTCTGTCTTTTAATCTAGTGTTACGCATCCAGACTACTTCCAGGAAACTTCAAGCTGTGTGATGCAGGGGACAGCTGTGTTTGGCATATGCAGGCGCGTGGTCAGACAGTGATTTCAGGAGCGGTTGATTTGCTTTTGATCTGCATTCATTTGGTGGAGCACGCATTTTCAATATCGGTCTGTTATGTTCATTTTATTGTGGAAAGCCAAAATCATGATTGAGATTAAAATTCGTTTCATTGAGCAGCCCTAAGGTGACTACTCGTTAAAACCAGGGTACGCAGAAGAATTTCTTTGAACGCAAAAAAAGTCAAATTATGAAGCAGCAGAAGACCACACCAGGTGCAATTCCAATTAGCTAAGAACAGGAAACAGGTTACAGTTTGCAAGGGCTCACCAACATTGGACAACAAAAGACTGGAAAGCTGCCTGGTCTGCTGTGAGGGAGGGCAGGGTCAGAATTTAGCATAAGCAACATGAAAGCATGGATCCATCCTACCTTGTGTCAATGGTTCAGGCTGCCATTGGTGTAATGGTCCAGGGGGCATTTTCTTGGCACACTTTGAACCCCTTAGTACCAGTTGATTGTTTAAACACCACAGCCTACCTGAGTATTGTTGCTGGTCATGTCCATAACTTTATGACCACCATCACGCCACATTCAGTCACTATCGGTAGTGCAGGAAAAGTTCAAGCACATTTAATGAACTCTCTATTTTTTTTTTAGTTTAAGAAACTTCTACAAATCAAGTGCCAGCAATAAATGTCAAAGTGAATTCCAGTGGCAGATAAAGTGTCTATATATGGGCACAAGTTTCAGAGAGGAAGTTAGCCACGAGCTGATTCTGTTTGCAGGGTTAGTTTACATCTCAGGATGTGATGGACAGCAGAGCCTTCTCCCAGGCAAGCGACACTAATGACTCTGAGGCCACTCACAGCGACTGCTTTGGTCAGCAGGAGTTACTTTCAACATCAGTTTGCTTCCTCAGTTTTGCTGGTGAAGTGCACATTCCTTAACAACTTGTTTGGATCCATATAGATCTCCTCTCGATAATGTAGTAAATGCTTAAATGCATCTCTGTGCATTTCCTTTAAATATTTAACAGAATGCATTTCATTCAGTCTTGTCTCAACAAGCTGCAGAAGGATGAGTGCAGTGGTATGCAATTGTCAAACATTTCCAGGGCAAATCTAATCTACTAATACTTCTTTGGCAAAAAGACACTCCAATAAAATAAAATAAAAGCAAACAGAAAAAAATAGAGAGAATTTTGGCAGTATTGAATGCTGCTGCAAACCCTGAATAAACCCTATCATACTTCAAAATAAAAGCTTCACTTTACCAGCACTCTTCTAACAGGTTAACATCACTGTTTTATGTTTTGAAGTTGCTGCAGGAAAATGAAGTTATCATCATGCTTCAGCAGCTGCACGAGCATCTTAGTTATGTTGTCTGCATTTTGTCTGTGAGATGTTTGAATCAGCTTTCAGTCTTGCAGAGGAATTGCAGGCAGAGGCACCAGTGAAGGAGGAGAGAGGAATTGGCAGGCAACAGGGGTTTGAGTACACACCTGTCATACTTAGCTGTATTAATACACTGCAGCCTGGTATTCAGCTTTATTTACTGACTTGGTCTTGGCTGTGCTGCTCCAGTGTGGAGGTCACATGTTCACTCTGTGTTCTGTGGGATTTCGTTTTTCCGCACAGTCCAAACACGAACCGGTCACATGAATTGCAGACTCTGTGTTTCTAATCTCTTCACAGGTTGTTATTTCTTTGTGGTGTTTTCCTAACACAGCCAGCTTCATGAATGAATAAATGTTCAGACACGCTCCCGCTCCGGGAAAACAGCCATCTGCTTTTATTTTTGCAGCACTTACTTCCAGCTTTTCCTAACAAATTCAAAGTACTGTAGCTCAGGTCCGGCTGTCACTGGGCAGCAAAATTAGTTCTGCCTTATTCAGATGTACATAATATTAAACACTATATAGCCAAAGTGTTCGCTCGTCTGCCTTTAAATACATATCAACTTGAGTGGCATCTCATTCTTAATGCATAGGTTTTAATATGATGTCAGCCCACCCTTTGCAGCTACAGCAGCTTCAACTCTTCTGGGAAGGCTTTCCACAAGGTTTAGGAGTGTTTATGGAGATTTTGGACCATTCTTCCAGAAGCACATTTGTGAGGTCAGACACTGCTGTTGGACGAGAAGGCCTGGCTCACAGTCTCTGCTCTGATTCATCCCAAAGGTGTTCTATCAGGTTGAGGTCAGGATTCTGTGCAGGTCAGTCAAGTTCTTCCACACCAAACTCGCTCATCCGTGTCTTTATGAATGAATGAATGAATGAATGAATGAGTTTATTGCCATGTGGGTGAACAAGTTCACACATTGGAAATTGCAGTTACAGAACACCATCCAAGAATACACAAAACACAACACACATGGGGGGATATGTGTCCTGGGGTCATGCAGCCGACTTGCAGCGCTACCTTTGGCAGGAGGAGAAAACAACACATCATGGGGAAGTTAGGTTAAAAAAAGTCATCTGGTACAGTGCTCAAAAAGAGCACTACACCAGGGTCCAAAAAAACCACCTTAGCAAAGCATTTGCACATGTAAAGCTAGGACAGCGGCGGTAGGTGAGGTCAGGTCAGGAGGGAATGCAGACGGAGATGAGAGGTGGGGGCATTGTGGAGCCAGATGCCAGGTCCTAGCCAAAACAGTTCGCTGATAGTGGTGGAATTTCATCAGCGGCCGTGGTACACCAGACCCAGCTTCACAAATCACAACGCGGAGTGGGGGGAAGAGCAGCCGCACACAGAGCCCTGGAGAGAGATATGGTTGCCAACCCAAGGCCGGCAGGGGAGCCGAATTCCTGATAACAAATGTTGTTTTGGAACAGGCTGCTTGTTTTTCCAACAGCCTTCAGTCTTACTGGGAAACCATTCAAAAATCCAATATTCCAAATTCGTTGATTGCCGTCCTCACTGTGCAGAACCGAACTATATCTCCTGATCTAACCCCTCTCGCCTGCGAGCTCGCTAATCTTGCGGCTCAGGTCCACCAGGCTTTGAGTCTGAGTTTGTACGGCTCTGCTCAGCCCTTCCACCTTATGGACCTCCTTTGTGCACTGGTGTGCAGTCATGTTGGAACAGGAAGGGGTCATCCCCAAAACTGTTCCCACAAAGTTGGGAGCATCAACTTGTCCAAAATGTCTTGGTATGCTGAAGCATTAAGAGTTCCTTTCACTGGAACTAAGGTGCTGAGCCCAACTCCTGAAAAATACCTCCATACCATCATCAATCGCTTCCATTTAGTTATAATACCACTAACAGTTGACGGTGCAATATTTAGTAGTGAGGAAATTTCAGGACTAGACTTGTTGCACAGGTGCCACACTGTATCACACTGGAAGTCACTGAGCTCCTGAGAGCGACCCATTCTTTCACAGATGCTTGCAGAAGCAGTCTGCTTGACTAGATACTTGGTTTGATAAACCTGTGGCCGTGGAAGTGATTGGAACACCTGAATTCAGTGGTTGTATTTTTAATTTATTTTTTACTTTAGATACAGTATTGTGTAGAAATCTTGAGTCAACCTTCATTTCTTTGTGTTTTGCTAGGACAATGGGAAATAGATGCACTGATTTATTGAAATGAGCAAACATGGAAATACAGCATATAAGACAAAAACAAAGTTTGTAGAACTCTAATGAGCTAGAAAGTCAATATTTGGTATGAGCACAGTCTGAACTCTCTGAGGCAGCCTTCTTGTCTTCAGGAATAGTTCTCCAGGCTTCTTGAAGGACATTCGAAGCTCTTATTTGGATGCTGGCTGCCTTTTGTTCCATTCACTCTCAAGATGATCCCACACTGCTTCAATAATGAGGTCCGAGCTCTGGGGAGGCCAATCCATGACTGATAGTGTGTGTTTTTCTTTCCAGGTATGCTTTTACTACATTGGCAGCATGTTTGTCATCATTGCCATGCTGAAAACTGAAGCTGACACTTTCCAGATGGTATTTTTTTGGTGGATCAAAATCTGGTGGTACTTTTCTGCGTTCACAATTCTATCAGTAACATCCTGGCTGAAATGCAGCCCCAAACCATGACAGAGCCTCCATCATGCTGTTTGAACGCAGCTGTGAGTGCTGATGCATTCGATATTTTCAGTTGGCAAACACAAATCTAGATGTTTGCATTTGGAAGTAACACGGTTTTTATGTCACCTATTTTGTGTTTAGACTTGTGACGTGGTGACTAAGCGTTGAGGTTCAGGCATCACCGAGTCTGTAGGGATTAATCACTTTCAGTCAGCATCCATTTTCATGGTGGCTGTTAAAATGTTGATGGAGCAGCATTCCCATCACTTTGGAGTGCAAGGATTTAGGGGCATATCCTGTTATAGTTCAAGAAAGACAGTTCGTGGGACATGCAGCTAGGATTTTGGAGATTGCAACGCTAAAATAAGAGTGTAATGATAACCAACAAGATGACAGTATCATACTGTAATTCTTAGATTCTACACGGCACAGTGCTGCAGGTTTTCTTGTTGATAGCAGTAAGTTTACTGCAAACAGGTTAATTCTTGAAATTTAGTTACCAGAACTTTATTACAGTGTACATTTATAGGCTATAGAGTTTGAAAACATGAAGCGGGTGATCCTTAGGGACAGTGGTGCTGATAAGTGAACTCTCATGGTCATATTGGCAGTGGCCTTCTTCTCTCAGAAGCAAAGGAGGGAGTACAATGTCATTGTTAAAGCACAGTAAAAATGCTAAAGGAAAACATCAGTATGGATAGTTGGGGTTAACAGTGTGTTAAAGAGTCCGGGTGTTACTTGACTAAACTGAACCAAACCAAACAGAGGTCCTAACAAACTTTGTCATGTAGACAGAGGATGATGAATATGCGCTTTTTGTCTTTAACTAAGGCTAATCACCAAGGGAGAGTCTGCATCCACACATTTCCTACTTCCCCCGAAGAATCTGACTGACGTCCACTGTCGCTCCCCCTCGTTGGTCTGAATAGGCAAATCCCAGAACATTAGGCCTCTCACTGGCCAGCCTTTGCACGGTGAGAGGACCGTGGCCCCACAACAAAGGCGAGGCCAGCGGTTGGAGGCTCTGCTCCTGTCGCTTCATTAAGCAGCAATGTGAGACCCAGCAGGCTGAAAAACCTCTGCCTCCACACGTATTCAGTCTTCCCAGTGAGCAGTAGACAGGCAGACATTCACCGCCTCCATTCTTTGTAGTGCAGCTGGTTTAAGGGTTAAAGAAAAAGAGGGCTGGCGGAGAAGAAGCTGCTGTGCATGAACAAGAAATATGCTGTCCTGCAGTGTTGAGGATGTAAGAAGTTTTCAATACATAGTCGGAACATTATGGCCTTTAATTTATCACTCAGCTCAGGCAGTTTTAGAGTGGAATTTATGCCATAACACAACTTAACGTTAAGGTGTCAGTGCAGGATCGGGCATTTCACTTGCTCTCATGGTGAAGGTGTCTCCTTTTATTTAGTCCTCAGCTGCTATTCAAACTACTTTCAGTGTTTACATGCAAATGGTTCACCAGCTATTATAGCAATTAATTTTAAAACTGAAATTTCACGAGATGTTCCAAAAGACAGTTCAGATCCTTTTGCCACTCCAGGGCTCATACAGACAGTTGAGGTCTTTACACGTGTTTGCATTCACATTTTTTTTTCTCTATTTAGCAAATTTGAAATAATAACACTAACATCCTTGGTGTTGCATGGCTTCCTCTCCTGCTCTGTTTTAAGTCTGCCTCTTCACTGTGGGTTATTCAGTAAAGAAGAAAGTGCCAGAAAATATGCTTGATTGCTTGTTTTCCATGCTCTTTTAGCTTTATTTGTCTATAATTCACCCCCCCCTCCTCCTTTCAAAACAAAACAGGAAGCAGTGACGTCTCTTACAGTACAGTGCCCTCATTTTGACCTGGATGTCCATGTGTTTAGCAAGCTCACAGTGAATGACGTTTATCTATATTTGCTATATTTAATCCGTTGACATCACTGGGAGAACCTCTCAGATTGCGTTCTCTTCTCTTTACTTGCTGCTGTTTCTTTAGCATCATTTCCCTCTGTGTGCTGCACATGAGAAAGAAAAAGTCTGATTCTTGTCCGACACAGCTGGATCAGACTTTGCAAACTACATAAGGGTCTTTGATCTTTGTGCCTAAAGTCATCAGATCATCTCCTTTGAGCAGATTTGATGTATATAAAATTAATCTGACCTCGCTGACACAAAGACCCTTCATGTGGCACACCCGTCTGTTTGGCTACGGGCCCGGGCTCATCTCTGAATGGATCTCCTCAGACAGAAAGAGGCACCCAAGGTTTGAGAGTTAGCGTTAGAAAAGATTGGCAGCTCTGGCCTTTAGAGGTGAATTAGCCATGACCGAGTCCTGCTGACACTGAGGCGATGGACACACAGAGCAGACAGAGAGAGGGTGCAGAGGGACCGCGGGGCCGGTCGACTGGCAAAATTAATGTAGATGAATGGGCAGGAGGACGGTGAGAAGAGAGGGTGTGCAAGCGTAAGCTATCACTGATATATTGAGTCTTCCACAGTGATTATATAAATGCCAAAAATTTAAGGATATTTGTCACAAGACTGATTGGTTTATTATTCCTGTCATTCCTGTCTGGCTGATGGACAGATATTCCTTCTGCTCCAACAGGTGATTCCTGAGGACCTGATTGAAGACTGGATGTGGTTGTAACTATGGTAACATCAGGGTGGAGGGTGTGGGCCCTCTCCCCCTGTGGCCTTGTGCTGGTCATCTTTTTATCCATGTGTCTGTCCCAGGAGCCTCACATCAAACCTGCAGACTGCAGCAGAAAGGAGCATCCTATTGTTTCCTTCCAAGGTGAGTGCATCAGCTCAGGACGGTTTGTTTTGAGGAATCATCTGTAGAGAGGGAGGACCGTTAATGAATTTAGGACTTGAAAATTAAGGCACGCTCCAAATCCCGCTCCAAATCAGGGCCTTTGTGAATTTTAATCACTTTAGTTTCTTAATAAATTTGGGCCCACCCCCCTCGTAGCTGCACAGCGACTCGCGCTTTGTGCACATGCCAAACTAAACAAAGGCACCACTCTAGCACCAAAGTTGATGCTGAAGTTAAACAATTTTAACTGAAGAGACTGAGCTGCCGTGTATCTGTTGTCCATGAGACAATTTCTGTTCTCAGAGAACATAATTTGTGTTGTCATTTTGATGTCAGAATAGACACCTGCAAATATATGACGGGGAACAAAGGCTGCAGAAAGCCGGTGAAGTGAAAAGAGTCCTGCAGCAGCAGCAGGATAAAAGGCCACATTTCTTTGAGCCCACTTTCAAAGTGATTGGTGATTTAAATAAAACTTCCCATGCAACGATTGGGTTGTCATGCCCAGGTTGGGAAATAGGTCATGTGTGACTTGTAGACTTGCATGCAAGAACAAAAAGATGTGTGAGGACCAAACTGTATGTGAAAGGTTATATGGGACATACATTTTTTTATTTAAATTAAAGCATTTGGTAACATTTAGGTTACCAAAGGATCTTTGTATAAAATCTTCCCTGGAAACACAATTGGGTTCTCTGGGCATACTCCCTAATGCTGAAATGCTGTATTTGTAAAGAACTAACTTTAACTTAATGCAGTCTCTCAGTATTTTGTTCACTGGTGTGAAAACCTGACATTCATTGGGTTTGTATTCTAAGATAACCACCGCAGTAACAATGGCTGATTTGTGTCCATTCACAAAATGTTCTCATGAAAATGTATCAGCACAGCAGCCTGGGTACTCGCACAAAAGTCTTGTCCAAATCCATAAAACGTTCAGAATTTCATTTCACCAAATCTTTAGCTCTAATCTCTGCAATCTAAAAGCTGCTGCACAGCTTATTCTGCTGTTATTACAATGTTATTATTATTATTATCCCAAACACCACCGTCTACGTGAGTATTGTTGCTGACTACATCCTTCCCTTTATGACCACAGTGTACAAAGCTCAAATCATTTCAAACTTGACAACAAGCATGACTGTGAGTTCTCTGTACTTAAATGGCCTCCGCAATCCAACGGAGCACCTTTGGGATGTGATGGAATGGGAGATTCAGATCGTGGATGTGCAGACGACAAATCTGCAGCAGTGTCATGAATGTTTCCAGCACGTTGTTGAGTCTATGCCATGAAGAATTATTCCAGTTCTGAAGGCAAAAGGGGGTCTAACCCGGTACCCGTAAGGTGTTCCTACTAAAGTATCCTGGATCTGTAAGACCAGTAATAGCAATGATGATTGCTGTCTTCTGTGCATTTTGTTCTATAGCTGTTTAAAAAATGTTAAAATAAAAAGAAGTTCACAAGCAGCAGATGTCAACGTACGTAATACAATCAAAAATATCTGAAATAGTTAACTGACTTTGTTTGCAAAAATGAGCTTCAATTTTTAATTCCCTGTACTTAACAAAGACGAAGTCCAAGAAATTAGAACGAGTTGTTTCTCCTTGTGTACTGTCGGATTAGTATTTTGAACGTGAGGGTGCACGTAGACTGCCTGCACTTGTCCGCTTTGCAGCAGCTCATTATGTACACAGGCAAGTGCACAAAAGCAATTTGGATTCAATAGCTCTCTGAAAATCACTGCTGTTCAAGTGATGGTTTGTATTCATGTTGTTTTGTTGCCCTCTTTCAAAGCTTTTCAACGCAGAACTGAGACCAGACAAGAATGATGGTTCGGTTTCTAATAAGCATCTTGACACGGTGGTCGCTCATAACCTTTCAGTTTGTTGTTTTATGCAGTTTTGTGTAGCATTAAAAGAGAATAACTAATACAGTATGAAGCATGAAGCATGAGTTTAATATAAAGTACCAAATTCTGGTAGCAGTAAAAACTCTCAGGTGGAATTAGGCTGCATTAATAAGGATTTGCTGGAATTGTGTTTATCTTGTGCATCAAGTCTTACAAAGAGACACACTGACACTTACAGGTGTTAATGTTTCGGAACTGTGCTTGACAAGTTCCGCAAAATAACTGAATGTAAAGATTTATGTAAAATTAATAAATGTGTTGATGTTGTGTCTGCAGCGTGGCGTTATTAAATGTTCTTCTTCAGCTGTCTAATGACTGGGAAACAGCCTTTGATGGTATTATTTTGACTGGATGTCAGTTTGCATTCAGCTCAAAGTGTTTGCCTGGCAAACTGTGCCGCTTTTGTTGTTGATACTTTTTTTTTTTCCCCCCACAAGCCGGCTATCAAATGAGAGGAACAGGCATTTATTCCTGAGAGGCAGCAGCAGTAATTTGCTCTGAAACACTGCGGGAAGCATTAATTTGTCTGTGGGGTTTTTCACACTCCCCGAAGCTCATGTGAAACAGCTAACGCAACTTTGTTAAGCGTTCAGTTTTGATTCACTGTCATACTGCTCAGCTAGTGGTTTTCAATCAAGGGTGTGTAAATATCATCCATTATAAACTAAATTTATACAATGACTTTCAAAACAAATTTCTTTGAAAAGGTGCAGTTCTGTGCAAAGGTCTTTTTTGCTTCCAAGGAGCCAGACTTTAGTTTTTCTTTGGTCATTGGCTGCTTTTTCACTCATTTACAGTGCAGTCTGTGTACCTCACGATTTTCAGAGGAATGTCTTTTTTTTATTTGTTTTATCACTAAACACTGGCCTATGAATCATTCAAGCACAAAGAAGGCACCCAACTCAAAGGATGAGACAGTGTTATGTCTACACATAACAGACAACTTAGCAAAGATCCCATTTTAAATGGGTTCTTTCTGTGTCTTTAGGCACTTTGTTGGTAGCAGCCTGTAACAAAAACAACAACAGCATTTCTTTAGTTTAATCTATGAAAAATATTAAAGGTAACACAGTTAGACAGGCATAAAATAATATTTTTGCAACAACAAAGTGATTTACAAACCACTATTAGCTGAAAACTTGGCATATCGCAGCATGGTGTGCAGTGTATCCTTAAAAAAAATCAGAGAAAACTGCACAAGTTGTGGAAAACAAGAAGTGGCAGGCATTGGAAAGTCGCAACCTTAAGAAATAGGAAAGAAAAGTCCTGCAAAGACCTGACACAGGATCTGAGAGATGCATCTGGCCCTTCAGTTGATCCATCCACTGTTCACACACACACACGCACACACACACACACATATATATATCGTTAGCCTAATAGCATAATGGCCTAAGTCATATTTTGGCCAAAATTGAAATATCTATCTAAATGAATCTACACTGTTAGCAGAGTAGAATTATCAATAGAGGAAGGATTATAATTTGAAAGTTTGAAAATTGGGAGACTTCCAGTCTGTAATGTCCTGCCCTACAATTTTGGAATGCAAATGTGTACTTTCAGTCTGGTTTCTGGTTTTAGGTTAAAAAAATGAAAGATTAATTATAAAGCTGTCAGACATACTGGACAGAAATGTGTCGTGAGTTAAAAGCCAAATATCATTTGGTAAAAAGGATTCCCAGACAAACACTGGATAATTAATATTTTCCATCATCTTCTTCTTGTCCCTCATATTTCATTTTCTCCTCTTCTGCCTGCCTCTCTACCTACTTCTACACTCTTCCTCCTCCTCCTTACTTCTTATTTTTGCATCTACTTTTTTTTTAACCTCACTCCTCATCTTTTGATTCTTTGTCCATCCAGCTCTGAGGTCTTGGGTGTCTGAGTTCACACATCCCGAAGTAAAGGACTTCTCCCAGCTTGCTATGGACCTGAGAAGAAACCAGCTCATTGTAGGAGCAAGGTGACAAATATCTGCGTGTAAAGCATGAATCACTCAAGCATTATAAATACATTATGTTACCAGTATATAGTGTTGGCAAATGCAATTCACCATACAAGCAGTCTGGAGTGAATATCCTGGACAAGCCCCCACTTTTAACATGTGGGTGTTTCAGAACTTAAACAATGGAAATCCACACAGCAACAATTATTTTTAATGTCAACACAAAAAGTAGGTGCTAATCTACTGAATTAAGTCCAAGGACAGTACTAAAAACTGAAGAACGTTCCTGAATGGAATAGGAGGACCCAAAAGGAAGAAGGAAAAAGGCAGACAAAACGAGCCATATAGTTATATTGCCCAGGGTCCTCACAAAGGGTTTGATCAAAATGTATCAGGACAGAAAGTGGGAGATAATACAGGCTAACATGTATGTCCTGTATACTGCTAATGTGAGCTTCTGCTGTTTTAGCTCTAAAGTAAAAAAATCTTTTACAGAAATTTCCTGTTCAGACTGAGTTTGAATAACACCTCGCTCATACAGGTAAGATTAGCCACATAAAAATGAACTATTGTTGAAAGACATTTAAATTTTAACAGTATCTTTTTTAAATAAAAAGTTTCATACAGCTTTCTTTTACTTATTACATTAAGTGCAGCTGCCTATAATGTTAATATAAAAAAAATATTTCCTTTTTTCCCCCCACAGGCAACCGAATGGGCGTCCGATGAAGACACAAAGCGTTCGTGTCAGAGCAAAGGCAAATCTGAGGTATATATGTGATATTAGACAGGATTCACACTTTAACGGTATCTCATGAAACAGCAAAATTGAGTTCCAGTGCATTTGTCTGCAGGATGAATGCCAAAACTATATACGGGTTTTGCTGATAAGCGGAAGGACACTCTTTACGTGTGGGACCAATGCCTTCACCCCTGTCTGCATAACCAGGCAGGTTGGTACAACCATTTTTTTTTCACTTAAATGAAATTAATGAAACTGTATGGTGTGAAAAAGCAGAGAAACTTTTGGGGTTAAAAAAAAAAAGGCATTTATAAGTTATGGATCCCAAGGTGATGCCTTCATTTTTATGTAAAACGCAAAAGTAGAGAGAATTTAAAAAGATGTAATCAAGAAATCTTTTTTTTTTCTGGCCAATTTGATGAACTAACTTATCTTTTCTCCTGATACATTTGTATTTAATAAAGCGTTAAAGTAATTATAAATAGTTTTGGCACCTTTGTGATCCACAGACGTCTTCAGCAGCTTTGTGCATCTGGGAAATTGTAGTAACTCAAGATTGCATCATCCTTACAAATTAATTAAAAGTTCTGGAATAATGTGAATAGGACGATAAAACAGTGAGGAAAAAGTTATTTGTCAATCCTCTAAAATGGCAGCAAATTCTTAATTCAGTCTCCCTGCTTTCTGTTAGATTTCTAACCTCAGTCAGGTGCTGGACACAGTGAACGGTGTCGCCCGATGTCCCTATGATCCGCGCCACAACTCCACCGCCATGATCACAGAAAAGGGCGAATTGTATGCTGCCACGGTGATTGATTTCTCTGGACGTGACCCGGTCATCTACAGGAGCCTGGGCAACATGCCACCCCTGCGCACCGCCCAGTACAACTCCAAATGGCTCAACGGTTAACAAAACACCACACTGATTTGTGTTTTTCATCCACCTCACGCTGGTCCGAATCTCTGACATGTGGCTCTGTTGCTTCTCCCCTAGAGCCTCATTTTGTGTCCGTTTACGAGATCGGCCGTTTTGCGTACTTCTTCCTGAGAGAGACTGCTGTGGAAAATGACTGTGGGAAGATGGTGTTTTCTCGAGTGGCTCGGGTCTGTAAGAACGATATGGGCGGACGTTTTCTATTGGAGGACACCTGGACCACCTTCATGAAGGCTCGCCTCAACTGCTCACGCTCAGGAGAAATCCCCTTTTACTACCACGAGCTGCAGAGCACCTTCTACTTACCCGAGCAAGACCTGATTTATGGCATCTTTACCACTAATGTGTGAGGCCTGTTTCTTAATTAAAGGAAAGGTTTTTACAGATTTTACAAACCAAAATCAGATAAGGCAGCATGTACCAAATAGAATATATGAAAGACGGACTGACCCACCTCACCCACTGGCCTGTGGACAAGCCTTAAATTTTTGCCGCTTCCACCTTGGTTAACGTACCTAAATATGGTCCAGCACTTAAAAAGGCGCTGTCCAATTTGGAAATGAATTAGCTGAGACAATAGCTAGCAGCTATAGCTGCCTGTATCTGCATCTACCTGTCACTTCAGGTGTACACAACCTTAATTATGGATAACTTTAAGCCCTATAGCACTTCAAATGGATGAGATATAAGCATTTATTCCCATACAATTGTCAGGAAGTTTGAAATTATCTATAGAACCCAAAACAGGTTATTGTCTCGTGCTGGTGATGTGCTTATATCTTCTTTAAGGTTGGACCTTTTAACATGGCAGTCTAGCTTTGAAGACAGCCTCAAACATCGGAGTTTAGTCTACACAGTGTTTCAACTGAAGCAACTAAAAGCTTATATTTTACTGTTATAAATGTAACAATTTAGGAAAAATGTGCTTTTTCTGCACAGAAATGTTCAGCAATTTTTATTTCATCCTTGCTTTCCTTCACATTGAATAGCTAAGACCTGACCATGATAATGTCCTCCTCTTCTCTAGGAACAGTATATCAGCTTCTGCTGTTTGTGCTTTCAATCTGAGCTCCATCACCCAAGCCTTCAACGGACCATTTCGCTACCAGGAGAACCCCCGCACTGCGTGGCTGTCCACCCCAAACCCTATTCCCAACTTTCAGGTAACTTATTTCAAATCATGGACAGAGGGGAAAAAGATAGATGTATCAGGTAGATGCATCTGTATTTTTCTCTGAGAGCATGATGTTGATAGATGATGGTGAGGATGCTAAGCAAACAGCTTCATCCTGCTACAGTTGCCCTGCTATTCCTCCAAGGCTTGGAAAGAAGTTTTCAAAAGACTGACATCTATCTCATCACATCTAAATGCAGCACAGCAGAGAATTTTTACTCAGCTCCAACAAATAACCCCCCCCCCCAAAAAAAACAAAAAACAAAAACAAAAAACAAGTGCTTGGCAAATTTCCCAATGGATCTACAAAGTGCTATTCAGATTGAGCTACAGGGACATTGTTGTGGCATTCCCTGTTATATAATTTCTGTATATAAGCATATGTTTAGCCATGTTCAGTTTTAAACTTGCATTTATTTAACATAAATTAGCACTGTAGTTAATGGTCTGATTTCACTCAGGCCTGAAATGTTGTTCTTAAAACTGTAACAAATGTAAATGTAAATGTGTCATTAAGCCAGCGTGTGCAAAACTATTTGCACGCCTCACAAAAATCAGCCATTATCCTCCTTCTCGACTGCTCAGTGTGGCACATTAGAGGAGGGCGGCGCTGGGGGAAACCTGACAGAGCGCAGCCTCCAGGATGCCCAGCGACTCTTCCTCATGAACGACGTGGTCCAGCCAGTCACCGTCAACCCCCTGCTCACCCAGGACAACCTGCGCTTCTCCAAGCTGGTGGTGGATATCGTTCAGGGCCGACAGGCTCTCTACCATGTCATGTACATCGGCACAGGTGAGACACGTTTAATTATTAATTAGAAAATAATTACTCGAAGCAGCTTTTTGTCCACCACACTGGAGCTTTGTCTCTTGTTTGTTTTGTCTTAAAAGAATACGGCACCATTCTGAAGGCTCTGTCCACAACCAATAAAAGCCTGCATGGCTGCTACCTGGAGGAGCTCAGGATCCTCCCTGAGGGGAAAGCGGGGCCGATAAAGAGTCTGCAGATCCTCCACAATGACAGATCGTTGTTTGTGGGGCTTGATGACAGATTGGTGAAGATCCCATTAGAGCGCTGCTCCAGCTATCCAACTGAACGGTTCGGTCCAACAGTTTTTATATACGCAAAGTAAATTTTCCCTAAAACTTTTTAGTCCTTAATCCAAATAGAAAGAATCCTACCTATGGATGAATGAACGTTAGGACCATAAATATGATTGAGTATAAATATTTAGCATAAGCAAATGAAAGACTGTAGCCTTTAGTCTGCGAGCCTGCTAAAATATTGATTTTCTGGTGCCAGTGATGAGTGTGCAAATTTACTAACAAACACACGAGGGTGTCCAAGTCTGAAGGGCCTGCAAACAAATGCTGACAAAGATGATTATGTTAAGAGCCCTATTTATCTTCCCTACAAAGAGGCACATTTTCAGCTGTCAGGGTGGAGTTTGGCAAGACTCGGAGCAGAGATGACACAAGCAGGCTATTTATGAGTTTTGTTAACAATAAACACACACAAGTATTACAAGTTGTTTTCTTTGTATTACCCACTCTGGCAGCTTTCTCACTTGAAACAAAACAGGAGATTTTCTTTTTTTTTTTAATAAGGAAAAACACAACATTTCGTAGATAATCTGGCTTCGTGTCCTTCGTTCCCGCAAACATCTGTGCAAAGACTTCTGTAGACACTGACTGATTGAATTCCTGCTAGCTCCTGCATGGAGGCTCGGGACCCTTACTGTGGCTGGGATCATCAACAGAAGCGGTGCACCACCATCGAGGAGAGCTCCAACATGAATCAGTGGACGCAGAACATCACTGAATGCCCCGTAAGACTATTTACTGTATTTACTGTGTCACTTTTAATAGAAATGTAATCAAGTTTCTTGTTTGATTGCTCGCATTATTAGCATTATATTACAAGTTAATTATCAGGTTGGTTTCTCAAATCCTCTCTGGAGGTGAGGAACATGACTCAGGACGGTGGTTTTGGTCCTTGGACGCCTTGGCAGCCCTGTAACCACGATGATGGCGAGGGCTCGGTTAGCAGCTGTGTGTGCCGGTCACGCTTGTGCGATGGACCGGTGGCCAGATGTGGAGGGTTTGAATGCAAGGGCCCCACAATCCAGGTGTCAAACTGTTCAAGGTATATTTCTTTTTATCCTGATATACATTATTCTTATACTAATCATTTAAAATCAAATGTTTGGCAAGCTGATATTCATCAGGATTTCTTAACAGTAAATCTTAAAATCTTAACTATATTTTTACAGCCAGTAAACTCATAAAGTTTACTGGCTGTGGAGAAGTTCATTTTAAAACCATGTGCCAATAACTCCTCAGTCACATGCCTTCTTGTGCCGTCTTCCTCAGGAATGGCGGCTGGACTCCCTGGTCTTCATGGGGCCAGTGCAGCAGCAGCTGCGGTATCGGATTTGAAGTGAGGCAGCGCTCCTGCAACAACCCCGCACCTCGCCACGGCGGTCGCATCTGTGTCGGCCAGGGACGAGAGGAGAGGTGAGGAGATTGTGTCAGAATTTAGCCATCAGGCCTCATTGATGACACATTCAATTTTATTTCTATAGCCCGTTTAAAAACAACGAGGTTGACCAAAGTGCTTTAAGAGTTTGTTAAAAAAATTAATAAGATGAAACCAAAGATCAATAAAATCAATACAATCACATGAAACAAACAAATACAATAAATGTGACTAATGTGACTCATGACAGCATTACAAAGCTCTGTGTGTGTGTGTGTGTGCGTGTGTGTTCCTCTTTCCAGGCTTTGCAATGAGAAAAAACCATGTCCACTGCCTGTACTGTGGACTGCGTGGGGACCCTGGGCTCACTGCAGTGCTGAATGTGGTGGGGGGGTTCACTCCAGGACCAGAACCTGCGAAAACGGAAACAGCTGTACTGGATGCTCTACGGTATTTCGGCTCGGCACCTGCTTTTTCTGCTCGCTGACATTCTGCTAAACCTGGGAAGAAAAATAATATACAGTACCAGTCAACAGTTTGGACACACTCACCCATTCATTGGAATAAGACAAAATGTTGGTAATAGATTTAAAATTAATGCCGTCTGCCTCTTGCTCAGTTGTGCCGGTCAAAGTTAGTGAGTGTAGTGAAAAAGTTTCCGCACATGAACACCACCAAATTAAATGACCAGAAATCCTTCTGTTGGGCATTAAACTCTAATGTCTGCAATCAGGGAAATCTCAGAGCTAAAAAGGATTTTGTTCATCATTGCATTCAATGAAGCTCAAGTTTAAGCCCTATTAAATACAGTAAGTTGCTGCATAATAGAGTCCCTCAGGAAAACTGTAATGTTTGTGTTGTTTGGCAGGACATAATAAAGCAGCAGTAAATTGGGAGATGTAGCTGTGGTAGTACAGACCGCAGTAGCTTTAGCCTGCTGGGTTTTGACTTCCCATTAGCTTTAAAGGTGATGAGCCGTTTCCGCTCTGTTTTTCAGGAGTATAAGGCCTGCAACCTGGAGGCTTGCCCTGAAGTTCGTCGCAACACCCCGTGGACCCAGTGGATGCCCGTCAATGTAAGTCAAGACGGCTCACGGCAGGAGCAGAGATTCAGGTACACCTGCCGGGCACTTCTGCCGGACCCCCAGCAGCTCCAGTTGGGCAGGAAGAAGGTGGAGACCCGTTTCTGCCCCAATGACGGCTCTGGAGCTTGCCAGACTGACTGTGAGTACTGCAAATAAGCTGGGAAAAATGAAAAAACAAGCTTAACCACTCAGGGAAATTTAAAAAAAATGTCACCAGCAGGTGACCTTGATTGTAGATGTGCAAACACAGCTGTTGTGGTGATTACCTGCTAGAATGCAGGTGTACCCAGATCCCACAGGGAGGGTAACTGGGGGTAATTTTTTTTTTAAGGTTTGAATCATTTTTGTGAAGTTTCTCGTCTTAGCCCAGCTCCACACACACCAGTCTTACACACTCTATCTGCCTGGAACTGTATTTGTCTGGGCTTTTATGAGCGCTGCCGGTGGCACATCTCCCAGTATGCCACACTAAACACAGCTGGTTTCTTGTCTGTGGACATCAGTCAGCAGATTGATTAAACATCATTGAACTGTTTTGGGGAAGCAGATGTCCTCTTCCTCTATCCCTCAGAGACATCCAGGCTTTTTCTTCTTTTCTCTTCATAGAATCTGGATTGTATCACCCTTTGGGAATTCACTCCGAAAGAAGTAAAGCTGTGAAATGTCATTGTTTTTCTTAGCTTATGTGACTGCTCTCAAGTTCCCGTCCTCGGAAAAGAAAATCTTAATGAAATGTCTCTTTAAAAACCTCGGGAAGTCCTCCTGAATCGTGTAAATAATTTGTGATCGTGGGTACCGACTGTATCTGTGTGTCGGCGTACACGGACATCTAGCTCATTTTTCAGCGCGACCCACATTGTACCTCACTAATTATTGTTTCATAACAGGCTGCCTGCTGAGCTTAGCAATAAGATTATACAATAGTGGGGCTCCACTTTGAATTAAATGAAAATTTCTGACTCATTCAGCAGGTTGTGACAGATGTTGTGATCAGTTTGTTTATTTGAGTGTCATTTGTTTCAGTTCTCCTGTCCAACTAAAAAAAAAAGTTTTTTGGATTCTAAGATAGAGCATAAGATGTGTTTTATATTTATTACCAGCTTTGGTTGAAGACTTAGTGAAGACAAGTGTCCGAACTTCATCCCAGCCACAAGGTGCCCGATGGGGATCCTGGGAAACGTGGTCCAGCTGTTCCCAGCAGTGCTCCAGAGGCTTTCGAACCCGGAAGCGTAGCTGCTTGACGGCAGAGGGCAGGATCAACCCGAGCGCCTGTGTGGGATCCCCGGTGGAGTATCAGGACTGCAACACTCAACCCTGCCCAGGTAACAGGGGGGTGCTGACTGCTGGTGGACTGCACCTCATAGACTGTATATAAATGATGGGCATAGCCGCTGTGATGTTATCAGCTGGATGGTGAGGTCCCATTAATCATTAAGCCTAGAAATGAGTGTATACATTGAGTGAGTGGTGGATCAATGGTCACTCTACACTTGTGTGTTACTGACTTGTCAGTCATAAGGTAGTCACATCCCAAAGCATGCATGCATTGATGTATGGCCTGTTTCGATTCAATAGTAGAGGGATGATCATTCACAAAATGAACATATTGTATTACATAAGACCTGAAACTAGAGACCATGAAGTCATCAGGAAAATGTGTACTGCATCATTAAATCAAATGAGCCATAGTGTCCTTTCCTATAGACTTCTTTTGCTCCCATATGAGTCACCGCCTGGTGGCCATTAGAAAGATTGGAGATTTAAAGCACTTCTGTACTGAGTTCCCAACTACATTCAACTTTTATACACAGCCATTAGATTGCATTGCAGTGTGTTACATTATTATGGGTTTGCACTCTAATTCTAGTGAATGGAGCCTGGTCCTGCTGGTCCGCTTGGTCCCAGTGCTCGTCCAGCTGTGGAGGAGGGCACTACCAGAGGACTCGGGCATGCAGCAGCCCGCCCCCTGCCAACGGAGGAGATATCTGCATAGGCCTGCATACTGAAGAGGCCCTTTGTAACATACACGCGTGTGAGGGTATGAAATCATTATGTAAAGCTGCACTATGGAAGGTTTCAGACAAACCAAAGGTGCTCAGTGGTCCATAATAAGATTTGGGACACAGATGGATCAGTTGAACAAAGGCTTGTGAAGTGAAGAAATGATGGTTTTATTATTTTGTACAAATATTATCGGCAGATATAATATTAGTCTCTCAATTAGTAAAATCTCTACAAAGGACTGCAATTTCTGTTCAGTTAATTAGATGTGTACATTAACGTTGGATAAAAGTCAGCTTACAGCTTCCTGTTAAATGAGCTCTTTATCTCAATTTCATTTGTTAACTGTGGTTAATCTGAGGGTTAAAAAAAAATCTGGTTTAAAAAGTGATTTTTCTGAGTTTTTTTTTTTTTTCATCATAGTTCCACAATTACAAATACTGTAGGTTCTCCTTGTCGGCCCTTTCTACCGAGATTAAATAATGCTGCTTCTATGGCCACTGATGGGAAATCTCCTCCACACAGGCGAATCAATATTTGTGATGAGAAGGAAAACAATGTGGCTGCTGGAGCCTATCCCAGCATCCGTTTGAAGGTCAGAAAAAGAACGGGAATAAACGGTTCATAAAATAGCCCCAAATTTTACTATTGATCTGAACATGGGTGGAACTCTTGTATATCTTGGCCTTTGAAAAAAATGCCAACATGGGAGGCAAATTGGTGCAATCAACTCCTCATCTATTTTACACTTTTGTTCAGGAAACAAAGCAACCCCAGCAGGAACACAAGGTTGTTGACTGATGATGATAATGACCACTGCGCTGTGGCCAGCATTTCTCAGGCTGCACTCTTGGTGACTTACCAAGAGTGCAGCCTGAGAAGTCGCCTGTTGGGTGGTAGGAGGTAGAGCAGGTCATCTACTAATCGGAAGGTTGGTGGTTTGATCCCTGGCTGCGCCGATTTGCATGCCAAAGCATCCTTGGACAAGATACCGAACCGCAAATCGCTCCCGATGAGTGTGAGATGTCAGAGCTTGGGAAGATTCTACTCACTGCCTTTTTGTTAATATCTGTTTGCAGGTTCGGGTGAATGGACGGAGTGGGGGGATTGCGACGAGGAGGGCCTGCAGCATCGCACTCGTCGCTGCGATGAGAACCAAGAGGCTGAGGTCAGTCTCTGCCAGGGTAACGTCACCCAGTCTAGGCCATGCCAGCCTCACGAGGTGCCAGGTAAGCACATGATTGTACTAATAAACAAGCTTGCTAAAGACTGTTGCTGATATAAGCTGGAAAAAATTCGGTTACATTCAAAAGTTTGATCAGGCATGCTAAATGCTGACTTGTTCACTCTGCATCTGGAGAAAATTAAAAAGATGAATTAATGGAGATGTCAGCAGTGCCTACCTCGAGAACAGGGACGGCTTTGTGAGAAATTAACTGGTCTTGTCTTGTTTGATCTCTCGGAGCTGCGGTGATTTCTTTTTTCTTCACTGCATTGATGGGTTTTTTTTTTATTTATTTATTTTAATTTCTGTCTTTCTGCAGTCATTTTGCCCGGTCAGGAGGATCAGAGCTGTGGAAGTGAGTGAAAACAGCCGACGTCTTTGTGTTCACTCTCCCCAAATGATTACACATTGTTCCCACCTTACACACACATACACACACACACATCTCCTGCATTCTTCAATTCCCAGCATGAAATCTGCAGGGTCTTCAGCCTTTCTTCCAGTGTTACATCCAAACCAAATCGGCATCTGCTCGGTTTAATTGGAGGATGTAGCAACACCTAGCTGTTCTTGTAAAAGTTATTGGCTTACTTCTCCTCATGATGTGTACCACACAGTGGGCACCGTATTGACTTTTGTTTGTGACTTCGGGCCCATGTGGCATGGGATTAGCCAAAAACGGGAAATCGATATTGCAGTGACATCAGCTTTCAGTTGCTTTTAGCTCCTTATTTTCTGCCCCTCTATAACAGCTGCTCAAATTTTTACACCACCCTCTAGATAGACTATTTCCTTCCTCGCAGTTATGTAGTGTCCTAGATTGTTTGTAATCTCAGGTTATTATTACCCATCCCCCTTAAAAATAACAATTAGCCTACATTTCTTTTTACAGCTTTTACCTTGTTCCAGTTGGTGGCCGTGGGCTTAGCCAGTTTCTTTGCTGCAGCCCTCCTGTCAGCTCTGGCCTTCACGTACTGTCACCACCTAAACCGACCGTCGGCAGAGTCAGCGGTCATCCACCCGAGCACACCCAACCACCTCACGTACAATAAGCAGGGCAACGCCACGCCAAAGAATGAGAAGTACATCCCCATGGAGTTTAAGGTGGGCTTGTTCAATGCTTGAAATATATTTCTAAATACTTCACGGACTCTACAAATTTTACAGTAAAGATGTGGTCAGCAGGTAGTTGTTGATTTTCTTCATTAGCTAGCCACATTTTGTGCTTTAATATGCAAATTTTCTTTCTTTAAAAAAAAATAATGGTTTTCCATACTGCAGATGCTAAACAAGAACAACATTCATGTGAACGACGAGACGTGCAACCACTTCCCCTCCCCGGTGCCCTCCGGAAATATGTTCACCACCACCACCTACTACCCGTCCGGTTTGAGCAAGTACGACTTCCACCCAGACTCACCCTGCAGGACCTACATGCACAGCTGAGAGGAGGCCAGGCTTCAGCGAACAAACGCGCCCACCATGAGGTGTTTGTCATTCAAAAATTGGAGCAAAGTCTTAAATAGTATTAAAGTAAATGCCAAAATGATTTCTTTTAGAGTTGTTAGTGAGATATTAAAGACTTCAGCCCAAACGTGAAGCTGTATAAACAATTTGGTTGTGCTGTCTGAAGCTTGCTTATAATTCCCAAACTATACTGCAAACAGATTTGCAAGGACTATTTCTTCTCTTTAAAGCCGTTCGGTGTGTCACAGCTCAAAGTAGTGTTATTGGTACTTTATTATATTTTGTGCATGTCATCACTGACGAGTTGCTAGAGCATTAAGATGTAAAAGATTTAGAGCATAGGCTGCTCAAATGGGAAGTTGTGCACCATCTCCCTGTACAATTCTCACTGGAAAGAAAATGCTTGTCACCCAGATTCCCCACAGTCAGTCAACCTAGACTGTGTGAAGATAAAATATAATTTATTCAGCCCACATTTGGGAAATAATGTGAAACAAAATAAGGTAAAATGCAGGAAAAAGTAAAGCAAAGGTGAACCCAAATGAGAGAAAGTTCATATATACAGAAGTGCTACTGGGATCACTGTAGGAATTTCTTCAAATGTTTATATTTTGACAGCACTTTCAGCGTCCCACAAAAGCCGGCAGGCTAGTTGTTTCCTCCCATCCTTCACCGTGTAGTTCCCTGTTTTGTTAGAGCCAGAATGAGAGGTGACTGGTTTACTGATCGGGGAGACAATGAGCCAATCACCATTAAGGAGCTGCGGGTGGGCAGATCAGTCCGGTCCTTGTTTCAGATTTCGTGCATGCATCTGTTTGTGAGCCACGAACACAGAGACGCGGGAAACCAAGACAACTTTTACCTCCCAGAGGAGGACCTCTTTTCCATTTTTTTTTTTTTTTTTTTTTTAAGGCTTGTTTGTTCTCTGATGAAACCATCTACAGGGATCCCCTTCTTCTTACTTCACCCTCCCCGAAGTGCTCTGGTTGTGCTCAGGGCACCAGAAAGCAGAACCCAAACCTCCAGGGCTTGAACTCCACTGACATTCTGTGTAACTGAATCCACTGGACTCTGGAGAGACTCTTACACTGGTTACGAGGCATTTATGCAATTTTGGCCAGTATGTTCTACAGACGGCTCGGACACTAAGTTTGTAAAGACTGATATCTATAATTAAAAAAAAAAATCAGATAAATGAAGTGATGGAACATCTCTACTCTGAATAAAGTTAAGAAATTAACAAGGACTGGCAGCTTATTTGCTTTAATTTTCATACTTAGCTGGGTAAACAATGGACTCGAAGAGGACATTTTTTGACACACTCGCCTGCGTACTGTACATTGGTAAAAATGCATGTTTGCCGACTTTTCTAAAAGCAGATTAAATGAATTGTTTTAGGGGTGTCCATGGATTTCACTGTTTGTATTGGTATCTCTATCTGCTGATTGAGCTATGTAAACATGTGGGGCACACCAGCCCGTTTTTATAAGGTTACTGTTCAAAAATCACCAAAAACAATACAGCTGTTCATGTATGTTTCAACAGAATGTGAATAATTCATTAGTCAGTCTTAGACTTTTCAAATGAATATTAATTTCATGCAACAAACTTTTTTTGTGATTAACTTGCTTATGCTGGTTTCAAGTATCTACATTTTTTTTTTATTTAATAATGTACTGAAGTGACTGGGAAACAAGTGCTGCTCCAGAACAGGAAAAACAAAAAGATTTTGCTTTGTCAGAAATGTTCTGCATATGTGTAAAATGTTATAAAATGTGCTGAACACTGGTATTTTCAATTAAGAAAGACTATAAGTGTTTTTCCCTGCATATCTTAATTCAAGTCATAATGAGTAAATCTTTAAGCAGCTGGAAAAAAATGCATTAAATTAGATTATCTGGCTTTTTCATATTATTATGGCTACTTCACTCTCTTTCCACTGTCCCAAAAAAATTCACGTGTCACTTTACATTCACTGGCCACTTTGTTAGGTACACCTATTTGACTGCTTGTCAAAACAGATATGTAATCAACCAATCAAATGGCAGCAACTTCATGCATTTAGGCATCAGGACTTCAGCAGGTTCAAACTGAGCATCAGGATGGGGAAGAAAGGTGATTTAAGTACTTTGAATGTGGCATGGCTGAGTATTTCAGGCACTGCTGATCTTTTGGGATTTTCCTACCAACCAACCGGTGACAGCAGATGACTGCCCCTCCCTGAGCCTGATTCTGTCACCAAGTGCTTGCTCATAGGGGGTTGTTTTGACTGTTGGGTTTTATCTGTATTATTGTAGGGTCTTTGTTGTGATTTGGCGCTATACTGTACAAATAAAGCCAAATTGAATTGAATTGACCATCTCAAAGGTTCACAGAGAAAGGTCTGAAAAACAGACAATAACCAGTGAGCTGCAGTTCTCTGGGTGAATCTGCCTTGTTGATGTCAGAGGTCAGAGGAGAATGGCCAGACTGCTTCAAGCTGACAGGAAAGCAACAGTAACTGAACACTCATTATAACCAACTTATGCAGAAGAGTATCTTTGAATGCACAAACCATGATACCTCAAAGCGGATGGGCTACAGCAGCAGAAGACCACACTGGGTGCCACTCCTGTCAGCTAAGAACATGAAACTGAGACTACAGGTCACACAGGCTCACCAAAATTGTACAATAGACGATTGGAAAAACATTGCCTGGTCTAATAAAATTCAATTTCTACTGTGACTTTCAGATGGTGGGATCAGAATTATGCTTTTATCAAATGTTCAGGCAGGAGGTGGAATGGTGCGAAGGAAATTTCTTCAGCACACTTTGTTTGAATGCCACAGCCTACCTGAGTATTGTTGCTGACCATGTCCATCCCTTTATGACCACCCATCTTCTGATGGCTGCTTCCAGCAGGATAATGCACCATGTTACAAAGTTTAAATCATCTCAAATTGGTTTTTTTGAACATGAAAATGAGTTCTCTGTACTCAAATGGCCTCCACAGTCACCAGATCTCAGTCTAACAGAGCACCTTTTTGATGTCGTGGAACAGTAGTCACATCATGGATGTGCAGCCGACAAATCTGCAGCAACTGTGTGATGCTGTCATGTCAACATGGACCAAAATCTGTGAGGAATGTTTCCAGCACCTTGTTGAATCGGTGCCATGAAGAATTAAAGCAGCTCTGAACCCAAAAAAGGGTCTGAAACGGTACCAGCAAGGTGTACCTAATGAAGTGGTCGGTGAGTGTAAATGATGTCAGTCTACAGTTTTTCTCCTGAAGGTGGTGGGACATTACTTGGAGAGCATTGCAGATACTTGTATATGTTTGTATGATAATATGTTTGTCAGATATTTGTTATTTCTTTAAACCATGGGTAATTTTCCATACAACATGCCAATTTTGATTCTGTTTTTTTAATAATATATAATATAATGTAATAAAATTCCTGGGGAAATTATTAGCTTAAATAAATAGGGGGATGTTTGGCAGGGTTGCTCAATTAAGTTTCCTCTGTTATTGGAATCTAGTCTGCAAAATCTAATTGGTAATACCAAAAACACTCTGCACCCTTAATCCCAAATCATAACAAATTTGAACTGAATTGTGTAATTTTTTTTTTAATCAAAAATCTTTGCTGTAAAGTCTGCATACAGGGGCTTTAAATAATGCTGAACCATTCATGCAAGTACAGATATTTTCTTGTTAAATCCAAGCTATGTGTTGTTAATGATTAGATAATCTGCGCAGTAAAATGTGTATTGCATATTTTGTGTCTCTGATTTGTAAATACCAAGAAATGGATGCACCTGTTTCTTTTTTTTTTTTACATTGCATGAAACAAAAAAGCCCCAATAGATCAATATGTGTGTTTATATACTTGCATTACAAGTTACTGCATGTACTGACATTCTTTCATGAATATACAGTCCATGTTTGTGTAAAGTGTACATATGTTTGTATGTATTTAACCAAGAAAATGGAAATGTCTTTTTAAAATTTGGGGTGTTGCTACCCTGTATGCGGCAGAAAAAGTTGTGTTTTTGTATTTAAAGGCCGCTTTGGTGTCAAATCGGATCCACATCGGACACAATATATCCTCATATTTTAAGAAAGGACCCCGAAATGGATTTGTTTTGCTCCCAAAAACACTTATGTTAAATATGATTGATGTGAGTTAACACTGCCTTATGGACACTGTGAACTTTTGCTACTCTATATTTTTCTATAATGTACACTGTAAAAACAACAAGAAAAAAGATCAAAAGTAAATAAATTTTGGTGCCAATATTCTGATTGGTAGTGCTTTTTTTTTTCCCCCACAGAGCTCTCACATCAGCAACAGGTACAAATCCAAGAGAAGAACTTCTGTATGCTGATGATGAGGCCATTTATTTTAAAAATGTATCAAAAAAGTGCCTTCAAATTTCTGATGAAATGTAGTCATTTTGGACTATAAATGGCCTCTTTTCAAAACTGAGACAGTGGTTTTTAAGTAGAGCCTAGTATGCTCTGCAGACAATGCAATGTTTTTAATATCTTGGCAACACCTCTGAGTTCCAGCAACAATTTGCAGCCCGTTGGTGCCAGATTTGATGCTAAATTTCAGAAACCAAAACAACTAAAACATGTTCTTATGGATCATTGTGCCCATTTGCAAATGTGAATGAAGTTTATCACAGCACATGTTCTACACAGCATGCAAACTTTGGAGCTGTGTGCAAATGAAATAAAGAAGAGTGAGGTGATACGGCAAGTTGATGAAAGGAGGATACGTGCACAAGAAAAGAAGCCCAAGTCAATGCTGAAGGAGAGCTAGATTGGAGCTTTAAAACAGGTAATGCTCAACTTCGAGAGCTCCCAAAGACCCCTCCTATTAAGGAAGTGTGTGTTGAACAACAAATGTATTGGTCACATTTTCAGAATGGATAATAGTGAATTGCTTAAACAAACAAACATCAGACTGACATCACAAATGTGAGGAGGATTTGCCGGGATGCCCGACAGATGAGAGGAAATATGTCTAAATGAGACTAAGCCCTACTTCTGAACAAGATAAAGTGCAGGCAGTAGTACCCGAGGATACACGTGATCAAAATAGGGATATTGACCTTGAGGATGATGAATATTGGAATAAAAATATTGGAATTCCAAACAACTGCACAATAGATTTAATTGTAACATTTATTTTGTGTATTAAAAACAAAATCAATATTCCCAACCTAGGAGTGGCGAGCCACTGAATTGTCAGCAGTTTGCTTATATAAAAATGATTGTTTCTTCAGCCGTGAATGTTATTAGTAAAAATGCTGCTGTCAAGGCACGAGGCCAAATGCTGAGAAAGTGTGCACAGGCAGTCTCAAGATGCCCCGCTGTGTTACACCCTCTGTGTTGGTTGGTTTCTGCAGAATATCTGTTACTTTATTGAGCTTGCTGACACATTGTACCTTAAAAGAGGCATGCACCCCCCCCCCCCCCCCCCCCCCCCCCATTACCCCATTTGTAGTGACAAACTGGGGGGACAGGCCTGTACAGTTGGCCGTTAGAGAAAGCGATGAGTAAGCACAATGAATATTTTCTCTGATTTCTTTTTGATTTTTCAGTGGAAAAATGTTGCTGTTGCAGCAGCAAATGCAAATAAGATGAAGAGACACAAAGACAGTGTCAGAAAGTATTTTATTTTGAAAAGACTTATACATATGACATCACTATCCAGTCCCCCAAAATAGCAAAATGGGCTCAAAGATATATGAGTCATTACCAATATAGCTTTTCTTCACTCAGGTGTTCTTCTTTTAAAGTGGTTTGCCTGCAAAGGGAAGACAAAGGTCACAAGGTGCTCCTCTTTTAGTGACTTCACTGCCTCCACTTCCTTTATGTCTTTAATATTTGACGTTGCTTGAGAGCGGACGAGCCTGCAGGTAAATCAAAATGGTAACCTCACCATTTTGTATAACACAGTGATTAAGTTTCTATTTTTTGCAGGTCAACAGAGTATAAAAGATAAATAATAGAAGCAGGTGGAGATGTGAAGGAAGGTAAGGCTCCAGTAAACCTGAAAACATTTCTGCTGTTTGTCTACTTGCACACTTTACTAGTTTGTTAAAAGAGGACTTTAACTTTGTAAAAATTCATGGAAAACAACAATTATATTTTAGCATTAAAAATATGATTTCAGTTAAGAATTTGCACCTGGTTAAATACTAATTAATCCATACTGGTGGCTTAACCATTGCGGAAGTATCACTCATTAAGCCGATATATATGCAGATAATTGTGTTGTGTTAGAGATGCCATCATATGGGTGATTTGGTCTGGGGATAGGCACGGCTGAAGAACTCTAGATTAGTGATGGAATTCAAAGTTTCAGTCAGGTCTGCTGCTTGCCCACTCTTAATTTTACTGCAGTCTTTGTGGGATTATTGCTCCTGTAAGATAAAAGGCGCCGTGAGGCAGAGTTCTTAGAAATCCTGCTTTCTGCGGTTCAGGCTGTAATCCTGTTTCCCACTAACACCGGGTAAGAGCAGTGCTGCTTGATCATAGCGGTAACAGCTATGTCCGCTGTTGGGGAAGCCACACCTCGGTGCCAGAAAATACACATACACAGGCAGTTGTGTTTTTCTCTGTGTGCATGTACACACTAAATGGCACGGCAACAGGTACAAATACTTCCTTTTATTAAATATTTTAATAACTATTTAGCAAAAGCAGCAAGCACTGATTAGCTCCCATTTTTAATAAAAGAGCAGCGTCTACCCATCAAGTCCCCAGTGCTCCCCTTCACATCGCTGCCCTGAACGGATGGCACTCCAGTGTTTGTTGTTCACAGTCCAATGAACAGTTCTGCTCTACTGTCTGCGAGTTTAATCTGCTGGTAAAAAACCCCTGGGTCACCAAAATAGACAACCCACATGCACTTTATTAATTTATTTATTCATGTGAATTTCTTTTTCCACCCCATCCCATTTAGGAGCAGGAAAACTGGAGTGTAGAGTCCATAAATATTACACAGAACAAAGAAGATAAACTGCCCTCACCAGCCACTTTATTAGGTACAACTGCTTCTTAATGTAAACATCTAAGAAGCCAATCACGTGGCAGAAACTCAGGGCATTTAGGCATGTAGACACTGTCAAGATGACCTGCTGAAGTTGAAAGTGAGCATCAGAATGGGGAAGGAAGGTGATTTGAGTGACTTTGAATGTGGTATGGCTGTTGGTGCCAGCTGGTCTGAGTATTTCAGAAACTGCTGATCTGCTGGGATTTTTCCACACAACCATCTCTAACGTTTACAGAGAACGGTCTGTAAGAGAGAAAATCTGATCTCTGGGTGAAAATGCCTTGGTGATGCCAGAGGCCACAGGAGAATGGCCAGACTGCTTCAAACTGATAGGAAAGCAACAGTAACTCGAATGTGACAACTTGTTTCAACCAAGGTATGCAGAAGAGCACACATATCAAACTTTGAAGCAGATTGGCTAGAGCAGCAGAAGAGCACTCCTGCTTAGAACAGGAAACTGAGGTTACAGTTCACTCAGGCTCATCAAAACTGGACAACAGAAGACTGGAAAAATGTTGCCTGGTCTGATACGTCTTGATGTCCACTCTTCTACATGCAGATGGTTGAGTCAGAATTTGGAGTACAGGATCCATCCTGTCTTATATTGATGGTTCAGGCTGCTGGCGGCAGTGTAATGGTGTTGGGGATGTTTTCTCAGCACATTTTGGGCCCCTTAGTACCAACTGAGTGTTGCTTAAATGCCACAACCTCCTGAGTATTTCTACTGACTGTGTCCATCCCTTTATGACTACAGTGTACTCATCTTCTGATGGCTGCTTCCAGCAGGATAATGTGCAATGTCACAAACCTCAAATTATCAAAATCTGATTTCTTGAACATGACAGTGAGTCCTCTGTACTGAAATGACCTCCACAGTCACAGATCTCAATCCAGTAGAGCACCTTTGGGACGTCTGCAGTAACTGTGTGATGCTGTCGTGTCAATAGGGAGGAAACTCTCTAATGAATGTTTCCAGCACCTTGTTGAATCTATTATCCATATTTGATTTTATTATTTTGAAGAGGTTTTTATTGTTGCCAAATACAAGTTCTGTCATGTTTTTCTTCCACTTTCTATTCATTTAGTTGAGAAGAAACATTAGCTGACCCTAATCCATAGCTTTAATCCTAAGCATACTCAAACAGATTAAACTCCTGAGAGGTCAAATTCAGGCTGTGAGATCCACCCTTGAAATTTACTCCTTTTGGGTGTTTTTTTTTTGTTTTTTTTTAACTGAGCTATTCCTAATCTCATACCTAAATACAACAACCACCCTCCTAAGACATAAAAGCATTTAGTTAAATTGTTTTTTGTAACTAAGATTGTGTCCTCTCTGGTAACAAAACCTGACCTCTGTAAGGGAGCTGGTTGTCTTAACATCTTACAATGTTGAGCAGTCTATAGGGTCCCAAAATAGAGCAAAACAACATAATCCGTCCACTTTAAAGCCAGTTAATCCGCTACATTCACTTGTTCAAAGATTTGTCTGATCAAAGTGGCTCTGAACATGTGAAGACATAAATCTGTGTATCAAAGTTTTTCAGTAGATTATTTAAAAAAAAAAAAAGTTCTGACACACAAAGAGCCATTGCTATTCCCATTTGTTGCCTCTGGGATACTTCACATCACATGCTTCATCTGAAGGAGCCAAAAATAAAGTTTCTACTTAGATTTGTTATCCATGCCAGTGGACCAGGATGTTTTCATCCAGGATTCATGCAGTGCACGCCTGCAGGTACAACAGATTGCGTGAGGGAAGAGATGGCTATTAAAAGCATAGTGACTAAGACATTCTGAGGCTATACAATAACTGTGTTATTGACCAGGTGAGCCCAGCGGCACTCAGGTACCTTGCAGAGAGAAAACAAACAAACAAACAAAAAAACAAGCAAAGCACAGAAAATAACCACTCAGCGTCTCAGTTGGCCGACTAACGGAGGAGCTAGCTTGCTGTATAAACTGGATGGGATGGATGGATAATGATCAGTGACAATATAAACTCAATTATTTTTATGAAAAAAAAATGTTGCAGATCTACTCTCAAGATATTAGAAGAATTCTCAATGAAACCAAAATTGTGATCTCAATGTTAGACAGTTAGACAAACTGCAGCCAGAGCTCCTCCAGTAAGTACGGATCCCAGTTTATCTGTGCTGTTTCAGATACAGGACAGTCCATCAAGTTGATGGTGACTACTTCAGTCCATTCACTGACCTATAAATGATGTGTGCTGTATTTTACGGCAACTGACCACAGACACCTGGTACAGTGATGCACATGAACTATATCAAAAAAATCTCTCTGGAATTCTCCCTAAAATAAAGGAGACATGGAAGGGATTAGGGGACAGCACTTAAAGGATACATCTGTGGCGTATACACCACAGATCATTTTATCTATCTGATGTACTAATCCAGATGGATGGATAAGCAGTGGTGAAAACACACCTCAGTCGTGCTCTTCCCTATACTGGGGATCCGATAAACATTAGGTTTTCCTTGTTACTTTTCCTTTGATTATACTGCCATCTGCTGAGCAAAGGGTGAGGCAGCGTGAGAGTGGGGTTTGCAGAGAAAATGAAAAGCTGTTATTGCCTTAACTTAATATTAATTACACAAATAAAATAAACATAATATATACAGCGTGTAACTACTAATTTCTTTTTAAGTTCTCACATTTCCAGATCTTTCTTGGGACTGAATAATAACTCCAGGCAAACTGATCTCTATGCACGCCTCATATCATTGATACCTGCTTACACAGGTGCAGGCTGAAATGCATGCAGTTTGGTGATGCAGGTCCAGAGAAATGGAAAACATAAAAATGTTTTTTAATAAGCCAAAAGCTTATTGGAAGAGCTGATGAGACAACAGATGAACTCACTGGTATGTCTGGAGGGAAACCAGCTTTGGTGTGGGCTTTTAAATAAAAAGAATCTCTTGGCAACCATTTAGCAGTGGGAGTTGCTGAAGCTGTGCAGGTAATATCCTGGTGATGTTAAAACAGCCAAGACCAAGATTCAAAACTAAAAGGTAATCATGCCAGGCTGCATAAAACAGTGAAACAGTGAGATTATCATAGCTAAAATTATTGGTATTATTTGTCTTGGGATTTTCTTTTTAAATTTAGATTTTCTGACAGGGGTGCGCCTAAATTAGATGCACAACAGTCGTTTCAGTAGTCCTGGGTGTCAAGAGCCCCAAGGGAACACAAGATAACAATAACTCACAATTAACAGAAGAGGGATGAAAAAACAGAGCTTATCACTGTACAAAACTCCCTCGCTGAAAACTCATTTACTTTTTGGGTGCGTGACTTTGATTTATTTAAAGGACTCAAAAGGCAAAAGGTTTGAGAAACACTGCGAAGAAGAAAGTGAACTTTCTGTTTATGCAGGCAAAGGTATTTATTGCAGTTTTTGGCAAAAATAATTGAAATCTGTGAAAATATTAAAATGTAGGAAAACATTTATTACATTAGTTCTGTTGGCATTTCTGTCAGTAACACAACATTTGTAGCATATTTCATCCCCAGTTTTCTTGTGTAATCAATTTTTTTGATTATTTTGTACACGAATACCTAATCAGTATGCATCATTATGGATGAGGAGTTATCTGAGTAATGGGAAACAAACATTTTCAGAAATTAGGGCTGTAGAGTGCGGAGTGCCCCAAGGAAGTTGTCTTGGACTGTTGTATATTATCTTTACAAATGAGATGCCACTTGTCCTACAAAAAAGCTACTATTTCTCTCTATGCAGACGATTCAACCATATACATAGCAGCTAAAACTGAAAAGGAGTTAAATGTGGTTTTAAATTCTGAGTTACGATCAGTACTTAAATGTGAAGGGAAATAGCACAATAATTGTTTCTATCTATATCATTAGAAAAGAATCTGGTTTTAAAGGTTTCTATGTGTCTGTTGAGCAAATCCATGAGACCAAGCTCCTGGGTGTAATCTTAGACAGAAAACCATCCTGGACAAAACTTATTTAATAAAGCGTTAAAATGGGAAATGGTATTTCTATAGTTAAAAGATATGTAAAATTTTTTGAAATCGATTAGGCAATTCATCCAAGCACTGATATTGTCTCATGTTGATTATTGTCCAGCAGCATGGGCTAGTGGTACAATGGATCAAATTAGGAAACTGCAAATGGTTTAAAGTAGAGCACCACAAATGGTTCTTTGTTGTAGGTACAGAACAAATATTGGAACAATGCATAAATGTCTGAATTGGTTAACTGTAAAATATAGATTATTTTTACTTGTATTTATTAGAAATATTATTGTTACATATATTGTACAAATATTGTAAATACTATTCTTATATATAAAAAAAGTATTCCAGTGTAGATAGACACAAATAGTCTAACAGAGAATTTGTATTACCCAGAGCAGGAACCAGTTCAGTGAAAGGAACATTTTCATATAGGGTTATGATGGAATAGAATTGATTGCAGATAACACAAGAAAGCAGTAAAACTGGATAAAAAAACAAAAACAAAAACAACATATTTATTTGGTATGACTATTGACCACATTTAGAAAATGTTACTATGAAATTGAATTCTTCTTTGTGTACTTTAGTCACGATGGTTAATGAAACGCTATACTATGTAAATATTATTAATGCTTACCCTGTTTTAAGGCACCATTTGTGTTAAAAGGAGCTGCTTTTGTTGTTTGTATCTGTTTTGTTTTGTATGTGCATGTTTAATGTAAATATCTGGGGATCTGGAAGAATAGCTGTTGCATTGCTGCAGTTAGTGGAGATCTTAATAAACTAAACTAATGAATACATGCAAAAAGAAAATAACTGTACTTAAAAAATAGACCATCTACAAGAACACATAGTGGACTGTGTTGTTGTATTCTTCTATATTATACAGCAACACTGGCAATGTTTTTTTGTTTTTTTTTCTTGCCCCAATAAACTGCAGAATTAATCTTTCTCTGTTGCTGCTTCGAGCCAAAATTAGCTCCCTGCTCTGTTTAAAATAGTCACCTGAAGCGTTTTTAATGGCAACACCCCCCCGCCTGTTTCTAAAATAGTTCCGTCCATCATGAGGGCGCATCTGGTTTTGAGTGGTTCGAGCGGCCGCAGTGTGTCTGACGCACCTCCCGGCGCGCGCAGGAGGAGCAAGCAGGAACACCTGTCTCATGTTCTCCTGTGTGGCGTGAAGCTGGAGCACGCATCCCGGAACCCGCCGCCCCTCCGCTGGGCTGGACCGGAGCAGCCAGCCCTCTGGACCGATGTCCTGGCCGAAATGTCCCGGCACATCTACATACGGAACAAGATTGGCGAGGGCATCCAAGCGCCCATCTTTCAGGTAGGTCAGGTGTGTTCGAGGCTGCTCGTTTTAACGAGCTGCTGTTGCGACCAAATCGAAGAAGAGGGTTGGTCAGTTGGCTACATTTTATTTTAAAAGAGCAAGAAAACGCCATTTCAATTTAAATTAATAAACAGTAACTAGAATAACTCAACAGGCTCTAAAATATATAAATAGCATTTGTAGGCTCGAAAGCACCTCTCAGTGATGTTTTACTTGTATAAAATTTTAATGCACAGTTTAAGTGTAGTTAATGAACTACATTAGTTGGTATGAAGGCTTTATTTCAGCCCTTTACACAGACTTTCTACTTTGCACATACCTACTTTTTACTTATTTATATGAATAAAAGCATTACAGATGAGATAGAAAAGGCTCAGATGAAGCACTTTTACTTCAGAACTTAAAATGTAAGCATTTGCTTTATGTTTCCTAACATTACAACCTGCATTTCTCCTCTGAGCAGAAAATGCTTACATTTATGTGGTTCCACTTAATGTTTTAAAAGTTATACTGTGCTGTACTTTTCATACCTTTTTTTTGCCATTTTAACTCACTGAAATGCCTTACTTATCTTGCAACTATATAGTATTAAACAATGGATATAATAAGCTTTTATGTGCCATCTTTAAGTGTTAAAATGAGCAGATTTTAGGTGGATATACTAAATATAAAGAGAAGGAAATGTATCAGCCCCCTGCTAGATAGCTGATAACTTATTTTCCTCCAGTGTGATTGATCTTTACTGTGTGTAATAATAGCAGGGTATTCATAGACTTAGTTAACGTCATCCTTCATATCAGTTCTTGGCTTTGGGCTCTTGGCTTGAATGTGAGAGGCAGAAGAGAGATGGTGACCCAGATTAATGGCCCTGTTTTATAAATTCAGGGAAGTAGGTTCTGACTTTTTAACGGTGACATTGTCATTAACTCTGGAGATTTGAACAGAAATGGGGCAAATCACTGGCAGATAATTAATTTAGCTCCCTGGAGATGAACTCTGCTGGTATATTTGGATATTTTGGAAGAGAATAAGAAAGAAAGTCACGAGGTAAGGAGAAAAGTAAGTTGGCAAGACAAGCGTGTAATGCAGGAACATATAGCAGAAGTTAGCTTGTGTTGTATGTGTCAGATGGCTTGCAAATTTGACCTTATCTGACCTTGGAAAGAGCATCAGCTGCTGCGTGACGTGCATGTGCACGGATGTCACTTTGCATCATGTATTAGCCTACTGTGACTTTCACTCCCGTAACAGCAAGCGTCCATATGTAACAGATGTTCACAAGAAAACTTAGAGTGACATTGCAGCGGCTGCTTAAGACTTCCTTTTTTTTTTTCCATTCAGGTCAATCGAGGGACTTATTCCAGGAGGAGTCGCCTCAAAAGGTCTGATGGCAGCACCACCTCCACCAGCTTCATCCTCAGACAGGTACTGCAGAGAGCAGAAGATCTGACTGGTAGGAAAATTATGGTTCGACATGGATATTTCTGTGCATTTATTCCAAATGTGGAAACTTGGATAATTAAAAAAAAAACAAAAACACACAGACAACAAAAATAGTAACATTGTGACAGATTAAACATTTTATATATATATATATATATTTTCTTTTTACAGTAAATTGTGGCCTAAAAGTGTACACCATGTGCTCTATTATGTGACCTATTATTGCCTGATAGAGATCCTTGTATCCTTTTTATGTCTCAAATCTTTACTTGGTCCTTTTTTGGATTCAAAGCTTTACTGTCATGATTACTGTGTGCTGTAAATGGGCCGCAGCACATGAGGTTCTTACTGAACAGGATCTCCAATCCTCAAGGGAAAAAAAGGCATTTGTGATTGTTTTTTTTTACCCTTTCAAGTTTCTGACTCATGCTTTTTTGTTTCAATCACACAATCATGGCTACACGCTGCTTTTGACAGCAGGGGGTGGTAATGTGCAGCTAGTGGAAGGAGGCAGTGCACCAATAACACACTGTGATGCTAAACATGATTCGCCTAAAAAAACGTAAAAACTTAAAAAATTGTTAATTTCCGACATAAACCTTACATTGGTTAGTGGTCTAATAAATTTGCAACTGTATAAAATCTACAACATATTTTGATTATTTAGTATGCTGGCTTATTCTTTACATATGAATATGATGTAGTTTAGTTATTCCTCAAAACACTAGTTAAGTTCCAGGTTGGGACAGTCCATTTTTACTATCTTGTAGTTTTGGGCAGTATGTCCAGAAATTTGTGTAATGATCTCTTTAAGATTCTTGATATAACAGAACAAAATTTTTATTAATATTTTTGTATAAGTGGGCCTTTACATAGGGTTACAGTGGCCCATTCCTCTGTTATGTGTACATTTGAAGAAAATAAAACAACAAAAAACCCATAAACTTAGCACAAAAATAAGGAAATTTGTGTTTGGTCTATGATTTCTTTGTAGTAACAATGCTTCTTGACAATAAATCATGTACTGTTGGAAAGCCTGAGATTTTTTGCCAAGTTTTTCATGGGTGGAGCCCACATACTCAACTTTGCTGCTCAACCCACAAATGCACTTTCCTTACAAATGTGGCTCCATTTAAGGGGGAAAAACCAGGCTTTACAACAGTAATACAACAAAGAAATATTTGACCAAACACAAATGTTTTACTTTTTTGTGCTACGTTTAGATAAACTATAACAACCAAAACAATTAATAACATATTTTTAGGCTCTGTTAACAAAAAATGATGGTTTTGGCACAGAGCTGCAGAGTCAGTCCTCAACCGGGTGCAACGGCAATATCAGTCATTTGTTCCAATACGATCCATACAAACGTTTCCAAAATGACCGCCGCTACATGTGGCTTCGTGTGTCACAGTAGTGTATAATGTGGGCTGTAGCTCGGGAGGTAGAACAGGTCACCTACTAATTAGAAGGTTGGTGGTTCAATCACTAGTTCCTCCAGTCTGCATATCAAAGTATCCTTATGCAAAATACTTAAGTACTCTTATGAATGTTGGGTAAAGTGCTTTTGAGTGCTCCAGTACAGCAGAAAAGTGCTATATTAGAACCAATCTGATATATTGCTCAACACTAACGTGAAAAAACTAAGAAAAAAACAACAAGGTCATATCAGCCGTCTGACACAGTCATACATGTGTCAGAGGGCTGGTTGTAGCCTAGAACATTTTATAGTTTATTGTAGACGCCAGTGCAATATTTTAAATTTCACTTCTGATTGTTTTGATTTCGCTCAGCTCTCATTCCGATTCTGGCCCCATCAGACTGCAAGCAGCCACTGCTGTGACAAAGTGTACAATCACTGATCTATTTTTTTAATCTGTTATCATTAATTATTGAAACGTTGCACATTTGCTGAAACATTCTTGTATTTGTTATTCTTTGCCAAACTTCAAAGAGTTGATAATGTACTTTTCTTGTTGACCAAAGGCCATCTTTAGTCATTTTGGCTCAAGTAAACTAAACAGTGATTTAGTGTGTGCCTATAGGTAAGGTAGGTACAAAAGCATACCATTGTTAGGCAAAGGGAAGCGCATGAAACAAAACAAAAGCATCAGTGTGAAAAAGATTATAGTCATCATATTTTGATGATAATCATTGGTTTGGCTAGTGCAGCTGCTAGTTTGGCTATCCAAACCAATAGGAGTAGTTAGTTAAATCTGTCATTCAAGTGTTGAGATCCAATGCACTGATAAGTTATAGCCCCTTCCTCCATCCATCCATCCATCCATCCATCCATTTTGTTCTACTTACCCTTTTCAAGTTCGTGGGGGGGCTGGAGCCTATCCCAGCTGCCATTGGGTGAGAGTCAGGGTACACCCTGGACAGGTTTGTAGTCTGTCGCAGGGCTAACACAGAGAGACAGACAACCATTCACACTCACATTCACACCTATGGCATTTTGGAATCATCAGTTAACCTAACCCCACCAACTGCACATCTTTGGACTGTGGGAGGAAGCTAGACTACCTGGAGAGAACACATGTAGAGCATGCAAAGTCCACACAGTAAGGCCCCGGCCAGATGGTGGATTCAAACGCAGGACTTTCTTGCCGTGAGGCAACAGTGCCACACAACATGGCAACATGGTAGCAGCACAAGTTATAGTATGCTTACCAGTTTGCGTGGACAAAATTTGAAGCTGAAATGATTAGCTAATAATCACAATAATGAAGCTGTTCCAATACGCCGTTGATTAGTTTACCAATGCAGTAACCTTCCTAAATGTGCTAATTTACTTACTTTCTCTGTTTTGTTATTTAAAAACTGAATGTCTTTGAATTTGGAACTGTTCCTGCGATTTTGAGAATTTGCATATTTGATACTAAACCAAAAATTATTTTCTTATTTGTTCATAAGGTGATTGCCAGGTACTGTATTTTCCAGAGCGTGACTGATATAGGATTTTTAAGACTGATACTGATACCGATATTTTTAAATGTCTGACATATCAGCGGATATTTTTGTTTTCTTTCAGACACGCAAACTGTAAACAGATTTCCCTAAAGTTTGTTATGTGTTGTTATTTATTTTCTCGCTTTACGTTTTGCCAGATTTAGCTGGTCGTTGTGCTTGTGGCCAAGGGTGTAGGAATGCGTTTACTATTGGGGAGAGACACATATTGGAAACTGGATAGATAAGATAAATACTCTGAGCAAAGCATAAAAAAATTTTGTTTGATCTTTTACTTTCTTCTTTTTTAGATGTTTCTTTGAAAAATAGTGTTGTGTACACCTATATTATTGGATGTATAATTTACATATGTATATGTTTTATAATGGTAAGCTGTGGGCAAACCACCAAACAAAATGGCTTGAGTCTTTTATCAAGTATAATGACCATGTCATTCCAGGCTGTATGCTTACTTTATCAGGTGGCTGCACTGGTACTAGTACAAAGAAGTATTAGAGTATTCGACTTTTTTCTCGAAATTTTGACTTTATTCTTAAAATGCTCAAAATGATTTATTTTTTTTTCTCAATGTGGCCCTAACACTCCTTCATATACTAGCAAGCTAAATTTTTCAGTAGCTCAAAAATGATTTAGCAGCACACACAAGTGCAAAGTTTGATATGTTTTATTGGTCGAAAACATTTAATACTGGTCAAAAATGCATTTACATAGATTGACTGGCAATAGAACTGGTTCTTTAATTAAACAATGTTCTGACATGAAAGAAGCCTTACAAACAATGTAATGAACAAATTATGCACTTTTTAATATCAACCTTAAGTAAAAAACAGCTTTAAAATATGTCTATTCAGTTTGAAACTCTGTTTGTTTGGCCAACAAAAATAAAATCTAATAAATATCAATAAAAAAAAAAAAAACCAACATAAATAAATAAGTGATACCTCTTACATTTAATAGACAAGCTGTGTGCCTCTTTACAGTCCTGCATTTAGCCAATCAGGTGCCAGAGCACACAAAGGGTTAAAAAACATTGGCCTAGGCAAAAGAGCCAAAATGTTTATTGCGCCTTTCATTTGCAGCCACAAATTGATTATCCTATATATGAAAGCAAACTGACAACAAGCCCTTATAAACAAGCCATATTCATGGTAACATTCCCAACAGACCATTTTACCTCATTCAAAAGAGTTTATGGCTCCTGCCGCTGTCTCCGCCTCCCGAACACTCAGAGCCGTTCAGAGGGGAGTGGGGGAGCACAGTGGCATGACGCTATGTTGCGCCTTCAAAATAAAAGCACGCGAGTTAAAGATTTTTCTCCTCTGCGGTGTAATTTTTGGGTGGGACAAATGCGCCAGTCTCCAATATTGGGGGGGGACATGTCCCCCTCCCGTCCCCCCCGGTTCCTACGCCTATGCTTGTGGCATCCCAAACATGTGTTACCAAAAGGGAAGCTGCCCTCTGGTGGACAAACTATGCAACATCAACACTCATAACATGGTTTAAGGATGTTTCTCCTATCTATTCTTTACTTTTTAAATTTTCATTTATTGTTTTATTTTCATTTATAAATACCAGATGCCAAATGATTAAGCGAATAACGATGTTTAAATTATTAGTTGTTTCAGTCTAGTTGGACTAGACCTTTTCAGCAACAGCTATTTTTGGCTCAGCACAGGTGTCACTGATCACATTAATTACACATCTATACATAAATAGAACAGATTCTGTGTTTTTCTACCATTTCAAATGAAAAGCATCTGTGTATTGAACTCCTGACTTCAGTATTTCTAAATTGTGGCTATTGCCATCAACAGCAGTGCCACTGGTAGTTAAATACCCTAAAAAAATAAACAATACTGTATTTTGAGTAATCGTGAATGGCTCAGTTTGAATCCACACCACAACCTGACTTTTATTTTAGTGGTGTTAGTAGTATAAATGTGTCAACCTCAAATTGATTTTCAAAGGAAAATGAACTGACATTCAGTTAAATACATTTATCAAATACTGACATTCATTAGCTCTCCTATTATTGGAACTACATTTCATATATTTTTAATTTTCTCTGGAGAATAAATAAGCAGCGTGAGGAAGAGAGGTAGCAGGGAAATGGAGGATGCTGCTCCCCTCTTCTGCTCCCCCATCCCCCTCCCCCGATCCCTGCTACCTCCCCGCACTAAAAAAAAAGAAAAAAAAAAATCAAGGAGAGCGCTCATCCAAGATGAGTGGACAGCCAGTCAGCCAATCAGCTTCTTGCACATTGGCTCTGTCATCAGGCTTGGATATTGAGGAAGGATCCACTGCTCTGCTGCCACCGCCGCTGCTGCCTCTGCTGCTCTCGCTGTGTATATGTGTGTGTCTGTGTGGGTGTGCGCGTGGAAGCCTGATGAAATGAAATGCCAGCATTGGGCTACCTCCAGGGAGAGCCTCTCCATCCTATAACGTAAGCCAGCCAGCAGCACTCTGGGATCGGGGAGAAGCTGCATCCATCAAGCGACGGGCCTCTAGAGTCAGGCGTGATCCAACGGGAGGGGAGAGATTTTTATATTTTTTTAATCATTCCTCTCTGCTGTGGAGAGAAGGGATTGTTGTCAACCCCCCATCCATCCTTTTTTTTTTAATATCGGGTGCCCCCTCCTTCCTCCTCCGCCTCCACTCTTATTTTTTTTTTTTTACCCCCTTGTTCTTCTAGAGGCGCTCGCTGGAATATCAAACCTCCATGTATGACAATTTGTACCTGCATGGATTTGAAGACTCTGAGGCGGTGAGTGTACAGAGGACGGGTGTGTGTGAGTCTGCTTTTGTGCTCTCGTGCTGTGTGTTTTTTGATGGAAGTAGCTCAACACACACACACACACACACACACACACACACACACACACACACACACACACACACACACACACACACACACATAAATATATTTTTTATATATATATAATATATATAATTATATATATAATTTATATATATATAAAGAGGCCTTTGATGGGTAAGTCAAATGTACAGTGTAGCATGATCGTGGGCTATGCTTGACTGGAAGGGGGTTGGGTGGGTGGGTGGGTGTTAGGCAGATGGCTTCTGATGTGTGACATTCACACTGTTGTGTGTGTGTGTGTGTATTTTGCTTTATCTGCATGCGTGTGATGTGTGGTTGTGTGTGTGGTTGCAATCTGCCTATAAGGCTGTAAGAATGGATGTCAGGAAACCACAGGATCCAGAAGGAGCCATTTAGTGCTCATCACACTCTGTTCCTCTACGAGATGAACCAAGCCCCGATTCAAAGATTTTAAGATGCTAATCTCTCACTTCTCCACTCAAGCCACAATGATAAATCCTCATTTCCCACTTTTGACTTTCTCAAAAAATACATCCTGCCAAGTGTTTATCTGATCGTGCCACTGTGCACTGTGAGGGCTCTGACGAGGCTCGGCGAAACATGCATCGTGATGTCATGAAGTGGATTCTGATGTTGATGAGTCACATGGTGAAGCCGCTCCGTTGGATAATAGCTCAAGTGCTACAGTGCACCCTCAAATCTTCCGCACAGATACACGAGATGGAGTTGAGTGATGATGCATAGTCATACCGGGGGAAAAAGATATTTTTGTACATTTGTGACTTTCCAGGAAATTGGTGAAAAACAGATTATGAGGCACACAGTCAAGATTAAAAGCTGCAGAGGCTGATATGTTATGACTTTGAATCTAACATTTGGACAAAGTCCCCAGTGCACTGCATCCTCATAATGCAACTCAGTAGCATCTTTCATTATAGGATAATTTCTTTCTGACTCCAAACTGAAGCTCAGGCCTCACGTTGTAAATTTGAGCTTTGCCTCCAAGTTGAAACTGAGATAGTCCAAATTATATCATTATGACATCAGCAGGGTTATTTTCCCCCAGACCTGACAAAGCTCCCTTTCGAGCCACAGATGACACCATGTAACAGTTCTCACAGGCTGAAGGGGAATAAACTGTACAGACGGACCGTGTGTTTGATACAGCTGAAAAACAGCCAGCAGGAACACAGTGATGTGTTTGTTTCTCTGTAATCTTTTTGTTCTTGGAAACCCTACAAAAACACCCAGCAGGTTTGGGATGAGATGTACACATTTCAGATGAGCAGTGTGCTGAAGTCAGGCCTTGCCACTGCTGGCTTGTAAAAAAAAGAAAAAACAGAAAGTGCTTAGCTGTGATGACTAAATTGATTGATCTTCTTGGGAGTAATGGTCTTCCTTAATTGAATCATCATTAGTGGCTGATTGTTTAGATTAAAACAGCAGAAGGAAGCGCTTGATCCAGTCATGTTCGAGCAAAAAATGTTGCACTATAGGAATTCTTACCAGGTGGCTGGAAGAACTGCTGCAAGCCTAGCATGTTTGAAAATGGGGGGAAAAAAAAAAATCCTGACAGGCTGCAAGAAAATGGACCACTATGCCAATATACCATTGGTAGTGCGTCCCGCTTTAGGCTTACGGCATATGCAAGCAAATGTTAAAGTTCAGAAATGAAATATGCAAATCAATATTATAACTTACTCTCGATTTTTTTGGTGCATTTACAATTTTTTTTTCTCCTGAAAATCGAAGCCCAGCTTTTATTTTACTATACCCTTTTCAGACTTCGTATTGACCTTTTTCTAAGCCATCATGTTTCAGTAGTAGCAATAGTTAAATATCAGGTATTCTAAGTATTCATCTGAGTCCTTCTGCTCTTCCTTTTTTGTATAAGCTTTGCTCATCTAATCACTGTGGACCTCTTTGTCCTCTTTAGTTGACTTTCTCAGTTTTGTGAAGGTTTGCCAGCACTTAATTTAGCTTTAAAAGTCTGTCAAAGTAGCAAGAACTGGCAGATTTCTTTTTTTGTAAACAACAGCAGATTTTGGTCTTGATCGATGGTGCTTTTTAAAGAGGTGGAAATCATTTTCAGTCGTCACTTTGTTGTTATTTAGGCTGAAATGACAGGAAAGAACTTAGACACGAGGATGGGACTCATTCAGAAAGCTGATAAATGACCGTCAGTCCTCAAAGACAAACATTAAATCACCAAAGAGTTCCAGAGTTGCCTCTTTGGTGCTTTAATGTTCAATCAAAGCAGCTGATTAGTAGGGTTGGGTATCTTTCACGTTTAAACTGATACTGGTATCCAATGGTGCCTTTTTTTCAGCACTTTACTTGTTTTGAAATAATAAATTTCAAATTTTCGCTCACAAATTAATTCCGTACTTTTCAATGAACACGTTTTGCTATTCATTTCCAACATTTTGCACACCACGCTGGTCGCTGTCTGACAGTGTCTGTGATGATGATGATGTCACTGTCGCAGTGTTTATGTATATTTACAGTATAAAATGACAATGTCAGATTATTAATAGTTGCAGTTACACGCTAAGGCACACTGTCTCACATGATGTAGCCAGTGTAAAAATGCTAAGTTAAAATGCCAACCAACACAGTGGAACTGTCTAATGAACTACCTGATGAAGACGATGGAGCTGTCGATGACTCACTAAAAGTTGCATCATCATCATCATCATTGAAAAGTGTAATCACACCTGAGATGTCACATGGTCTCACTCCCTGTTGTCGTCTTTAACCCAGTACTTAGTACTCGTACTTAGCAGTATTGACGAGTTCGGTGCCCAATCATCTTCAGTTTAAACAGTGTGTTTGATACGTGAAGTGACTCACAGTCAGATATTTGCACTTGTTTGTCTTAACAGAGTAACCAGGGTATTACACATACTGGCTTTTGCCACATGGTTTTCATTGAGAGATTTTTCCAAAAGCAGTGGTAAAGGAATAAAAAATGTAACCCTGTATCTCCCCCTGTTTTTTCATTTTTACTCACCAATTTTTTTGATTTACCACCTTGTTAGTCACAAGTATCTTTATTTGCGTAACTTTTCATCCATTTTTTTCTTTTCCTGTAGGAAATTTCACCAGGAAAGCCACAATGTTGCCATACACATAAATGTCTGCGGTTATGTTGGAAGTATTTTCTGCATATATGTAGAAGGCGTAGCCAGACTGTACTATGCATAATAGCTGCATGCGTCATGACTGTATGGTATGATTGCTTCAGATGAGTTAAAAAAGATCAACAGAAAGAAGAAATCTTTCCCTCTCTGGGAACAGAGAATGGATATTAAATGTGTACAGTCATCGAAACTGCTGACAGCACAAGAAAGGAATTTCCACTTTGTCTGAGATGCTCCTGGCAGCCTGTTTTCTTTCTTTTTTTCTTTTTTTTTTAAATATCATCCATTTCACCTGTTCTGCATTCACTATCCCAACCCACCACTCTGTATTTGGCACTCTGATTGTTAGTTGATGTGCATCGAACTCCAGAACTTCAGCGAGTGATCCAATAAACAATTTATCTTCATGACGCTTAGCAGCTCAGTTGCTTTCAGATAAAGCTGCAGTACATCCTTGTTTCAAAACATGTCCTCTGCCACCATGTGACTGTATGAACCTCAGAGCCTTTGTGCTTTTTTTGGTCTTTTCAGAGAGACAATTAAGGTCATTTGGGTGCATCTGACCACACTGTTCTCTAACTTTTCCTCTAAAGTCCTTGATATTGGAACAGTGTTTCACTGTGCAGAGTGTTTTTATATTAGCGGCAGAGTGCTAATGTTAGTTTGAATTAGCCATGACTTGATAACACATTTATAGCACTGTGGCTATTTCCTGTTCTGGTTGGGCAGCAACTCTGGCTCACATGGAAGTCTAGGATATATTTAGCTTCCTTATAAAGGGCTGTAGTACTTGTTGAGATGTTTTCTACTTGTCTCTGACTGTGGTGGTGACTACAGGCTCCCAAAATACTTGTCAAAACATGCATCCAGTTTGTATAATTTCAGTAATCTGTGTGATTTCTGTTGGTAGGGATCAGCTGATTCATACACTAGCAGACCATCAGACTCAGATGTCTCTCTCGAGGAGGAGCGGGAGGTGCAGGCCCAGGTCCAGAGCCAGAGCCCAAGCCAGAGCCAAGGACCAGGACAGAGCCGTCAGGAGAGGGAACAGCAGGCTGCCATTCAACTGGAAAGAGCCAAGGTAGGCAACCTGTGACACTGTTCACCCTACTTTATCTATAGATATGCCTACATTTTGTCTTCTAGGGATAATGTTTTTTTTTTTCCAGATCAGTGAAAAATCATCAAGTCTGTTAGAATAAGAACTTTTAAAATATTTTAAATATTGTGTTTCCATCCTTCAGAGTAAACCAGTGGCATTTGCTGTGAGGACCAATGTCAGCTATTGTGGCGCTTTGGACGAAGACGTTCCAGTACCAGCCACAGCCATCTCCTTTGATGCCAAGGACTTCCTGCATATAAAAGAGGTAAATGTGCACTTTGGAAATTAAACATCATAACTACAGCACGCACTTCATGATGCAAAATTCAGTTTAAACTTTTTTTCCTTAGCCCATAACTGATCGCTTTTTACGTTTGCATCTTCAGAAGTTCAACAATGACTGGTGGATCGGTCGGTTAGTGAAAGAGGGCTGTGAGATCGGCTTCATTCCCAGCCCTCTGAAGCTCGAAAACATTCGACTCCAGCAGGAGCAAAAGAGAGGACGAGTCCAAGGGTAAGTAGCACAAAAACACGGTCGTTGTTTCACTGTTTGTCAAGTAAATTAAACTTAATTTGATCGCACAAAAAAGTTAATGTGTGCACAATAACCTGATGATAACAGGCTTTATATGTGCTGAGTAACAATAACATAAAGGTCAAGTTATTTAAAGCCAACTTTGCACCAAAGTTGTAGCATGTTTGATCGTATGAAGCGAACAGTATTCAGATAAACCAAGATTTGGGAGATTTTGTAGAATTTGTGGGTTTTTAGTGACCTGAACAGACAAATTCTGCTTGTTAGATTTTGTTTAAGCTAATGAGTTAAAATCTTGTCAATCTAACTAGATGAAAGTTTTTTTTTTTTTTTTTTTTGGCCACAGCGGCTTTTATTGGCAGTGGAGAGAGACAGGAAATGGGGGAAAGATACAGGGGAAGACACGCAGGCAAATTGGCGGAAGGCCGGGACTCGAACCCGCGCCGCCTGCACTGCAGCACGGCATATGTATGTGGTCGCCGGCTTCACCACTAAGCCACCCAGGCGCCTGAAAGTTTGGTTTTTTTTATTGCTAGGACTGAGAATCGGGTAGCGTGGAGATGCATGTAGTCAGTCATTTTAGATCATCTTTGGACAAATCGCTGTTAGAAGAAGGTGAAATTTGTGAAAAAAATGACAAATAAACAAAAAAGGCAATTTAAAATTAGTTTTGTAGTACAGTACGTCTTATTAATAATTTGAGTAAGCACACGCTCTCTCCAGCTTTTCTTATGTGAGGCTTCATTGCGTTTCTTTGCCTGTGCTTTGGGACATTTGGAATTACTGTGATGGACATGCTTCATTAGTTCTCACATTTTATGAACCAAACTATTGTTCAGCTAATGAGACAATTTAATTGATCAAGAAAATATCATTAATGCAGTCAGTGGGGTTAGGTTAATTGGTGAGCCCATAGGTGTGAATGGTTGTCTGTCTCTCTGTGTTGGCCCTGCAACAGGCTGGCGACCTGTCCAGGGTGTACCCTGCCTCTCACCCTATGACAGCTGGGATAGGCTCCAGCCCCCTCGCGACCCTGAACAGGATAAGTGAAAGAGAGTAGAAGAAAATATAATTAGATATTTTCTAATATCTATAGACAGTCATATAGATAGGGGGAGTGCTGTGGGAATTTAGACTTGGAGCTTTGGACCTTTTAATTTTCTGCTATAAACCTGAATTGATTCCTTTGTCAGCTTCACATCTTGGACTCCTTCACACAGCTCCTGAGATTATAAGGTTAAACTGACAACAGAAAATAAAATACTTCCATCCATAACTCCTCCATAAAAGGCTTGTAATCTTTTTAACTGTGTTAGTGTATCGCTGTGACTTTTTCTTTTTTAAGTTTCCTTTGAGTGTCCCATGACTCACGCCTATTTACTCCATCGTCTCTACTCTTGTCGACTGCACCGGCCCAATGGTTTCAATAGCTGTAATTAGCACACCTATCAGCCTTCAAGTTTCCTTGTGTGTGTGTGTGTGTGTGTGTGTGTGTGTGTGTGTGTGTGTAATGTGTCTTGAATGTTCTGTCATGCAGAGTTTGTACAATAACTCACATGCACTTCCCCAAGCCTTGCTGCTGAGTTTAATACTAATCTTACTCGACTGGAATGCTGAAGCTTCACTTAACAGGGTGGCTTCTGTGGCTTTTTGTCATCGAACCTCACAGACAGGGAGAGACATTTGAACCCACATTAAACGGGACCGCTCAGTGTAACTGAAATAGAGAGATGCTGGACAGTACAGCATCCTGAAAAGAGCTATTATGAATAAAAATGTATAACTGTATTTTTTTTTTTTTTGTTTTCTTCACTGATTTCTTTTTCTGGAGTAAAATTACCTGTAATTTGAAGCCATTTTTATATATAATAATAGGTCTACTCTTTGTTTATTATACTATTTATTTTGTTATAGTAGTCCACAGGAAATGGTATCAATGTGCTACAAAATAAACTGAGATGAAATGAAAAAAGAAAGCAAATGCTCAAACTAAATGTGTATATATACCAGGAAAGTCTGACTTATTTTTCCCTGATATGAAGTTTGAATACTGAAGGTTTGAGGCTTTAATGCACTGGTCACTTTATTAGGTACACCATGCTGGCACTGGGTTGGCCCCCTTTAGCCTCGGCAAACATTCAACAAGACCCTGAAAACATTCCTCTGAGATTTTGTGTTCATCTTGTTATGATAACATCACACACATCCATGATGTGAATCCTTCCTTGCATCACATCCCAAAGGTGCTCTATTGGATTGGGATCTGGTGACTGTGGAGGCCATTTGAGTGCAGTGAACTCATTGTTGTGCTCAAGAAACCAGTTTGAGATGATTTGAGGTTTGTGACAGAGTACGCTATCCTGCTGGAAGCAGCAGATGTGTACACTGTGGTCATAAAGGGATGGAGATGGTCAGCAAGAATACTCAGGTAGGCTGTGGCATTTACACAAAGCTCACTTGTTACTAAGGGGTACAAACTGTGCCAGGAAAATATCCCCCACACCATTGCACGACCACCACGCCAAATTCTGACCCTACCATCCGAATGTCGTAATAGACCAGGGAACATTTTTCCAATCTTCTATTGTCCAATGTTGGTCAGCCCATGTGAATTGTAGTTTCCGGAAGTAGCATCTGGTGTGCTCTTCTGATGTAGCCCGTGTGCTGTAAAGTTTGACATGTTGTGTGTTCAGAGATGCTCTTCTGCAGACCTCGGTTGTAACAAGTGGTTCTTTGAGTTTCTGTTGCCTTTCTGTCAACTCGAAGCAGTCTCGTTATTCTCCTCTGACCTCTGACATTTTCTCCCACAGAACTGCTGCTCACTGGATATTTTCTCTTTTTCTGACCATTCTCTGTAAACCTTAGAGATGGCTGTGTGGGAAAATCCCAGCAGATCAGCAATTTCTGAAATGCTCAGTCCAGCCAGTTTGCCATGAACAACCACATTCAGAGTCACTTAAGTTATCTTTCTTCCCCATTCTGATGCTTGGTCTGAACGTCAGCAGGTCACCTTGACCATGTCTCAATGCCTAAATGCTTTCAGTTGTTGCCATGTGATTGGCTGATTAGATATTTGTGTTAAAGTGGTTGAAAAGGTGTACCTAATAAAGTGTCCAATAAGACACAATAAGAACTGATTAGCATTCATCCTTGTAGTCTTTTAAAAAAGGACATCTGCAACAAAAGGCCAAACTATTCCCAAGAATTCCCAAGTTTCATGAAACTCTTGTGAGTTCTTAAAGCATGACTTCATCTCTCAGCGAAAAAAAAACAAACAAATGTCAAACCTGAGAAGTTCCTGAATGAATAATTGTTAACCCTTTAACAATCCTGGATTTTTTTGGCAAATTTTTTTGGGCCCGAATACGTGCCCTAGTATTGTTAAAGGTTTAATGTTGTGATCAGTTATGTCATATTGAAGGTGATGTAAATATTTATGAGGAAGATGTTAAGTTTTATGGGGAAAGTTCAGCAGTGGACCTAACTGATGACAGAAGTGGGAGACAACAAAACAACAAACAACAAAACCAAACTTGGGCAACAAGCAGACACGAGAGAAGACTCAGGAGAAGTAGGTAAAAAGATGCGCAGACTAAATGCACACCAGGGAGACGGACAACAAGGCGCAGGTGAACTCAATCAGAGCGTAATGAGGGCAAAGGCGGGGAAGTAAAAACACAGTCACATGAGGAATATAAATTTCAAAATGAAACAGGAAGCAGCTGTACTAAAGACAAACCCAAACAAACAGTCAGACACAGGCAGGAACACACAGAAAATAAAAATACTTACAGTAGAAACACCAGGAAATGGAAAAAAATAAATAAAAATATGGGAAACTACAGAGACCTTGATAGAAGATGCGGAAATGCAGCTGTTTAAGGTGATTTAGCTGACCAGTAATGTGATAGTGTGTGTGCGCTGTCAGTCTTACAATTTGCGATATCAAGTTAAAGATAAAATCACCTAACATGAGAATAACAATAAAGTAGACCCTTTCAAAAAAAAAAAAGTATTGTTGGACATTGTCTTCTGCAGTAAAAGATCAGTTTAAGTCATAGCAAAGTATTGTTTTTTTTTATTCCAAATTAGTTTTTAGTCCTTTTCTGAATTAATACTGTGGGGTTTTTTTCTGTCTTTCTTTTTCCCCTCTTGTCTTTTCCAGTAAGTCTGGAGGGAACTCTTCTTCCAGTGTGGAGGATGAGGTTTCTGCCTCTATCCGACCACTCATATCGTCAGCAGGTGAGAACATCGGACGGGGGGAGAGGGCTGTTAATAGCCAAGTGCCAGCTTAGACCCAAGCTTCTCAGCCACAACAACGTAGAGAAAATAAGCCTCTAAAGCCTTCCCATGTCTCTGCATAGAGCATAAGTTCACTGCGTAGAGTTGTTGGTACATTTTCCCATGATCCTCCTCTTCCTCCAGTTGAGGACTGCAGGCGCTCTGAGACTGGGGCTTACCACAGTGTGAACCCAACGACAAGACTATGACCCCCCCTCTGAACTGCACTCATGTGACTTTGTGAATATAACCTTAGGACAATAGAAATACTTTTTTATTTTTTTCTATTTTTCATATTATAGTTATCCTTGATAGGTTTCATTTGTTATGAGTTATAATGAAAAGTTGCACATGTGAAGCATGTTGGAGTGTTTCTGTGATATTTTGGTGACGCCTCCTGTGGCAGCAGCTACTGACATCACTGTCGCTGTCTTCTCTTCCCTCCTACAGGAAAGCAGAAACAGAAAGTGGTAAGTTGGTGATGGTAAAACACACTTATGTACTATCCACTCAGTTCTTGTTGTTCCATCATGAAGTGGCAGGAACCACTAGCGCTGACAGGGAGTTACTGTATGATCGCATGCCACACAATACTTCAGGTCTAATGAAGTATACGGTGCCGAGTCATCACCATTCCTGTGATGCCAAAGTGTCGTAACTGCACAACATGACATGTTTAAATAAGGCAGCTGCAGGTTTTTTACAATTAAAAGGCAAGCTTTCTTGCTGAGAGTATACAACAGACCCGCCCCTGTCATGTGTCTGCCGTGTGGTAAATATGAAGATGGTTACCCAATCTCACTGTTGCATAAAAGGCAAAGAAACACCTACTTAGCACCTTATTATTGTATGCAAAACTCCTCAGGTTTTAAGTGAATATGAAATGGATCAGTACAAGGCTGAGAATTTATATATCTCTATATATAAATTCTCAGCCTTGTTCCTGCACGCAGAACCTGGCCAGGATTTTTGCAGAAATATGTCGACCAAGTGCTGCGCCAGAAAAAAGGACAAATCTAAGTAATCTAATTGCATGTCTTGCCTCTTAAGACTTGCCTCTTAAAAATCTCATCAAAAATCATATAAAAGTCAGGATCCCACAAAACTTACCTGAAACATTTCTCATTGTGATAATGGTTCGCTGGCCAGTCAGTTTATGTATTTGTTTGACCATACCACTCGACTTATAGCTCTTAATAATGTAACCAACTGTCTGAGTCAATCCCATCCATGTAGGTAATTTTTAGCTGTGCAGTTGCAAGACCATGTTTTGATTCCAGATAAAATTAAGCAGTGATTATAAAAAAAAAGCTATGAGATGCAGTTGAAGTTTTACTTAATAATATAACATTTAGTTTGCCCTACCATCCGTGTCTTGAAAGTACACAAAATATGCTTTGATCCCATTTGTAATGCACAGTTTTCACTTCCTTTTTGTAAATAAAATGTCACATTTACCTTTGATCTGCACATAAAAAGTGCTGGTTTACGTAACTACATAATATCAAGTGTTTGCAGTTTGGCATTGTACTGTGTCATGGTGGTACTTTTATTGTGAAACTGAGTTAGACTGTAGTTTTGTAAGTGTTTTTGCAAAATCTGTGTACGTTGGTCAGTCAGACGCATCAATTTATGTAGCAAATGATGAACACTGGTTAGTTGGTCAAAATGCAACAACCATGTTTTTTTTTAATTTAACATGTTAATGATTAAAAATGTTTAACTGGGATAATGTGATATGTTTTTCAGTAAAGCTGGGACAATCTCAAAATATTCTTAATGTTTTTTTTTTCATATGTATATTTATTGTACATGTGTTAAATTGTGTTGTTTTTTTTTTTAGTTATTTTTAATTCTATTATTATTTAGTGTTCTTCATTCTTAATATTCCTGATTTTTTTTTTTTTTTTTTTTTATTACATTTTGACAAATTAACTTACCATTTGCTACATGCTCTGACATGGCAGCATACCAGCTTCCCATTTACAGCACATCTGATTGTGTGTTGAGCTGACTCTGCAGTCCATAAACCTGTTTCTGAGCAGACGTGTTGTCTTCTCACTGTAGGGAACAGCATAGGTATAATAACACTGGGTTAGTTCCATTTAGTGTTGCTGTAATTCATGATAGTGAACCAGCATCCCCAAAAGTAGGTCCTCCTCTTAAGTGGGATGCAGCCATCATTATTACACCTGTGCTTCCCCTGCTGTGGCGAAGCCATGGCGTCTGCTATGAAAAAGGTTTATCACAGCTGTCTGCTCTGCTTTTCGTCAGTCTGTTGTCTCTTGTGGTTTTATTTTGTGTCTGCCTGAGCCTACTGCTGCTTGTGTTAACAGACGGAGCACGTCCCCCCATATGACGTGGTTCCCTCCATGAGGCCTGTAGTTCTGGTGGGACCCTCACTCAAGGGGTATGAGGTAAGCTGCCTGCCTTTATGGCTGAATTAACAATCAGATGTTTCCACATTAAAAAAACAACAACAAAAAAAAAAAACATGATTAACAAATTCCTGAATACAACCCCACCACCCATCCATAAAATCTGAATTTTAAATACAAGTAGGACAATAAATTAGATGAGTCTTGTACATTTTTCCCTGAGTCCCCCAAAATAGCCTTCTGTTGGCACTGTTAATTATGAATGTGTCATCGCCCACGTAACATCCAGATTGCAGCCAGACTAGCGAGGAGACGAAGAGGTCAGATGAGAATATGTTGAGTAATTGGCAGATTTTTGCTTTCCTACAGAAAGAATCCTTTAACTGACTCATTGCTTCCATTACTTTTAATAATTGTACTTTGTAGAAAAACAAAATACTATATCTTGAGGTACAACTGCAGTTTCAAGTATGAGCCTCTGAATTCTCCTCTGTGATTATCAGCTTGCTCCTACCTGTGTCCATTCACTGCTGGGAAGTTTAGACTAATTTACAAACAGTTCCTCACCTGCGAGCTGTGTGAGCGAATCAAAACCTGTAAAAGTAAAACCAAAAAGCTAGAAGTGTCTGAATGCAGACTTGGCAAAAGGTTGTTATTAAGGGCCCGAGTGCTGAGTGTATGAAGGCCCTGTTGTATCTGCTTCATTTTCTTTTCTCAAATGAATTGCCTTCTTGCGGGCCTAAACATGCTCAAAAACTCATGCACACACATTAGGTCTCGTGAAAATTTACGTATTTTAATGGGCCTTCCAAAATGGCTCTATAGTGCCACCTGAAGACGAGATTTGGTACACATATGTAACAGATCAAGATGCACAAAACTCCTCTTGGAGCGATGACCTACACCTAGCAGGAAGTCCACCATTTTTAATTAATTAGGCAATTTTTGCAATTTACAGCCCTTGTATTTTTTCAAACTGCTCCTTGGGTTTTAATGGGATCAACTCCATAATTGGTCAGTCTAAACTAGAGGTGTGAATGAATCTAAACAGTGAAATTGGTGAGTTTTCATTGAAGGGCGTGGCCATGGCGCCATAGCAAATTTCGATCCATTGCCATGAAATTTTAATTGGCTGTCATTCACACATGCATCATCCAGTCTAGCCCAAACTTGTGTGTGATAAAACATCCATATGACATTATTTAATGACAGTCTCAGCACCACCTAGTGGGAACAGGAAATGTCATGTTTTACACTTTGAGGTACAGCTTCAGGCTGGTTGAGCAGAACCATCTCAAATTTGGCCAGGAAAGCCTTAAGGAGCTGGTGTTACATTGTTTTCAAATCTGTGAGTTTTAGTCAAAGGGCGTGATCCTGGTAGCATGGCGAATTTCAATGTTTCACCATGAAGAACAAAATGGATGTAACTCAAAGCCATATTGCCCAATCTGCACCAAACATCAGTGGTCAAATAAGACTCCTGCCCGGAATACATTGATATGCATATAGTCTGTAATAGTTACCGCGCCACCTAGTAGGAACTGGAAATTTCATGAAATATCATGTTTTATACTTCGATATGCTGCTCCTCCCAGTTTTGACCAATCCACCTCAAAAATGGTCTGAATAAACACAAGACCTTGATGATGATTCGGTGCGAAAATTGTGAGTTTAGTGGCAAGCCGATTTGCCATGAAACAAGAAGTGCTTGATGAGGGGCTTGAAAAGCTCAAAAATCATGAAATTTGGCACACACCTGTGTCATGATAAAAGCTTTCAGGTTTGATTACTGTGAATATGGCAAAATGGCTCCGCAGCACCGCCTAGAAAATTTCCAAAAATCAGCCGTGAAGCTACTTTTCATCTGTGTATATGAAATTTTGCAGGCTCATGTAACATCCTGAGACATGCAAAAAAGTCTCTTAGAGCCATATCCGAAACCCAACAGGAAGTCAGCCATTTTGAATTAAAGTGGGATTTTTGCGGCCTTTTTTGACGTTTTGAGGCCTTGTATTTGAACAAACCTGTCCTAGGGCGTTCAACCCAGTGAGACCAAAATTGCTCAGTGTCATGTAGACAAGTCGGCCATCAAAAGTTGTCGAAGGTTTTGTAGAATATTAAATGGTATTGCTATAGCAACGCTCTGATTTTGGGTCTCTTTTCAGTGGGACATTTAGCTCCAATTTCAGGCCATAAACTTTAACTAACTCCTTCTATAGATTTCATCAGATACACATGATATTTGGTAAGCTCATTATAAAGAACATGAATTAATTGTGAAGCTTTTGGGTTTTCGTCAAAGGCCGTGTTTGCAGCAGCACGCCGAATTTTGATAATTCTGCACACATTGTTCGATCTGCCCCAGACTTCACATGCTTGATGAGAGTGTGAGTCTGTCATTTATGTACCAACATTGGGTCACACTCATAACTTCACGTCAGAAAAATCAGCAGTAGACTGATAATAATCATCCTGTGAGCATGAAATTTTCATTGTTGGGTGCAGGCATAATATACAGCAGCATGACAAGTAATTAGTGGGTGTAGGAGATGTTCAGTGGCCGAATGACACAACATCCAAGTAGCCTACCGGGCTGAAAACATTCGGGTGACCTTGTGACACTCCTGACTGTAGCGACATAGAACCGGAGCACGGCTCGATGTGCCCCTGGGTGCGAGGGCCCTATCATCACTGCTTGCAGCTTTAATTCTGCAGTGTTTCTTGTGTTAAAGAATTAAAAATGCTGTTACTATTATGTACAAATTTAAGACTTTAAAGCTCTGGGTGGTATAATGCATACGTGTACAGACAGATTATATTTAGTTTTTACAGTAGTGCAGGTTGCGTGCCTTTTACCATGTTTTTTGTTTTAAAATGCCAATTATAATAACAAATATATTAAACAAATGAAAAAATTAACACATAAGCAGTACATTTCATTGATTTTATGCCACACTTGGCCACATGGTAACTATTTGAGTTGATGATGTCACATCCATTTTGCTTACTCAGATGAGGCATCAGACATCATTATGTTTTTTAGCAGCAACAAAGTGCCATCTGTCTTGTTGTCCTGAATTTGCCTGATGGATGGAGGCTTATTCCTACTGAGGATCACAAGGGAGAGCCGGAGCCTCTCTCAGCATGCACCAGGCAGAGAACAGGAGCAGCACTGTGGACAGATTATCCACAGATTGTCCAGCCATTCTATTCCTATTATGAGTTTTCAATTCAGGAAACTGTACAGAAAGATTCTGAGTGAAAACTCACAACAGTGTGCAGAACAAGCTATTAAGGAGATGTAAAATTAGTTATAGACAAACAACATAAAATAGTTATTATGCATAAATTCAGTATACATACAATATACGTTTTACTTTTAATGCAAAAAAAAGAAGCACATAAACAGCAAAGACATATTAAAAAAATTAACTACTTTTATCACTCACCAACTTTTCATTTTTGCTTTGCAGGTAACAGACATGATGCAGAAAGCACTATTTGACTTCCTCAAACACAGATTTGATGGCAGGTAAGACAAAGACAAAAGTGACAACTTATTGTATCTGTCATTTTAAATTACATGCATACTTCTTCAGAAGAAATATGTTAATTCACAAATATAGTTTTTATTCACTCTCAATAAATGTTAGACAAATTCTAAAGTTAATTGCATAAAAGAAAAAATTTCGAGAGTAATTCTTATTGCTGCTTTTTTGTGTCATCAACAATTACATTTCCTTTGTGCATTCTTTAAAATATAACCAGTGCACTGTTTAAGAAATGTCTTATTTTTACAGGATAACTATCACACGAGTCACGGCAGATATATCACTGGCCAAAAGGTCCGTTCTTAACAACCCCAGTAAGAGGGCCATAATTGAAAGATCCAACACTCGCTCCAGTTTAGGTGAGTGTATATATATCCTAAACTGTGAGTGAGAACATGCAAATGTCTAAATGTGTTTCGTTCTGTATTTGAATTCTGTTTTGTCCCTTTAGCTGAGGTGCAGAGTGAGATTGAAAGGATCTTTGAGTTGGCCCGCTCTCTGCAGCTGGTGGTTCTGGATGCCGACACCATCAACCACCCAGCCCAGCTTCTCAAGACCTCCCTGGCCCCCATCATCGTCCATGTTAAAGTCTCCTCACCAAAGGTACTCGGATCATAGGCCAAAAGATTCAAAGAAGAAAAATGTTGTCGCACTAAAAACTATTTGAACTCTCTTTGATGGGCTTATTATCAGGCCGTGGGTTACACGGCTATCAAGTCGAGCCTGGACAAAACAGGAAATTGAGCGTATATGATCTTCACAGTGACTGTCCAAAGTCATTCAGTTGGAGACAAACATCCAGAGCAAAGGTAATGGTCTCTCTGTTAGGCTGATGTTGTCCCTTCATGGGTGTAACAGCTCATCACAAGCACAGTTACCTCAAGACCAGCATGAAATACTGTAGCCTCTGATGAACATGCGTGGTGAGGATTTAAATCTGCATGTAGCAATACGTCGCCACCAGGAATTCCCAACACACAGACGCAGGTTAAGTGATTTAATTTGGTGCTTTTTTTACACGTTTCGGTTTACAGCAGCTTGTCTTCACTGATGTTGCCCATTGTAACTCAGTTCGTTCAAGATCCAGCTTCTCCGCACACTTTGCGTTCCCATCGTGCTACGGCGTGATTGGATGATGGCTGACAGCTGTGCCAGCCTGTCTTCTCTGGTACTGCCCTTGAACCCTCAGCTTCACCCCCTCCCATGAAGCTGAGCCACAACCACACCCCACTGCCACACTGCACTTTGGCCCTTTTGCATGGAAGAGTACGTCTTCTGCACCTCTTCCCTCAGCACTGAGTCTTTAGGTATTAGTTTAATCAAACCGAGATGTTCACACATTAGAATCTGCCAGAGACTCCACAGTTTTGTTTTTTTACAATGTGTCTACTGTTTGCACGTAATTTATGCAACATCTTCCTAGCATGCAAAGCACTTGCTTTTGTGCAGTTGACTAGCAAAAAAGTAACCAGTGTACAAACAAATCAGGAAGAAGCAGCAGTATTAGGGGTATAACAGCACTGCATTATTGCAGTATTGCAGTGTTTTGAAATTACTTGGATAGTTAAAATATTTTAATAATTTTTTAATTTATTTTTCTTTAATTTTAAAATAAATTAATTTTCTGGCTTTTATATAAATATATAAAGGTTTAAGATGACCCAATTAAGCGCCATTGGGTATAATATTTATTTGTAGATGTAAACGTTACTAAAAATTCCAAATTCTCTGAAGAAATTGTGGAGGATATGAGCTGAATGTCCTGCATTTGACGGTGCACCCAAAGGTGAGATACTTGGTTTGTTGGTGATGTTCTCGCCTGCTCTTTCCTCCAGGTTCTGCAGAGGCTGGTCAAGTCTAGAGGAAAGTCCCAGAGCAAACACCTGAACGTCCAACTCGTGGCAGCAGACAAATTGGCCCAGTGTCCCCCAGTAGGTGATCCTTCTCCTCCTACACCGGCTTGTGGCTCATTGTTCCCCTACTTTTACTGTTTTTGTATTCAAACATTAGTCCATAAATGTATTTCTGCAGTCTCAAACAAATGCATCTTAAGGTCAAGTGAGAGTCAGGGATATTTTTATATCTTGGAATGCATAAAATGGAAGTGGTTTATTTATTGAAGCTGTTGATGGGATGTTTCTTGCAGTAAGCAAACAAAATTTATTCACAGTTATTTTCCTAGTTAACCTATAAAACAGACACAAGTAGCTTTTCTATATTTAGACAAACTCATTCACATGCAACATGTTTTTGATTTTGATTATCAGCTTCATGCTTACTTTCCTCTGCTGCTAACAGGAAATGTTTGACATCATCCTGGATGAAAACCAGTTGGAGGACGCCTGTGAGCATCTCGCCGAATACCTCGAGGCATACTGGAAAGCGACCCACACCTCGATGGCGACACCCTTGAACCCTCTGTTGGGACGCAACCTGGGCCCCACCACACTCACTCCCTACCCTACCAGCATCTCTGGACTGCAGGTACACACCCACCTGTCCCAAGGCCCCTTATATGGGGAGATTTATTTCATGTTTTCATTGACTGGTGTGTGTTTGTGTGTGTGTGTGTGTTGGTGAGATAATAAAGAACACAGGAAAAAGTTTTTTAATCCTTAGGCCTTTTTAATCCTATTCTTACACTTTCTTGAGTGTTAGAAACTTTTTCTTCTGTGCTGCATGTTTAGATGGTAGTATTGATATTGTTCTCTAATTCTTGGCAAGAAAGTGAATAAGCATGTTTCTCAAAATACACAACTTGTCCTCTAATAACTAAGTAGTGCAATACTGCTTTGCCATTGGACTTGTTAGGATAATATTTCTGTCCCATGATTTATTTGAATTCTGACAAACAAAGATGAACCTGTTGTGTGTTTGTCTAACCGCACAAATCTGAAGGTGCATGTTTGACTTGTTTCTGAATATGTCTGGCTCCTCTCCTCAACAGATTTTCACGAGGCCTTGTCCATGCTAGGCCAGTCATAATATTTTGTCTACTGTGGGCAGTTGCTACGATTGGTTGTAGCTTTCCATTTGCATCCAGAAACACTGAAATCTACACCCACTGATCAGCACATTTGTCTGCTGGTGCCAGGATTGTGTGTTAGTAGGTCTCTTCCTTTCCTCCTGAGCCTTATCTGTGTCCTTGGTATGTTCATGTGATTAGCAGAGCCAAAGAATGCGACAGAGCAACCACACAGGAGACCACTCGACCCCAAACGAGCGACGCAACCTGATGACATCGGATGAAAATTACCACAACGAGCGGGCGCATAAGGGACGCAACCGCATGTCCTCTGGCTCCCAGCATAGCAGAGAGCAGCAGGACCCCTACCAGGACTACCAGGATCCCTATCAGGATGCATACAAGCCACATCGCAATCGCAGTTCACCGGGCAGCTACAGCCATGACTCCCGGCACCGGCTCTGAGCCCACTCCTCTCACCACCATGGCCCACATAGCCCAGATTCCACCCAAAATAAACGCTGAAATAGAGCCAAGATGGTCCCAAATTGTACCTTTTTTTGGTTTGTTTTATCTACTTGGCTTTTTTTCTTCTTTCAAATTCAAAAAGAATCATGTTAAGGTATTTTCTTTTTAACCAAGCTGTCAGGGCAAACCCCCATCAGTCAGCAGCGTGAGTAGTGAGGCGGTTCAGGCCGACATTAACAAAACTTCTTAAAATGAATTTCTGTGAGTTTCTGGGACCTTTTTGGGATTGTACTAACACGATGCTCAAAAGATGTGCAGCACACGGCTTGGTGCCTGTGTCAACAGTCTAACTCTGGATAGTGGTTAGATGGTTATGATGTATGGACTTCCGAGTGCCTGGAGCATCCACACCAAGTCAGATAGAAGTCCTCTGCACACAGACTGCTGAAGGCTGCAGCCCCCTATCCTGGGCCATGTATAAATCCTCTCACCATTTAGCTTATTGCATGCTTATAAATGATCAACCTCTGCATCCACTTCACTTATATTTTGTACCTAGCATTCTGGATTCTCCCATGATGAGGTGTAGATACGGAGGTCCAATTTTGTAAATCACCTCGTTGTGGATAGGCGCTCGGTGGTGGGTTTGCGGGTTGGTATGCAGATGATTTCTGGCTGCTAGTTTTGAAAACTGGTGCTTCACATTCCCAAACTATTTTGCTATTTGAAAGTCACTTTGAGCAAGGCCAGCTTTTGTGTAGCATAGCTTTAGGATTTTATTTGGGTGAAGAGCCCCACCGTCATAAGCAGGACAGATTCTGATGGTGCTGGGATCAGAATATCTGTTCCACCGTACAGGCTGTTCTAAACAGCTAGCACTTGGAGAGTTAGAGAAGCCAACAGCTGAGATTGTGTGATATTGTAGTGAAATACAATAGCAAAATTCTACTTGAGATGCAGTTGATATTGTTGAAATATGGATTTGGCATTAAAAGCAATGCAGGAGGAGCCTCTTTAGCAGGCTGGGGTGTTCTGTCTTGATGTTTTTGCCCCTGCCAGTGGCCTGTTTTTAATCTGTTTGTTTGCTTGTTAAACGTGAAATTCCATCTGTTGCTGAAGCTGCAGATTATTTTGCATTTATTAGCAGTGACATCAAAGTTACGTAGAGGTAAAACATGCATACGGATGTTGGTTGCTAGCTGGTCAAGTCACTGGTTAATCTCTATAAAAGTTCCTTTTGTTGATTTGAGGGGTTGAAATGGTAAAAATGTGACATGGCAGGATCGGTTGCACCATGTTCATTCTCTGTGTAGCTGGCATGTTATCCTGACTGCAGAGCATGTTCCCTCCAAACGTTTAAAAAAAAAAAAAATGAACCCTACTGTAATCAAGTTGGTGTTTGTATAAGTATGGGGCATGTTTCTCCAAAAAAAGAAAAAAAAAAAAAGAAGAAAAAATGACGTCCCAAACTGCAGATGAATGATATCTCTGGATCCCTGCACACTGAAATGACACCAGAAAATATTCTGATCATTGGTTTACGTCATTTAGAAACCGTTAGAGTGGATTGCATGGTATACAAGTGGAGCCATCTTACTGATAAGTTTCTGTTAGATCAGAAATATGTTATATATGAGAGAGTGCAGTGAAACAACCGACACGGGCTGAGCCCTGACAAGAAAGATCAGTTTGCCCACATAGTGATTTGTATGGAGCGTGAGAGCTGCTGCGTTTGCTAATGATGATCTTAAGTTGTGTTATTATCATTTGTTGTACATATCCTATTCTTTGATGGTAATGTTATCTTGTGATTATGACTTAATCATCTTACTATTTCCAGATGACAAATGGTCCCACTGAACCAACTTTAAGGCTAGTCTATTAAAACAAAATACTTTAAAAGGTATAATAGGTAACATTCACCTGATATGTGTCCTATTATAGTTTATCCAAGTGGATAATGAGAAAGAGGCATCAGGGCAAATAAGCAATCTTGTTGTGTGTTATCTTGAAATAATGAGATGAGTAAGTTGTTGGAGAGGAAAAATGTAGTCAATACAACAACTGCTGGAACAGACTTTATTATCTTGGCAGGTTTTACTCTTTGGATAAAAAAAAATTTAAAAAAAAACTATAGTAATTTTGCCAGCTTTTGGCTTCCATATGTTTGACAAGAAACTTTCTCCAGGACCAAGAAAACCCCCACATGTCTGATATGTAAGTCAGACATTTTACTGGCAGTGTGCTGCTCATGTTCTTGTATGTGACATGATATGACACATACAGGCAGTGAGTTACAAGGCTACTCTCAACATTTCTACTGCCAAAATGTTGCACATCACAAGGATTCAAATGTTTTCTTTCAGGGTACGGAGGACCAAACCTGCCATATAATTAAATACCAAAATAAACTGATAAATTAAACCTATGTTTGTTGAGAAATGAATTAAAGCATTAAATATATTTATTCATGCAAGAAAATCAATCAATAAAATAATAAAATATGTAATAAAAAGAATTCCCTTTTTTAAAGTATTTGATGTATTTATGCAGTTACTTTGAGCAAATTGTAAGCCAGTACACTTTAAAAATCCATTTATTTTGCAGTAAGCTGAGTTTGGTCCTAATCACTGCAGAATCCAAGCTTGACACAGCTGGAAAAATGTGACTTTTAGGAATAATACCACATGTACAGTAAGAACGAGAATGTCTGTCAAGAGTTTTCTTTGGCATGTTAACACAAATGTTGTATCTACTTTTAATGTTAGATTTCTTCCCTTCTGACAAAAATGATGTAGAGTACTGACTGCTGCAGCACCACATTAGATTGGTGCCTTATAAATAGCAAATTACTACTGTTTTGTCTGAGATCTATACAGAGTGTTCTTGTAATAGTTTAATAGGATTTGAACAACAAACGTGAAGTTGGAGCTGCTGATTTTTATTTTATTACTTTTTTTTAATGTAAACATGTTCCATTAGGAATAAGTAGAATTTGTTAACAGGAGGTTGCATCTTTGAATCCAGTATGATGTTCCTCTAAGTTGCATCCAATGGTGATGAAGCTACTGCACAAATTGTGGACAAATATCCTGCAACCACTAGATGGCAGCATGAGCAGGTAGAATAAAGTGGGTGGAGGCGCTGTAAGAGTAAATTAGCACTGAAAAACTCATGAGGTGCAGAATTAGCTCCTTTAAAGCTTGATAATATGCACTTCAACTGGCCAGAGGGAACATCTTTATTCTTTATCTGAATATTCAAAAATGAGACTGAAATATGACCTATAGAGGAGATATTTGACTGCCCCCAAGAATTTCACAGCCTGACAGTTTTGAGATGTTGTGAGGCCAAATTAAATAAACTTAAAAAATAAATAAATGAGTGACATGGCATGATTTGTTTTTCTCTGATTTTGAGCGGCTCATAAAAAAATAAGGCGTAGTGGATCACTTTGTATAGATCTAGATAAAAGTGAAGAAAAGAGTACTTTTTGAAAAAAGATTGCATAGCACAACGAATAAGCAAAAACTGAGGTGGTTTTTGAGCAACTGTTCCTACAATGTGAATCCGGAATGAGGGCACAGATTATTTCTTTGCCTTCATTTCCTGGTTATTTCTTTGTTATCCAAATGGGGGGGGGGGGGGGGGGGGGGGGGGGGGGGCATAATACTACTGTTTACAAGCAGCTTATGTGTCTCATTGTGCCCCATAGCATAAAAAATCCCATTGGTTGATTGAACAGCGAGCCATCTACCATTCAAAATCAGACCAACCAATGCTGAGCTGGGCTGCTTGAGACAATCAGAAGGGATTTCCAGACCAGCGTCCCACCATCCCTCTCTTTATGAAGAGAAATGTAAGACTGAAATAAAACCACACTCACTCACAGACTTCAAAACCTGGTTTGCTTTGTTTGTTTTGCCACTTTTTTCTCTCAAAATGAAATTTATCACTAATTGATTTTTTTTCTCTCTCACTAAATCTCAAGGTGACCACAAAACACAACTTGTAGGGAAGATTTTCTTTGGTTTAAAAAAAAAAATATATATATATATATATAAAAAAAAGGAGCAAGGAAGAAAAATTGCAGTAGAAAAGTAATACATGAATATTTGCTGGCAATTATTTTTATAACAGATAAATGTACATAATGTCTTTGAGATGCTATTTGCTGTAAACATGTGTTGAAATGAGGCGATGTCTACCCGTGTGGGACAACAGCGAGGTCCAGCATACAAAGTTTCAGTAACGTGCAATACAAGACGGCATGCTGTTTTAAAATGAGGAACTTCATGTACTGTACTATGCAACCGCAAACTGTGTACATCGCTTCATGCTGTGGCTTCTCCAACCGCCCTTTTCCAAGCAGCTCCATCTGGACTTTAAAGGGATTTTTGTGTTTTTTTTTTGTTTTTCTGTGGAAGATGAAAATCTAAGCGGCTAATGCGGTATTGCATGCATAATATACCATTCTAATTTATAAAAAAGGGATTCGAGAAAAATACATGGAAGCGGAGGTGACTGTGTTTCAGCAGAGCTACAAGTGACTTAAAAATATTTCTTTTTCAAAATAAAAGAGTCGTTCTAAAGCTGTGTGCTGTAATTTCTTTAACTTGATGCTGAACACAAAAGTTTAGAAAAAAAAAAAGATTTGTATCAGTTGTATATAAATGTGTGTTAGTGTCAGAAAAATGGTGCCATGGGGAAAATGAGTGTCTCAGACTGAGCTAGCTCACTTCTTTCCACTTCAGATGTGCAGGCGTCGTCCTTTTCAGTACCGGCTTCTTTCTTTCTCCTCGTAGCACGATTCATGATTCATGCTGTCCTGGTGCTTCATCTGGGGCCTTTCCATCTTCAGCACTGTGCACTGAATATAAGAAATAAAAGATGCATAATTCATAACTTCATAAATATATAGTAAAATCTTCGTATAAACATGCATTTTCAGTTGTGAAGTTTTCCAGAATTGATCTGCCACAAAAAAAAGGAAGAAGATGCTGAAACCATCTGTGTGTACGGTGCATCAGTCAGGAGATCATTTCCTCAAGCGTTAAACAAGCTTATGCACTGAAAACATCCCAATCTCAGGGCTTTAATGACCAAATTTCACCATTTCTCTGTCAGTGCAGCACTGTGGTCCTGGTTGAAGTATGCCATTCATGATCCCCAGAGAAAAGAACTCCTGGCTTTTCCTCTGGTACCACCAAAACACATGAATCCACATTCATGATGGGAATCTCCTGTTCCATCACATCCCAAAGGTGCTCTACTGGATTGAGATCTGGTGACTGTGGAGGCCATTTGAGTTCAGAGAACTCACTGTTATGATCAAGAAACCAGTTTGAGATGACATGGTGCGTTATCCTGTTGAAAGCAGCCATCAGGAGATGGGTACAGTGTGGTCTTCTGCTGCTGTAGCTCATCTGCTTCAAGGCTTGATGTGCTTTCAGAGATGCTCCTCTGTGCTGCATTTTTAATTTCTCCTAGTTATTTGGACTGAAGCATGGAAACTAAGCTTCATCTATAAACAGGAAGTTGTTAATTTGTTACATAGTTGGTACATTTTTTTTTTAAGCGTGTCCTCATATGAGGTTAATGCAGCCGACGTTCCTTAACACTCTTTAACACCTAACTGAGCAGCATCAAGTATAAACTGCACAACAACCAAAATGTAATGTTTCCACATGAGGACTCAGGGTCTCAGGAGTTTACAGTTACACTTTTATCCACCACCATGAGTGAAATATGTTATTTCATACTTTAAATGAGATTTCTTGCAGTCTAAAACCTTTTGTGTTTTATGCTGTGATCTAAAACAAACGCACAAAAAAGACTCTTTCAAAGATTTGACCTGTGAACTCACCATCTCCACCAGGGTCAGCAGTCCTGACACACAGGCCAAAACTAACATGATGAACATGAACACTGATTTCTCCATCGATTGGGACACGTGACAATCAACCATGCTGAGACACGGATGGACACCCACATAGACAGATGCAGGCAGGGAGATGCCAAAAATCAAAGGCTGCCCCACTGCAAATCCCACCTGGAAACACAGAGAAAGAGTCTGAGAAAGAATGACGACATTTCCTGTTCACACACACAAAAGTTACACCCTGATTTTCTAGTCACGTCTGATTATTTATGTTGCTTCTTTAAGCATTTTGCAGAGCAACGCTTGGATAGTCACACAGCTCCCAGAAGCCTGAAAGATACTTTCTTAAAAGTAATAATCTTATGCCCCTGATTTGATATCTCTGTGCGAGTGCTCTTTGTTAAACACTGTACAACAATGACACACTAAACCAAAAATGTTGCTTCTTAACTTCCATACCTTATCTCTTATCTCATGAGCCACTGGCTCCTACTGAAAAGGATTATATGCAAACCTGGTCACAGACCTACACTTTAATGCTTCAGGAACTATTTGCTGCTGTGGATGAGTACACATCTGTAGCAGTTGGCACCAGTAAATTACAGCATGTTACAAATATTTGGTGAGTTCTTCTCACTTGTTGATTGTGTGTTTTTTTTCTGGTGCAGAACCTCACCTCCAGCAGGACCACAGCTGACAAGAGGCCCAAATATGCCCGCAGGTTCTGACCTTTAGCCACAGTTCCTGTTCCACTCTGATGGGAAAACAATGGAGACAAGAGCCTCACAAATGGAGTAAAGCCACATAAGATACACTGACAGAATCTACACCAATTTCCACCACACTACACACTGTAAACATGGCACAGAAATACTCAGACACTTCTATACAAACACACTGAGGACATTTCAACTGGCTAACAACACTTCACACTGGCTAAATTGTGTATAATGTTTATTTTATCTTTATTCATTCTGTTTATTTATTGCTTTTATCTGAAGAGAAAGCCAAACTGATTTCATTGTTCTGTGTATAATGACAGTAAAGATCATTCATTTGGCATACCTTAGCTGTAACAAGTGGTTATTTGAGTTACTGTTGGCTTCCTATCAGCTTGAAGCAGTATGGCCATTCTCCTCTGACCTTTGACATCCACAAGTCATTTTCACCCAGAGAACTGCAGCTCACTGGATATTTGATCCTTTTCAGACCGTTCTCTGTAAACCCTAGAGATGGTTGTGTGGGAAAATCCCAGAAGATCAGCAGTTTGTGACATACTCTGATCAGCCTGTATGAACCAACAACCACATCATGTTTAAAGTCACTTAAATCCATGTCTTTCTTTTTGCTACATTCAGCTTGTTGGTCTGTGGTTCAGGAGGCTGTTCGATGCATCATAGTGTGTTTAGACGTAGCTGTTAAACACCACAGTTTGAGTTTTCAGGTCAGTGTTTTATACACCAGCTCCATCTGAGCTGCTGAACTCACAAACTATAAATCTGATTTCCTAAATTTTCTAATCTTTATTCATTTTAGTTAAAAACAAAGCAAATTTCAATGCAACAACAAATAATAAAAAACACAAATCTCATAAAATGAAAGGAAGCAGATAGAAGAAAAAATTCTTAAAATCTCTGCCCCTGTTTAACAAAAAATATATGCATACACACATATACAAATTTCACACCCTTATTAATAACCAAACAAAAACTTCAACCACTCAGATAGTAGCGTGTATAAATACATATTATATAGTTTTATATCTCTTCAACAGATTAACTTTTAACATTCTACCAAATAAATTAATTGAATCAGCATTTTTGTTGTCACTAGCCAAATTGTTCCACAACCTTATTCCTTGAACAGTGGTACATCTCTCTTTGAAACTTGTTTGGATTTTAGGTTTTACAAACATTTCAAATCCCTTTAGATTATAAATACTTTCTCTCTTAATGAAATTAGATTGAATATTCAAAGGTAATACATTTTTGTGTGCCCTATACATAATCAACAAAATCCTATAGTCAGTGGTGGACAGTAACGAAGTACAAATACTTCGTTACTGTACTTAAGTAGATATTTCAGGTATCTGTACTTGAGTATTTATTTTTCTGACAACTTTTTACTTTTACTCACTACATTTTTACACAAGTATCTGTACTTTCTACTTCTTACATTTTCAAAACAAGCTCGTTACTTTAGGTTTAACGCGTCTGAGAAATGTTTGCATTTCCGGTGTTGTGCCAAAAAGTGATCGTCTGCCAGAAAGTGATTTTTGATGTTTCTGTGTGCTTTTATGTGTAATGTCTTTGCTTATATTGGTGAATAGAGTGCAGCCAATAGGATTTATGAAGGGCTTAAATATAAAATGAAGAAATGACCTGTTATTCAAGTATGTTTATGACTCGGCATTATAGCACGTACATTATAATAAATCCAGTCCTCTTTGGTCACTTAAAATATCTTTATAGAGTGTAATGTCATATTTGTTCTGATTTGTGCTGCCCTCTTGGCCACATATCTCTTAAAAATCTGGCCAATCACAGTTTTTACCCTGATAAGTAAAGAATATATGAAAGTCGCTGCCAAAAACTGATTGCAGCTTCTACCTTGTGACAGAAATGTTGTTTCTTACTCAAAATGACTTGATATCATTCACGAGAGATATGTTTGACATATTTTTCACAGATTATAGGTCAGCAAGTCATTTACAACAGTTTAAATATGGGCAATCATTTTCTGGCAATCACTTTTTGACAGACGATCACTTTTTGGCACAACACCGGAACGGTGAGGAAAATAAATGACAGAAAACGTAGAGGACAAAAAAAGTGTGTGCAGTTTGTCACACGGTGTGTCTGCTAGCTAAAAGAACAGCTGCTGTATTTTAAGGGAGAGCAAAGAATGAGCGATAACTTCACTCAGATGGAGAAAGATGTAAGAAAGAGGTAGAAACGTCCTCCAAGGAGCTACTTTTGCTTTCTTACTTTGAGTAGATTTTAGAGCCTGTACTTTTTTACTTTTACTTGAGTACAGAAGTTGAACCAGTACTTCAACTTTTACCAGAGTAGTTTTTAACACAAGTACTTGTACTTAAGTACAGAATGTCAGTACTTTGGCCACCACTGCCTATAATCAACCAACTCATAAAACTTCAATAATCCCAATTGATCAAATAATATATTTGATGGGTGACTATAATGTTTTTTGGTAATAATTCTTATAGCTCTTTTTTGCAAAATAAAAATAGAATTTGTAAATGTTTTACATGCCTTCACCCAAACTTCAACACAATAAATCAAATGTGGAACAATTATAGCATTATACAATATAAACAGTGCTTTATCATTAAATAACTCCTTTACCCTATATAGTACTGCAATAGACGTTGCCATTTTTGTTCTTAAGTAATTTATATGAGACTTCCAGGTCAGGTTTTCATCAATAATAACACCCAAAAACTTCACCTCACAGACTCTGCAAATCTCAACACCATCAACTCTAAATGAAAAATCCACCGTTCTTTTTCTAAATCTGAAAAAAGTGGAAAAAAAGGCAATTCTCAACTGTTTGATAATATGATGGTTTTAGTCTTTCCTGAAGCTGTCTCCACTGAGTGAGCAGCAGCGCCCTCTGCAGTGTGCAGAGAGAAGTGCAAAAGCTTACAGCACCTGGTATTCCCAGGCGGTCTCCCATCCAAGTACTGACCAGGCCCGACCCTGCTTAGCTTCCGAGATCAGACGAGATCGGGCGTGTTCAGGGTGGTATGGCCGTAAGCGACAACCTGCATGAACAACGGGCTTTTTATACGCGTTATACCGTTTGAACACGATTATAGTCTACTTGATATGTTATAGATAAAACCTGCAAACATTAGTTATTGATTGTCGCTTCAACATTCAGCAGCAAAAATGCTTTTCTCGCAGTAATATATCAATAATAAATACTATTTTATTACAAGACAGCGTTGCAGTGGCAGAGGCAGAAAGCGCACAGGCTGTTAAGACCCACGCCGCGGCGGCGCGGACGAGAATTGTTTAGCTAAACGGCCTAAACCGTTTCCCATTCATTCTCTATGGTAGTGCTAAACCACTACGGATGTAATATATTTTTGGCCACTATGACCCTTGTGGCGCTGTTGTGCGTTTGCGATGCGGTACTTCTAAAAATTTCCACTTTGAAACTTTAGCCGAGACAGGACAGTTAACCCACCGCTCGCTACAGCAATCAGTGGCCCGTATTCATTTATTAAAGGTAAGAAAGGATGCTCGAAATAAGAGTAAATCTACACAATGAATATGCAGGTCCAGGATCACAAGTGTTCGTTGTGAATTCATTTACTGGTGCAGTCACGTAAACTAGCGTCCTTCCGTCGCTTGGCTACCATGATCAGAGTTCATTAGCTGTGGTGAAATGACGTGCTAAATATGAATGAACATGATGTTTTATTTTTTCATGTGTGTTATTAACAGATTGTACTGTTAAAAAAGCTCGGTGGGTTTCTGACAAAGTTCTGTACATATTTTGCCAACACTAAGAGGCCGCTGTGACACAAAGGTTACTAGTGTAGTGTAATTAAACAGCGTATTAATGGCTCGTAGTGAGATGACACGCTAAATTATGAATGAACCTGCTGCTATTTTTCATTCATGTGTACAGTGATTGTGTTGTAATGGCAAGGAATCAGTGGGCGATATCTGACTAACGTGAGCGATGCTCGCTAATGAATAAACATGAGAGGCATATGCTGAAAATCTGCCAGCAATACTTAGGTGCTATGACACTATAGCTACCAGTTTTAGGTTAAGCTCGACTACTGCAACTGACATAAATAATTGTGAATAAACAAATAATCACTCAACCATGAATGATTTTTATTTACAGACAGAATAGTTTGCAATGCCTGGATAAAATACATTTTTATCACAACTATTGTAAGCTAGAGTAAGCTTTCACTAAGTCAGCTGAACCCTGGCCACAGTTTAATACATTTATTCTCCTGTCAGTGCTCTTTAAAACACTTCTTCTGTCTCCTCACCTTTCTCCTGGAGCTTGCTGTCTAAACCCTACCACAATGTGCAGCATTATTTTTAATTTATTTCTTTTGATAAATTTGTCCTTTTTTTGTGGGGTCAAAGGTCATGTGATTATGACCTGAAAGCTCTGTATTTGTGTCAAAATGATATTTTTAAAATCAAATTATGTTTATTTCTTACTTTTTTTCTATGTCAAGATGCACAAGAAAGTTGTATTGTACCCAGGTAAAACCTGTGTGGTGTTCCGCAAGGGGCCACTCGGATACCTCCTCCAAGACCCGTCAGATGAAGCTCGGCGGATAAAAGACAACACCAAACTTCAGAACAAGTCTGTACCAATGAGGGAGGACCTGGTACATCAGAATGCTCTGACTGTGGTCCGTCACAGAGGAGGGGATGCCTCCGACAGGCGTGAGGTGCAAGGAGAGTACATCCTGCAGTTTGGAAAATATAAAGGAAAATCTTTCCGGTGGCTTCTGGAAAATGATGTTGGGTACACCATGTATCTGATCAAAAGTCTCCAGGAGGAAGAGGCTGCAGGGATCGCCATGGCTGAAAGGCATAGTAAGGATAGCCTGCAGTCATTTGTACAGTATGCCCTCAGTTTTACGGAGATAAAGTCTCTTCAGGATTATGAGGCCAGCAGAGTGAGTGCTGCAGCAGAAGTCTCCTGTGAAGATGATCAGCTTGTTGGCTTTGGCTTACGATCTAAGAGCACATGGAAGGAGATTTGGGATGGCAGAGGTGATGGCTACGCGGCCTTTATCATGGAAAAGAGCTGCATTCAAGAAACACGGATGTATAAGCTGCAGCAGTACTTGCGCAAGAAGCATCAGTCTGCCTCAGCTACCACAAGGACCTCCACCAAACCCATTGGTAGATAATTTTATTAATATTTTAATAACATTTTGATGTGAAACTAAGTTAATTATTTATTTAATTCTTGCCTGAATCACAGGAATGGATGATGACAAAGAGTTGGAGGAGGCAATGCTGAGTGTCTCACCTGAAAAACTTGAAGCCGACAGCTGTAAGTAAACCATCATCACCTTGACTAAAGGTCAGAACTGACCGTGGCTATTTTCTGTCTGATACCTCCCCTCTCCTCTGTCTCTGCATAAGTAGTTACTGTGCCAGCAGCAGCAGCAGCAGCAGAAGTACCCACACCCAGAGTGCCTTCAGGAGCAAAGACAGGTTTTTAATGAAAGGTTTCAGAACTGGAGTACAATTGTTTTACACGACGAATTGCCCTCCAAAACTGAACCTTAACTTAAACTGTTATATCATGTTGTTCTTGTGTTTGTGTTCTGGCCATGTTCCGGCCACATTCCTCCGATAGTTTAGTTGTGTGCTGGCATGATATTAACTGCTGTAAGGACTATGAATTGATACCTGCCTTCATGAATTGATACCAACCACAAGGGGTGAGTATGCACTTTTGTCCTTTATGGGTGTTGTATTAAAAGCGATCAAGTAGCACTAGGCACTAACACCTGAATGAATGGTTGTTCATTGACTCATATTGCTTCTCCTGCTTCAACAAGTAGAGGTTAGAAGAATAAATTTGTTTAGTTTCTGTTGCAATTAGATATTTTACATTTGTTTAACAATGAGAAACAGGAGAAGTAAGAGTATGAATGTTTGAGTTCCTACTAACACCAACACTCACATACATTGTAAATTATGAAGTGACTAACACGTTTTTCCATTGTAGCTCCCTCTGCGGCACTGTCCATACCCCCTTCCGACACAACTACTGAACTTCAAGCATCATCAGCTGATGGTAACAAACAACTATAGTGTTTTCCATCTGATTAAAGGTTTTGTTTATTGTGTCTAGATAAAAAAGGTTGTTTTTTTTGTTTTTTTTTCCTGTACCTTGTAGGTGCAGCCTCAAAAGATGAGAAGAGCAAGGTTCCTGTGCCTGTACCAAAGGAGCTGTCGTTTCTACTGAAGGAGACCACAGATCAAACACAAGGGCCTGAGTCAAATCCAGGTACGTCTCCATTTTAATTTAGGATTGGTTTTCAATTAAACTTCGGCTTAATGCATAGATCACTGATGCCAGTATAATATTCACAACCACTTTACACTTTGTCATAATGTCATCTTGTGCAAAACCTGCACAACTGAATGACAGAAAGCCTACTTTCCTTTTCAGGGCCCAGCACAAGTGTTGCTTGCACATCTGTGCGCAAAGTTCTCACTTTTGAAGACAGCAATGAAGATGGAGTGGAAAAGGCAGGATACCACTGGGTGGACAGGTCAGAACAGTCATCTTTTTTTTTTGTTCATTGTCATTCAAACTATTAATTGTCTGAACAAATAGAGTTGTTTTTTTCAAGATCAATTTAATAAACAACTAATAATATACACGTTTAAATATATTTGTGTTTCTTGCATTTAGGGATTGCTGTGCACCGTTTAAGATCCCGGACTGCATCCCTGGTGAAAATCTAGACTGGGATGCCTGGAAAACCACTCCTGCTATTATTGCTGCAGCCACATCTGGACCACTGGCAAACTCTTGTGCCTCTCGAACAAATTATAATCCAAACATTGTTGTTAAACTGGACTTGTTCCACTGCCTGAGGCGATTTTCACGAGAATGCACCTCTGAGCATCACCCTCTGAATCTTGTTATTCCTAAAACACTTCACATAATGAATACAGTCCATGCTTTTTGTATAGGAGTTACAGCTTTTATCTTTCTAACCTTTCTGTTCTATTTATGTTATAATAAATATGACTGCGTAGGAGATAATCCAAGTCTGATGTGTTCTATCTTTGGTTTGGTTATTGCTTTCTGGCTCTGTCTACAAAAACAGTTCAATAAGGGGAGATCACATGGAAAATTTTGATGATTTATTGAAATCAGAAGTTACAGAAATAACTTAAGTGATTCTGCAATTAGACTCCAATAATCCATCATAGCAAAAAGAATCCCAGAGGTGGCAGGAGTTAGGACAGGACCCCTCCAGAGTTTAGAAGCTGATAGTGGTGAAGCTGAAGATGGAAGCTTGGATGGGGCCCTGAGTGATCACAATAAGGAGGAGATGGGTTGTAAAAATGAGTCTGAAAGACAGAATGGAAGAAAAGCAATGAGATTTAAAGCATTCAGAATGAGGTTAATTGGCTTAGAGAAGGCAGGCAAGAAAATGATTGAACAACAGTAATTATGTCAGTATTGAGTTTAACAGCACTGGAAAATGCAGGTGATATAAAGAATAGATAAGCAGGCAGATTAGTGATTACAGAACAATAAATCTGTTACAGCTTCAGTCTTTTTATTTAAACTGGGTTATCTAGATGACAAAAATAAACTGATGGGAAAAAAGAGGACTTTAATATCTCTGGTATGTGTATCTCAAAAATGTTATGATACCTTTTATTCTTCATTATGTACTTAGTGAAACTATAGGTACACACTGCAGAAAAATAGCTCTCGGTCTGTAACAGTGTATAAGAAGAAAAAAAGCAATGTTCAAAATGAACATTATCCACATTTCCTATAGAAAAACTGGTGTTTATTCATTGATAATGTAACACAAGCTTTGCCCACAGCAGGACTCGAACCTGCGCTCAGACAATAACGTAAATAATCAAGCGATTTTTTCATTGGACAAAAAAGCTGCGATTTGATTGGCTGTTACTGCGTTACACCTATACGCGATGGGCCGCGGCGGGGAGAACATGCAAACTCCACACAGAAAGGCCTCGGCCAAGGGGATCCGTACATCCACACATCCTCTTCCGCTTATCCTGTACAGGGTCGCGGGGCGGGGGGGCTATCCTAGCTGTCATGGGGCGAAAGGCCGGGTACGCCCTACACAGGTCGCTAGATCAAATAAATATAGATATATGTAATAGATATTTATAATAATATATAATAGATATTGACAAATCAAATAAAAATATAAGAACGTATTTTTCACAGCACGTATAAAAAGTCTGTTTTTGAATGTAGCAATCGCTTACGGCCACACCACCCTGAACACGCCCGATCTCGTCTGATCTCGGAAGCTAAGCAGGGTCGGGCCTGGTCAGTACTTGGATGGGAGACCGCCTGGGAATACCAGGTGCTGTAAGCTTTTGCACTTCTCTCTGCGCACTGCAGAGGGCGCTGCTGCTCACTCACAGTGGAGACACCGTCTTAAATGTTGATTCCATCGTTTTGAATAAACCGCTTTGCTTTTCTTCACTGATCACAGTAGTGAATTTGAAATGATCTACTGTGAGGCAAGAGAAAAGAGTAAAATAGTTTATTTTATCAGTAAAGATCAACAGAAGGCACGAATAACAGTATCCAAGGGTAGAAGTCACACCCGTTTCAGTATCTTATACAACCAGGTGATCATATAGCAAAATATACCTTTACATCCACCATCTAGCTGCAGGAGTTAATGGGTATATCCTTGGAAGGCTGATGGAATACTTTAGCAGGAAAAATGCAGCCTTTAGCAAAAATATATCCATATATAATTATACACTTTTTCTACACATTGAAGCAAACAAACTCTATAAAATGCAGAAAACTATCCAAGGACATGAACTTCTGAGGCATTCATAAGAAAGTCCATGCTTATTATTGGCATCAGAGAGGCAGTGTGACTGAATCAAAAATAGAAGCAGTACCTTTGTCAAAAACAGCAATAGGAAAAACTCGCCAAAAATATCAGCTTTGAAAACAAGAAAAGGGTACACAAAAACAACTAAATTTTATAGGAGAGTTCTTAGGTCTGGAAAATACAAGTCAGTCCCTCTCAAGCAGGTTAAAAACAAAAACAATAAAGGAATGCCATGGCTTCCAGATACTTTTTGGTTGGAATACAAATCCCAGAGTTCACAAGCATGAGAACTACAGCGATGGCCATGCTACACAATTACAACCGTATCAAGACCACTGTCACTAACAAAAAGAGGTTTTAAAGACACAGCTGGAGCATTTTGAGAGGAAAAAACAAAACAAACTAAACTTTTTAAAAAAAAGTTAGTTAAAACATGAGCATCACAATTTCACAAGGAAAAGCTGGAATATTTCAAGAATGCAGTTTTAAAAAAAAAAAAAAAAAAAAAAAAAAAAAAAGTACTTTTATAATAAAAATGCAAAATGTGGTATTTTGACCGTCAAATTCCAGCCTGAGAGCCGGGCCATTTTTGCTACACCTCTGCCATAACAGGACATTAAAATTCTGACGGGCTTTAATGAGAATCTTTGACCTCTTCCATTAAAATTGTTTTTCTTTGTGTAATTACCACTTTGTCTTAATTTTACCACTCTGGCAAAATTTTTTGAAACAATGAAGTTTTTTTCTTTCTGAAAACATCTGGTTATGTATTGCTCAAAAAAAAAAAAAAAAAAAAAAGTTAAATTCCAGGTGTTTGTAAAACATTGTAGCACGTGAATCCAAATCAGAACTACGTGTGTGTTTTCTTTTTTCCCTGAGTGAGTTTAACCATCTCAGAGATCAATTGATTTTCAGCTTTCTGGCCTAATAATAATAATAATAATAATAATAATAATAATAATAATAATAATAATAATAATAATAATAATAATAATAATAATAATAATAATAATAATGATTTTACAAACAAAAAAATGTGGAAAAGACACACTTAGTTCTCCAGTTCTTGTGTTTGTGTGACAGATAATGCAGGTATCATACTAACGTTCTCAAACACTGCTCAGTAATTATAGGTTACACCTTATTAAAAATAACTTCAGCTGCCAGGCTGTGGAGTCTAGTACGGGTAGCCATCAGGGAAACCCAGTCCTTGGATGCTTTGTTCCGCTCCATCAACCAGATAAGGAGCCTCATCTTCATAGCTGGGGAGGGGGGTGCCGTCCTCCTCGCTAGGAGGTAGGACAGCATCCGGGTCAGGCTTCAGACTTGGCCTCTGGTTGTCTGGAAAAGCCATGGAGAACAGCGCCTCGGGGTTGCACACAAACTTGTAGACGTACCTCTCACCAGCCACCTGCAGAAGGAATTAATTACTCTTATTAAACGATTAAAACAGACTCTTGGTATGTTTCTGTTTGCCTTAAAGTAAGAGCTGAAACTCATACATATGTAGAAGTTTACCTTCTGCATAATGCCCTTTTCATAATAGTACCGCAGTGAGCGACTCAGCTTATCGTAGTTCATAGCTGGTCTATTCTTCTGGATCCCCCAGAGGCGAGCCACCTAAAATGCATGATGGGGGAGGGATTAATACTGTTTTAAAAACAATATTTTTAAGTCTTATTAATATTAAGCTTCTTCTAAAGTCCCACACTAGGTATGCAATGGCTGACCTCTTCGGGATCGATCAGCTTAAACTCCATGTTTCGTCCCGTCCAAACGATCAGGTGCGCATTAGCCGGGTTGTCCAGGAGTGTGAGCAGGAACTGCCAGAGCTGCAGGGAGCCACGGCGCTGGTATGGCAGACCCTCCTGTTTCACTTTACCTGGTAAGACAAGACACACATGCAGAGCTCATCTTTCCTGCTTTGGGCACTTAAAACTGTTACATTAAAGGATTTCCTGCTCAATTACCAGCAATGCCATTCTGACCAGTTTTCACATTAGCATGCTGAGTGGCAGCAGCTCCTTCGTGCTGTTTTTTTTTTTTTGTGTTAGCATTTTCTCAATCACTCAGTTACTAATAAAGTTGCCCACCTTTTTTTTTTTTTTTTTTTTTAACCCTGGCTCATTGTGTTTGCTTGCCAGCAGAGAGCTGCATTGTTTGAACATGGGACCATCTGACTGCACTGAGTACACTGGTGATACTGACTGCATTAAAACCACTATCCCGGAGGAGCTTCTCACCAGTCATCAGCTGACGCCGAGGTCGTGTGTAACATCGTTCGCTCCCCTGTAGCACACCTGCTAACCCAGCACTCTTATGGTTTTTTAATCCTGATTTTAACCTCGTCTCACTGGACAGACATTACTCAATTTTCCAGAGTATGCCAGCTGTACCACTAGAGACAGAGTGCTCAGACCAGCTGTATGCAAATGCTACTAATGCACACAGAACCATTAGTTCACAGACCTCTGCTGGCTCCTCCACATATCCCGTGAGTATGAATGTCTAAAGGGTTATTTTGTAAGTCAGTGTCTTACCTTCCAGTCTTTCTGGTACGACACAGGTGTCGTCATAGTACAAACATGGCTCTCTGTCGTGGCCAAATCCTGTGGGGCAAAGTATACAGTTAAAAGGCTGTGGCAGCTTAGGCAACATGAAAACGCATTTTAAAGCCAAGTCAACACACACTCACCTGCACTGCTATTTTGGTACAAAACAGAAGACTTCTCAAATGACGACTGGCAAGTTTGAACCTCTGGGAGACACAAAAGTCACAAATCTTCAACAACTGCAAACAAATCTAAAGTGTCTCAGTGCAGACCTGCAGCCATTTGTGGCTAATAACTTTCATTTATTCAAAGACTGCATGTGATTGTGTTACTACCCTAACAGACATAAATATATTTCATTCAGTTGCACCTGTCCACCCACACAGATGCAGTACCTGTACTGAATAAACATCTAACACACACGCACACACGCACGCACACACACCTGAGTCATAGCCGAAGTCCCTTGGCTCTTGCTTGATTGTGACATGGCTGAAGGTATTCTGGGGACGGGCCGGACCTGAAGCAGGAGGCCCTGGCTCTGGGTATCTCGGGTCCACCAGTTCCTGTTTAAACCCTCGGGGGGCCTGTAGAACCACAGGCTCTGAAAGGTGGCGCTGATACATTGGCCGTCCATCACGGATGGGGGGGTGGTACGGCGTGTTTGCAGTCTTCTTCGGAGGGAGGAAGGACAGGCAGGGATCTGACAGCTGCCGCTGGAATCTGAAGCGCGGACAGGCAAAGAAAGAAGTGGACGTTTGAAGGATTTGAAGCTCATCCATTTCCGGCTTAAATCATATAAAAGTAAAATGTTAGAGCTCACCTTTGCTCTGAGTTGAAAGACGCACCGGAGCAGCTGATGGGGGGATGCGGCACAGCGAACCGCTGGCTTTGATTGGCCTGTGGAAGGTTGTGGAGGTGGGAGGGGCTGAGGGCAGGAGCATGGTTTGGGGAGCAGCTGCTGGTCAGCTGGGGGGTAGATGGCTGTAACTGCCTCTGTAAGGGTGGAGGTCCAGCAGGGTGGACGGAGCCATGTCGTACTGCAGGTGTGGAGGCTGGAGTCGGAGCGGGCTCACAGGCACTGAGGAGACCAGGTAACAGTGCATCATCCAAAACTTTAGTCTGCCTGGTGGATCGTAGCAGTATTGCAGTATATTACGCACATGCTTAAAACATGAACAGGTTACCTGTAACTGTAAAGGCACATGTCAGCCTGAGGCGTTCTGCAGGGAGAGAAGTCTTTGGACGGACTCGGTTCTCGCTTCACTTTGCTGGCGGCCAGTCCATGAAACATCACTGCAAAAGACACATACAGGGAAATAATATACACATAATTACAGAGGAAGAAATGAATGCCCTTTCTTTAGATGTTACCAGATTGTTTGGAGAGGTTTCCAGATGCCAGACAGGCATTTTGGTACTGTGCACCTTTACACAGCTGATCAAGGCTCACGCCTCTAATTTGCCTCTAACTCCCTGGTGCTGGTTCCCTGGTGAGGGTAATGGTTACAATTACACAGACATCACTTCTGGGAGCATGGGTGGGAAATAATGTGCTTGTTGAAGCAGCACTTCCGTAACCAAACCTACACCTAAACACAACAGAGACTTATTAGATGGCAGCTTTGGTGCAAACATTTGCTCACCATGGTGAGTAAATATCTGAAGCCTCTGTCCAAAATAAGAATTTACAGCAGGTGTTTCAGACTCTGTGTTTCCCCTCATAACCCCTTTATTATATGTTGATAATTTAGTAGCCAAAACACCTCAGATTAAATAGGGGCACTCCAGTATTTCAGCACTGCACTTCTGTGAAGCTGAAGGCCTCACAAAACACCTTAAGTATAGTTTCCTCTTGCATGGCTCCAGCTCTTCATCTCACGTTCTCATAAATAAAACAGATACCGTCTTATTTACACGAGCTCTGCCAGCAGTGCAGGCTGCTAGGTCGTAGTCCGTGACCGAGATGGACAAGATATTGATTTTAGGTTTTCCTTTAACATCCTTTTTTCCAGCCTTTGTTCCCCACATCTGCATCTCTGAAAGCCCCTCCACACACAAAAATCCTCTGATCTCAGCCTTCCAGGAATCTGTGGTGAGATTCTCATAAGCATGCTGCGCCGATGACACCACGCTGCTAACGTTTCCATCCACGACACGCTCTACGTCAGCTTTATTGTCGGCACCGGGAGTCGTTCTGTTGAGGCAGCTATGATTACAACAGCAGTAGTCACATGCAGTACGTGTTTGGCAGCAGCACTAAATGCACCATTTCCTCATCTCATGCCTTATCTGTACATTTTCAAACAACTACAGTGCGTGGCATTTTTTTTTTTTTTTTTTTTAATAAATCTCCCCTCATTTCCTCTGGCACGTGATGACCATCATTTAATTGGCAAAGTTCCAAGGTTAGTGTGCCTTATAGATGGAAATGCCAGCGAATGTGAACACTGTAAACAACAGGTTTTACACCGGTGACCTTTGAGACGATGAGTCACAATAAGGGAGGTCAGCTAGGTTTATCCAGAGTAGCATTAGCTAATAGCAAAGATGGCTGTAGCTCCTCTTGAATTTTAAAAAGTATAATTAAAAAACAAACAATCAAAAAAAAACAAAAAACATTGCACCAGTTACCCCCCCACCTGTTATATCCAAATCCCCTTTAAAAGGCCAGCAACTAAATGCTCAGTCCCAGGCCCATCAAGAAGCTATAACTCTTTAAAATTGGCTCAACACTATATTTTCATTTCTAATAAAGCAGCTGGGAAAGATTATATTTGATGGGAACTATTTTCAGCTGTGGATGAACACATATTTGGGGCACTGTTGGTCAAAGTACAATGTCTGTACTTTGACCACCATACACGAACAGCTGGGTTCAGTTCACTGCTGGATTTGATCTTTTCAAAGTTCTACTACTGCTGGAAAAACAGCGTCACGGGGACTGTAATGCATAAATCACGTGCGCCATCACTGGAGCACAACTAGCAACAATTCCAAATATCCGAGAAGTAGTACTCACAGTTGTTGGACTGGAAATCTGGGACAAACTGCTCGTCATCTGTAGCCTGAGCTGAGAGAGAGAAGAAAAAAAAGACATGATGTTTGAGGACGCTTCTCATCAAATATCATACATGCATAATATCTCTGGTAAACACAGCTGATGGTTCAGTTTCTTTTTTGACTTTTTTAGTGATGCTTACCTTCTGCAATCCATATTTCTTGGAGTTGACTCAGGTCTTGGAAAAGCTCTGCAGAACAGTTTCATATTTATTTGTTGGAATGTGTGTGTGTAAAATTATTTGACAGTTCACATGAAGTTGATGACTCGTGCACACACCTGCAGTTAGAGACACGGTGGCACACTGAGCACACGCGGCAGACGTACCTTCCGTGTCCTGAGCCAGCTCGGTGTCCATGAACTTCCTCTTCCTGTCACTGAGACACTTCTCTGCTTCCTGTGTGTGACATTTCTATGGAAACAGGCAAAGGAATGAAACTCAGCATACATGCAACAAAACAAATAAAAATAATAAGTGCATGAAATCACAACATTTCAGACTCACACTCTCAGGGATCACAAAGGGAACCTGCTGGTCATAAAAACCCTCCATGTTGCAGGAGTCTTCACCCTGGGAGGAGCAGTGGGAAGTTTATATATCTGGAATTTAGTGGAGCCATTCAGCAGAATAATTTGCCTGTCGCAGTCCATTTTCCCCATCAGGCCTACCCCTACATCCATACTATCATCATCCTTTTCTATGAGCCCAAAAGAGGGCTTACAGTGGTTATCACAAAGCCAACAGTTCAGACAGCAGTTTTAACAGTTTGAAAGTTTACAGGCTGAGAGCTGGGATTTAAAAAGGTGACATAATAGTTTAAACATCCAAGCTGAGTAAGGCTGCAGGTTATGTTGCATGAAAATGACTGATGTACTAGAGAACAGTCTTAGATTACTTTTTTAAAGAGGCAGAGCACAATGACTAAACATCAAGTTAATATATGCCAACATTAATATATTTAGGCAATAATCCAACTTGCTTAATATACACTGCTGTAATATAAATATCTAAATCAGCCAATCACATGTCAGCAACTCAGTGCATTTAGGCGTGTAGACATGGTCAAGATGTCCTACTGAAGTTCAAACTGAACCTCAGAATGAGGAAGAAAGGTGATTTAAAGGACTTTGAACGCGGTATGGCTGTTGGTGCCAAATGGGCTGGTTTGAGTATTTCACAAACTGCTGATCTACTTCGATTTTCCCACACAACCATCTGTAGGGTTTACAGAGAACGGTCCAAAAAAGAGAAGATACCCAGCGAGCGGCAGTTCTCTGGGAGAAAATGCCTTGTTGATGTCAGAGGTCACAGGAGAATGGCCAGACTGCTGCTTCAAGTTGATTGGTTATTTGAGTTACTGTTGCCTCCCTATCATTACAACCAAAGTCTGCAGAAGAGCATCTCTGATGTCAAACCTTGAAGCAGATGGGTCACAGCAGCAGAAGACCACAGCGGGTGCCACTCCTGTCAGCTAAAAAACAGGAAACTGAGGCTACAGTTCACTCAGGAAAACTAGACCAGAAATGGCTCCTGAACAGCTTTAATGTAGATCAGCACACATGTGATGTTGGGATGTGGTGGAACAGGAGATTCACTTCTCCAGCGTGCAAACCGTGTGATGCCATCATGTCAATATGGACCAAAATCTTTGAGAAATGTTTCCAGCAGCTTGTTGAATCTGTGCTACGAAGAATTAAAGAGGTTTTAAAGGCAAAAATGGGGTCCAGCCTGATACTAGTGCCTATGATAAAGTAAGAGCCATATCTGTGATATTATTAAAATAATGTTTTAATAGTTTACAAAGCTTTGTAAATAGATTGTTTTTAATGTTTCTCTTTTGAAAAATATTGATATTAATCTGATTGAAAACACTTAAGAGTCCAACTGAAGCTCAGGCAACATGGCATAAAAGTAAACAATGAAAACCTATTTCATGGATAATGGTCTACTCCCCTTCTTGCATAATTGTTTGTTCAGTCTCGGGTTAAAGTATCGCGCTGCCGCAGGTAACCTCTACAATCGATTTCATCTGAAGGCGTGAATGTCCGACGAAAAAGTTGTCACCCAACTTTTGCCTCCGTTCGCTCCGACACCACCAAGGCGAGATCGCTCCAGTTTACTCCTTTTATGCGCACAACAAAGCAAAAGGTCCCACTGAAAGATTTGTGAATGGAGTTTGGCGTGACGCTCGGTAGAGAACGGCACGGCTCCCGGGTTCTCCTTGTTTTTCTCAATGAAGTGAAACACGATCCTTAGCTGGTGGAGGAGGAGGTGGTGAAGATGGAGGAGGAGGAGGGGGGACGACCAGCTAACCACTGAGAAATGTCCGCACAGACGGACAGAGTGAAGGATTCCCGGCGCCAATACGCTGAAAAAGCCGCTGCAGGGGAAAATGCCGCAGTGCAGAGGGCACATACTCGGGGGGAAAAAGCGCAGCGATGCCTTTGATTTTAAGAAAATGGCGTTCGCCTCTGAAAGCGTATCTGCGCCCCTCGCAGCCTGTAGCAAAACACGACGATGCATTTGGGGTTTATGTAATCAAGAGCGAGCAGGCGCCAGCTTTTAATAAAGCGATAGGATAAGAAAGGAGGACTCACTCGGGAAGTGAAGTTTCTTGGCAGTGTGAAAACCGAACTCGTCGCAGATTTCCTCTCCTACATCCCCTGCAGCTCCTCGATTAATCATTCAGCTATGGATTTTTCTCAATGAGGAGCGCAGATAGCTGCGGCTAAATCGAGCGCAGGGCTGCCCTCCTATTGGCTAGAAGACAGAGTCAGTCAGAGGACGAGCCAATCGTCGTCAAGGCTGTTCTGTGGCCCGTCCCCGGTGTTTTTTTTATGAATGGCTGCGTTTCATTCATGAAACCACAGCTCTCTTAAAGGCCCAGAGCTCCAATTCAGGTATTAAAAAGTAAACAGGTAAATCAAAAGCTCACCAACGGGAGAAATAACGATGAAAATAGCAACAAAAACAAGGAATGCTAATTTATTGCTTATTAAATTAAAATTACTATTACAACGACAACCACCACAGAGTAGATAATATCTTTAGTGTTATTATTATTAAAAATTACAACCAAAAAGGGGGACTACTGAAAGAAATAGAAGATTAAAGTATTTTAAAGCAAATGAGGCTTTTTTGGAAAGCTAGATACTATATAAATAAATAAAAAATTAAATTAAAAAAAGCAAACAGATTATTTAAAATGTGCTCATCACATGCGCTTCTGTCCACAATTGTCTGCCGTGTCCACAGCAAAAAATAAAGCAGCACCTAACTTTTGATCATTTGTTCTGAGGACACTGGCAGATGCCTGCTGATGGGGTATTTTCGTCACCCTGCAGGGGGATAACTCAAGAACCGTGTGACCTAGGATGTTCAAAATCACACCATGGATGCATCTGCTAAAAATCTTGGAGGAGTTCAAATCTTGGTGGACTTGACCTTAAGGTCAAGGTCAGAGGTCAAGTTTTCTGAAAATGTGAACACAATTTCTTATTCCTGGTTCTTTCTTAGCCATTTGCAAGTCACTAGGTCTCATGTGCCCCTCAATAAGATCTACAGAGATCTGTAATTATGTGTTCTTGAACTTGTGCTTCCAGGGGATTCGTGTCACCTAAAGATTCTGCCTCCGGGAGGCTGAGAGGGAGCACAGGCGGCTGACGGCACTTTCTGTAGCTCTCAAATGTTCGATAGGCTTAATCCAGGACTGCACATGACTTTTTGAAGTGTATTCATCTCAGTGGGTGGCAGAACCGTTGCTGCACTTTTAATTCCACTCTGATCTCATTCCACTTCATTACCTGCTGCTGTGGAGAGATCACCAAAAATTCCACGTGATTACAGGGTAAATCTCCTCGTGCAGTCCCTCCACAATAACTGGTATGCCCCATGCATGCAAGCTGATAATACTCAGAAGCACTGTGCAAACCTCAATGCATGATTACTGCATCCAAAAAGAAGGCAAAGACCAGCCGTTCATGTTAAGGGTTAATGTTGATATGATAGCACTGAAAATGCTCATAAATGTTTCTCTTTATGGCTTCACACTGAGTGACCTCTTTAGGTGGCCTTCTTCTTCTATTTTATTTTATTTTTTTGCAGGGCTGCACCGACTGTTTGTGTTCGACTTAGAAACTGCTCGATCAGCGCCGGGAGATGCCAGAACGGATCTGTGCGTGTGATAAAAGTTCCAGTTTAAACATCAGCTGAGGTCAGCAGCTCTGTTACTGATTTGCAATGTCTCCTGTTTACCCGGCCTCCACACATCTACGACTGTGTATGATATCACATCACAGATTATTTTTTTTATTCTTCCGTTCTGGCAGATTGTCAAGTGTGATATAATTGAACATATCCTGTAACAGGAAATTACACACCGCAGTCTTAAAGCTTCTTATCAAATGTTTCAGTTCTGCTGATGGCATTTGTTCTTTTGTGTGTTATAGATCTTTTTATCTGTACATTTATTAGGGGAAAGAAAGTACTGATTTATATACTATCCAAGTAAGTATAATGATCAAATTACTCAAAATTACAAATGTAAGTTGTGTAAAACATTAAAATTATTGTTTGGACCTGCAGATCAGTTGCTGCTTAGGTCTTATGTTGATTTATAATGGCATATTTAGTGCATTTAACATAATCAGATCATGAGGCAAAACATCAGAATTAAAAGATGGATGATACTTTTCTCAGTATTTAGCTGAATTCTGAACTTTAAATCTGTTCGTTTTTTTCACTGAATCACTCAGTCTTAGTGCATTAAAACTCCTGTTTCCTGTCATATTTAATGCTACTGTTAAACCACTGGGTGGCTCTCATGCCTACATCCTTTTCATCCTCATAGAAATATAAATTACTCCAGCTCTCACAGAAACTTTATCCAAAAAAAAAAAAAAGCCTTCTCACAGTCTTTTGTTGTCCAAGCCATTAATAAATGGAACATTTACAATGCACTACTTTATTTTTGCAGTTTTTCTGAGGTTTAGTAACAAATTAATTCACAGATTACAAATGTGAATACAACCCCAATTGCAAAATGTCTTGTTTTTAATGTTTTCAACTGGTGAATGGTCTGCAGGCACGTCAGTCCAGCACCTGGACTTTTCTACTGTGAAGCCATGTTGATATAATAGATGCAATATGTGGTTTATTATTGTCTCACTGAAATATCCAAGGCCTTCCCTGAAGAAGACTTCTGGATGGGAGCATAACTGAGCTGAAACCTGTATATACCTTTCAGCATTGATGGTGCCATTCCAGATGTGTGTGCTTCCAATTCCAGAGGCCCCAATGCCATCAGAGATGCAGGTTTTTGAACTGAGCACTGATAACAAGCCAAATGGTTCCTCTCATCTTTAGTCCGGAGGATGCAGCATCCACGTTTTCCAAAAACAATTTCAAAATTCGATTCCTCCGACCACAGAAGTTTTCCACTTTGCTTCAGTCCATTTTAAACGAGCTATGGCACAGAGAAGATGGCACATACAGTATGGCTTCTTCTCTGCATGATAGAGCGTTAACCTGTATTTGTGGACGGCACGGTGAACTATGTGAACTCTGCCTCTGTGTTCTTTTTATACACAGCTATGTTTCTCCAGCTGCTTCTTTTTAATACCACTTTTCCAGTCTTTTGTTGCCCTCTCCTAACTTTTGAGATGTGTTCAAAAACTATTAAACTACTTAAACTGTCACCAGCAGGATCTCATGAAACTGGGAGGCTCCAAAGCAGAGCCTGTCTGCCTCCACCTGAGAAAGCAAAAAAAGAAACCCCAGCCCAGGACCATGCCAGCTATAGTTGAATCTATAATTTAGTATGCATTTTTTTTTTTTTTTTTAGTCCTTTGCATTTTAATAGTAATCGTTTACTGTAAATTGACATTTTCCATTCATGACTTTTAGCTTGTATTTTCGTATCGTAGTCTCTATTTCTTCCACTACTGTTTAATAAATCATCAATTCTACAATGTAAGCATAAAGAGGCATTAAACAGCATTTCTGCTTTAACCTTTTAACATGAGCTCTCTTGTGTTTGTTCTTTGTAACAGCCCTAGAAAAATGATAACATCAGTACGTAGGGCGGGAATTTTCCCACGTTAGATCAGATCCGATTTACAGCATAGAGGAAGTACCAACTGTACAAACAGACCCAGAAGTGCTCAGTGGAAAGCTGGTGTTAGAGATTCAGTTTCAGAGATACTTCAGCTAGCTGCCATGGCGGACACACGAACACCTTTAGAAATGCAATCATCCCACAGAAAAAGAGCTGCTTAGGCAGAGGAAGCAAAGAAGGCGAAGAGGGAGAGTGACAGAAGACGGGACAATGCAAGAGTTCACTTGGGACAAACATTTGCATGATGGAGAATGCTTTGGGAATTATTTCTATGGATTATTATGTCTGCTAACCCTGAATTGGATTAGCTGAAGAATATGGATGGATGGATGGACCAGCTTAGCATTTTATATGACTAGCATACTACTGAAACGTGCTGTTGGAGTTTAAAGGGGAATTCTTGGGATTCTGTATTGCTTTGTACAGTAGCAACACTGCACATCCATGTTTTATGCTGCCTGTGGGTGTGGCCTAAAGAGGGCCTAAAGTTATCTGTTGTAGGTTTAAGAAAGCATTAACACTGAGTAACAACTTTCTTATTTTGCATTAGAATGCAGAGCTAATGAACGTTTACAGATCACCCTTAAAAAGTCAAAGCTTTTAATCATACATGTGCATCGGCTGATGTTAATGACTGGACTTTTTCCAGAAAGTCAAAGGTCAAAGAGTCCATTCAAGACTGAAAACATAACCTGAAATAGAACGAGAACTACAAGTTGGAGGGGAGCAAACCATCCACAAACTGTCCCCATCTGGCAACCCTAAAGTTATCCTTTAATTGTTATCAAAAGATAATAATTTGAATAAAAATGATAAGTAAATAATTCACTATTAATAGAGCCATTAATGTAAACCATTACCAGTGTTATATTAGAACACTGTATCTAGTGTGAAGCCACTATTGTGAGGCCAGGTCAGATAGATGTTGCTGACAGTAAATAAATCCTGCGTCATATCTACAGTAGTGTGTATCATACCACAGCTGTCTGACGCAGCAGCAGTATTTTGCTGTTGTTGTCTGGGCACCTGCTGTTGCTCTTCTGTATCATTTCTGCCAGCTCTGGCACAAACAAACAATAGCTGCTGGCATACCACTGGTCCTTGTTGGTGAATCACCAGCTGGCCTTTTTCAGCAGTTTTATTTCTAGGCTTTAACACGAGCCACCAGCTTTTGGCACACCAGGCAACACGAAGTAGACCTTATCCCGTTATCGCTTGCATTTTCTTTTGGTTTTTAAACAACATGAAATAAAAATAACACCAGTTCATATATATATATATATATATATATTTTTTTGTCTACGCCTGTGGGTTTATTTGTTCAGCTGGGTGAGCGACAGGAGGAAAGTGAGAAAAAGGAAGTGAGCTTGTGATTTAGAAGTCCACAATGCGTCTAATGGAGCCAACAGATGGATGAAGAGCCCCCCACTCCGAGTGCCGTCTGTATTCGCCCTTTTCCAGCAGGTACTGGCGGCCCCTGTAGTTTGGATGCTCATAGAAGGTCCAGGTGCCATCCTGGACGTGGGCCGAGTGGACGTCTCGGTAGCGCCAGCGGTCCTGTAGGTTGGGCATGTCTTCGCTAAACTCTATCATCTGGCCATTGAAGTCCGGACGTTCGTAAATGCGGATCCTGTGCCTGCTGGATGTCTTGAACGTTTAACAATAAAGATATGTTAATAAGTGATATTTAACTTTAACTTTCAGCAGCTGAGACCACATGGTGAAAATGAAACCATCATGTCATAGCCTCACAAGTGATGGGAACACCTACAAATTTAAATCACAGACAAAAAAAAAAACCATACATACTATATGCTAGGCTTAAATTTCATTTCTGGATCAGTGGCTGTTTTCTAGGACTTACATATCTAATAAGGCGACAAGAGCGGATGGTGTCATTGAAGCCGTTCCAGCTCTGATAGTTGGGGTACTCCCCTCTCATGAGGATGTACTGGTAACCCATGTACTGGGGTCTCTCATAGATGACCCAGGCGCCACTCTCCACCCGAATAGAGTTACAGCGGCTGAAGTGGGAGCTGAGCTCGGGACAGTCGCTGCTGCATTCATAGTAACGACCTTGGAAGTTCTTGTCCTCGTAAAAAAAGATCTGCAAGCAAGAGTCCAAATTAAAAGTTGCACACGTAAAACAACCAACTATCACCATCTCTACTGATAACACCAGCAATGTTACTCTTTAGCCAAAGAACACAATACTGCAGCATTGGAGTTGTACCTTTACATATTATGGATACTTATTGCAAAAGTTTTCTAACGTGATAACACAACAACTTTATACATAAATTATTGTGTTGTTACTTTTCGGTGCTGCTCCCTAGTGGCTAAAAATAAAAGAATTCAGCTTTAAGGTGTTTTTTGTCAGGGTTTCAATGACATGATTACATCAATAATTGGTGCAGGAACATTAATGCACTTGAGGTTATATCTGACAAAAGCCTAACCTGCCTGACAGAACATCAGCTCAACTCCATTTAGCAACAAGCATTCCACCCTCCGCCTACCGTGAGGTCCTAACAGTATTATCATGCTGCACAGCTACAGTACTTACCTTCCCTGTGCGCTCCATAACGGCCTCGTGGTCCTCCTCACCCAATCAAATTAAAGTCCCCTCATACACACTGCATCGCCGGCGGTCCACTTTTAAATGAAGGCTGATGAAATGCCTTGCCAGGGGAATCATTGTCATTCAGATGAGCTCCCCATTAACGTCGGCACATTAGCTGATTCTGCAATTGTTTTAGCACATGGCCTTTATATGTGTTGATGCAGAAATTTTGACTGAATGCTGTTTAACTCTAGAAAAAGATTTGGTTAAGGAGTAATGAATAATGTTGCTGAAAAATCACTTCCTCATGCATGTCACCTCCCATATGGCTGCTGTTATCATCATATTCATAGAAATTGTGTTTCGGTATTTAATGTTAAATTATATTGCACAACATGTACTCTATTTTGGAGTGGGGTGGGGGTTGCACATATCAAATTACATATCAAATCAACTATTACTCATCCTTTTGTTTGTCATTGTAGCTGTTCTTATTGCCATATAAGAACAAATTCCCACTAAAAAATTTGTTAGCCTTCCCCTCCTTTTACTAATAGAATAAACTATGTGTGTATCCTCCAGCTTTTGCTAAAGAAATAGACTGATTTATATAAACAGCTTGGAGATAAAAAAATAAACAGACTAATGATATATTTCTTTATATAGAAAATAACACATGTGCATGTGAGATATACACTGGTGCAAATAGATCCCTTTTAACTAGTGTTACCTGAAAGTTATCATACTTATTTTACTATGACTTAAAATGACTTTAATATTTAAAGATAGCATCCATCACATCTGAATCCAATTTTTGCAGTATTTATTATTACAGTACTTAGTCTCAATAATGTCTCAAAATTTTTTTTTAATGTTTGAAATTAAATTGAAACCTTTATCTCGCTGAAGCTCTCTATTATATATATGTTACTCAATCAAGTATGGATACTGAGTGAAAAGGATCATGGGTAATAAATGACAATCAGGATATCATGTCGTATCATGGCTTTATTTTTAAGCGTGTTTATGACATTTTCCTTTTTTCAATATCTTTTTTTCAGGCTACTGCTCCTTAGCCTGATGGATGCTCCCCACCCCCCTAACACACACACACACACACACACACACACACACACACACACACACACACACACACACACACACACACACACACACACACACACACACACACTCAGAGTACTGCCTGTACTCGCCCCTCTCAAGCAGGTACTGGCGCCCTCTGTAGTTGGGTTGCTTGTAGAAGATCTAGGCCCCTTCTAACACCTTGCAAGTGTTGACGTGTTTTTTCCAGTGCTCGGCGAATGCAGGCATGCTGTCCGCCATCTCCATTGACCGGCCTTCAACGTTTGGCTTTTCCCAGACTTTCAGCCTCTTGAAAGCGGCAAATCAATTACTCAGAAAAAGGGAATGTGTGTGCATTGTTGATTTCTAATTGTATTTTAATTGATTGTGTACTATGCACACATGCATATTAACTCACATTTCTAATAATTCAACAGGACCTGATGGAATCGTTGATACCCAGCCAGTGCTGGTAGTTTGGATACTGTCCTGGGCTTAGCACGTACTGGTGGTCCATGCAGTTTGGTCTTTCATAGACTACCCAGAATCCTCCCTCCACTCTAATGGGGTTGCAGTGGGGGATGTAAGTGTGCAGGTCACTGGAATCATTGTCACACTCATGGAATCGACCCTGGAAGTTTCGTTCCTCGTAAAAGATGATCTGGGAAAATATGTTTAAAGAAATGCTGCTGTTATATTAACTCAGCCATATTTTGCCCTCATTTATCAGCAAATGCTATATAAGCATGAACACTACATATACTATACATAACACTATACATACATATACATACAGCACCTTCTCCAATGTTGATATCAAATGGCTTGGTGTGATATAAAACATGAAAGCAGCCACCTCGTATATTCACTTTATACATAACAACAATAAAACTAAGCACATGGCTTGCTTTGTGTGAACTGGATTATTCAATCAGCGATTCAAATATTTATCCAGGCTTATCACATTGTTCTGAAGCGGTGAATCCTGTTTCTCTAAACAATGCAAATGCACAGTGCAAAGCATCCCAAAGCCACTGGATGCAGCCGAGCGTGCTGACAAAAACAAGGGCACTGCAGGACAGTTGGTTTGATATGAAACGCTTTGAGCTGAGTCAGTGACACAGCAGGAAGGCACCAGAGACTTTGCAGGAGATATGCATTCACACTGCATATTATACTAAGTAATTAGTAATTTGATTGACCATGTACCACTGCTGATTGGCGTTCCTCTCCGATGATGAATAAGGTGATTTTATGGGCTGTTGATGAGCGCAAGATGCAGAGAAAAACTCCAGAAACAATGCATGACGACACAAGCGTGGTCTTCAGCGCAACACCGCGGTGAAGGTCAGGTTATGTTTAGGAAACAGTCCGGATCATGGTTAAAAGAAACCAACACAAACAAAACGTGATCTCCCGTTCCATTCTGTTATTAATAAAAACCAAAACTCCAGACCCAGTCATTCAAAAACAAATGTCATTTTAACTTTCTCCATTCTTTCATTTATTGCATCATTAAGACAGAAAAAAAAAGCACACTGAGCACATTCATGCTCTCTGGAGGATGAATTCCTCACATGATCTCTCCACCCCCTTTAGTCTGACACCACTCCTGGGGTCATTTGATAAGACAGCTGCAGTTACTGAAGAATTATCTAGATTATTAAAGGAACAATATCAGTGGTGGCTGCAGGGGGATATCACCGTACATCTAAATTCACTTTTTAAGCAGGCTTTGAGCATTGCTCTTCTGCTACTGGTACAATTCATTATGTAAAGGTACCCAGCATTTAATCACCAGTACTGAATTACCTTCAACAGGAAATCTATTACCTTCTCTCGCCTTTGTCATCTTTGCTGGGTTCTTGTATTCCTCTCCCAGCTAAGAACTATTATATAACTATTATATAACAGATAACTTAAAGGAAAAATTCACTACTGCTCAGTCTATAAATACAGTTGCACATTTTCCTTTGAAAAAATATGAAAATTAGCTTAAGCAATCTCAGTTTCATGAGACTCTGCATGGAGTTGGAATGAAGAGCATATTTACACAAGAGGTCTAATGAGAGAGGCAACTACTGCATATTGTACTTCATCCAGTCTTCATCCACTCTTTCTTTCTAATCTAGCATCACATTGTACATGTGTGTACCATCTTTGTCAACCACTTGTAAAGTGCTTCAAAGAGTTTAATTTATTCTATATTTAAATCAAATAATAAAAAGTTAATTGTGTTTTTATTTATGTTGTTGTAAGTTAAATGTAGCAAACCCTGACTTGAAAAGTCAGCAACTGCAGCTGCTGTAATCTTCCACATCTAGTTTGAGGCACATTTGAGGAAATCCACAAGGACAAAAGTCAGTTTGCTTTGAGTTTATTGACTGCGATGTCCATCGCTTTTTGATTATGACTGGTAATTAAAACTCTGTGATCCTGCGGAAGGAGCCGACACCAGGCGAAGACGCCCCCCAGTCGCTGTGCTGCCGGTACTCGCCCCGCTCTAGGAGGTACTGGTGCCCACGGTAGTTGGGGAGGTCGTAAAACACCCAGGCACCATCCGTCACCACACAGGAGTAGGCCTCGCGCATCTTGTAGGTATCATAAACCGAAGGACAGTCGTCAGAGCACTCCACCATCTGCCCACCGAAGTCTGGCCTCTCGTACAGCCTCAACTTCCACGCGCTGCCGTAGGCCTGCAAACATAAGCAAAGTACAGTCTGCCTGGTGCAGACTTGCAGTGCCAGGAACAATTTTGCTACAGTGTTATGACAGGTCCTGGAAAACTCCTCCCAGAGCCAAAAAGTACAATTCTTGCAGGATTTCACTCTAAGGTATCCGCTCACATGGAGTTTTTATGCACCTTTAAACTCTTCAACAGTTGGCCTTTGGCTGCTGTTGCATTGAGAATAAAACTGATTAAAGCAGAGACATCAAACTAAACTCAAAACAGTTAGCTTAAAGAGGCTAAACTGCTCTACAGAACTGACAGAAACTGTAGTGCTTTCTGACAATTTTTGCCCAAGGCCTATTAAATATGTGTGCTTTTTTGGAATGATTTAGAGAATTTGCATTTCTTGGCTATCTTTTTAGAAAAAGCTAAAAGTTGCTGCCAAATGTGCTTCCTATTGTCTGCTTGTTCAGTCTGCTGGCTTAACAGTGAGCACCCAGCCTGGACCGGTGCCCTTTTGCAATGCTGTCCTGCAGGGACTACCAAAACACATTTCCAGAAGCAGTCTATGTGAAACCTCTGTTGTATTTCGTAGCTGAAGGAACCTGAAAAAAAGGGAACTTACATTCTTGACAGTACGGCAGGATTTGACGTGGTCGTTGAAGGCCATCCACTGCTGGTTGTCGGCATACTCCCCCGGGCTGAGGATGTACTGGAAGCCCTTATAGTTGGGTTTCTCATAGATGACCCACACACCGCTCTCCACTCGGATGGAATTGCAGCGGCTGAAGTACGTGTGCAGGTCGGCACAGTCGCTGCTGCAGTTGTAGCAGCGGCCCTGGAATTTCTTCTCTTCAAAAAATGTGATCTGTGGAAAAATGTAAGCATTTAATAAATTTGAAACGAGCAGGAGTCTTTATAAACCCACTGATTCTAACAAGTTATTATTTTTTTTTTAATCTCACCTTCCCCATTTGGATGCACTGTAGACCTCATTCTTTGCTGCAGCCCCATCAAAGTATTTATCGATAAACAAAATGTGCAGAGTGTGGCAAGTCTTTGATACCCAAATGAGGTAGATTTACATATCAGCAAAATAGCTTGGAGCTGTTTGATTTGCCTTTGTTCTGGCCTGATGATGGCTCTGTATCAAACACATGCTGGAACAGTGAAGGCAGAGGATCAGTGTCAGACAGTGAGGGACAGAAATTATCTAGCAATAATAATCCCCCTTTTTTAACGGAAAGTATTATTAAAAATTGAGGTATTATTGCAAATAACCTAAATGATTATCTAACTAAAATAAAATTTTAGGGCTCTTATTTTCTATTTCTGATCCAACAGAAGGCTAAAACTCTGCCTCAGGCAGAATATTCTGGTTTGAGTATATGTATATATGTGCAGTAGGAATCTGAATGCAAATTATTAATGTGCAATGTCGGTCTTACTTTTACTCTTCTTTACCTACATTTATATATTTTATTGCTGTGGCTCTTCTACTCTGACTTTGTTTATTTATTGTAGATTGTTCTATTTTCTCGCTGCTGTAACATAATAATTTCCCTTCTGGGATCAATAAAGGATCTTTTTATCTTTATCTGTCCATGCAGATACATCTGTAACTGTCTTTTGGACTAGTGTTAGAATCATAAAACATCATGGTCTGTTTTGTGCAGTTTAATGTGTTTACATTAAGGGAATCCACGGAGTATCAAATTTTACTGTCCAGTCTTCATTAAAGAGATTGACCATTTTCTTCAGTTTGTATACCAAATGCAGTACTGGAGTGATGTCCATGACTTACTGAACAGTGTGATGGTCAGAAATGGGCATCACATTGTATTTTTCAGCCAGTACAATTTTTTAATTTGTCTTAATTTGTTTTTTGTTGTTCATTTACATTTTTTGGATGGAGGTCAGCTCAAGAAATGTAGAGATCATAAGGAGCTGCATGCTCTTGTCTGTTTAGGCACGATCATAATTGTTCAGTCGAGTCAAGTCTTTTATGAACCTTCAGACCACACAACAGCTTTAAAGCACTCAAACATCAACATACACAGGTAACTGAGCACTTGCTATACTGTCAAACTGAAAAAAAGATTCAAGATGGTACACAAGAAGGAGTTAAAGCACACGGGGACGTTCATTACTCTGCACTCCACAAGTTGCCGTAGCCAGTAGCTTGGATGTGTCACTTGCATAATCCATCAGTGAACTTCCTCATATTGTATCTACTATAAATGCTTCAGTTTTAAAGACCCAAACTTAAGGGATCAGACAGATATAAAACAAGGTGAATACCTGAACACTCAAACAACTGATGTTGATTTTATTTCTTTTCCTGAATGGTTAACCCCACCCAGTGAGTGCTTTGTATTTTATCTCCTTGGATTGTTTTTTTTTTCCTTCTTCTTTGGTTCTCAGCCTTGGTATAAGCTTGGAAAGTTTTCACTCTTCTTTGTGGCATTCAGCACATTTGGCTCATTACAAGTTACAGTTTCCCTTCACCCTACAGCCTTTCACTTTCAGACACAAACAGGTGTCTTATGAGCATCTATTTGTCCTTAGGGGAACCCGTTTGAGTTCTGAGATTCCACTGCTAAAATAAAACTGCGTGATTTGACGCTATCAGCCTTCAAGATTGCTTATTGTTTCTCCTGTGGGCTTTATTTCCTAATCGCAAATCCTCTCCCAAATACCAAATTTTTGAGGGTCCATTAAATGCACCATAAACATTTCCTTCTAACATAGATTTAGTTAAAATTAAACACTGACTAATCAGGATTTACACTCGAATAACAGGCATGTGTCAGAAACATGGGATTTCAGCTTGCTTTATTTTTCTGCACAGTACATTCGGAGCGTGAATTAACAGGAGTCCATAATGCGCCTGATGGAGCTGAAATTCGTTATGTTGCTCCCTGTCTCTCTGAGATTCCTGTACTCTCCTGGCCTGAGGTACAGCATCCTGCCCCTGAAGCTGGGCTGCTCGAACATCAGCCAGTGGCCGTCCATCACGTTGCAGGACTGGCAGTCAGACATGTGAAAACGATCCATCATGTTGTCACAGTCGTCACTCAGCTCATTCATCTGACCTCCGAAGTTTTCCCTCTCGTAGATCCTCATTCGGAAGGGTCCCCGGTACTGTGGAAAGAGAAGTAAAATGATGATGGACTTCTGAACTGAAAGTAAAAAATTCAAGCCCAAGCTGCCAGTCTACAAAATATAGCTATAGCTGAGAATGGCTGAGCTTGACCATCTAAAATACAGCAATAACAGAACAGCTACAACGTAAAGAGACAATATTAAAATATTTTACAATCTAAAATTTGTGCAAATGGAAACTGCTTAAAGCTCGGTTTTAATGTTTCCATCCTCTCGAGTTTTGAATTCCTGAAAATGTGCTTTTTAAAAGCATAGCCAAGCACAAAAACTATTTATGACACCTACATTTTGCTGCATCGATGGGGTCTGAAATTTTTATTCTAAACTCAGTGCTTTTTGAGTCTACCTCAGTAAATGTAACCTGCAGAGAAGTTAGCATGCAGCTGAAGTTTAGTATTTAGGTCATGGGATTGCACCTGGGCAGGTTAGGTTTGTTGAAGAAGGCTGGGAGATACGGATGAATTTTAGCGAGTGAAGACTGAATTTAGAATGATATACATGCAGAAGGCTAGGAACAGTTAATTTCACATATTCTTCCATTTAGCTTGCAGGAGGGCAGCTCAGACACACGTTGAGCACATGGTTGTTTTTTTTTAGCTGGCGTTCTCACTGGCCTTCTCCTATGCGAAGAAAGGTCTCTCTCTCTCGTCATTTCTGTTGTGGCTGCGCCTTAATGCAGCAGCTGAATGTCATCCACCTACCATGGGGATCATGCGACAGGATCTTATGCAGTCGCTCATGCTCGTTCCCATCAGGCGCTGGTTGTCTGGATATTCGCCCCTCCTTGCCAGCATCTGATGGCCCATGAAGTTGGGCTTCTCATAGACCATGAAGAGGCCGCTCTCCACCCTGCAGGAGTTACACCTGCTCAGGTAGGACGTGAGCTCTGGGCAGTCACTGCTAGTTTCATAGGAGCGACCCTGGAAGTTCCGGTCTTCATAGAATATGATCTGCAAAAAGAACAAAACAAGAAAAAAAAAAAACAGGTGATGTGTACTTAAATAAGCAGACTGTAAATAGCTATTTTGATTACTGTTATTAAGAATTTGTGAGGTTTCATTTTAAAACTTCCTAATGTTATTGGCTAAGTTTCACTTACCCTCCCCATGGTCATGGTATTTGTGAGCTAATCTCAGATACATCTCATCAACATCGACCCTTTTCCCTTTTTATACATTGCACAGCTTGTGCTGAAACCTTTGACTCATCACTCTATATTGTGGCACAGCAGCACTATAGGGTGGCAGACTGTACGTCCGATTCTGCAATAGGTATTGTGATTGAATGTTGGGATTTATGCACGCTTCCAGCAACTTCACCTATTTCATTCATATCTCTTCTGTAAAAATCTATGTAGTATGAACATCAGATCTTTAGATCAGATTGAATGTTGTGGTAACAATAACAGTATTAAACAAACTCTATTGAGGTGTACTGTGAAATGTGAATGCTGGGCCACGTGAACCTCATGATGAGTCAGGATGTTTCACACAAAGGTCTGGAAGGTGGTCTCGGGCTGATACTGTATATAAAAGTGGCGCGGGTTGGCATCATTTGGAAAAAACTAAACCGTCACCATGGGCAGGGTAATATTTCTCATTTGCTTGTATGGTGTTAAAAAAAAAATCTTATGACATAGAACAAGTTGAACATTGATTAAGACTTGTGCAAAGACCCCAAGAGGGTTAGAAATGCAAAATGCAAAGCAAGTCCATCCAAATATTAAATTGTCAAAGACTGCTCCGTGGTGCTGTCAGCTTACGACTCTTTCCTGTTTATTTTCTGCAGATAATTTTCTTTGAGGAGAGGAACTTCCAGGGTCGCTCCTATGAGTGCAACAGTGACTGCTCTGACATTCACATGCACCTGAACCGCTGCAACTCCTGCAGAGTGGACAGCGGGTGCTTCATGGTGTACGACCGCCCCAACTTCATGGGTAATCAGTTTTTCTTGAGGAGAGGCGAGTACTCTGATTTCCAGCGCATGGGGGGCATGGGGGGTATGATGGGCACGACGATGATGGATACCATTCGCTCCTGTCGCATGATCCCCATGGTAAGACATTTTGGTGGTTGTGCATGGTCTGTGCATGGTCTCTCTCTCCAAAGAGAGAGAGAGTTGTTACATTGCAGCTAAACTGCCTGTGAGAGGCTGCATTTCTCATGTTTCATGATAAGAAAGATGTGTAGAAATTGACTGCTATCTTTTTTCCCCCTCCATCAGCACAGAGGACAGTTCAGGATGAGGATCTATGAAAGAGAGAACTTCGGAGGCCAGGTGCATGAGCTGATGGATGACTGTGAGTCTCTCCAGGATCGCTTTTATATGTCTGACTGCCAGTCCTGCAATGTGCTGGACGGTCATTGGCTGATGTTCGAGCAGACCAACTTTAGAGGGCGCATGATGTATGTGAGGCCAGGAGAGTACAGGAACCTCCGAGACATGGGAGTGAGCAACATAATGAGAATCAGCTCCATCAGACGCATCATGGAAATGTGCTGATTGTCCGTCACTCCACAACAAACTCTGGGATTAAAATAAAAAAAACTAAATATTTTGAAGTATCTCTTTTGCTTCATGTGTGGAGTCAGAAATGTAAGGGTCATGCTTTCTTTCCTTTTAAGCTTATCTTAAACTTACAGTCCTGATTACAGACTCTAATTAGGATTATTTGCCCTGATACTTGCGTGCATTCAAAAAACATTATTAACCATCCCAAATACAAAGTTTTGGGATTTAAAGTGATATTATTCTTTTAGTTCTTGAATAGCCACTTTACACTAGCTGACTCTAAATGTCTAGTTAGAGGTTGGATCACTCAATTTTTTTGGTTTTTTACTATCCTCCCTTCAACAGTTTCCACTTCAACAACACCGATGTAGCATCATGCTGCTGCTGTTGCTCTGTGGTCTTCTCAGTTATAGATAACTGACGTGGGCACACAAATTAACATATAAAAATGACCATATTGTGAACATTAGTTACAATCCAGTACATAACAGCACCATATAGCTACGTCATTGTTCAGTTCTTACTGTAATATCCTTCTGTCATTTTATGGCTAAAATCAATATATCAATTTAATTATAATAATAAGTACACCCCATTATTCAGTAGCTTGTAGAACCACCTTTAGCAGCAATAATTTGAAGCAGTTGTTTTCTGTGTCACTTTATCAGTCTCTCACATTGTCATGGAAGAATTTTGGCCCACTCTTCTTTACAGTGTTGCTTCAGTTCTTTTGCTAATGCATTTGTTTAAGCACAGCTCTCTCAAGATCCTGCCACAGCATTTTGATCAAGCTAAAGTCTGGACTTTGGGTCACTGCAACACCTTGATTCTTTTCTTTTTTTCAGCTATTCTTTTGTAGATTTCCTGCTGAGCTTAGCATCATATACCCTAATTTATTAATGTGTGTTGAAATGCTCTTATCCTGTGCAAAAAACAAAAAACAAAAAAAAAATTTTCATGCAAAATCACTGTAAATTCATGACTCGTGTGCACTGCCAACTATAAGTTTACCTGGAGGGGTGGTGGAGAGAGTGGTGGCAATGTAGCAAGAAAGAAGCCCGCTAAAGCAAAAGAAAGAAGGATACAGTCAGACTGGAGAAACTTAAATAATGTCCAAGGTCTGAGGAGAAACCCAGAAAAGCGTCAGCTTTCTAAAGTGTTTCCACTTAGTGACAACCATTTAAAATAAATAAATAAAAAGCAACACTGAAATAACGGATGCTGAATATAATTTCCCCTGAGACACTCACTTTGGCTCAAGTAATAAAAGTCTGGAATCAAAGTTGATATGAAAAAAGACTAACAATTGGGATGTCTAGGTTCTCTATTCTGTTCTGGGTTTTGTATTTTCTTGTTGCTACATTTCCTGGTTTGTTTCTTTATATTTATATTCTCAGGTTTTTAGCTTTCATGTACTTCTGTTCTAGGTCTCTGTCTGTTTGTATTAATCCTTGAATCCCTGTTATTCCTGCCTCCCTCCTGTTTCCATTGTCCTTTGTTGCATGCTCCATAATGGTTGTGTGTTTCCTAGTTCTGTGTTTCCTGGAGATTCCTAGTTTCTCCTGTTTGTTAACTCTGTGTATTTTTGTATGTTGTGAAAGAGCTCAGCATTAAAGCTGTTTAAAGTTTGTCAGTTTTCCAAGTCCTGCATTTGGGTCGACATCTTGCCTGCCACACTTTATTGACAGAAGCACGCGACCATCATGGACCCAGTGGACTTAATTTTGCTGGAGTACATTAAGCAACTGGGTAGAGTGTGCAAGATCCTTGACTGCAACTTCAAGTACCTCAATAAAGAGTCCATATCAGTTGGGCTGAATGCCATAGATGCTTTAATAAAGAAGAACCCACTATTTCCCCAGTTTTCCAAGACTTCTGTTCTGGAAAGTTCGTAAACTAAGTTGAGGAAGCAAATACAGGCTCGTGGGCTGAAAAAGAGGAGCTTGCCACCACTGCACCCTCTGCTCCCTCTTTGAGGAAGAAGAGGAGTTCCCATCGCCTGTCGGCACACCTTGCCACTTTCAGAGACTGCTTTTCTGCCTACATCTGGAGCATGTTCCTCTGCCTCATGCCACCGACGCTAGGTCTCTGGAACCTACCTGAAAGGTGAGTGAAAAAGTCTTCATACTTTGTGTCTCAAAAACTTTATATTTTGCACTCATCCAGCTCCTTCAGAGACTGTGTTATGTGTTGCCAGCCTGAGAAATCAGAGACAGTTGTGTTGCTGAGCTGGTTCCTCCAGAGACTGTGGTTGTTTCCTGGCCAGCTAATTTTGAGACTGAAAACTGTGTAGCTGTGAGTTGGCCTCCTAAGACACTGTTGCACAGTCAGGGGCTTCCCCTGCACCCATCCTTGCTTCCAGGGTGAGAGTGGTCAGGGTCCAGCTCGTTTCTGTTCCCAGGGTCAGGAAAAGAAACAGAAACACATTGTGATGGAACAAGGAACCCGTTGTTCCTTCATAACGGGTGAAGGAATGGACCCAGCCCCAGCCCCATGTGCAACCTGAGAACCCTGAGTATCCTGTGTACCCGGAGTATCTTGAGCCTGAGCTGGAGCTGCAAGAGGCCCTGTGATCAGAGGAGAAGGCTGCATGCCCTGCTGAGCAGCGCCAGCACCAGTTGTCAAAGGAGACAGCTGCATACCCTGCTGGCTCCACGGCCTCCAAAGGGTCTTCTTCACTGCAAGTCTTCTCGAGGTTCCCCACTCCTCTTGCATCACTTGCCAAACTTCCTGATGGGCTCCTTCTTTGTCACTCCTGGTGTCCTGTCCGGCCTCCTGATGGGCTTTCCCTTCACTGCTGCTGACGTCATGTCCGGCTTCATGATGAGCACAGTCTACTCCTCCGCCAAAGCCAGCCAAACCCAAGGTGTCCTGTCACTTCCTCTACAGAAGCTGGCCTCTAAAGGGTCTTCTTCTTCATTGCTGGCTTCCCAAGAGGTTCCATCCCTTCCATCGTCAGTGGCCTCCTGACATATCACTGGGCCTTTGCTGCTCTCTTCCTGGCCAGCCCCCAGAGTTGCTTTGTCTCTGCCTCTGGTTCACTGGCTGAACTGTTTTATCTCCTCTGCCGGTTCCCCTGGTTGACCCTTTAAACTGTTTTGCCTCCTCTGTTGGTTCTCTAGTTGACCCCTGAACTGCTCTACTGCTATGCTCCTGGGCTTGGCCGACCACCTGGGTTTTCCCCACCGATTGAACTCTCCAGCTCTCTGGTTTTTTGTTTCCTTGTGTTTGGACTCAGTCCCTCCTTCATGGGCCCCCACCATCCACTTGGGTCAAGTTGACTTTTTCTGGGATGGGATGTCTGGGAGTCGGAAATGTCTGGTGGGGTACTGTCATGGTCCCTGGGTCTTGAACCCAGGGTTTTGAGTTTTGGGGACATCTGGGTTTTCATTAGCTTTGTACTTTTGGCTGTGGTTCTGTATTCTAGTTTTGTATTTTCTTGTTGCTGCATTTTGCTGCTGTTTGTTTCTTTATATTTATATTCTCAGGTGTTTAGTTCTCATCTACTTCTGTTCTTAGTTTCAGTCTGTTTGTGTTAATTCTTGAATCCCTGTTATTCTTGCCCCCTTGTGTTTCTGTCCGGTTCAGTCTTCGCCTCTGTGCTTGTGTTTTGGTCCAGTTAATTTTGTCTCCCTGTTCAGTGGTCACTCTCTTCCTGTTTTATTTTGGCGACTGGTTGTTTCTGTATCTCGCATCTAGTTTAACTTCTTAGTTCATTATGTTAGTTATCCCCAGCTGTGTTTCCACTTGTTACTGATCCGCTTGTTAATCTGTGTTGGTATTTATTTTTCTCCATCTCCCTTTGTCCTTTGTCGCATGCTCCCTCATGGTTGTGTTCCTAGTTCTATGTTTTCTTAAGATAAGATGACATAAGGAAAACTAGCTACACCTTTCCATTTATTTATTTATTTTTACATGCAAATGCATTTTTTTATTGTAATAATAATTGCAATTTACAATAATTGTAATTATTGTAATTTTGCGTCTTATGTTTTGGAAAACTATAACTAATGACCAAAGGCATTAATAATATTATAATAATAATTGTTGTGGTGGTGGTCATTTTAAAGACTTGTCTTTACATTTCCTCAGCCAGCCAGGGTGTCTTTTATTTGTACGCATGGTCAGAAGCACATCTACATTTCTTCATAAGTATGAACAAATTCATGTACATAAATATTGATATATCACTGATTTTTTCACTGACATTCATAAGCACGATTTAAGCGTATGCACTGTTAATAAATGAGGGTGCCATTGTTCTGTTGACCCAATTTTAGCCAAGTATTAGCTGGTGCACAGATGGCTTCACATTTGACTCTAAAATACTGTGGCTGCAAACAAACCCAAATCACCCCTCCACCACTATGCTTGACAGTTTCTATGAGGTGTTTGTGCCAATATGATGTGTTTGGTCTTCTCCAAACGTGGCGCTGTATATTATGGCCAAACATCTCCACTTTGATCACGCCTGCCCAAAGGACATTATTTCAGAAGTCTTGTGGTTTCTTCACATCTATGTAAACCTCTTTATAGAGAGAAGACATTTTCTCCTGGTGACCCTTCCAAACAAGCCACACTTCTTCAGTCTTTTTCTACTTTACCATTTAACCTGCTAACTGAGGCTTGCAGAATCTGAGATGCAGCTCTTGGTTTTATGCTCCAGACCAGCAAACTGCCAAAACCTGCAAATCAGTTAATTAAGTATATTTGATTTACCCCCCTAATTTCAATAGAAGCAGTAAGTTTTTCACATTACTATGTAGAGTCTTGTGAAAACACTCTTTCTTACATGAAGTCTTTCTGAAAGTGCTGTAACTAAGTTTAAGGATCTAATTCCTTCATTATTATGCTCTTCAGTGCCAACACAGTGCAGAGCAGCTACTTAAACTCTGCTCCCAGTGAGGTCGATTATCTCGTCAATAGTTTTACATCCTCACTGCGTATGACTTTGGATACTGTGGCTCCTCTGAAAAGGAAAGCTTCAAATCAGAAGTGCCTGACTCCGTGGTATAATTCGCAAATGCACAGCTTAAAGCAGATAACCCGAAAGCTGGAGAGGGAATGGCGTCTCACTAAATTAGAAGATGCTCATTTAGCCTGGAAAAAGAGTTTGTTGCTCTTTAAAAAAGCCCTCCGTAAAGCTAGGACATCTTACTACTCATCATTAATTGAAGAAAATAAGAACAACCCCAGGTTTCATTTCAGCACTGTAGCCAGGCTGACAAAGAGTCAGAGCTCTGTAGAGCCGAGTATTCCTTTCACGTTAACTAGTAGTGACTTCATGGATTTCTTTACAAATAAAATTTTAGACATTCGAGAAAAAATTATTCATAACCATCTCAAAGATTATTCTTCATGTTCGGCTGCTTTCAGCACTGCTGGTATTTGTTTAGACTCTTTTGCTCCAGTTGATCTTTCGGAGTTATCTTCAATAGTTACTTCCTCCAAACCAGCAACATGTTTGTTAGATCCCATTCCTACTAGACTGTTCAAAGAAGTCTTTCCAATTATTGATGCTTCTATCTTAAAAATGATCAATCTGTCTTTATTAGTTGGCTATGTACCACAGACCTTCAAGGTGGCTGTAATTGAACCGCTACTTAAAAAGCCATCACTTGACCCAGCTGTCTTAGCTAATTATAGGCCAATCTCCAACCTTCCTTTTCTCTCAAAGATTCTTGAAAGAGTAGTTGTAAAACAGCTAACTGATCATCTGCAGAGGAACGGTTTATTTGAAGAGTTTCAGTCAGGTTTCAGAATTCATCACAGTACAGAAACAGCATTAGTGAAGGTTACAAATGATCTTCTTAGAGCCTCTGACAGTGGACTCATCTCTGTTCTTGTCCTGTTGGACCTCAGTGCAGCTTTTGATACTGTTGACCATAACATTTTATTACAGAGATTAGAACATGCTATAGGTATTAAAGGTACTGCACTGCAGTGGTTTGAATCATATTTATCTCATAGACTCCAATTTGTTCATGTAAATGGGGAGTCTTCTTCACACACTAAGGTCAGTTATGGAGTTCCACAGGGTTCTGTGCTAGGACCAATTTTATTTACATTATACATGCTTCCCTTAGGCAGTATTATTAGAAAGCATTGCATCAATTTTCATTGTTGTGCAGATGATACTCAGCTTTACCTATCAATGAAGCCAGATGACACACATCAATTAATTAAACTGCAAGAATGTCTTAAAGATATTAAGGCCTGGATGACCTCTAATTTCCTGCTTCTAAATTCAGATAAAACTGAAATTCTTGTACTCGGCCCCACAAATCTTAGAAACATGGTGTCTAACCAGATACTTACTCTGGATGGCATTACTTTGGCCTCCAGTAACACTGTGAGAAATCTTGGAGTCATTTTTGACCAGGATATGTCCTTCAATGCACATATTAAACAAATATGTAGGACTGCTTTTTTGCATTTGCGCAATATTTCTAAAATTAGAAACATCCTTTCTCAGCGTGATGCTGAAAAGCTAATTCATGCATTTATTACTTCTAGGGTGGACTATTGTAATTCATTATTATCAGGCTGTCCTAAAAGCTCCCTGAAAAGCCTTCAGCTGATCCAAAATGCTGCAGCTAAAGTTCTGACAGGGACTAGAAAGAGAGAGCAGATTTCTCCCATATTGGCTTCTCTTCATTGGCTCCCTGTTAAAAACAGAATTGAATTTAAAATCCTTCTCCTCACATACAAGGTCTTGAATAATCAAGCCCCATCTTATCTCAAAGACCTCATAGTACAATATCACCCTAATAGAGCACTTCGCTCTCAGACTGCTGGCTTACTTGTGGTTCCTAGGATACTTGAGAGTAGAATGGGAGGCAGAGCCTTCAGCTTTCAGGGCCCTCTTCTGTGGAACCAGCTTCCAGCTTGGATTTGGGAGACAGACACCCTCTCTATTTTTAAGATTAGGCTTAAAACTTTCCTTTTTTATCAAACTTATAGTTAGGGCTGGATCAGGTGACCCTGAACCATCCCTTAGTTATGCTGCTATAGGCCTAGGCTGCTGGGGGGGTTCCCACAATAGACTCTTTCTTTTCATTCACCTTATTTACTTTGTTTATACTCCACTCTGCATTTAATCATTAATTGATATTAATCTCTGGCTCTGTTTCACAGCACGTCTTTTCTCTCCCCTCAGCCCAACCGGTCGTGGCAGATGACTGCCCCTCCCTGAGCCTGGTTCTGCTGGAGGTTTCTTCCTGTTAAAAGGGAGTTTTTCCTTCCCACTGTTGCCAAGTGCTTGCTCATAGAGGGTCGTTTTTGACTGTTGGGTTTTCTCTGTTTTATTGTAGGGTCTTTACCCACAATACAAAGCGCCTTGAGGCGACTGTTTATTGTGATTCGGTGCTATATAAATAAAAGTGAATTGAATTGAAATTTAATTGAATGATGGTATAATTGATATTTGGTTTCACTGTTACTGAAAAGGTCAAGAACTGTGATGCTGTTTTCCCATTTAAATCCAATACAACTCCTGAATACTATAATTCTGTTGGATGTTGGGGCTCTCATTCAGTCTACAGTACTTTAAAGCCTTTGAAGATAGTTAATCCTTTACAGGACTCACCGGCAACTGTGAAAACACAGTGATTAAGATTATATTATTTCTTCATCCTCTGACTCCTGGGAAAGACTCAGCCACACCGTCACCCTGAACTGAATAGGTTAAAAAGTGGATGGATACCACTGTATTGTTTCGGTTTTGCAATAAAACTAAACGCAGTCTTTCCTGTTGATGTTCTGAAAAACAAAAAATGTAAAAACTTTATCCTCCTTTAGAGCATACACACATTCAGAAACCTTATGGCAGTTTGCTTGTTTATGGGATCCAAACATATTGCAAATCTTTTTAATATACAAATGAGATGTTGCTTTACACGTAAGTGAAAGGCAAACATTTAATTTGATAAATTTAAATTTTCTTTCTCCAGTTTTGGGAGACACAGAAAATAACAGCACTGATGTTTGTTTGCAGTTTGAATAAGTGAGTAATTACAGGATGAGGCAGTAATATGCCTCCTAGAGAGGTATCTCAGGAAAACCAATGGGACGTTGCTGCAGCTAAACTGCAGTGTCTACTGAACTGAGCAAGGGAGTTATACTGTATAAGAGAAATGCATTATTTTTTCATTCAAATCTTATATATTTTATCATAAAACCAAAGCTTTTTGAATCTTTAAATACTATCATTCAATGCTCTACAAATATAAATATGTCTTATAATGAAAATGATGTATGGTGCAAAAAAAAAAAAAAAAACCTGTTTGCTTTGTCACCATTAAATCTGCACTGCTACATGTTAAATCTCAGTAAGTGCAGTGTTCACAGTTTGATGTGTGTTACAGTGACTACAGAGACTTCCATACTGATGAGCTGACTCAGTGATTTCGTACAATTGGAGCAGATTCTTTTGATGTCACATGATGCATAAAAGGCAGCGCGCCAGTGAGAAAAACAACAAATCAAATCGTGTGACCATGAGTGGAAAGGTAATGCAGGGTACAGATCTATGTAGCAGCTAGTGTAGGATACTAAACTCTGCATATACTGTGTTAAACTCAATAGTATTTTTATTCTGTAACTTCTGCCATGCAGCACTGTGTGATCTGAGTTACTCTTATGATAATCACAGAAGCTTTGAGCACTCTCTCTGCAAACGATCTAACACAAACACAAATTGTCTTTCTCTCTAGATCATCTTCTTTGAGGACAGAGACTTCCAGGGCCGCTCTTTTGAGTGCGTCAGCGACTGCTCTGAGATTGCCTCTCACCTGAGCCAATGCAGCTCCTGTAGGGTGGAGAGTGGGACATTCATGGTCTATGACCAGCCCAACTTCAAGGGCCTGCAGTACCTCCTGACCAGGGGAGAATATCCCGATTACCAGAATAGCATCGGCTTCAATGATTGCATTCAGTCCTGCCGCATTGTCCCTGTGGTAAATATGAGTACGGCATTATCATCTAGTAAAGACAAGGACAGTCAGATATGTACAAAAGATCAGTTTGATGGACTGATGGCTTACCCATTAGATGAGAAACTCAACTTCCTTTTCTGAAGCAGAGTATTCAGCAAATAACTACTGCCATGCAGCACTGTGTGACATGAGTTACTCTTATGATAATCACAGCAGCCTTGAACATTTTATTTCTGGAAATTATCTCACACAAAGATAATTTTCCACAAATATAAGTGTAGCTAAGCACAGCCATTGGAACCATAGAGAAAATGCATAAAGTCACAAAACAATCTAAACTCAAGCAAGAAAGTGGATTTTTGGTCATACTGCTGTTATTAGAGTCATGAATGAACTTTCCTTTAACCTCAAAACTGTTTTGCATATAGATTTTGTTATCTAGCATGCTATCAAGCAATGGAGTGAAGGCATGATTTAACACCAGAACAAATGCTTTCTTTTTATATTTTTACATTTTTCAAAATACAACTTTCCAGAAGTATTATCAAGATTTCCATGTGACACAGAAAACACGTGCATGCTTCAATAGCGTTAGCTTACAACTTATTCCCATTTCCTTTCCAGGCCTTGAGCAATTTTTTGGCATTAGCATCCCAGCAGCCAAGTAGAATTGTTAACAGCATCATGACACCTTTTTAAAAAAAATATATTTTTTAAAACTTTTACAGCACAAAGGGCCCTTTAAGATGAGGATCTACGAGAGACCAAACTTTGAAGGCCAGATGCATGAAGTGACTGATGACTGCAACTCCATCCAGGATAACTATCACATGTCGAGCATGCAGTCCTGCAACGTGATGGATGGCTACTGGTTGATGTTTGAACAACCAAATTATGAGGGGCGGATGTTTTATCTGAAGCCAGGGGAGTACAGGAACCTCAGGGAAATCACCAGTAATGACATGAAATTCAATTCAATCAGGCGTATCAGAGAATCTTAACTGTTCTATGACTTTTATTTGGCTAATAGGTTTTACAGGTGGCTTGTTGTATTAATATTTTATCATGAAACTGTGATTTGTGTATTGTTTGAATGGAGTTTTAGCTGTAATGTATAATTTACTGTGAATTTACCTCTTTTACTGTGTGATGCGCACAATAAATTGACTGGATGCATATCTGTGTATTTTTCAACTCAATTCCAATGAATTACTGATTTGCCCAGTCATATACGTATATTAAGAGTTAACATAACGGTTGGGTCCAAATCTTTAAATCCACTTTTAGAAAATAATAAAGATATATTTATTCATTTAAACTTCCAACACCATTTAGCAATTTGACCATTTTTGTCAGCTTGTTAGAAAAACTGCATTTAGCTGCAGAGTATACACGTTTACATGCAACACAAAAAAGCATCTCCATATTTTATTGACCTTCAGCAAATAAAAATATCTTTATCTACTTTTCAGTTTCCATTATGCTGGATAACTGCATTAGAGTTATACATTTTTTTTTAACTTCTTTAATTTTCTTGATTTTTTTGTTTGAAAGATAGAAAGGTATTTAAGTGTTAAATTCTGATAAATCAACCGGATACTGGCAAAGTTTTATAAATAATTTTTCAATAGTAAAGCAAAGTGACTGAAAAGGACCAAGTGTTGTGCTTTGGGCAAATGTGTATGTGTTCTTTTTTGTAATCAAATTTTATAGACATATGGTTTATAGATTTTACAGCCTTACAGGGAGGCAAGATATTAAGAATGAAGTCTAATGCAGTTAAATGCACACTAACGAACATACATGTATGGGTCAAAATATTCATGCTTGTAAAGCAGGCAATACTACTTTGACATACTGGCTCCAGATATTCATAAACTGCAGAATCTACATTGGTCAGTATGTAAATACTTTAATAATAAATTATTAAAAGAATAATGTAATATTTGAAGCTGTCCAATTATTGTATATAATAAGCGCAGACTCCCAAGAATACAGACATGTATGGATGTGCAATTAACAGCACTTTATACTTGATGCTGTGGCTGTTTTGTATTAAACAAGCACAGGCTGCATTAAAGTGACATTCTAGAGCTTGGTCCACACAACACAGAAAAGGGTGATACGAACCAAACAAAAGCACAACAAACATGAGGCTATTTAAAACAGCTTGTTTGCTGACCAAAAAAAAAAAAAAAAACAGTGCTTGAATTGCTCGGCTTATAAAAGGCTGCTGCCACTTTTCACAAAGGCAAGGTGGTGGCTGCTTAAAGTAGCGCCATGTTAAATATATTTACTGCAACTTTCATCATTTTTACAATACAAATGTATCACCTTTGCAGTATCAATACAGATTAATTTTATGTGATGTAAAATGTGGACTGTAACACGTGAATGTAAGTTGGTGTTGGAAAAATAAAAAACATGTATACACTAGCTTTCATCATTCCAGTCCAATCACATATATATATATATATATATATATATATATATATATATATATATATATATATATATATATATATATATATATATATTGTTAGTTTAGTTGCAGATTTTATGTGTAGGCCATCAAACAAATACAAGGGGGCAACTTGAGCTCAGAAAAAAACAGCTGATTTGCACTGTAGACCTCACAAAACAAAGAAAAAGAAAAAAAATTGTTCTGTGTGAAAAAGCTGACCAGCCCGGTCATTGTTCTGAATCACAATGCCATAGGTCATCCATGGGTTATAAAGGCAGCCTGGAGCCCACAGCTGCTGCTGCTGTTACAGTGTGACAAAAGTTAGCCGGCACAATGGGTAAGGTAAGGTTGCCTTTTTTTTTTTTTTAAACCGTTCCTTTTGTGCTTCTGCATACCTGCACGGACTATTCAGCTAAAACCAGTGAAGCAGAACCTCTACCTTAATTTAATCAAACATGTATCTGATTTAAAAAAAAAAAAAAAAAAAAAATCCCTGAATGAAATTTTTTTCAGATCGTTTTCTACGAGAACAGGAACTTCGAAGGTCGCTCTTATGAGTGCAGCAGTGAGTGCTCAGACCTACATTCCCACTTCAGCCGCTGCAACTCTATCAAAGTGGATAGTGGTAACTGGATGGTCTATGAGAGACCCAACTACACGGGCTACCAGTACTACCTGAGGAAGGGCGACTATCCAGACTACCAGCGCTGGATGGGATTCAATGACTGTGTGCGGTCCTGCCGTATGATCCCCATGGTAAGTCTCAGTTGGGTGTTGTTCAAACTTTATCACAGATATCACTGTTCTAAAGGTTAATAAATGACATCATCATTTCTGCAGCACCAAGGTTCTCACAGATTGATGATCTATGAGCGCCCAGAATTTGGAGGCCAGATGATGGAGTTGACCGATGACTGCCCCTCCCTGTATGAACGCTTCCACCTCAACGACATCTACTCCTGCAACGTAATGGATGGCTACTGGATCTTCTACGAGCATCCTCATTACAGGGGACGCCAGTACCTGATACATCCTGGTGAATACAGGAGGTTTCATGAGTGGGGAGGCATGAGTCCCAGGGTTGGATCCATCAGACGCATCGTTATGTGAGAAAGCTGATGTGAGACATTTTATGTGAAATATTTTGAAAAGTACTCAATCAATAAATTGAACTAAAGACCAGAGTGCTGTCCGCTGTTTTCTTTTGTTTTAGTTTTTTTGTTTTCCTGCTTGCACTTTTTATTGAATTTTTGAATGTTTAAGGACTATTTGCTTCTCGTTACTTGTGGACAACGCAGCATGAGATGGGTCAGACCAGTGAGTCAACACAAACATTTCCTGTCAAACTATTCTTTTAGGAGTAGATTAAATGTTACAGCAAAGGGACTCGAACACCAGATTAAAAAGAAATAAGGCCATCTGGTTTAAGATACAGACATAAACACAGTTTAAGCCCAGTATGTTTATTGAGAACAGACAAAGGAACAAGGTTCAGAAGGCTTTAATTAAAGTCGGTGATTCGCCTGAGAGAGCCGATCCTTGGACTCGCACCGCCCCAGTCACTGTATCTGCGGTATTCGCCAGGTCTCAGGTAGTAGGTCCTCCCTCTGTAGTTGGGCTGGTCGTACAGCAGCCAGTGGCCATCTAACACATTGCACGAGTTAATGTCAGACATACGGAAGCGGTCCTGGACGTTGGGGCAATCTTCGCTCACCTCCTGCATTTGGCCGCCCATATCTGGACGCTCATACAATTTTATTTTGTAGGAGCCACGGTGCTGAAGAGAGAACAACATTTATTAGACAGACATAAACATGTAAAACAGTCCATCTATCTAATACTAGTTGCAGGTTACGCCAATAATGGTTTGGGAAAAGCATCCTTAACCAAACCAAACCTCAGCTTATGTTTCTTTTCCAGTTCAGGGTCCACCAGATGAGCATCTCCTGAGCCAACCTGACGTGGCAAACTGAATATGATGGTGGTTTTGGCCGTCACAGATTTATAATCTAAAATGTTCTCCAAGGAAGAATATACAAGTATTGGGATTGTGTAGTTTATAGCCTTCATTTTACTTTTGTTTCTTCTGTTTTGTTTCTTGATTTGACTTTATTGAACATAAATGTGTTCCTTCTTTGACACTGCTTTTGTACTCCAATAATGCAGCGTACCCACTTGTAAATATGTTAACTCACTGTATCTTTAAAACAGTCTCATTCTTACCATGGGAATCATGCGGCAGGAGCGAATGCAGTCGTTGATTCCGATCATGCGCTGGTTGTCGGAGTACTCGCCCCTGCGCAGGAAGTACTGGTGGCCCAAATAGTGAGGTCTGTCATAAACCATGAAACAGCCACTCTCCACCCGAATGGAGTTGCAGCGGTTGAAGTAGGGGTGCAGGTCAGCACAGTCGCTCATGCACTCATGGTGCCGACCTTGGAAATTCCTGTCCTCGTAGAATATGATCTGCAAATGCGTGTCACAGCATTGAATAATTATATTCTGTTCAAACATATATCTCAAGGTTAACGTTTGTTTTATTCTGTATTTTCAGAAACACATAATAAACTTACCTTTCCCATTGTTATTTTAGTGGGGGCCCAACTGATGCTCAATAGAAGTCCTCTGTGCCGCTGTCCTTTTATATAAAGTAGCTGTGTGATGGCACAGCATAAAGTATTGTCATCCAAATGGGTTTTATAAAACAAATCTGGTTATGTATAGCGACGCACCGCAGTGTGATGACGACTTATTGTTGTCCACTTTTCACATGTTCATCACTATTGATCAAAACACCCTAGTATGCCCGTGACCCGCGGGGGGTCAGTGCTCACACTATCAGCAAAACAACAGCTGTTATTTGTGTCCTTCTGATTCAAAAAGATTTCTAACTCTGTAAATGCCAAAAAAAAAACAAGTTTTTTCAGGTCTTGGGTATAACCTCCTCTTGACCCATTAAATGAATAAATTCATGACAAAATAATAAGGAAGGTCATCATCTAGGTATCTCAGATGGCTGCGGGGTCCAAAGCAACATTTGTTTATACCTCAGGCTGGTTGTGCTTTTGTGCAATTTTAGTAATATTTTCTATAATTAAATGATGAAATCTTGTTTAAGGGACAATTAAACATCTACCTTGAGTGTTTGTTTTTTTAATCCAGCTATACTAGCAGTACCATAGAACCGCTGTGGCCTTGAATGAAGCGTAACAAATTTTAGCGCTAAATAGCAAATATGAGATGCATGAAAGCCCTATACGCTGAAGTTGTGAGCATGCTTAAATTTGTGTTTGCATTAACATCAGCATGTTAGCATTTACGCTGAGCATCAGCTCAAAGCACTGCAATAACCGAGCAACTGTAACTTCAACTAAGCTTTCTTCGCATGTATTTCAGTTGTTTGTGGAAACAGGCTAAACTGTCTTTGAATTAATTTTACTTTTGCTGATTCAATCCATTATTTAAATACTTATTGAGGGTTTTTAAATGCAGGCTTCTCACAGTAACTGCTGCCTTGTACAAACTCCATACTAGGCTTAAGATAATGCATGTGCATGAGTGATGGTAACAGAAACACTCAAACAAAATCGTAACATTTCATGGTATGGTTCTCATCCTGTATCCGTGAAAAACCTGATGTTCAGGCAGTTTTAGAAAGAAAACATTCATTTAAACAGACATTATTATTGCCTGTATTTTCTACTGTTATTTGTACAAAGTTATTTATGGAGTGTTTTTACTTATATTGTTAATATAAATATATATGAAAGGTTCAATGTGCTAATGTAACTATTTTTCCTCGTGTGGGCCTAAAAGTATCAATCATAAAGTATGGAGCATTAAGGAAACTTCATTAACTCAGAGGCTGAGAGACTGTGTAGAGATGTAGTTTGCTCCCTTCCACTAGGCTTAAACAGGACATTGTTTGCCATTTCTGGACCACAGAATGGTTTTTTTTTTGTACATGTGATGCTCAGGAAGCTTTTTTTAATGTTGCTTTCAAGCAGTTTTTTCAAACACCTGGAAAACTTCTGCAAGTGACATTTAAACAGTCTAATGCTACTTATGCACAGACAGTTGACACAGACATCCGCAGCTTTTTTTTTTTATAAACGTCAGCCTAAGGTCACGAGACTCCATCTTTTGTTATTCTAATAAGCTGGCATTTGGTGGTTTTGCCACTGTGCCAAGGTCTTTATCCCATTCATACAGATAAAATCCCTGATTCATCAGCGCCAGACTGGCCCATTATTCCGCCCCACTCATCCCATAGGATGGCAACATCCTATAGGATAACATCTACAGCTTTAAATGCTAAAAGTTTTTTCTTAAAAAAACAAAAAAAAAAAACAAAACATCTTCATTCCATACACATTTAAGTGATGTGCACACATTTCACATTCATAATGCTAAGCCTGTGTTACAAATCTGTCAATCCCAACTTCCTAATCATGATGAAAAACAAATATTCAGTCACTTACAAATTTAAAGACTTACAGTTTGATATTGTACATTTCAACTCAGATTTTGACTTGAGATCCCAACCAATACAGGATTTCTTCTTCTTTAATCATTTTCACTTATCTAATGTTACAAATCAAATACCGATAGATTGATAAATACACATTATCAGCCGACAATATCAACCGACCATTAAATCAGTGAGGCTTAACTTGATTTAAAAAATTTTTTTTTTGCCTATTTACTTTAAATCTGTTATTTTAAACTGTTAAATGTATTTTTCTTCCTTTCAGGCATCACTAATTATTTCAGAACAGCTGCAAAACTGAACGCAAAACACGGCCGCCACACCAAGGCAAACATTTATTTCCAGTAAAGAAATAAAATTATGTTAGAACAACACAAACTTTGGAGGTCATGTGATTTGCCGTATTACAGAGCTAAATAATCATGTTGATTTCTTTAACAAAAATACTTCCAAAAGCACTTTAAGTGAACAAACAGCAATGTCATAAAAGCACACAGAAAATTTCAAATGTATAATAACTATTTTGCCTATTTTACACAAACAGGCACAAATAGCTGAAACTGAGCAAATCTGGCAGGGGAAGTACAGCATAGAGTAATTGGAGATCTGGGGAAACAATAAAACTGATTATTAGGTTTGATCATATTAAAGTCAAAGGCAAAAATCTAATATTAAAAGAAAATGTTGCTTTCAACTGCACAGCATTAAAAACACTGAAAATTCTGAACATGAACTTTTATAAAGTGGCTGACTAAACAATAAACAGGTCTAGAAAAACCCCAATCCAATCAGTTGCTTTCACAAAGTTACTCAATTAAATATTATTAACAAAGCAATAATAGAACATAACACTTCTTTAGCTACAGAGCCAAGCTTTAATCAGTCTGCAGTCAGATTCAGTCAAGCTCTGCAGATGCTGAGCTCTCTCAGGTTTCTTACAGGTGTTTTTATTTTCACCTTGTGTAACTGAGCAGGATGGCAGTCACTTTTGGCCCAAACTCAAGTAAATTTCACACGTCAAAAAGACCAAACGTGGTCCTGCTGCTTTAAAAGCCATACAAAACTCCATTAAAGCACACTTGATCTAAACACTTCCAGTCCCTACATTCCTCAAAGCCCTCACTTACAGATGCACTACAATCCTTTTTAATTTCCAAATATAAAAAATCTGATGCAAAATTCTACACACACAGCATTGCTGCCAGTTCAATTTAAAATTAAATTATAACCAATTATAGTTGGTTTCAAACAGATATGGGTCAAAGCCCAACAAAAGTCCTGCAGGGAAAAAAAAAAAAAAAAAATCTCCATACTGTTATATCTTCAAAAAAAAAAACAAAAAGTTTCAATGAGCCGCTCTAAAATGAACAGGTTTAGAGTGAGTCGCTTTGAGACGTCCTAACGCTGCCGACAAAACGCAAAACAAGATGCTCCATGTTATACATGCTTATTGTGTTTTCACACTACAGTAAATGTTTGTTACTGGGAAACATCTTTAATTGCTGCTACTACTTGTGCTTAAATGTTAAAAACAAACAAAAAAAAAACCCCTCCAGTATAACAGAGTAAACCTCAGTCATCTGGCTGTACAACTAGGTGCCTTATGCTGTAAGGCACAGGTTTAACAGCTACTCATGGAGAGTAAAAAGAAAGTGACTAAAAATCACGTGTTTCCCTCGTAAAGCTCTCCATGGATTTAGCCTACATTAGACCTTTGAGGAGTGTGAAACATGGAGGCGTCTTAAGGCTCTGCTGATTCTGGCAGATGGTGGGAGTCCTTGTGGTGGATGTGGCGGCGGTGCCTTGGCTTGAGATGGACCCACCAGGGTGGAAACATCTGATTCTGGAGAGAAAAAAAATAACACATTATAATGCAGTGAAGACTGTTACACTAACCATGCCCGAGTCAGAAGGGAAGCAATGATCCATTCTGACACTGGGTGTGCCAGAACATAATTTCCTCATTTAGACTCTGCCCATTTAACTTGTACTCTTTGTTTGCCATCTTTGTAACTGGGGGCCAGTCAAGCAACATCATGCAGAAACAGCCATATGGTGATAAACAGTGTAGCTGGCTGTAACAGTGTTGCCTGAAACCTCTCCTACTCCAACACAGAGACCCATTATTCTTTTCTGTATTTACTCTCACATACACACACACACACACACACACACACACACACACACACACACACACACACACACACACACTGCTGTAATGGTGGATGGTCATATTTAACATGGCCAAAGTCTAAAATAATCATGTTAGCACACAATTAATCCCTGTGAGGCTTCACACACTTCTTGGCTCTGTATAATGTCAGTGAGACACAGAAGCAACACCCAGCCAACCACCTTAGCGTGCTGCTTAATTATAACACAAGAAAACCAATTTACCTTTCCAGGGTCAACTTGCAGAACAACATGTGTCGTTCCTTCTGCTCTCTGAGCATATACTGGGTAACCATGCTGCACTGTTGGCTCTCGAAACTGCAAGCATAGGAAAAGAAAAAAAAAAAAAAAAAGGCTGAAGTGAGCGCGCCCTTAAAACCAATTTTCCTTAATACTCCTATGGTGGAATTATAACAAAACTCCTCATTTCATTCTCAGTTACACCTCTGAGGTTTTTACACTCAAGCTGTAATTACAGTACAAAAATGAAACCCATTTTACAGTCATGCATCATACAAACATTAGATCATGAAAGTTTAGTTTAACAAACCCCCTACCTTCCAGGTAAAAAGCACAAAACTTTAGCAAACATACTTGTGGGAACAGATATAGTTAAATAAATTTGCAGGATTTTGGTTTTCCTCGATCAATCTGCACCTCTACTGTGGAGTCCTCCATGAACACCGCAGGTGGCTGGGTAGAGCCTCCATCAGCAGGCAGGTAAAGATACTGTGACTGCTGGGAGTACAGGACTGCACTGGAGGGCATCTGCCACTGGAGAACAGACATTAAAAAACAGGTGAAAACCGGCCACATACTCCTGAACTGAAACTCATGTGTAGCAGCATTTTGTCTACCTGGACGGCATTCGACTGATACTGGTTTGGGATGCACTGGAGTGAGGGTGAGGCAGAAAGAGAGCAGGCTGTTAAATAACCTGCTGCGCTTGTTAAATGGTATCGTGGTGAGAAATGATTGGATCCCTGAAAGGCTGAGCTGACCTGGTAGGGCTGACTGGCTGGTTGCTCATACACAGGTGGATGAGAATGAGGGACCATCAGTGAAGACGGCGGCTGCAAGGAGGTCATCAATCATACAAGTATTTATATTAGTTAGAAAAGAGCATCTGATTAGTCTGCATTACTGCAATGCTATCTGTAGGTGTCAGTGTTCTGGGTTTTCTGGGTATAGTCTCTTTTAGAAAAAGCATCACAAAGTTTAAGCTCTTTTTAGGATTAAAATGCATTTTCATATTATCTGAGTAAAGACTCAAATAACTACACATAACAAAAATTAAGGAAATCTGTTTGTTTCATGTGTCTGAAAAAAAAAAAAAAAAAAAAAGTATAATTAGCTGATATTGGATTTTTAAGCCCAATCACCAAATAAAGAAAAAAAATTACAATACAGTCTGGTTCTCTGGGTGTCAAGGCTTTTTACAGCACTAAGTATTAAATGGGTGTTCTATCAGTACGTACAAGCCACTGGTGGGAAGGAGGGTTCATGTTGGGGCAGTGGAAGTAGGCAACTCCATTATAGTAAGTGTAGGGACAGCCTGTGGATGTGGTCAGTTGCGTGCAGGATGCGTGATGAGGCACGGCAAGTTCACAGCTGGCTGTGGAGGCGATCGTCGCTGGGAAAAAGAATTAAACCACGGATTATTTTAGAACAGGTAAGACACAGCTGCTGATAATTAAGCCAAACACCTGCACTACTGGACCGTCAACTCACGTTGACGTGAAGATTGACGCTTTCGAAAAGCCTGACCGATGCTGAGCTTCTTGTCTTTGAAAGTGATTCCATTAGCCTGTAATATATGAACGGAGTACAGAAGTCACATGAGACAATAAAGTTCAGGTAGATGTACGATATGTTTGAGCGCAGTAAAGTTACTTACATTATTCAGGATTTTCTGTGCCTCTTCTCTGGATTCAAATGTAACAAACCCATATCTGTTAAAATGCAAAGAATCCAGGGAAACTGTTTTACTGATGCTTAAAGTCGAAGGCCAGAAAGTCGCAGGTGCATACATTAATATTCAGTCACATTCTGTATATGAAAGGAATAAGACATTGTACTGACCCCTTTGACATCCCTAGGTGATCTAAGACAATCTTCACATCTTTCACTGTGCCGTGTTCAGAGAACAGGCCTCGCAGGTCGCTTTCATTAAACTACAAACATGCACAAAAACACACATTTGATTGTTTCATCATTGCAAAACAGAGTGCTTTAAATCATTTGCTCTACATTATTTTTTCCCCATGTAGTTTTACAGGACAACCACCAGGGGGCATCTGTGAAATAGCTGTATGCAAGTTGGTGGTGATGGCCATCATAATAAAATTTCAACCTCACAATGACAATGATACAGGTACTTTTCTTTGATACACGTGAGTGCAGATTTTAAATAACACAAACAGTGTGTGATCCAGGGTTATAATAGTTTTGGATTTTACATTATAGTTTAGTTTTAGTTAGTTTTTACTTTTATTTCTCTAATTCAGTTAGTTTTAATTAGTTTTCAGAGAGGTTTTGCTCGTTTTTATTAGTTTTTATTTTTGGTTTCATGCTTAGTTTTAGTTAGTTTCAGTTAGTTTCAGTATTAGTTTTAGTATTTTCATACCTGATCAGGTGCAAGATTCAAGGCGCAAAAGTGACTATTGTGTAATGAAAACTTGACAAAAGATACAGTTTAAAGAAATATAGTCAACAACCAACTGTTCACAAGACATGCTAAATTTGTGTAATATTAAGGACACACATGAACATCAACAGGGAGAAACAAAGAAAAACATGAACTCCCAAACTCAATAAATTCTACAATAAACTCCACAATAAACTTCAGCATCAGTGCAGCAGATTAATAACGCCTACATGTGGTGTTAAACAAAAACAAACTCTTTGAAGGAGTCAAAGGTCAAATCCATCTGCATCCTGATGTTCTCACCACCTGAAGCTGCTTCTGTTTTGGAGCTAGCTTGGTTAGATGCTCGCTAATTAAACCTGCAGGGTCTTTGCGGCCTCTGTACACAAGCTACAGAAGTTGCCGACCTCATGTCCGCATTTATGCTTGTGTAGCTGGATTGTGTGTGTTAATTACCTTGTGGTCGTGTGCAGGTGTTTGTACTCAAAGAACCTCCATACGGGACTCTGCCGCTTTCTCGGCAGACCGCAGCCATTACTTTGCGGACCAGCGCGGTGAGCGCACGCACATGCGCACTCACACAGTTGTCCTGTGGCGCTCCCAGCTTAAACTCGGAGAGCGGAAACAATGATTTCATATCAATCCACAAGGCTTAAAAACCCCCCCCCAAAAAACAAGTAAATGAAAGTCAGTTTATCGATAATTTCAGTTAGTTTTAGTTAGTTTTGTAAACTCACAATTCAGTTTTAATTAGTTATCGTTTTTTCCTTTTAATTATAGTTTTTATTTATTTCAGTTAACGACAATGTTTTTTCAATTTCAGTTTTCGTTATTTCGCTCGTTTTCGTTAACTATAATAACCCTGGTGTGATCAAATTTGGAATCAACAAGATGGCAAATATATAATGTTTCATCTAGACTAAAAAATCTGCTTAATAGAGACATGAGTTTTCCTTTAGATTTTAGTTATTGACTTCTGGAGTGACTTGAGTGACAGGCCATGATTATCTCACAGCTTCAGCTTATTTATTTTGCTTCACTCTACCTGCCCAAACGTATTTTTCCCCTGCTAAACAGCAGCTCTCACCTTGTAGTCAATCCCCCCAACAAAAATCCTGTTGTGGATCACGGAGCCAAAGGTGGGGTTGTGGTCAGTCAGGCCGTCAGCGTGATCACCTGGCAGTAGCGCATCATTGGTCGAGGAACTGCTGCCATTCTGGGATGTACAGTAGGATGAAAATAAGAACTTTAAATACAACAGTGGATTTCATGTTGTGTGACCAAGTGGGTGGAATGTAAAATTTCATTTGCAGCATTCAAGCAAACACCAGTTATTTTATTTTTCCTGCAGACATTTCCATATTTATGTCCACTTTAATTTTCAAAGAAAATCTGTGGAAAGTGTTACACATCTCCAGGCCCTCAGGCCCAGAAATTTTTTTTTTTCCAGGTCATACTTCAGGCCAGTAAGAAACTATACTCATAATCTGGTTAGTCAGCTCTCAAAGTTATTTCCTATGAAATGGTCAAGTTTAAGAACACTCACTGGACAGTTTATTAGGTACACCTTGGTAGTACTGGGGTTCAGAGATTTTGGTCCATAATAACATGACAGGATCACACAGTTGCTGCAGATTTGTCCGTGATGCAAATCTCCTGTTTCACCACATCTCAAAGGCACTTTATTGGATAGAGATCTGGGGACTGTGGAGCACCGTCATGCTCAAGAAACCAGTTTGAGATGATCTGAGCTTTGTGACATCCTGTGTTATCCTGCTGGGAGTAGCCATCAGAAAATGGGTACACTGTGGTCATAAACACAACAATACTCAGGTAGGCTGTGGTGTTTAAAAAAATACTGAGATGGTACTAAGGGGCCCAAAGTGTGCCAAGAAAATAGCCGCTACAGCATTACACCACTAGCAGTCTGATCGGTTTCGGTCCATACTGGCAGGATGGATCCATGTTTTCTGTGCCAAATTCTGACTCTACCATCTGAATGCTGCAGCAGAAATCGAGACCCATCAGACTAGGCAACATTTTCCAGTCTTCCGTTGTCCCATTTTGGTGAGCCTACATGTGAATTATAAGCTCAGTTTGTTTTTCTTAGCTGACAGAAGTGGCACCCAGTGTGGTCTTCTGCTGCTGCTGCTGTAACCCATTTGCTTCAAGGTTTGACATGTTGTGCCTTCAGAGATGGTCTTCTGCATACCTTGATTGTAATGAGTAGTTATTTGAGTTACTGTTGCCTTCCTGTCAACTGAAAGCAGTCTAGCCATTCTCCTCTGGCATCAACAAGTCATTTCCTGCCCAGAGAACAGCTGCTTACTGGATATTTTCTCTTTAAACCCTAGAGATGGTTTTGTGGGAAAATCCCAGCAGATCACCAGTTTCTGAAATTGATCAGACATTCGTGTTAACGACCAAAAACTAGGTGTACCTAACAAAGTGGCCGGAGAGCATAAATCCCACTTACACAATGTGGATTCTAAAATTAATGTAACTCTGTTTATGAGGAACTTTCAGCATTATATTATATTACTATAAAGAGCTTCTAGGAACAATAAAACTTAATAATCATTCACTTAAGTCCAACTAACAAAATAAATCATTGAAGAGTAGGTTCTTAGCCAAGGCTGAAGCACCTGCAGCCAGAAAGGACCATTTATGCTACAACATGCAAAATGTTAACAAAGCTTCACTGCTTCATAAAGCTGAAACCGTCTACGGTCACTTCAAAATAATAAATGCCAGTTAAATAAAACACCGCGAAAACAATTAGCAATTAACCTAATGGGTGGGGGCCTATCCCAGCCTGTACAGGTCGCCAGCCTGTCGCAGGGCTAACACAGAGAGACAAATTCGGACAATTTAGAATTACCAATTAACCTAACCCCAGTAACGGCAGGTCTTTGGGCTGTGGGAGGAAACCCACGCAAACACGCGGAGGACATACAAATTCCACACAGAAGGCCAAACCTTCTAGCTGTGAGGCAACAATGCTAACCACCACGCAACCGTCCAACTTTATTCCGCCATCAACTAATTGATAATTAAGGAAGACTTATTTTTTCATTTTTTTTAACCTATCTGCAGCGAACTTTAACATGAATATCTTTCAGCCAAAAATTTACTTTAAACTAGAACACCATGCCCCACTAATAAAGACCCTTAGTTCACTTCTTACATACTTGTAAATAACTTAGTTAGCTAGCATGTTAAACCACTTCCACAAGATTAAAAAAAAAGCATCTTTGTTTTGTTTAATTACTCAAAAACTTATTGGGCAAAAAGTGGCTCATGAAGTGTCTTAAACTAACTGTGATAAAGTTTATTTCATATAACCTAATATAACCCGGCATTATTTACTTACTTTAGCCCTGTTAGCTGAAAGATTCGCTAGCAAAGCGGCAATGGCAAACTTGGCAATGGACTCACCTTCTGGTTCTCCGCCTCCATAGCCATGTTAATCTGCTGCTGAAGATTAATGCAGGTTAAAATCTCAGATTAATTATGGCCAATTCGCGATATGGCTAATGGTTGTTACACTTTTTCATTTACCCCCAATAGTTAAGTCTCCACCGCACGCGCACTTATGACCTCATCAGGTATGAACATTTGAGAAACCTTAAAGGTGAACACATATTTAGTCCGTAAGTTCAGATTTTCCACTTAATAACTAGAAATTTGTTTATTTTTTTGGTCAATTTTGAGTTATTTTCTCAGCATTTTGAGTTAGTCAATTTCTAATTATAAGTAAAAGAAATTCAAGATAAAAACCCCCAAATTATCAATGGCATTTCTCCCCCAGCGGGAGAAACGAGCTTCCATAATTAAGTATGCTCTTATTTTCACTGCAATAATAAAAGTTAAATCAAGTATTTACATATTTGTTTTTTTCTCAAGAGTCACATAATTTGTTAAAAAAAAAAAAAAAAAGACATGTAAATATACTTGGAACTTGTGAGTTTGGTTGCAGAGATTTTTTTAATTTTTTGGCAAATTTATGTCTTAATAATCCCAGACAATATACATTTTGCATAATAATAATAATAATAATAATAATAATACCCTGTCCTCCAGCTCCTTCTCCACGCTCCCCCTCCCTTTATAGACCATAAAAACATCACTGTAGGGATGACTTGTGTGTAGTTTCTCAAACATTAAAACTTGAAAACTGCAATAAGGAGGGGTGTAAGCCATGGAGGAAAACACCTTTGATTTAAAAAAAAAAGAAAAGGTGTGTCCTGAAAATATGCCTGCCAGCCACAATGTCATCAGGTTGGATTTTGGGTGGGGAATGCACTCATTTTTAACCTAAGAGGTGTTTAACTGCTGCAGCATTTCATGATTAAAAAACAAAAACAAAAAAAACGTTTTTGAACCACCTTGCTGTACTTCAAAAACACATTTGTGCAGTACTAAAAAGTGGCCACACAGAGGAGCCATTTCTCTGTGGCTAACAAAGGTACAGGTTCAGATCTTATGCTGGTTGTACATCATAGTCATGAAGGCCTCGGGCTCATCGGATTCAAACATTTCTTTCTCTTTCGTCTAATTAAATCATGGCAAATCTCTGACAGTGTTTCAGGTTTTGTTAAAGAAATAATCCATCCACAAAGTTCAGAAATCTCTCATCATACACACATATTTCCACTTAAAACTCACATTTTGAAGCGTTGTAATACTATGGCCCTTGCCGTAGGTTTAAGTAGTTTTAGTTTTAAATGGCTACATGAATGGAGGGAGTCTTCCCATACTGAAAAAAAAACAAAACAAAAACACATTTCCACATTTCTTTCTCTCTCCTGATCCTTCAGCAGCCACTTTGGATGTTGTGCAAAATCCTCATGGAGCCATAATTTGTCTATGATTGGCTGCAAAGTGTTCTGAAACACTGTCATTTGCATCTCGTGCCCCCCCACCTCTTCATCCCCCTCCCTCAGACCACAGCAAAGTGACTGAACAAAGTGTCTCCGAGAGGTAAAAAAGCAACCAATCCAAAGCTAGTAATACTAATAGTGAATGAAAAAACACACACAAGAAGGAACAGGATTTGCCTCAAACACATCCATATTATTATGAATAAATGTGCAAACACAGTTTATAATCCACTCGGTGTGTAATTCTTCTCAGTCTGTGTTGCACATTTCCCACCATTACACCCTTCTGTCTCTGGATTGCTTGCCCTCATCTGAGTAATGTGGGCCACACCATTACTTGTCATTCATTTCCAGCTTTCCTTAATTGCCGGGGTGAATTTGCCAACGAGGTCTGACTGTGCAAAATGAGAAGGGCATGTTTGATAATTACAGCAATTTACGAGCTAAAAGTCCTTTTATACTCCACAAAGATCATTTAAGACACAAGTGCTGTCAGGGCAACTTGCCTGGCTGCTTGAGTTTTCACTGGAAACAAAGGAGAGTGAAGGTTTTATTCTTTGACTGTTTTAGTTCGTCTCTTTGTATTGACCAGTTTCATTTCCCGTTAATATTAATTTTCCTTTTTATATATATATATTTTCCACGTTGCTAGGGAATGTTATGCTTTTGACGCCTTCCTGTTGCTGCATTTCACGATCATTTCAACATTTAATTTACTTAAATCAAACAAAAATGACCTCAGATGAGTCTGAATCAGATAGAAACTGCTGACTTCATGTTTAAGTGCAATATTTAGCTTAAAGTCATTCATCGTGTCATCTGTCTTACATCGAAGTGAGTAATTTGGCCCAAAATGAGCCTCGTTCTGGAGGAGCAGAGGCCTTGCCAAACACAGAGTAAGAGTTTAGTTTTAGTCCAGCAAAGGAGTTTGGAGATAATATATTTGTCATCAAAATTGCTGTAAGTATTCATATAAAAATGTCAAAAAAGCAGCATTTTCTATTTTTTTTTTTTTTATTTCAAATTAAAACCACTAAAGTAAGCAATTTAAAAGCAAAAAAAATCAGTGGCACTTTACAGAGATTTGACTCTATCAGCTCCTGGTTTTGTGACAAGCAAGAGGCATAAAGTAAATAACAGGCATAGAAGAATTCAAATGGAGGTCAAATATCAGGTCAGACTTGCATTCCCATTGAAAAAAATGCCCGTTTTACCTCAGTCGGTCAGTCAGTCAGACAGTCATGGAGACAGAGGTTGATGAAAAATGAGCCGTAACAGAAGGGTTCAAGTCTGAGTCTGTAATTACTCTACAAATCTCTGATTTCCCCTCCTTCATCTCCTGACTATTTATAGCCACTGCATTCCTCTCAGAGAATAAAATGATCTCTTTGAGACAGTACAATGCCAGAAATAACAGGTTTGGACAAACATTTGCTGAGGCGTGGTGGGCCTGGCTGACCATCGCTGAGTTCCACTGTGGTTTCAGTCTACTGTTTTTCCCCCCTCGTCCATTTATTCATCTGTTCTTCTAAACGGCGTGCTCGGGCGGGGAGGTGGCGAGTAAGATGTGGTGGTTCGACAAAGGAGCTTGTGTGAAGCGGGATGAAATCGCTTTGTTGCATGGCAGGGCAGGGCGGCGGGGTTCTTACACATGAGGGACGGGGCAAAAAGAAAACACGCGCTCACAAACGCACACCTTCATGTCTGCAAGCACTCAGGTGCCTACAAGGCACCAGACCTCCATCTTTGTGCATCATTGTGTTTATGTTACAATCATGCGGATTTACTGGCAAATACGATGGACTGAGACGTGTGTGAATGTGTGCAGTCATATGTGTGTGTGTCTGTGCGTGCAAGTGTGTTTAGGTTATCAGAGAAGGAAAGCTTTGCTATTGACTGTTTTTTGTCAGATTTTGTTTGCCAGAACAAAACAAAGATCATATGATGCCTGCTTAGCATCCAGGCTTCATATCCAATTCATTCAGACCAGTATTTAGAAAGGCTGTGTGGGTAAATGAATGGGTAATGCTCCTTTTAACTTTGGACCACTGGGCCAGATGACCCCCTAATTTGGGGTAAGTTTATACCTCTGAGTAGAAGAGAACTTTTTTTTTGTCATTGTTTATAGTAGATTGTGTGGAATTTTGGTCTTTCGTATGTCTAAATTCCCCAAATGTATCCAGAGAGCAGAGATAAGATAAACTAATGTCATAGCTAATCTATACTTTTGTGAACCCAGTTTACTAGTTACAGTTCTGTTTGAGTCAAATCCTTGATGTAACTCTTGTTTAGTGTTATCATGCACTCTTTTTTTTTTTTTTCCAAGTTTCACAATTCCTGCCAATAAAACTTCAGAATAAGCATAGCTATGAGGGCCCTAAACATAGGCTACATGAATGGGTACGTGTGTCCAAAACCTAATTTAGTCTACAAGTTGTACCAGAATATATGGAAAATGAAAATGAACATCATAATAAACATACTTTTATATGCATGCTTGTAAGATGTAAATGTGTCACACTATGCTTTTGAATGGCTGCCTGGTCAGCTCCGGTGCATGGCACCAGCTTCCTCACAGTCAGCTCCTCTCCTCCTGCCATGAACACCTTTCCCAGCGTGCTACTGCATAAAATAGAGAAGCATAGTTGGCAAATGTCTGCCAGCTTGGGAACAAACCTGCAGTAGTAGCCAGCCAGCCCGCAAAACTGCCTCACCTCTTTTTTTGGTATTGGGACGTGGGCAAGATGTGATGGCCGCTGACTTCTCCATCTGAGGGCGCACTTGCCCACCTCCCATTTGGTACCCAGATATGTACCTTTCTCCATCCAACTGCATACATTTTTGGGCTGGCCATGAGCCCTGCCTGCCTTAGAGACTCCAGTGCTGTGTCCACCTCCTTGGGATACTTAACCCCAAGTTGCTCTCCGACACAAGCGTTGGAGTGTGTGTGAATAATTAGATAATAAATAGATCATAAAAAGCACTTAGCTTAGTTAATCATGGAAGTGCTTCTTGTGTGAATGAGGTAAATGTAAACGTGTTGTATAAGCGCTTCGAGTGCTCAAATAGAGTAGAAAAGCGCTATATAAGAACTAGTCCATTTACCTGCTGCACATAGTGACACCCAGGTGTCACTATGGATGAGGACATCATCCAGGTAGGCGTGGCACATGTAGTGTGGAGGCACAGCACCCTCTCCGTGAGGTACTGGGAAGTGGCTGGGGCTCCCAACAAACCAAAAGGAAGGGTGACAAATTGGTACAAACTGTATGTAGTGGAGAACACTGTCTTTTCCACAGACTCTGGAGATGAGAGAATCTGCCAGCAGCCCTTGGTCAAATCCAGTGTTGTAAAAAAGCACAACTGGTTCAGGAATTTGTTGACTCGGGACATGGGATACGAATCAAACAGTGACCCCTCATTCATCTTGTGGTAGTCTACACAGACCTGTATAGACCAGTCTTTCTTCACCACAAGAGCTATGGGGCTACACCATGCACTGTGTGACTCTTCTATTACTCCCATCTCCAGCATAGTAGCCAATTCCTTCTGAACTATTAGTCTTTTGTGTTCAGGTAACCTATAGGGTCATGAACACACCGTCACAGCTGGTCGAGTTTCAAAGTAAGCAGGGGGGGGGGGGGGGCAACACATCTGCAAATTGGTGTTGCTATGTAGCAACAACTGCTCTCTTGGCTGGCATGAGATTGCCATCACAATGGAATGAGGTGGGAATGATTGAATTTGGCACTTCAGGCCCCAACTCATCTCTATCTTTCACCAGAGAAACAGATTCTGCCTCTCTCCATGCTTTTAGGAGGTTGAGGTGGTATATCTGTGTGGCTCCACGCCTTTCTGACCACACCACTTTATAATCAACGTCCCCCACTTGTCCTGTGACCACAAAGGGTCCTTGGCACTTGGTGAGTAGTTTTGAGCTGGATGACGGAAGTAATACAAATACTTTATCTCCCTGTGTGAATTGTCTGAGTCTAGCCCCTCTGTTGTATGTTGCTGATGTTCCTGGGCCTGGAGTAATTGTTCTTGTGACAGCCTACCCAGTGTGTGCAGTTTTGCTCTTGTGTCCAGAACGTATTGAATTTCCTTCTTACTCAGGCTTAGACCTTACTCCCAGTTTTCTTTAAGTATGTCCAACGTCCCCCGCGGTTTTCTGCCAAACAGCAGCTCAAAGGGAGAAAATCCAGTGGATGCCTGGGGCACCTCCCGCATCGTCTAGCCAGCAATCCCAATTGGATTCATCCTTGTTAATGAACTTACGGATCATGGACTTGAAGGTCTTATTCAAGCACTCCACCAGCCCATTGGTCTGGGGGTGGGACATACTAGTTTGAACAGACTTAATGCCCAGTAATTTGTAAAGCTCTTTTAATGTGCCAGACATGAACAAAGGTCAGTTAGTATCTCTTTTGGGATGCCAACTTGGGAGATGACCTAAAACAGTACCCGTGCCACACTGTGGCACGGGTACTGGACAGTGGCACTGCTATCGTGTTGTATAATCCTCCAGAACTAAAACAAAACAATATCCCTGTGCACTCTGGTGAAATGGCTCGATGAGGTCCATGCCAGTGCTCTCAAATGGGACCTCCATTAATGGTAATGGGGCAAAGATGCTCTTGGAATGGCTGGCTGGTTTATTACCCCACCTGCCCAGCCAATAGAATCAAGCCATAGTTCAATCCAGCATTTTCTCATATCTCATGTGGCCTGCCTTTGGGTTATAATGAACTGCCTGGAAGACTAATTCGCGGGCACCCACTAACACGGGCACGGGCTGGTGGTTGCTCCATAACTGAACATGGGGCCCCAAGAGCAGTGATGCACTTTCTCCTTGGAGCTGGGATTGGCTGGCTCCCTGCTGCCTGCTGGAGCGCGCGCTATAGTGGATACTCCGGTTGCACTGCGAGATGATTCTCCGCTGGCGCAAGTGCCGCATCTAGGCTTGTCGGCCGGTGGCAGAGGACCCACTTCATCATCCTTCCACAAACTGCTCTAGGACCACTAGCTGCAGCATCTGTAGTTCTCCCTCTAATAGCCTGGGCTGTAGCAACCTGGCCACAGTGTCCCTGAGCCTCTGGGCGTACGTGAATGGACAATTTCCTGTCCCCATACAAGAGCTGTGGAAGCAGTGGTTCTTCTGGGAAAATCCCAGCCAATCTACCACCACCTGGCAGATGTGTCCAAAGCTGCCCAGTGATGCTGGTAGTAGGCCCAGTGCCTCCCCAGACAGTAGGGGCAGCAGCCTGGTCAGTCAGCTCTGGTCCACAGTACTAACTTCCTTGCTGTCAACTCCTCTCCTCGTGCCATGCACCCTGGTCCCAGTGTGCTACTGCATGAAATAGAGAAGCATAATTAACTAATGTCTGCCAGCTGTGCCAGCCAGTCTCCCCTGGCACTGCCCCCTGAACCCACCATGCCACCCCTCCCCTGCAGCTGAGCCACAAGCTACACCCCGCCACCACACTTATCTTTTGGAAGTGATACATTTAGTGCTGTGGAAAACAAAAAAGTTTTCACAGGACTCCTCTAAAAATTAAGTACACCCTTACCACTTTAGTTTAAAGGGTAAGTACTGTAGCAGCCAGCTAATGTTAATCAAATGCACTTTATTCATTTATCATCAGAAAGTGTGACCACCACTGAAAAAACAGAAATTTTGGCATTTTGCTGGTCTGGAGGATTCAGGTCTCTGCAAATTCAACCCAAGGTCAGACTGTGCAATGCTCAGAGAAACTGTAAAAAAAATCCAAGCGCTACATCTCAGGCCTCAGTCAGCATGTTAAATGTTAAAGTTCATGACAGTACAATTAGAAGAAGACTGAATAAGTATGGCTTGTTTGGAAAGATTGCCAGGAGAAAGCCTCTTCTCTCTGAAAAGGACATGGCAGCACAGCCTAGGAGTGCAAAGTTGCATCTGAACAAACCACAACAGTGCTGGAATAATGTCCTTTGGACATAGATCAAAGCGGAGCTGTTTGGCCATAATGCATAGCGCCATATTTGCAGAAAACCAAACACAGCACATCAGCATGAACACCTAATGCCAGGATGTTGTTGGTGGGGGGTGATGATTTGGGATTGTTTTGTAGCCACAGGACCTGGGCACCCTGCAGTTATTGAACCAGCCATGAAGTCCACTGTATACCAAAGTATTCTGGAGTCAAATGCTGGGCCATCTGTCTGAAAGCTAAAGGTTGATCAAAATTGGGTCATGCAACAGGACAATGATCCCAAGCACAGCAGCAAATCTACAACAGAATGACTGAAAAAGAAAAGAATGACCAGTTAAAGTCCAGACCTCAACCTGATTCAAGTGCTGTGGCAGGACTTTAAGAGAGCTGTGAATAAACAAATGCGCACAAACCTTAGTGAACTGAAGCAACATTGTAAAGAAGAGTGGGCCAATATTCACTTACTTAAACACTTACTTCAAGTCATTGCTCATAACGGTGGTTCTGCAAACTACTGAATCATGGGGCGACTCTATGTAGTCTTGTGAAAATGTTCTCCTTCGCATGGCAGTGCATAGACTTTAAATGAAATCAAAAACTTCCATGCCACTTTCTAAATAACAGTAAAATGCCTTTATTCTCACAGCGTGGTCACATGGTCACCCCAGGCAGAAGTTTGCCATCAGTTGAACATTATTAGAAAAGAGTCATTGTTTCCATCGAATCTGTTTAACTCCCTGACATATGCTAAAATATGACCATGCCATTTCTATATGTTCTCAGTGCCAGCTTTATGTCGCTCTGTCTCACACAGTTTGCTTTAACATGGTTAATGTCTGTAATGGAACCGCAGGTAAAAATCCAGGACTGCAGTACATGCAGTACATGAGTACAGAGTTATAATAAACCCTTTGAACAGCAGATATTTTGACCTGTCACAGCAGGACAAGCAGAAATATTACTAATAACCTTATTGATGAGTCGTTGTATTTCATTACACAAACACTTTTCATTCTGCTACATGTCAAAAGAGAAGGTAGCAGATCACATTACTTAATCTGGCACACGGAGCAATATGAGGATCTGAACTGTCATTCACTTAGCTGATTCTGTTTTTTTCTGTTTTCTAATAAAAAACATATATAAATAATTTTTAAAAATTGCAAAAAAAAAAAAAAAAAACATCTTTACCCACAACTGATATTGAAGTATTTGCTACATGAAGACAATTAAAGTTAATCCATATGTAATACGTATACACACACACACAAAAAATATTTTTTTTAAATACACGTGTCAATGACATTGTATCATAACACAAAGATGTCGTCCCTTTTCTGGCTTTCTCCAGTGGTTGTTTGCTCTTTTGTGAAAATGTTTTACCACAATGGTGTTGCATTCCACAGCGACACCCGATGATTTCTCTAAATGTAGACATATTATTTAGGGTTTTATATGCTGAGGCCCTGGCTATAGTTAGTGGGTGTGCACACACTGACCTATAATAAAGTAAACACAGTCAACTGGGCTCAGGCCAGTGAACTAAAAGTGAAGCTGAGTCCTCTTACTATTTCCCTCTGGAAGTATCAGGTAGAAAAAAAAAAAAAAAAAAAAAAAAAAAATGGTACAATTCGGCTGATGTTTCTTGACAAAGTCAATGCAGCTGCAGCACATTTCATAGTATCTGTCAGCTCCTACTACTCCAATACTCACATTATTTGATGACTGGTAATGTTTTTTTTGTTTTTTTTTTATGGGTGTGCTTCCCGACTGTTCCCTCCTCAGGGATCGAGATATTCTTCCACAGTAATGCCATGTTTTTTTATTGAAGAGGCAACTTTGTCATCACCCAAAAACACACAATTTTGTCTGCCACTCTGGGTGGCAGACAAAAGATGCACTGTAACCTATTAATAAACTGTTGGTTCACTGACCTCTTCTGACTGGAAGCTGCCAGTGGGTGCAGAGAAAAGCCACACTCCAAACAACATTTGTAATGTGTGGACTGCTTTTGTTATGACATTTTGCAGTACACCTTGTTGCCCAGACAAACATATGCAAGCAAAATTGGAGTGATCAAACTCTAATTTCTGGAAGAAGGTCATGCTGATATATATTATTCTTCTTGTCATTACCCCAGGCAGCATAGACCCAGCATTGCAGCCCTTGTACTTTTGAAAGTGGACTTATTGTGGTCTGAATTTTCTGTTTGAATGATAGATTCTTATATCAAACATGGCCAAAGATTGAACTAATTAGGCATATGTACCTTTATTCCCTATGAGCCAAAAGCTCAGGCTTCAGTCTGCTTTAAATGCTCCATTTCAAACACTTCTTTTTACTCTTGGATCTCTGTGACGTCAGCGGGAGCCATTATCCCCAATGTGGGATAATGGCTATGAGCTCAGAAGCCCCACCCAACTGCTGTTCAAGCCTTCTGTTAATGAGGGGCAGCCAATCAGAAAATAATGCAAGAATATAAGTTTGGAGATGGAAGTAAGCATAATAGATTTCCTTTTGCACAGATATTTTCTTTCTGAACTTCCATCACAAAGAAACAGTTTAACTGCTCAGGGATGTAGCACATATCTGTCAACATGTAAATGAGGTTTGTTCAAGCACCAAAAAAAAAAAAAAAAGGCATTAAGTTGCTCCTTTTAGTAACTAAAAGGAGGAAATTTATCATTTCACTGCCCACTGTGGTTGGAATTTTTAAACTGGTTTCACCTCTGAATTGGTATGGTTACTTAGCTGCTGTTGAGACTGTTCAGAGCAAAAATCTTTATAGTAACATGTAATTTCATAAATAGCATATTAAAGCAAGACTGCAGTAAAAGGTAAATCATGGTAAAAACAAAGTACACCCTCTGTCAGTTCAAAGGTTTTACTTATAAGGAGATAAAAAAAAAAAAAGAAGCCTTATCAGGGCTTAAAATTAGGAAAATACAACCTCAGACGTTCATGGTCAGTTCATGGTCGACTAAGTGACTGCAAGGTGCCCAAGTCCTGTGGCTGCAAAACAAGCCCAAATCATCAGACCTCCACCATCGTGCTTGATAGTTGATATGAGGTGTTTGTGCTGATATGCTGCGTTTATTATTCAACCAAATGTGGTGCTGCGTATTAAGGCCAAACATCTCCATTTTGGTCTTGTCTGTCCAAAGGACATTGTTCTAGAAGTCTTGTGGTTTGTTCAGACGCAACCTAAACTGTTCTTTTTAGAAAGAATCCTTCCAAACAAGTCATACTTTTTCAGTCTTTTTCTAATTGTACTGTCATGAACTTTAACATTTAACATGCTGATTGAGGCCTGTAGAGTCGGAGATATAGCTCTTGGGTGAATTTGAGCTTGGGGGAATTTGCTGGGATGTCTGGGAAGATTGGCAGCAGTCTTGAACATTTTCCACTTGTGAAGAATCTTTCTCACAATGATGGGTTTCAAATTGTTTGGAAATGACCTTATAACCCTTCCCAGATTGTTGGGTGGCAACAATTACTTCTCTAAGGTCATCCCTGATGTCTTTCCTCCTTGGTATTGTGTTGACTGCTAAAGCCTCTGCTTTTATAGAGGCGCATGGATGGCTGTGTGGCAGGCAGAGGGCCCAAATGCAGGACTTGGAACATGTGGCGTAAACTTGAACTCAGCCTTTAATCACAGGAAAATAAACTAAAGATACTCAGGACTGGAAAGAAATACATAGACTGGGAAACTAGGAGGGAAAACTCAAGAACACAGACACAGCATGAAGGGGAGCCAATGACAAGGACAACTGAGGAGGACTCCGACAATATATACACACGAGCTAATCAGGGAGAGTGGAAACAGCAGTGGAAAACAGGTGAACTGAATCAACTGACGAGACAAGGGAAGCAAAACTGAAAACAAAGCACATGTGATGCAGGACTAACAGAATGAAACAGGAACTAACACCAAACAGAGACTTGACAGCACAGGGAGACAGGCTCACAAAGGGAAATCACAGAAACAAGAAGGAGCATAACACAAGAGACAAGGGACTGAGACACAGAGGGACAAAACAGACACGAGAACACAGAGATGGTGATAGAAACACAAGGGTAACAGGAAACACAAGATAAGAAATATAAAATAAGTATAAAATAAGCAGCAGTCATGAACAGAACTAAACCAGAACCAAACACCTATGAAAATGAATATAAAGAAGCAAAACAGGAACTACAAAACAAAGACATTTCAAAACCCTGGGTCCTAGATTCAGGGACAATGACAGACACAGGGTAATATGTCATGTTTTATAGTTAATCTGAGGCTCTGTATGTCTACTCAGAACAGGACCAGATGACTTTTTACTATGCATTAATATGAAAAAGCTTGAATTAAAAGAGTGTGTACTGTACCTTCTTTTTACCGTGACTGTTAGACGAGAGGATGCTTCTTCCTTTTCTAGACCCTCCATGACTCAAATCAGGCCTAACAGTCATTTGGGAACAAACCAGAGAATTGCCCATTGTAGCTGTACTTATTTACTAGTTTCTGCTCCATGTGACATTTTGAATAAAACATCATTCATGGGGGAGAGTGACAAAGACAGAGGGGACGACGAGCCGAGTCGTTCTGCTATCATTTCGGATGCGGGATCATGAATTATTTGGCAGGAAGATAACACTAATTTTGCATTAGATTTACGGCCCAGTGCACCTGCAGAGTTTCACTGCCCCCAACAAACACACATACAAACACAAACACACACATATTTGCTGCCCTGCCCCTCCTGACACCCTGTTGTTTGTGTATGCAGTGAATGTAGGTCATAAATTTGTCTGTGCGTGCGTGCGTGTGTGTGTTTACTGTACTGTATGTGGTCATGATGGTCTCACAGTGTGCTATGGAGGTCTCTTGACAAAACCACAAATATAAATACACACATACACGCACACAATCCAGCGGTAGGTCAGTTTAATATTTCATTTGGCTGATGGACGGCGTCTGCTACCCGGTGAGCCAAACATCATTACAACACACTAAGTGACTTAACTCTAATTAGAGCTGAAAATCACATTAAAGCTGCTCTGTGATACAGGAAGTAGATCACCTTTTCCCCATTTGCTTGTTTGGGACCGAAATGCATGGGGTCCTTACATCTACAGCATCGAACACATTTAAAAATATGATGTCAGAATTTTTTTAAAGCACAGTGCACAGAATCCATAGAAATGTATGCAGCCTTAATTTGTCTTGATAATGCAAATTTCATTATGTTTTCATTATATTTTTAAGTGCACCTTTTACTCATCTGCCAAATGCATACAGCTGTTTTCTGCATTTAAATCCCACAGGTGCTGCTTAGTGCTAATTTACAGAAACACCTTTTGTTGCTAATGCAACATATAAAAAATATAACTGCAACACTTTTTTTTAGTCGTTTTGCAATGTGTGAGCATCTCTGTGTTTATGTATATAATTTATGATTGATGAGGGCGTAAACAGTCTTCACTTTGGTAACATGCTTTTGCACTTTGAATGCTTGTGTGTAAGGCTGCGCAGCTCATGTGTGAAAAAATTAACAGGCTGTTTATAAGTATTCGCTTTTGCCTTTTCTTTAAAGTTTGCTTTGTTTCTTTTTCATTTGTTGCTGAGTTGGTGGTATTGCAGTATAGAAATGTTTGGTATCATATGCTACGTGGTATTGTCTTATTGGAGGACTGCACGGGAGCACATCTTTGTAGCCTCTGGGTTGGTTGAATTTCCACAGTCTCTCTCTCTCTCTCTGTGCTTGCGAAAGGTACACCAAAGCCCGACCATAAATCCCACAAAACTCAGGTGAAGGTCCAAGAAGAATTTTCTGGAACTTCTAGCTGCAGCTGATGGCAGGAGCAGATCCAAGGAACGCTTAAGGAGTTACACCTACTAACTAATTTTTCTAGCATAACTTTTACACCAAATGAATTCTTTGTAGCTGTTGTTTCAAGCGCAACCACGCATTCAGGTTCTAAATATCTTATGAGCTTTATCAACATTTTAAAAAAGAGAAAACTTGTGCTGCCTTTCCAGCTGTTCCGCATTGCAGCCACATGGCTGTATACATAAATGATAACAGTGAGTGGCCAAAAAAACACCCAAAAGACTATTTGACCCACAGCAATTTGCCACGCAATAAAGGATATTAATGATTGCATGCAACCCCAATGTAAGCAATGGCCTCAGCCTGGCCACCCGTTTAAAAATTGTCTAGATGTACAGTGAATCATCACAGTTAAGTACCACTTTATGAGCCAGTTTGCTGGCCTTTAACAAACAGAAGCATTTAGTGGAAACGCTTTCTCCAAGGAACTGAAAAATATAAAATCTTTATCATTCCCAACTTTGGAAAATTGGATAAGTTTGGAGATTATGAGAATACAGAGAGCTGGGGGAAGAAAAAAAAAAGGAACAGTCAATTTTTATTTATTTATTTATTTTATGTAGAAAGTGGAAATCCAGAAGAAATCTTGGAACCAAATCCTTAAAAGTCATGGAAAGTCTTGGGTCTGAGGTTCATAATTTCTACCCTTTCCTATCCTTTTACTTCAAGCTACAAAGCTTCCCTTTTCCTGAAGCATTATTCATAACTCTTTGTATGAAATGTTTTTGGATTCCTACTTTGAATCCAAACCACCTCACCAACCACCTCTTTCACCCTCCACCCATTCCCCTGAACAGCACCATGCTTCACCCATGGTGGGAGTCAGAGATGTCCTTGTTTTCTCCTCCCTCCATTCCTCCATCCCTCACTGTGTTTGTGCTGAACAGATGCCAGTGCTGGGTAAAGTCCTCTCCAGAGGGACTGGGAGCAGCATATTGGTTTATAATTAATGAAATTAGGGCTGCTGTCTGCTGAGGAGGCTTCAGTCCCAGTGTAGGATAGACTGCTGCCTGCCAGGAAGACAGACGACTGGAGAGATCCAGGAGGACAGACAGAAAGAGACAGATTTTGTTGGATCATTGTCAGTCCACTGGAAGACCCTGGCAATTTCCTGAACTAGTATTAAAAAAATGGATCCATTTATGACAGAGGTGCTAACCTAATGCTAGCTATGTTACTGCTGCAGTGCACAGGCCTTCAAAGACAGTGAGATCACCTTAACAGTAGCCAGCTGGCAATATGTTAGCACTCAGGCTCAAATGCACTTAATTTTTACCACAGATGGAAGTACACAATATTGTGTCCCAAAGATGTTCTATCAGGTTGAGGTCAGAACTCTGTGCAGGCCAGTCAAGTTCTTCCACACTAGGGATGCCCGGGTGGCTTAGTGGTGAAGCTGGCGACCACATACATATGTTGCGGTGCAGGCAGCGCAGGTTCGAGTCCCAGCCTGTTGCCAATTTGCCTGTATCTTTCCCCCACCTCCTGTCTCTCTCCACTGCCAAAAAAAGCCGCTGTGGCCAAAAATGCAAAAAACTAAACTTGCTCATCCATGTATTTGTGGACCTGCTTTGTGCACTGGTGCACAGTCATGTTGGAACAGGAAGGGGCCACCGCCAAAATGTTTTGGTATGCTGAAGCATTAAGAATTCCTTTCAATGGAACTAAGGGGCTGAGCCCAACACCTGAAACAAACCCCAGAGAACACGTCTCCAGTGTTCTAGAGTCCAGTGGCGATGAGCTTTAAACCACTGCATCCGACGCTTTGCATTGTGCTTGGTGATGTAAGGCTTGGATGCAGCTGCTCGGTCATGGAAACCCATTCCATGAAGCTCTCTGTGAACTGTTCTTGAGCTAATCTGAAGGACACATGAAGTTTGGAGGTCTGAAGCGACTGACTGCAGAAAGTTGGTGACCTCTGCGGACTATGCACCTCAGCATCCATTGACCTCACTCTGTGACTTTGCATGGCCTACCCCTTTATGGTCGAGTTGCTGTTTTTCCCAATCACTTCCACTTAGTTATAATACCAGTAACAGCTGACTGTGGAATATTTAGTAGCCAGAAAGCAGTCTGCATGCCTGGGTGCTTGGTTTATACACCTGTGGCCATAGAAGTGATTGGAACACCTGAATTCAATGATCTGGATGGGTGAGGGAATACTGTTGGCAATATAGTGTATGTGTATGTAAGCAAATTACAAACGTGCAAAGTCAAAAGTCTGGATACACTACCCAATGGGTAAGTGTTGCCTGGTTTCTGCTTGGATATTTGTTTCACTTTACCAACTGGTTGGGTTAAAGCACCAATAACAACTTAAGTTTTATAGAGTTAAAACTAATGGGTTACGTAGGTTCAGGTAAAGGTTGCAATTTGGGTTAAAATATGCACCTTTACAACATTAAAACTGCATGTTAAAAAAAAATAATGCTTACACAATGTGTTTACATCTAAAGCCAAGGTCAAGTCTGATGAGTTTGGTGTGCTACTGCCATAACCTAGTGAGTCACAGCACCTGGATCAAAGAATAATTTGTATATTGTGCAGGAATGAAAACAGACTGAAATTTCCTTGGCTATGCCTGAAATTAGAGTGAATCATTTCATAACCTAATAGCAGACAGATTCCTTGCCTGAAAAAAGTCAGTTCATTGATGAAAACGTTTCCACAAATTCAGTCATATGCTTTTTGGACACCTGTAAAACCACATTTCCCCCCTTTTAGCTTTTAATACTAAAGAAGTAAGAACAAACTAGTATCGAAAGGAACCCAGGGGTGCGCCAGGGTCTGCCAAATGAAATTCTCATGCTATACAAATAGAGATGTCTATCAAATATTAATGCTTGAATTAATAATTTGTTGTTTCACATTAAATATTTAGGATTGTTTTGAGCAGATTACATGACCTTCATCAAATGGAAGTCCCAGACTAGAATTTGCTATAAAAATAATAGCACCAGTCACCAGTCTGCACACAGAAGATGTGAAACAACCTCATAAAAGTGGATGTAGTCAGATTTTCTAAGCAGACATTTTGACTGGCCGCAGTAGGAAAAGCACAGGTGTTAGTAATAATATTAACAATGGCTTTGTTCTGTTCAAATGAGTCATGACATGACAGTCAGAGAGAATGGGTTCAGGGAGCTAAATCTATGAGATCACTCATTTTATTATTTACTTTGAATTTTTCCCCAATGTGGCATGTCAAAGTGTCCACTGTGAACAGGAGACTGACTTAATATTGACTTATATAAACTTACCTTTACCTCGAACCCTTAGTTTAACCTCTGAGTTTTCACCCTCATTCTCACAGTAGGCAGACTTTTTGCTTTTTGTCCCCAAAAGGGAGTCAAAATGTGACTGCATAAACTCATTAATGTCCCCAAGACCTAGGTACGTACACACACACACACACACACACACACACACACACACACACACACACACACACACACACACACACACACACACACACACACACACACATTGTCCTGTTCATGCCCACTAATCTTATTTTAGTCACTTTCAAGCTCTTCCCCCTCCAGTTAATTCACTTAGAGCTGCTCAATCTAGCAGCAGCCATTAAAGCTCTCCCGCTGTGTCCTGATGCAGCCGAACCTTCAATCCACACGAACACAAAATGATACTGCGGCCACATCAAATACCCTGAGCTGACCTCTAGCATGCTTTTTGGTTCCACAGAGTCGAGTTTCCATGAAACCAATCGTGGATATTCTTGGTGAATGAATTTTAATGTTTAAACAGAACCTCTGAAACATAATTAGTGTGCTATAGAGGTGCTGGTAGATGTTATTCTGCTACCTTTTTTCACCTTTTTTGACCCAGATATTAGATTCCAAATTACAAACCAACCTATACAGCTGGTACAACCACAGAGGAAGGAGCTATCACGTTTTTTTTTTTTTACCATGTTTTTTTTACATGAAGAAGATTAAGACTTCCTCAGTTTCTCAGCTTGATAACAGAACTGCTTGACGTTTAGTGCAGGTATCATGTTGATAATGTATCTTGTTTGTCTCAAAGCTTCACTGTTATGACATTTGCTCTCCATCACATTATAAACAGGCAGCGCGGCTGGCTGGCAATGTACAACCACTAATTGTTGTAATTGTTAGCAGTTGTTTGAGCTGCCTGGTCTGAAGACCGTGTGTGTATTTGTGTGTATGACTACAGTATATCTGTATGTTTATAGTGCATATTATAGGTTTCTTTGAATGTAATATACACCTACGCACATGTGTGTGTGTCTGTGTGTTTATGCATTGATCTCTGTAGATACATTACTCTAAACACTTCCTTTCTCTTTCACGTTGAGCTTTAAACACTCATGATTCATTGAAAAGATGAAGAAATACCAGAAAGAAAGGAAAGAAGGAAGGAAGGAAGGAAGGAAGTATAAAGGAAAGCTGAGGAGGGATGAGGGAAAATAAAATGAATAAAAAGACAACCTATTTTTGCATTTGTTTTGACACTATCAGAGATGTAAGTGTTTAAAAAATCTTAGCTTTTTAAGGGAATATATATTTCAAAAAGACACATTATCTCACTAACCCTTTGGTTTAGAACCACAGAGTGTATCACCAAGAGGAAGCATCACCCATTGGTTTGTGGACTGTCATTTTAAAGTCTTGAATTCAGGAAGTCACATTTTTTTAAACCTGACCTGATTGTGTTTGGATGAGATGCTGTCAGGTGACTCTAAGAAGTCCAGCCTTACTACTGCCATATGAATTAAGAGGGTAAGTAGCAGCCAACTGCTGCTAATCAAATGCATCTGATCATCAGCAAGTGTGGGCACCTCTGTAAATGCAGAAGCTTGCTGGTCTGGAGCATTTCAGTTTGTGTTAACAAAATGTCACAATCTTCCCAGGATTGGACATCAGGAGAAAGCATAAAAACATCACAGCACAGCTTAGGTTTGCAAAATCTGAACAAACTGCAAGAAACCTGGAACAGTGTCCTTTGGACAGGCGAGACAAAGTGGAGATGTTGGAGTTGACCGTGAACTCCTCTGTATACCGATGGCTACCATATACCGAAGTCAAAGTCCAGACCTGACCCTGACCGAAATGCTGTGGAGCGACCTTAAGAGGGCTGTGCATAAATAAATGCCCACAAACAATAAAATGAACTGAAGCAACGTTACACAGAAGAGTTGGCCAAAAGTCCTCCACAACAACACAAGAGATCAATAAACTCATACAGAAAATGATTACTTCAAGTTATTGAGGCCAAACGTGTTTCTAAAAGCAGCTGAATCATGGGGTGTATTTAGTTTTTCACAGGATTGTATGTAACACGAGCACTAGCTAACTAGCACAGTTAGCAACTATATTTCGTAATCCCAATGTTGTCAACTTTTCTGTAAGAAAACTCGCTGGTGGTCTGCGTCTGGGATCCCCCCCCTTTTTATCTAAATGGTGTCTAAAGTGTGCAGACATATGCGGTACAGAGGTTGTATTTGTATTTAACAATAAACCTGGTAACAGCGGAAGTTTTCTACTTTCGCGGCTGTCTCCAAAAGTCGCCAAAGTCACCCGAAAAAGTTGCTAGATTTGTTGCTAGATGCTTTTTGGAAAAAGTCACTAGTCACTAAATCTAGCGACAAAGTTGCTAAGTTGGCAACACTGTGTAATCCACTGTGGTATTACACGGGATGCTAAATTTGGTTAGCGAAAAACTGGTTTAACCTTCATCTCTGATAATTGTGCCATCGCCTCGATAGAATGGGGTCAATGGAATATCACTACATCAGTATGTCCAGCTAGAGCTAACTTTTATACACAATTGATTTCTGGCTGAGAGCTACATATGAAGTTAGAGACCACTCTCTCTCAGCCAAATGATGAGAGATGGCTAAATTTGGCATAAACTGGAAAGAGAGAGGGGGCCTGTGTAACATTGCTGGTTTAATCAGTCTGCTGAAGCATTCTGCATACAATCACAATCAAATTAACACATAAAGTGATGCACGAATGTTACTAGCTAAGAAAAGAGATTGCCATTGCAACTTTTATGGAAAAGTGACCAGTGGAGTCACTCAAACATGAAACCTCACATTTATATGCTGTCAGAGTAACCGGAAACAGTGCACATCTGAAAAGTGATTCATTCACACAGTTAGTCATTGGAAGTCTCAGAACTCGACTGAGCCTGTGGACGAGAGTTTTGGGGACCATTTTCTGGGAATAGAAAATTTCAGCGGTAAACCGATACCACCCAAACCAAAAACTATTTGCATGAACAATTTGTGTTTTTGTAGTTGTGGTGAAGTGACCTTTCTTAATGAAATATTTCTCATCTTGACAACAGTGAAAACAAATAAGCTCACCCTGTCAGCAAACAGGTCTCATCTGTCACTAAATCCAGAATACAAAACATGGCTTCAGCAGCAAACTTGAAAAAAAGTCCAAACACAGTTTACTCTGTCCTGTGTGAGGGAGACGGGCAATAAAGCGTGCTGAGCTGCAGGCCTGTGGCGGCACTGTGGAGGAACAGCCGGTGCTAATCCAACCCAGTAATGGTTCAGCAGGCGGCAGTAGGAATCAGTGGAAAGAGGAAAGGAGCGTGAAATCCCAGACACCTGGTGGCTCTTTCTGCACAAGAGTCTGCAGCTGGTGTCGAGAGCCCACAGCCACCCAGCCAGCTGTGCTTCCTCGACGGCTCCTCTGGCTTACGCTGAGGTTAGACCAACACATTATGTGTCTGCTGAAAGGGTTAAAGACTTCAGCTGTGCTCCAATCACTGCCACTTTCTTTTTAAAAGCTACAAGCAAGAAAATTCAAATGGCAGGAAAGCATATGTTTCAGCATCAGTTATTTTGACAATCTGTCCCTTTAATCAATGAGAAATAGCAGAAACCTGTTTTTTTAATTTGGTTTTAGAACGTCACCTAAGTTGGAGGTGGTGGATGTGATGTGAACTCCGCTGTGATGAAGCGAGATCACTGTGCAGTGACATAATTATTTGCAGAGCATAAATTAAACCAGTGCTACCTCACATAACTATATATGAGGAATGCCTTAATAGATCATTGACTCTCACTTTCTCTATGTGGTTAAACCTCAGGGAGATATTAATGATGCCGTAAACACCGATCATGAACCACAACATTAAAACCATTTGTTTAGCAGTCAACATCCCGCTGACCTGACCAGCCTTGGACACCTGACCTTTGTGGTATCTTTTGCCAGGATGCTGGCAGTGGATCATTTGTGTCCTGTGGGTTGTGGGGACCGGGTCTTTTCTGGCACGTTACATGTTTGCTCGGATTGAGATTTAGGAACTTTGTGCTCTTTGTCGTGTTGTTCGAGCCATTCCTGAACAGGTTTTGTGGTGTGGTAGGGTAAAGGGGTGAGTCTGCAACAATATTTAGGTGCGTAGTATGTGTCAAAGTAACATCTACAGCGGCGTTTCCCAGCAGAATGTTACACTGTAACAAAATTATCAATGTCACCTGTTTAACTTTGTAATTGTCCAGTATATTGAACTATAGCCTTATAAAACATTTTCATACATTTGGTAAATGATAAGTTCTATATGAAAAACATGAAACAGCAGATAAACAATTATGCCATGAAGCACAGTTGTTTCCTCTGTAAATTCAGTTCTTTTTATCAGTGCATTGTGGCTGTGTTACAGTTCATATTAGCACAGGCAAAAGGATATGTTTTCTATTTAACTCTCACTTTGGTCCATTTCCTAATGTGACTACTTAAGTGGAAGTTCTGTTCACTATACTGTACCAAAATTGCTCAGCAATTTAGGGCTCCAGTACACAAGCATTAACAATCTATCAGTGGATTAAATCAGAAAGGTAAATAACTTTATAGTGTTTGCTCAACTGGTACTACAAGTACCAATTGTATGTAAATTTAGATGATCTTTTTCCCAGAGCCCATTTGAAGATAGCTTATAGGGTGCCTTTACTTTTCACTTCCACAGTGGGCCCACACCGCATCTCCTTTTATTTGTCACATTTCAAACCACATCACACAAGTTAATGTATCAGATGGAAGCACGCCAAAAAGCACCTTCACCTAAATTAAAGCGTATGGAGTGAAACCCAAATGGCTAAATGAATCATGAACATTTAAAGATGGGATTTTCACCATGACCACGATGCACAGTGTTCCTTTACAAGCAGCAGGGGGCCCAAGACACTCCCCTGTGGGACTCCGCATGCTAAAGGTAGAACTACTTAGAAGTCTAACTCTTTAGCTTTGGGTTAAATAAGAAGTAAAACATTTCAGTGTTCATGATCACAAAGCCATCACTGAAAGCTTTGAATCAGTCATTGAACATTAAATAAACCAGACTACAGAGAGTAAACATGAGCTGGAGTGTTTTAATTAACTCAATAAAATGCTGATCAGGAGTAGGTGAATGGTTATAGCAATACACGTGCATAAAATACAAGATGTCCATTCTTAAAGTTCTTCCGTAAATAGAGAAAGCTTCTTAATTTAGCTTTAAATATATTTCCTTTTCTTTTCTTTTTTTTTGTTACATAGATTTACAAAAAATGCAGCTTTTATTACTTGAAATGGAACATTAAATGATCAGATTCCAGACTTTTAGAAGTTAAAACCCTATTAGCCTTAAATTGTCTTTTATTTTCCTCTTGAAGTGATTTGCTTTGAATGTCTTTTGTGGGCGTTAAAAATGTTGCTGGCTCAATGTAACGCTATTTAGAGGCGCACATCAAAACCCGCTGGTCGGCCACTAATGCAGCAGAGCTGCCATAATTAAATGTTTGTTTTTGAAGGAGATGTGATGTGGTTGTTTTCTGACTCGTTTCATCTCTGGGTGTTTTGAGGGGTGTTTTCACCATCTGTGTGTGTGTGTGTGAGAGAGAGAGAGAGAGAGAGAGCTGGGCCAAAAGTTGTGATGTTTAGTTACCATGAGTAGTTGATGACAATGTGTGATAACTGGGATGCATCCTAGCATATATAATGGATGGATGGATACATTCTGAGGTGGAATTTCTTATGATTTAAAGTGCGAGTGTGACTAAGCTTAACACGGTATTTAAGGTACAGCTGGTCAGGATTTGGATGCCTCCTCAAAGCTTTGTTTCAAAGCTTGGACTTGGTTTTAGACTTTAGGTTCAGTTTAAGGTTAAGTAGTAAGTAGTTGTGATGGGTAAGGGAATTAGTGCTATGAGGGGGTGTTATGGGAATGTGGTAATTATAATTTAAACATTTCTGTTCAGGTGCTTGTGGGTGCATAATTGTTTGCCTAATGACAGACAGCATGGGCATCTGATGATACATTATTAATAATGTTTTTTAAAAAGCCCAATCAGGAAGTGGTAATCTGACTATTCATGCTTTCATGATCCAGGTTTATTCATAGAAAATATGCCACATGCCTGTCAGATCTGTGGCCACACAGTAAAGAAAGTTCCTCATACTGAAAATAACCAGACAGCGAGATATTGGGATCCTTTAAAGCTTTTCACTTCAAGTGTTCCAAATCCAGAGACAGTTCATTTGTGATTTCTAACACTTTATATTGAGATGAAGATCCCAAACTGGTTGCAGTCCATCTACAGCACTGTGCAAAAGTCTTGAGTCACTCCTCATTTCTTTAAATTTTGTTTGCAAGGAGCCAGACTTTACAGTATCTGGATTTTTTTTTTTTTTTAAAGTGGTTCTGAGCCATATTTTTCCAGGCTTTCTGTCATTCTTTTAAGGATCTGAAAGTCATTTTTTTAAGAAATAGGGAAAAAATCCATCAAACACCTGATAGAAGCATCTGGCCCTTCAGTTGATCCACCTACTGTTCACTGAAGCCTCATCAGAAAGGTCTCAGTGGAAGGGTGGCTGTCAAGAAGCCATTCTTTAGGAAGGGAAACGGGGAGAAAAAGCTGAGCTATGTCACATTATACAAGAACTGGACTGAAAATCAGTGGCAACAGGTCTGATGGAGTGATGAAACCAAAGTTGTAATTTTTGGTTCAAATCATCATCAATATGTATGGAGGAGGTCAGGAGAGAGGAACAACAGTGTCTATGGTGGAGGCTCTGTCAAGGTTTGGGGCTGCATTTCAGCCAATGGTGTTGGAGATTTTGTCAAAATAGATGGAATTATGAATGTAGAAAAGTACCATCAGATTTTGATCCACCATGCAATACCAACTGTAAAGTACCTGATTGGCAATGGCTTCATTTTCCAGCGTGACAATGATTCAAAGCACACTACCAGCACAGTAAAAGCCTACCTAGATAGAAAAACACACAGTGGAACGCTGTCAGTCATGGATTGGCCTCCCCAGAGCCCGGACCTCAACATTATTGAAGCAGTGTGGGATCATGTTGACAGAAATGAAGGATGACTCAAGACTTTTGCTCAGTACTGTGTGTTTTCTTAGGCTGCGTGCACATCAGGCCTAGCCATATTTAGTCTAGGCTGTACACTAATCACAGGAGCAGCTTCTCTCCATAATATCAGTGTACATCTAGCTACTGTTATTCCCTTGAGTAATTTTCCCCATAGATTACTTAAAAAGGAAGTCATAATCACATAAAAGGAGTCATGTTAGCGCCTAAAGGAGCGAGGTACAGTACATGAAAAAATAAAAGCTCTCCATTATATTATGCAACCAGCGTGTTGCAACGTTGAATCAGGAGGCTGTGCTGTAAAAGTTGCTTTGCAAGTGTAACTTTGTCTAATGTTTCACTCTGTTTGTTGCTCACATGCAATGCAGTGTGTACAGAAGTCCACAGAAGCCTCCAAAGCATCACACACAGACACACACAGTGCCACGTGCTGGGTTCACTGATTACCGCGTGTTGCGTTCAATGGTGTGTGAAGTGCTGCCGCTGCGAGTATTAGCCTGTTTATCAGAGTGTGTATTAACGCGCTGCAGCGCAGGGGCTGAGGGGACAGAGTGTGTGTGTTTGAGTGTGTGAGCGTGCTAGCAGGGGATCACAGGTGTGTTTGCGAGCTCCACAGAGAGCCTCCTTTCCCCTATAACCCCCCCCACGCCCCCACCTCGAGCATCCTGGGTAATATCAGCCCACGGAGCACCTGCGTCCCTGTCCCAGAGCACTCACACACACATACACACATCTAATGGCTCCGTATCGGCCCGCCATACGGCTCTAATAGCCAGCTGTGTGAGCAGAAAACCGGTGGACCGTACTGACACTCACTGATGCAGTTGTAATATTAGATCTGAGTTAACTGTGATCTCCAATTAGTTTTCATCACACTTGAAACAACCGATGAACACAGAAAAGTACATGAAACACACAAAGGCTATTTCACGCTTTAGCTTTGACTCCTTTTTTTAACCTTTTAGTAGCACAGGGCTCACTGCTTTACTTTTCCAATAACTTTTTCTTGACTTTCCACCACCAGGTCAGTTGTTTTCTGGGGGATTTCCTCTCCATTTTTAATATGGGAAAGAAACCAACAAACAAATAGGCTGGTTGAGTGCGCAGGTTATGGCTTTCACATGTAGCTTAAGATAAATATCATCTTGACCAAGGCCTGCCACCACAGACGCTCACACACACAAAACATTTAACCTTAGAGTTGGAGACAGAGATATGAACAAGGAGCAGCCTTTCACAAATTTGCTCAGATGGTTCGAATTATTATCAGGTGCTCTGGCATGTAAAGATGACATGAAGCTGCACAGAGTTAGCTAAACCCTAATGATTCCCAGAACAAAACAACTCTGTACCCTCACAGCAGATATCATCACAGTGTCTCACCGACATGCAGAACTTTGATAACATATTTTAAAATGGATTACATTCATCAGAAAGCCCCAGAGACATCAGATCAGTGCATTTTATCATTAGTATACTACAGAATATTCTAGCTTTCACCTGCACATGGAGTTTGAGTTAACTTCCATATTTCAGTGGGGGAAGTAAATATCCAAAGATATGAACATTTTTTTATGGTAGTTTCATTTTAAGGGAGAAAGACAGAATAACATCCAAAAACACATTACATAAAAACTATACATTGATGTACATGTCACAGTGAAATAAGTATTGGATTCCCTACAAACCAGCCAGAATTGGTTCCACAGATTGGTTGTGTGCCCATATGGCACACAGATTACAATCAATCAACTCACTATGTGTATAAACACACCCGTCCACAGAATCAGCTTCTTCTGTTCCAACCTCTCCATCACAATGGGAAAGACCAAAGAGCTGTCAAAGGCTGTCAGGGACAAGATTGTAGACCTGCACAAAGCTGGAATTTGCTACGAGACCATCAGCAAGAAGCTCGGTGAGAAGGTGAAAACTGTTGGTGCGATTATTTGGAAATGGAAGAAATATAAAATGACCATCACTCTGGAGCTCCATGGAAGATCTTACCTCAAAGGGCGAGGATGATCATGAGAAAAGTGATGGCCCAAAACTTCACGGAGGAGCTTGTTAATGATCCAAAGTCAGTTGGGACCAAAGTCACCACAAGACCACAGTCACAAAGACTGTGGTCTTGTGGTGACTGGTTACACACTATACTGTAATTGATTGATATCTTGCAGCACCTGCAAGGTCCTTCTGTTTAACAAGGCACCAGTACCAGTTACAGGTTTGGACTCACTCATTAATATTAATGGGTGAGTGTGTCCAAACTTTTGACTGATACTGTACAAGCCTGTCCTAAGTTTGCCAGTGAACATCTAAACGATTCAGAGACAGGAGAAAGTTCTGTGGTCAGATGAAACCAAAATCAAGGTCTTTGATATCGACTCTCAAGAACACATCCCCACAGTCGAGCACTGAGGGGGCTGTTTTTCTGCTAAGGGTACAGGACGACTTCACCACATTGAGGGGCCACTGGACGGTTCAAAATCTGTACCATTAAAATCTTGGACGAGAGCCTCCTTCCCTCAGCCAGCATGACAGCGACCCAAAACATACGGCCAAGGGAACAAAGGCGTAGCTAAAGAAGAAGCACATTAAGGTCATGGAGCGGCCTAATCAGTCTCCAGATCTCAATCCTACAGAAGCTTTGAGCTGCCAAGCAGCAGCCAAGAAACCTAAAGGATTTAGAGGGTTTCTGTAGTGAGCCAAAATCCCTCCTGAGATATGTGCAAACCTGGTGAGCAAATGCAAGAAACATCTTACCACTGTGCTGGCCAACAAGGGTTCCTCCACCATATACTAAGTCATGTTTTGCTTGGGTATCAAATACTTCAGTCAGTGGCATACCAATTAATTCATAACTTTAATGTTATGTGTTTTTTCTGGATTTTTGGTTGATATTCTGTCTCTCTCCATCTCTCTCTCCAGACTGGTAATTTCTTTGTTAGTGAGCAAACGTCAACAAATTCAGCAGATCAAATAATTATTTCCCACCACTGTATTTTGACTTCTTTGGTCAATAAACCCAAGCAGCCCTCATTAGCCCTGAGTAAAAGCTGCAGTGATCCCCGAGGACAATTCACTCTCAGAGCTTCATTTAACACGTGCTGCTCACAACTGATATTTCTTCCTTTGGCATTTCATTCTGCACAAAGCTCGAGGTAAATCTCCTATACGACATATTTTAAGAAAAAAAAATAGCGGGTGAGGGGCACAGACTAAGTGCTTTGACTAATTTATATTTTGCAGTTTACAACTGCTGTTTTTACAGTCATGTCTGTGGTCAGCAAGGACTGCTTTCTGTATTTGTGTTCGACAGCTGGTTTTTATAACAGAGTTATTGTATGTGACTGCGTAGGAACACAGATGGAACGACAACTATTTAGATACCAACTTTTGCATGACCTTACATGTATCTTCCAAATCATTATCAAGATCAACCGCAGTATTTTTCTGAAGTGCAGACAACAATCTGGAAAACCCTTGAAAATGGCCGCTTTTGTGGGTCGAGCTCATGTTAGCGTCATCGCAATGGTACTGAATTTTCACAATTCAAACATGTAAAACTTCCCAAACAGAGAATACTTTGGAAAACTTATCAGATGTTCACATCCTGCCTGCGACAGAACATCAAAACATCAAAAGGGAAACTAACAAACTAAAGGACAAAGTTTCTCTTCACTCTTTCTGCCTTTGTGGCACAAATGACACCAAACTGTGTAAAGTGACAGTGGTTGCATCCCAGATTTAATGTCAGATTCACTTTTGCAGGTAGATCATCAGCATTTACACCATAATGTACATAAAAGTCCCCAAAAAAAACCCCAAAAAAAAAATCCCCCCAAATTTTCAGTTTATTTCCCTTTCAGCTAAAGTAAAAGTTCAACTTAAAGAGTGTAACAGTTCAAACGTCCTCTTGGCATGTTTGAGTCACATTTACAAAGACATCTGTAGTAAGAGCGAAGAAAAGAAACTGGAATTACAACAACAATACTTAGATTTACGTAAAAATACAAAGCTGGTAATAAATAGTAGGAGGAGGGTAGTGTGAACTGGCTTTCTGAGCTTCACATACGGACACGTCAATGCAGGGATCTCCAAAATGATTTTAAGGACACAAACAAAATTATATATCATAGAACATAAGGCCTTCAAGCGTGGAGAGAGGTTATAGTATTTTTTTCCCTGCATGTCTGCATTTCTTAAAACAAAAAAGAAAAAAAAAGAAAAGGCAAATGCTTTTTTGTGAGCTACCACTGCAGTTCAGTGCTATCTATCCTTGGTCCCAATGTGAATGAATGTCACCTGAAAAAGAAGGCGTGTGTTTGCACCTCTGACCTGCTGTGAGCCTCTCTCTCCCTGCAGTTTGTCTGTGCACATTTCTTTATTCTTTTCTGTGTATGTGGTTGGATTTCAGGGGGGCAACATGCATTTAATGACTTTGGACATACTGTATATGCACCTTTTTAGCAAAATACGCTTATTGCATTTTAATGACAAAGACTTACATTCCTTGTCAAAACTGTTGGAAATATGCTCGGAGAGCTAATAAGAGGCCTGTGTTTATGAGCGATCTAAGATCTAGCAGGAGTGAGTGTTTTCTTCTTTTGTGGTGTGAATATATCCCTTCAAAAAGTGGGAAACAACTCAAAGAATTCACTAAATCTGAGTTTCAAACATGTTGTCCCATAGTGATCTTTTCCCCATTATCCCCCCCACAAAAAAAGGTGGCAAAACTGAAATCTTTTTTCAGCAGCACTGAACAATGCCCCAAACACTGTTTTACAAACCAAAAACATCGGCTCTTAAGGTAACTGGAGTCCCTTTTCAGTCAAACTGTCTATAAATATTTGTTCTTCAGATATTAAAGAGCTCTGATCATCAGCTCTGTTAAAGGTGATGGCAAAATTGTGTGTTTATTCAGGTTTTCTGTGTGTGGTCTTCAGTTTTTTCCTCTGCTGTTATCTCTGTTGTTCTGCAGACTGGGGGCTATCCACACTGCTGTAGGGGGACAGAGAGGAAGCTACTGGCCCTGAAGCTTTTGCATCATCTCCTTCCTCTTTCTCAATCTCCATTTCCACTTCACCTTCTTCTCCATCGTCTCCTTCTGCTCTGAACACCTCCACTGATGCTCTCCCATCCTCACTTGACTCCTCAGACGCAGAGAGAGCCTCTTCACCTCCTCTGCCCTGGACTGGGCAGACGCCTCTCTCACTGGGACTGGAGCTCTCCCTGTCGTCCTCCCCGGCAATGGGCTCTCTGGCCTGGCTGTGGTGCTTAACGTTGTAGCGCTGGTTCTGGAAGAACTTGATGATCGTGTGTTTGGGCAGGTCTAGCTGGGCTGACAGGGTGTGGATCGCCTCCTGGTCGGGGTACAGTCCCACATCTCCAATGAAGCTCTGCAGGATTCCCAGGGCCTCCAGAGAAATCCTCGTCCGCGATCGGGCCTTCTTTGTTCCTCCACCTCCGAGGCCAGGGCTCATCCCACATTGAGACCCATCTTCTGAGCCTTGCAATGATGGCGGGGGGATGGGCTGGGGGTCTTCATGAATCGGGGATGGAGCCATTAGCGGTGGCAGAGTCTGTCTGTGTAGGGTCTGTTTAGAAAATAAAAAGTTTACTCACAGCATTTAAAAGATTAACTTTCTTTTCCTAGTGCAGGACAGGCCTTTAGGTAGCAAGAAACTAAATCTGATTGTAACATGTAAAAAAAAAAAAAAGCAAAGCCCAATTAAAACTAATATATATTTTAAAAGCTAATTCAAAGTCAGTTTGTCCTTGAGTTATCATTTTTTGAGGCAGAGTAACGCAAAGTTGACACTGTATGAAGTCAGTAAGTGGGCCTTGAGTTATTTATTTATACTCGAGTATTAAACCACTTAAACACTGAAAACTTGGCCCTCAAAAAATGTGTCTTTATTTTCACTGTCTCTGGTGTCTTTGGCTTTATGAAGTCAGGACACACATAAGAAAATGGAAGCAAATTTAATTTAGCTGTAGATTTAACTTTCATCACATGACAAAAGGAGGCAGCAATGATATTATCACTGAGTTTTTGTTGTTTTTTTTAAAGACGTCAGCTCTTTGTACATGTATTTTCTGCATTAAAAACAAAAAAAAGGAAGAGTAAAATAATTAAAATATTTTAATTATTCACTTTCGGCACATTTCTTATATGTAAACTACAAATCAGAACCTAATTTTATTGTCTTTTGATGGGAAATGCTTCTTTTTTTCCACACTTTAAACTCATGATGGTTTATGCATCTTACCTTTTACATAATTTGTGTATAATACATATTTGATTTGCTAAAAATAAATAAATAAATCACTTCCAACAAAACATCCATGGTATCATTTATACTGAAAAAAGTCTGCATGTATTTGCCTTTTTGTCCATGAATAAGCTGAGGCTCTGAGACAAGTGTTCAGTGATGATATTACACACTTCACTGTGTCACAGTCCACTTGAAGATTATTCATTCTGTGCACTTAAAGTCCTCAAACTCCTCATCATCACCGCAGTGAGTGAACTGTTCAGCTCGTATTTCAGTGCCTCTCTGCAGAGTCAAAGTAAATGTACTACAAACGGAAGTGTTATCAACCAGCTTCCACCACCCGCCAACATGCACGCTAAACTCCCAAATTCATCACACAAACAAGCGCACTACTAGAGCTTATTAACAGGGTGGGGAGGCCTGCACACCCAAACACAGGAATCCAACACCATAAATCTGTGGTCCATCAAAATTAAAGGACCTAAATAAAGATAATGGCAATTCCTTTTTCTCTGCTTCAATAATTACAGGCTGTGTTCTGAATAATATTGAGGTTAGGGCTAGACTGGAGAGCATTTTGGTTTTTGGGAGAGGGTGGGATGGAGGAGTGTTTAGCAGGAAATGTGTGGGCTGGTCATTTACCACTTCTATTTTCAATGACTTATGGGACACAAACATGACAAAGAGGAGGGCTGCTGAGAGGAGCAGGTGGTGGGATCAGACAGACGGAGGAGACGGAGGAAACTTTCGACACAGCAAACGCTCGCACGCTGGTTTTCCCATTTTCTCACTCGTAAAAACACTTTGATTTGTGTCTTTTCTTACACATGGCTGCGCTGCGGTTGTGAGTGGTTGTCTATTTTTAAATATCAGATTTTCACGCGTTTCTCTTGCTCCTCAGATTTTTAACCACATTTACCACTTCAGTGGAGCACAAACACAACTTTCTGGTTCAGTCTGGCAGACCCAAACTCCAACCGCTGACTGCGTGTTTGTTACCTGCTGGTCTGAGATGTGCAGGACGGTGTGGAGTCTGTCGCTGTGCTGCTGTCTCGACTCTTCTTCGTACACCAGATCTCGGTCGGCTTGTGGCAACGCCAGGAACCTTCTGATGGTGCACAGGTTCTCCCACAGTGTGCGGTTTTCAGGGCTCGGGCTCTCTTTCCATCTTAGCAGCTCACACAGCCAACCCTGAAGGGTATTAAGGGTGACATTGTGTCTTCAAACATTTTTTTTACTTTTAAGTTTGGAGAGTTATTTTAAATGGGATATGATGGAACATAACATGCACCAAGGCTTGCAAAAAACAAGCTTTGGTGCAGACAAAAACATGCCCCTGATTTAGTGTCTTTGTCCACAACGCAGCGTTTATATTAGCTATAAATACAGGAAATGTCTGGAAAACTAGTTTTGCCCCCCAAAACACACACACACACACACACACACACACACACACACACACACACACACACACACACACACACACACACACACACACACACACACACACACACACACGCACACACAAAAAAAAAACTTGTTTATTTATCTACAACATTTAACAAATGTGATGTGAAATTATAACAAAAAAACCCAAAAACATCAGAAGTTAAACAAGTCACATTTCTCCAAAAGCCATTCATGCAGTGCCCACTTGTTCACAGGTTAAGGATAAATCAAAATTATACCAATAATTAAGAGTAATTTTTTGGTTTTGTATTCAATATTTATCAGTCCTAGCTTATCCTTCTAAAAAGAGAAGGATTAAAACTAGTCAAGCATCACATCTACTCTTCAGTATAGTGATTGTTTCTCAGACTGAGACCTGAAAGGTTTATCAAAGGAATACTGTGTGGTGCTGGATGCCTGTTGAACTGATATTCACAGCAATTAGGATGAAGACTTTTCAAAACTTGCTTTATTAGTAAAAGTAATGATGAAACTAAAAAAAAATTAAACAACTGTTTAGCATTTCATTAACTACACAAAAAAAGCCAAAAATCTTAATGAACTGCTTGAATTACTATTTAAATTTACTCTCAAAAAACTAAAACTATACATAAAGTTACTTAAATCAAAAGCAGTTTGCTACTTTCCAAAACTGGAGACAGGTAGGTTTAGATAAAATGCTGTTACAGCATCGAGTTACACCAGATAACTACAACATTAGTTGTGTTTTAGGAAGGTGTACACTTCAGCTTCAACTACAGTGGATCTCAGGTAATCCAGTTTAAGCACACAATGCATTTATGTAGATATCTGTGAGCACAAGTGAATCAAAGTTTGCCCCAAATAGGAAGAGGAAGGAAAAATGAAGATAAGTCTGAGATGAGCAGGATCTGCAAGTCAGTGTGTTTGTGTGTGTGTGTGTGTGTGAAGATTGCATTATCTCTGCTAGGCTGACCCAGGATCTGCCACCAGCTGTTGTTTATACACAGCCTTCATCCTGGAAATTAATGGTAATAATGTGATCATCCCTCCATCATCCTGTCTGTCTTTTCCTCCATCTTGCATCCTTCTGTTCATCCTGCGTTCTCATCCTTTAGCATTTCCAACTTTTTAGCATCTCACACGCTCATATACACCAACTCTGTCTGTATTCTTAATAAATGTGGTCTGTTGTCAGAAGACAAGCTGGTTTTAAAACCATAATGTCCTCTGTCTCTTCCCCCCCCCTTTCCCTGTCCCCTCCCCCTCCAGGGACAGACTATGCTTTGATCTCGCCCTCGATCACCCGCATTGTTTATCTGAGGATGGAGTCATGATGGTATGCCACAAGTGGGTAATCAGATCCACCACACGCCCTCACACAAACACAGTCACACACGTCTCCACTGCACCCTCATCAGCTCCTTCAAACATTATCAACTCAAATTTTTTTGCTCATGTTGAGACATTTTTATCTCAAGTTTGCGCATGTAACCGGCTATCTAAATGCAAGTTTAGGCAGCGCACCTACAGCCCACGTCCTTTCAAGCAAAGTTCAAAACAGTGGGTTGTAAGAATAGGTTGGGATTTGAGTATAGTCAGGCTCAAATAATTAAAAAAAAAAATAGGACTGACCTGACTTTTATTAGCAGCCACCTTGGCGAACAGAGCCTGGGAGACCTTCGCCCTCTTCATCTCCTGTTGGATCTCCTCGTAGATCCCTGACGTGATGTTTACCAGTGAGTCCAGCTTCATCTGCAGCTCTGGGCCAGGCACGCTGCATTTTGTCTACACGGATCAAGACACACAAGCTGATCTCAGTGAGGCTTCTCTGGTTACATGGAAGCTTTTAGAAAAGTTTAAAAGGATGTCTCTATTTCACTTCCAAAGATTTGCAGTTAACTGGTTATTTTTGACCATTTTAAGACAACAACTTCACCATTTTTGTCCACTACGCCATTGTCGTCCTTGTCCAAATACTTTACAGATCTGAATATGAACACAGTTTTTTGATGTACTCTAGATGGAGGACTCTCAGACAGGAAAAATAAGGCTGTTTATCCCTCCTCTTCTAATTTGCATGACAAATACATTAGTTGCATCTTTGTTTGTGCACATGTTCATGCTGGGGTGTGTGACTTAAGCCAAACTGTAACAGAGTTTCTGGTTTTTATAAGTTTAAAAGACAGATCTGTTAGCACCTTAGTATTTGAATGTGTGCGTGTACCTGTGCATGTCTGTGAGTGTTGGCACTGGAGATGTGGTTGGTGGAGTGGTTGTGGTTGGTGCTGGTACTCCTCTCCCTCTCCTCCTGGTAGATCCGGTCTCGCTCACTCTCAGGCAGATTGAGGAAGTTCTGCATGGCCTTCAGGTTGACCAGCAGAGACTGAGAGGCAGAGCGAGGATCCTCCTCCTTACGAAGGATTTCTGACAGCAAGCCCTGAGGACACACAAATTTAAATAGTTATTGGTACATTATATGGAATTAAGACTTTAATAATCTCCACATTTGCATTAACACTGTGCTTACCTGTGTGCGGTTAAAGGCCACACGGGCAAACACAGCCTGGGAAACACTGGCCCTCTTCAATTCGTTCCTGACTTGCTGGTAAATATCAGAGGAGACTTCAGCTCCGGAGCTGAGGCTCGGCTCAGAAACAGCCCCAGAGATCTTACAGCTCCGTGAGATAGGAGGATGGTTGAGGAACTGCTGGTTGACTCCCTGCGGGTGCTGGTGGGCAAGCAGGCGGCTAACAGCCAGCTGCTGGTTGATGAGGTGGGCCATAGCGAGCTGTTGACGTACAAGCTGAGGGGGGAGCTGGGGAGACAGGAGCCCGCCGTGGCCCAGGAGAGGTGGAGCCTGAGGACGCAGTGGAGGACTGGGGTGATTCTGTCCACTCGGGTGAGGCAGACCATGAGGCTGGGTTGAGGTCTGAGAGTCCCCCAGGCCGCTCTTGATGGAATGAGCTCCAGGCCCACCCAGGGTGCCCAAATGGGTGGGAGAGGGCAAGAGTGAGGGAGGACGATGGCTGAGGATGCTCAAGTCCAAATCCCGCTCCACTATGTCAACACACAAATAAAATACTGTGTTATTATATCTGGATCAAACATCCTGATGTAGGGTCAAAGGTTAACATTTCTTAGACTGCTGTATTGAGCTAGACGGGCAAGTGGTAAGCTCATTTTCTGACAACGGTCAAATCTCGCACACAGAATATGCAACAACTTCAAGCCACTTCTTGTTTGCACGCATCATATGTAATACAAATGTTACCAGTTTCCATTCAGAAAAATGGATGTACCTTTGATGTCTGATTTCTCCTGTGATGACCACATCTTTTCAATGTATTCACCTATGAAGAAAAAAAATAAAGAAAACAGCAAGTCTGTCAGCAGTTTCTTCAGGAATAAACTCGTTCCTGCATATATCATATATCATTACCCATGTAGTTCAGTGACACTTCTATAATATTGAATCATATTGTATCTAATCTGTTAACCACCAGGTCATATTTCGCCTCAAACAAACAATGTGAGCAAAAGTCAAACAGCTCAAGTTTTAAATCAAAGTCTCAGTAGTGACAGTTTTACAACAAAAGGTTCTTTACAGCAGTGCCCCCCCCCCCCCCCCCCCCCCCCCCCAGAGGTCCACGACCCAGAGTCAGAGTCAAGAATACCACAAAATTTTGCTTCAAATCATGAAATTGTGCTGTTTTGTTTCAAAGTGTGAAAATCTCACTAATTCTTGTCCTTGGGTGATGATCTGATCACAACCTTGGTCGAAGTATGCTCTTATTTTCACTCGCGCTCTCCATATGCTTGAGATAAGATTATCAAATAAGTGAAGAATGTTTCCTCTGAACTCTTTTTTTTTTTTTCTGTTCCCCTGGATTTTAAAACAGCCTCTCCACGTAAGTCTGCTTCTTATTACGCTTCCACTCAGTTTGGCTGCGTGTCGCATTTTTGGTTATTAAGGGAATAAAAGTTGCAGCACGGTTTGGCAGGGCATCAGATTTTTACCTTGTGTGTGTAATAAGTATTATTCCTGCATTTTGCTGGTGTGTGTGTGCATGTGTGTGCGTGTGTGTTGGGGGGGGGGTACTGCTGTTTTCCATTAGGAGTTAAGAGCATTTAGTTTTGTCATGTGTATTAAGGGTGACATTAATGTGAACCATGTGTGACAGTTCCTTCCTACTGAGAGCTGTCACTGACAGACGTCTCATGCAGCAGATTAGACACATAGAGGCTGGCACACGTGCTCATGCACATACAGGGGGTGGACAGAAGAATGGAAAAGCTTCATTAGAAAGGATCACAAAGCGAAGGCATTAAGGCAGGTGAGTCATATTAACTTGAGATATGTCTAGCAATAAGTGTCAGTTTGTTGTTTTTTTTTTTTAAGTGTCTGACAGTTTTTACCTTTATGAGTTTTCAAAGCAGCAGAACGCAAATAAAGTATAAACAGCTGAACAGCTGGTGGCCGAGGTTTAGGAGAGTTGTTCACAAAACTGTAAAAGTTTTTAACAAGGCAGGAGGGGGACACTTAACCGGGAGGTGACTGAGAGCCACACACCTAGACTGAAAATATAATCGCTATATTGCAGCAACACCTGGGAGTGAGGGCAGTTGCTATACAGGCACACAAGAAACCATTACTCAGAAAACCCATGTGTGGCCAGGTTTTTGTTTACAGGTGTGTAAAAATGATAATTTTAGTCACCAGTTTTCCTTTCTGAAAAAAAAAAAAAAAAATCCTGATAGCCGTCAAGATGACCCCTTTATCTTCTCCCTCATTCTTACAACACATTTTTACTTGTTGTGGCAGGAAAAGCATCCGTAGAATCAACATCAGCTATTCTGATTTAACATCTGTGGGCAACACCCTCATACTAGTACCCAAAACTTACTCTAATGTTACTGGTCAAAACAATTCCCCAGTAACTGGTCAGAAGCCTGAAAGCCTCTGTTTGAGCTTTGAGGAGATTTGTTGTGCTTCTTATTACCTGTCAAATATATACACTGTTACAATGATGGATGTTCATATTAAAGCTGGATGAATTTTCAAAGAATGTGGCAAATGAACACTATACTGCCAAAAGTATTCGCTCATCTGCCTTCACAAACATGAACTTGACTGACATCCCATTCTTAATCCATAGGGTTTAACATGATGTCGGCCCACCCTTTGCAGCTATAACAGCGTCAATTCTTCTGGGAAGGCTTTCCATGAGGTTTAGGGGAGTGTTTATGGGAATTTTTGGACCATTTTTCCAGAAGTGCATTTGTGAGGTCAGACACTGATGTTGGATGAGAAGGACTGGCTCACAGTCTCTGCTTTAATTCATCACAAAGGTGTTCTATCAGGTTGAGGTCAGGACTCTGTGCAGGTCAGTCATGTTCTTCCACACCAAACTCACTCATTCATGTCTTTATGGACCTGCTTTGTGCACTGGTGTGCAGTCATGTTGGAACAGGAAGGGGCCATCCCCAAACAGTTCCCACAAGGTTGGGAGCATCAAATTGTGTGTTTGTGTGTGTGATTCGTCACTCCAGAGAACACGTCTCCACTGCTCTAGAGTCCAGTGGCGGTGTGCTTTACACCTCTGCATCTGATGCTTTTCACTGCACTTGGTGATGCAAGGCTTGGATGCAGCCGCTCGGCCATGGAAACCCATTCCATGAAGCTCTCTGCACACTGCTCTTGAGCTAATCTGAAGGCCACATGACATTTGGAGGTCTGCATGCCAAGGTGCTTGGTTTATATCTGTGGCCATGGAAGTGATTGAAACACCTTAATTCAATGATTTGGATGGGTGACACATGACATAATGAGCTTCTATAATGCTGAACATTTTTTTAAAAATACACCTAAATCAGCCTTTAGGAGGACAAGTTTAAACTGTTACATTTTAAATTTTGCTCCAATTAAAATAATATTAGCACAACCAGGGGAATCATTTGGTAAATCATAAAGCCAATTTACAAGAGCAGTATCATGATTCATTTTTAAAAAGGATAATTGGCGACAAATTCCTTCCTGTTTCAAACTGTAGCATTTGAGCCAGGACGTTAGAAAGCATTCAGTTGTCATAATCTAAGTAAGAGCACACAAGCTGCAGCTAATTAACTACATTGTGGTCCCATTAGAATTTGCATGCTGGTGTCTCTGACAGCCAACAAATATATGCAACATTGTTCCATAATCAGAAAAATACTGACTTGTCTCCCACTGAGCCCCTCCACTTTAGCACTTTAGGGCAGGAATATCTGTGCCCAGCTTGAGGCTAGTTTACAGATTTAGTTTGCTTAAAAAAAAAGAAAGAAAGAAAGAAAGAAAGAAAACAGACTGCTTCAGTTACACTCAGCTACTTGATCGTGTGAACAAGGTTTCAGAGTTACCTTTGAAGCGTTTGTACCTCTTGTACCAGCGTCCAAACTCCTGGCATTTAGAGGTGGAGACGTTGGCATAGTAGGAGCTGTTCACGATTGCTGAGATCATACTCTGACACAGAGAGAGTTTGACATAATACGTCATTCATTCATTGGGTTAGCCAAAAAAAAAAAAAAAAAATTCAACTATCAGAGCAACAGCTTTCTTTCAGACTGATGAAAAATCTCAAATCTCAGCAAATGACCAACTCACTGCTGAGGTATTAAACCTCAGTGTGTACCCACCCTTCCCTAATACGCACTGTGGTCACTGATACAGAGCAAGAGATGCAAAAACTCCAGCAAAAGCTCAACATGGGAAACGCTGAGAATTAAAACTCACATGAGTCAAGCTGCAAATGCACACCACCCACACACTTCCCCTAATCACTAATTACATCATGACTAAGTCTTATGTATAAATCACAAGTCGAAATGACACACTCGACTCTAATGACTGCAGGGTGTGTGTGAGCAGGATAATTGAGGTGTGCATGTTTGCATCCTTTCCCATGGGACAGTATCAATGTGTGTGTGCGTCAGATTACACACTGCACTAAGTGTGTGGTGAACTGATGATGAAACCATGTACTTAGCAGCATCTTGGTTATCAATGAGTGTGAGACAAAAACAGTTAAAACTGAGCTGCAGAAAAGGAGTTTCAACTACTTTGCCTGTGTGTGTTCAGTTCAACACAACACATTATATAAACTATTTCAATACCAAACAACTTGTAGGAACACCTACAAAGGCTGAGGATTTATTTCTTGTTAAATACAAGTAAATATGTCCTGCTTGTGCTCACGTGTGGCTTTTGGGTGCTAAAACCTAAAATATAAAGCATTTAGTATCTGAGACTTTCCAGACTAATTCCTTTGGATGTATTGTTGGAATATGCAGTGACTGAATGGATTAACTAAAAACCTAACTAAGCACTTTATAAAACATTCAGAAGTTTATTCAGAGAAAGAGTTGCATCCTTTTCAGTGACTTTAATACGTATTACAGTGTTGTGAGCCATCATCAGAGTTCAAGCAGAGTGTGTGATTTTACTGCAAAGTGGGCACATGACAGCATAACTCCTGCTGCACTTGCCAGACAGTTTTATGTAGTGGCATGAAGCGGTTACCTGGGAGAGGGGACACTCCTTTGCAAGAGCGCTCTGGTTGGTCTCTCTAAGCAGCTCTTTGAGGGCGTTCCTCACTGTGGCGTGGGTCCACTGCTCTGATGGCAGCTCCTCCAGCCGGGCGAAGCTGCATGGGAATAACAAGATTTTTCTAACCACTCTTTTTGGGACAGTGCTGAATGAACCATCCAAGAATCTGATATAATCAAAGCTTTGCCAGTTGAATGAAACTTTTTACCTGTTATTTCTTAAACCTCAGAACACTAGTTTTGACCCTTGTTTTCTGTAGTGGCACTGAAAGAGAGTTTCCTCTTGTATTTTAACCTTTCCACAGTGACCTCTCGTATAAACTGAACATGCTGCACACATGATGAATAATGTAACGAACATGAATTTGTGTAGTGGTTTCTCGATGACCACTCAGGGTGCTTCAGACTAAAAGTCACAATAAAATAGGATTTTATTGAAGTGTATTTAAACCAGAACTGACACAATTATATTGTGTAAACCTTGAAACTATCCACTGTGACGGGTCGATGGGCCCCCAGGAAGACCAGAGCTGCTGGCCTGTGTGCATGATGTATACATACGATCATCTCTGTGAGTCCACCAGATTACACGTGGCACTTCAATTACTGCAAACTCCCCCAAAACTCAGTAAATCAAAATTGCATGAGCAAAATCAAGAGGGCTGGTGTCCTGAGTACTTATTTTGACTTTTCAAGTATTTTCAGGATACTTCACTGTTCCCTGCACTCCTCAGCATGGAAATAATGCTTTTAAAAAGATGTGACTAAGAACAAGGAGCTAGACTCCAAAACATCAACACTGGTCTACTGTATCTCTCGCATTAATTTTCCCTAAAAAATAATTTGCAATACACAGAGCTGACCTGTGCAATAGGATCCGCAGTGTGACCATGTGATAAACATCCAGCAGCATGTCAGCCACCGTGGCCTCAGGAGCATCTGTTAGGTAGTGGATGGGCATCGGCTTCCACCGGCCCACTTTGATGATACCTGTAGAAACACACAGACATGCACACACAAAAGGTCAATTGCCGTTTAAAAGTCTACATTTTAAATTCAAAATTTGTGCCGTTTTTGTTCCCATTGACACACAAAATAAATGCTGGTTAAACTCTCGCTGAATCTTTGAGCATCATCAGTGATTTGAACATTCCCCTGGCCTTCGTACGACCGTGACTGGAAGTGCAAATCTAAACAGGCCTAATTACATTAGGATCTTCTAAATCAAACACAGATCCTGTCTAGTCTTAGCCTGCCAGCCTCAGTCATGTGTCTGTGTGTGTGTGTGTGCGTGTTGCGTGAGGATGGTGGTGATGAGGGCAAAGAACAGAGTGTGTTCTCTTTGGACTCCACAGTTGATCAATCAGAGGAGAAATGTAAAATCAGCTCAACATTAGGACTGAAGCGGGCTGTGAATGAGCGCGCTGTTTTGATGTCGAGGCTCAGAATAAACACTGAGGTCATCGCTCTGTCTAACACAAGAATATCTTCCCTGATAACTGGCAGTTTGTGTTTCCTACAGCTGCCTCGTTTTTGAAATGATTAATACCTTTAGTTGATTACATGAACTAATTACTAAGATGCTACTTTAACACTTTAAAACCTTAAATAAGACCTGAAGTAAACAAAAGCTTAAAATGATGTTGAGAGGGCAGATATTCAGGCGTTATCATTTTTCTGATCTGCAGCTTACTCTAGAACCCAAACAATACCTCATATCTGTATCTGTCTACATGTCGGGCACAAAGATTTTGCAGTACAAAAATGCCATAATTTGGAAGAGTGTACGACTTCATACACACCGACCTAAAAGCCCATTGATGTTCATACAACTCTGAAAGGTCGTTGGGTTCTTAATGGTACAATGTGCCTATGTCTTGCTTGGTCATACTATACTAAACATAACTGCGTTCAGACCTATGAATTTCTCCCTGCATCATTTTTTCCCCTCCACAGATACACATCGCGGTTTTGTCCTCACCGCCTGCTGCGTCTCAGTTTGAAAAACAACCAATCAAATCAGAGCTTTGTAGGTGGGATTAGATTAAAGATATAGACATTTTTGGCCAATGCAGTAACACAAGATGCCACAAAAATGGCAACAAATCTGGATAAGACTGATGCTAATGACACCCCCTTCCACCTAAAAACAAAAACAAACAAACAAACAAACAAAAAACCTCCAAAATAAAGTTTGGGCTGTTTATGGAGTCCACCAGTGGTTTGAACATCTTTTAAAAAAAAAAAAAAGTGTAATATCAGTGAATGTTTCCAAAAACTTGCCCTTAAGTTAAAATTAGGTTCACTCAGCAGTTCACCTAAGCCCACGTTACAACCAGAGCCTTAACCATATATTCCAAATAAGAAATAACTGCTTTTTAATTAGCCATAATGTGCAAGTTAATTAAAGAAAAAAATAAAAACCCTGTGCCATTCAGTGAGGAGTTTAAAAATACTCATCCAGTCAAAGTTATGCAAGATGCAATTCCAACGCAGAAAAGACTCTGTATAATTTTGGTTGTGACCACACTCAGGGGGAAAAAAAAAAAATGCATGACTCCAGCCAGAAATTATTTATTTGAAAAGAAAAGGCTTATTTCTCAGAACAAAACCTAGCTATTTGGGACAGGCGAGGGGGGTCGTAGGGCGTCGGCCGCATGGTTAGAGTACCCTGTGTTTATGGGACACACCAGGAATTTCAGACTGCCCTGCTCTGTGTGTGTGTGTGTGTGTGTGTGTGAAGGCTGTTGAACTGGATGTTGTTTGCTCTCCTGTTTTGGTCTCTGAATTTTGGTGCTGGTCTGGGGTTTTCAGATATAGATTTATTGTTCAGTTTAACTGCCATGCAGCCAGGTGGGTGCAGTGAATCACTGAAAATACTTTTTTGGTAAATACTTCTCCCATGACTGGCTCGAGTTTTGCGACATGCGTACTCACTGTACCGATGTGGAAGAAAACCCACTCATTTAGAGACCAGTAATATTTTAATTCAGCTGCTCCTAAATTAGTTACTTGTAGTGGTAATAATGACTAAAGCCTATATGCCATTACTCACATGTGAAGAGACTCACAATTAGTCATTTAATCATATTTTTACATTTTTATTCAACAGGATGTGACAGAACTAAAGTTTGGATTTGTTTTCACTGTTCTTTGTTGAAGTCTGGGTGGAGCTGCAGAGGAAGTTGAAAGCACTGAAGATGTCAATATCCCCTCGTGTCTTGTAGAGGAGCAATATCTCATTTAGATGTGTAGACGCCAGTTCTATGTGGAAAAAATTGACTGATTTTAAATTGTATGTCAGGGCTGCACTTTGCCTGCTGTTCACTGTCATTTTGTCTTGTGCCTCTCTGGGATTTCTTAAATACCAAGTTAAAGTTGTAGGATGCTGTTAGCATAGCATACTGAGGATAAAGCTAAAGCTTCACGTCAGCACTCAAGTACACTGATGCAGGTCAGCTGTCCAGTCATGTTGGGTGTGGTAATCTCCAAATCCATTAACATGCAGCTCCCAACACTGACTGTCTAATTCCTGAGATGTAGAGAGATCAACTCTGTTTTTGGGGCGGCCTTTGTAACAAATATTTAAAGCAAAATCCATCGAGTCTCTGTAGGGACCTACTCTGATGTGACTGAAAATGACTTAAATGTTTGAAAATGATTCGCTTTTCTAAAAACAAGGACTTGCTGCATTTCATAATACCAGGTGTGATCTTACAGTTTAACACCTCTCTGGACCTCTGAGCTGCTTCTAGTGCAATTGCCATTTTTAGATCACTTCCTGGAAACGTTCCGTTCAGCTTGACTTCGAGATTGTGAATCAAGTGTTCCACAGTAACATCATTTACTACAAACTACCCGAACTGTGGAACATGGCATTATATGGCAGTACCCACCATATACTTTTTGGCAACACCAACATCTTTGTACACCACCTGCCAGGTTTCATACACTTTTTCCAGGATCAAATTTTTAATCACATTAAAAAGATGGTATTATGCCATAAGTCACTTGACAGAAAATAACTACTGATAGTTAAAATCGGGAAACTTTATTCTCCAGATTGTGAGCAAATCCGGTTTAAAACAGCTCTTATGTTGCTGCCACGATTGAAACTCGGTCTAAGGCAGTAACCTGAACTATCCATCAAAGTGACCAATCACATTAGGCTCCATAGGCTCCGCCCAAATGGTGAAAAAAGTTTCTTCACGGGCGTGCGATATGAAGAGCGTGAACCTGCAGCAGCAGTTCTACGCATACTTGACTTATCCATAGTTGGAATTTGCAGTTTTCCAGCCAAAAACGGTGACTCTCTGTCTTTGGGGAAGGGGCGAGGTCACAAACATACTGACAGGTCACATGCAGACGTGCAGGCCAGGCCCAGGTGGAAAAATTTTCATTTTACACTTTCCGACTCATTTTCTTTCTCCGTCTCATAAGCGAACTATTCAATCACACAGTTATTATTTTAATTTTTTTAAAAGCGGTCACAATTTCAAGCAGTTTTAAGCACTATATCCAAAATCCAAGCACTTTCCAAACCTTGAAAGGACAATATTAAAATCCAAGCATTGTCAAGGATTTCCAGCACCCGTACAAACCCTGACCTGCCCTGCTTGCCAGATTTGGCTCGCAGTGACTTCATTCCTGCTTCATTCCAAAAAAAATTAAATCCCAGTTGAAGAGTCACATCACAGACAGAGTATCAGGACATGTGCCCGAGAAGACAATCTTGAAAGAGAGATGAGCCAAATTTAAAAATCAGCTATCTTTTTTTTTATTTTAATAGACAGAATTGCCTTAACTCTGAATGCCCCTTGTAGTAGGTAACTACAGAAGGTTATCCAGAACCTTTTGCATTAAACTGAAAACCACATAAATTTACCTTTTACAGATATATTACCCTCCCCACTGCTTACCTCGCGCCTGTACAGCAGAGCTGTGTGAGTATCCAAGAGCAACCAGTGCCGTCTCTACCAGCTGAGTAAAGAGGACATCTTTACGAACCAACACGAACTCGGCGTGACGGTCGCTTCGCCCCTCACAGTTGCCCGCCATTCCCATGTCCGCATGCTCGACCACGCAGTAGACTGGGATCATCAAACCTGGCACAGCGAGACAGAGAGGGAGCAAGTTATAGCGCTTATGTGCAACTCGCACTCTTTCCGGGCACGTTGTAGCTCAGGTCTTAGCAGCATTAGCTTTTCTCTATTTTGGGGAGGGGGAAGATTTCCATACAAATGCAGACAAACTGACAACAGGGTTACAAACTGGATCCTTCAAGATTCAGCAGTTTACAGGTGAAAACCTTGTGACTGGAGTGAACCAGATCTAATTACCAGCATCAGTTTGGAAAATGTGGGATACTTTACTCTTTAAGCAATTACCATTAAAGTGCTTGAGCACTCTTACCCCCCCTCCTTTAACAGGTCTTTTTTGGGGGTAACACATTACATCCACGTGGAATCGTTGGTGTAATGCCTTCCTGTTTCTAAATCCATTAATCAGTGTATGAAAACAAATGTTACTTGTGTTACAAAAGGTCTTCAATTATTTACATAATACGCAGATAGAAAAAAATTCATTAAATGTGCTTTTTCACAAGCCCCTCAATCATCTGACCTCAGCTTATACAGGAGAAAAAAAAAATAGAGCAGTACACAACTTTTAAGGGGTGGACATTAGTTTGCACTTCAGCATCACATTCTTATTGTTTTGTGCAACATTTTCAAAGATGTTATTATGTTTTCCCTGTTAGGCTAGGGATTTATGCTAATATGTGGTCATATCTAAGATTTAATGCTACATTATTGACTGGAAATTATGTGACAATTCATCCCAGGCAGAGTAACACAAACATAAATGTTATAAATTACTTTCTCCGGGGATTCCTCCAGAAGTTGAAGCTCACAGCTGCATTTCTCAACAAATTTGTCTGTTCAGTATTTAGCGTGTCAGCGCTGCTGCACTATAGCAGCTCGGTGGTCTCATTGTGTTAAACTGGGCAGCTGCCAGTGTCAGTGTAAGATTGTACAACTGTATTTGTGTTTGAACCACATATTAAAACCCACAAGGGTTAAGATTTGTTTCCAGAACCGCCATTAAAGCGCTGCATCTAGCACTCAGGAGCGATGCCACGACTCTAGTGGTGAGAACGGTTCCTGTGCGTTGGTCTGAACTTGTTATTGGGTAAGTGCTTAGAGATCCTCAAAGCATAGAACCACTCACACCCATCCAGTCCACTCGTCTGTCCCACAGGAGCTGCTAATTAACAAGCCATCAATCCTTCTCCCCCTGACGAGGCAGTGACAGATCAGCCGGAGCCAAACCGCAGCAGCATCAGGCACGCTATCAGCCAATAACCAGACCGCTGAGTGGAAGGGTGGAGGGAGGTAACACAGCACTGTGAGTGTGTGTGTGTGTGTCTGGGTGTGCGTGCATGTTCCGCTACAATGTTTGTGTGATGATGCATGATGAGGTTTTCAGCTGCATGAGAGAATAATGGGCATCTATGAGTGTTTCTGTGTATTTTAGAAAATACCTTCTGCTCTGTAACACCATCTATGAGGCGCTTCTCTTTCTGCCAAAGGGAGAAACTTGGGTTCACTTTCTTTCCCAAAGTCACATTGGTACGTGATTAGCAGGCAACCTGATTTACCACCTGAGCCATGGCCACCTATCCAACTATTAGCATACTAATAAAGTAGTATGCAATATTAATTTATACATTTCCTGTTTGATTAAGGCTGGGATGGCATAAAAACAAACCAGTTTTTAGCCTGTCAGAAGGCAAAAATATTCAGATCTGTTCAGTGCGTCGACCTGCTGCAGACAAGCTATGATATGATAACGCTTTAGCCTGCCATACATTTTTAAACAACCTCCTCTCAAAGGCGTTCATGCTGAGCTCATCTGCAAAATAAACTTATTAATTTTATCACCTGCCTAGTTGCATGAAGTGAAAAAAAAAATCTATAATGAATCACTTTTACAATCACTAATCAAGTTAAACTACAAATATAAATAAGGGTCATATTTGGTCCATTTTGGATTGTCAGTGAAACAAGAACTCACCTTTGGGCTCTAGAAGAAAAATGTTGCAGTTTTCTAACATGATAAAAATACATTTACAGTAACTACACAAATAAAACTGGAATTAAGCACTTCAGAGATTCTGTATGTTAAATTTAATTCAGTACAGAAACAGTAAGGATATCTGCACATCTTTGAGGCCCAGCTTGTAATTAATTATTTTAAATTACTAAAGCCATTTAATGAGGCGGGTGTCTGTCGGGTACCTTTCAGTGCTCTGACCGTTTAGACCGTGTTGGCTCAAGTGTTCATGTCATTACACAGTTACAAATACCTTAGACAAAGCAATGCATTATATTATATTTCTAACATAATGTGTAAAAATATTTAATAAGTGCTTTTACTGTCTGTTAACAGCTTTAAACACTAAAAATAACTTATTAAAATAAACACACACACCTCCATCAAGCAATACTGTTGACAACCCACCTCCAAGTGGTCTCACGGGTGTGCAGTTCTGTCGGGTTCGTGGGTTTGTTGGGCTCCCATTGACCTCCAGACGGCTCAGCTTGCACTGAGAAGGCCCACTGGAACTGGGGTTTTCCCCCTTCTCCTCTCGCTCCTCTGGGCTGGCGCTGTCCTGACGGCTGGGGCTCTCCGCTTCCCCTCCTGCGTTTCCACGCTGCTCCATCCCCTTACGAACCCCAGGAGGAACCCCCAGCACGGCCTGCGAAGCTGGTAAAGCACGAGAGCCTGCTTTAGTACAATCAGATGAGGACAGTACGATGAAATCTCTGATGTGATTGATAACATGAATTAGTAACAGCTCCAAAACAGTGAGGCCAAAAATGAACAACCTAGGGATAAGAGACACTTGGGAGGATTTTGAAATACCATAAATCTTCCTGTCAGATCACCGCTCCGGAGTGAGGTTAAAAACAAAACAACACCTCAACAGAAGCCACTTTTGGCTGCTCCCTTATTCACGAGGGGTCGCCACAGCAGAGAGCGCTGCATGTTTGATTGATTTTTACTACACAGCCTTCCTGATCCAACCCCAAAAGGGATTTGCCTCTCCAGGATCAAACCAGGGATCTTCCACTTAGTATGTGAATGTATAAACCACTACACTATGGAGCAAATAGGAGGGGAGGGAGGCTAGGTGCCAGTTGCATTTTTATTACAGATACAGGTGGTCTAGAGATCTTCAGGGTGGAAGGCATCATACCATATGCACAAAAAGCCTGCACTGTCATCTTTTCCACTGTTTTCTTCATGATGGGAACAAAAACCCACAGTCCTAAAATAAAACAATTCTAAAAAACACGATATAGTTGATCTACACACGGCAGATCAACTATATCATCTTTCTCACTTTACCACTGTTGACAGTGTGGAGCCATTACAGACCGTTTCATCAACCACTCAGACTTTGTTCATTCCCTCCCCGGTCAATATAGCTAACACATTTTTTCTCTTATTTACACAGAAGTGAGGCAGCGACAACCACAACAGACTAAACACAGACCCGTTTATTATCCGCTGTTTAGACTGCACAGAGTACACAACAGGTTATAATGAAAGATGTGAAGGTGCTTAAGGAACATATGAATACAGTGACAGCGCACACTTTATGCTGTAGATACAAATAAAAAGAACTGTGCTTTATAAAAATAGCAGCAATTTCCAAATGCCTACATTTACTCTCAACTTCAACAAACATTTTCACCTAAACTGCACTGTTACACTGATACACTATAGCCACTGTTACAGTATGTATGCTAATAAGGTCGTCATTTGCAATACTTAAAGCCCTATTAACAGAATTTGCTCAACTTTTATTCCTGTCTATTCAGTCCGCATCTAAAAACATCAAGATATCAAAGTAGAAAGTCTATATTGCCTTCATTAATATGCTAAAATATGCAGCAGGTTTCTCCAACACACAGTCCGATTAACTTATTTACCTGGAGTTCCCGTGGAGCGACTATGACGTTCCTGTCACTCTGCTAGCAGAGAGGATAAAATTACAGCAAATAATATTCAAGATGAGATGACTGCTTTTACTTGAAGGTAGACCAGGACTTAACTTTTATGCGCACAGCATGTGAGACGACATGACAGGGAAGGACGGGACTGTGTGACATAACAGTGAACGGCATGACAGAACAAACCAGGAAAGGACGGAGTGCATCACAATACGAGCTCACAAGACGCGACACTGTGTGACCTAAGGGGAGGTTACAGAATTGTATAGTTTCATAACTAAATGACAAAATGAGACGCAGCCAAGGAAGGAGCTGCTCTCACACTTCACACAGTTTTTGCAGTTTTTTGTAGAGATTTAAGAGTTTTAATGTGTTGTAATTTTATCTCTGGAGGTGAGAGGAGGGTGAACTGTTAAGATTATATAGAGTCCGTTTCTAGTATTTTTGACAAGCTAAGCTCAGCTAACCGGCTGAAGCTTCACATCTAACTGGAAGACATCAGTGGACCATCAAAAATTAACACATTTTCCAGAGATCACTTAATAGATCGCACTCCAACTGGTCACATCCTGAGAAAAAAAAAAAGAAAGCCTAGAAAACCCAAAGCAACGTGATGATATGATTGAAAGCATTTCAACTGCAAATCTGTCCTCATGGGTTCCAAATCTTACAAAAGCATTCAAACACTTATTGCTGAGGCTCATTTAAAAGTACACTCTTGATTTATTACACATGGTAACAAACTACTGATTGTTAACACAGAAGAATGAGAAACATCCTGTTTACAAATATCTCTTCATACTATAAAAAAGGTTTATTTGCATTGTTGTGCTGTTGCGTTTAAATTCACTGAAGCTCCATGAGAAAAACTGAGAACCTGCTTCTAACTTCTGCTGTTAAACTCAGCACTGCTGTACTGTGCTTGCTGTCCCCCCCCCCCCTCGCTCTGTGCGGTTTGCAGTGGTATGACCGTAAAGTCGGCAGTGACACATGAGTTTGCGCCAAATGCGACACATTATTATAATAAAACTCACATGCAAAATTAATAGCCGCCATTAAAATAAAAAAAAAAAAAAGTTTGCCCAACACAAACAAGAGAAAAAAAAATAAAAGAATCACAATGTGTACAATGAGGCCCCAATGCGCTGTGAAACAGGAAAGAGAAGCAAGCATCAAACAGTCACATAAGAGAAAGTCCTGATGTTTCAAAGGCGGCATTACAAACGGTCCTGTAGAGGAAAAATTCTTCAATTTAACACATACAAGTGTGTTTACACTCACTGGGCATCACTTGGGCAGGCTTGCCAGATATATTAACAGCTGGCAAAGTATATTAGCGCCTCATTTCTATTGTCTGATGCCTTCTGAGGCTTCAAGAAGTCCAACTAGGGGTCTTTGAAACTCCTGGAGTGTTGCAACATCAGAAAGAAGCAAACTTTCAGTTCTCATACGGGACGGTTTATATACATGCTGTGGTTTGGTTTAATATACACAGAAATCTAATGCTCAGGTTTGGGGCTTTAGCACCATCAAAAGTTGATATGTGCTCGCATGTCTGCAAACTGAGAGCTGCAAACACCATGAACAAGTAGTTCTTATATTTCTTCATGTTTGGGGTCTGCCTGTGTAGTTGGTGTATTATAATGTAGGTTACTGTAATGTAGTATCGGCACGTACCGCATGTGCTGAGGGGTCAGAACACGCAGACTGAAGTGGACGATCACACAGAGCATAACACTGGCGTCAAGGAAGCAACACCAGAATCTATCACTAAAACATAACTGTGAGGTGGTTGGGCACAAATGACCTGTAGGGTCCCCTGTTGCAGGAATAAGTAAAAGCACCCTCCTCACACCTATGAATGCTCTCATTTCTGGTCCTGGGAAGCTTCAACTATGCTGCAGACACAAAGTGGTAAAACCAGGTTCTTATGGTGAACCCAGCAGAAAAAACCTTGATCATGCTCTTTGTGCCCTCATGGAAGTTGTCCCTGATTTTAAACAAAAACCAACTCAGGAATACCAAATCCAGGACTAGTTTGATTTAGTGCGACTAGTCAAACTCAGTATTCCTAATAAACACAAAAGACGACCCTCACTACTTAATTTATCTTATCTGCTTCTTCACTCCTCATAGCTTTAAAGTGTTTTAACAGATTTCAGTCAGATTATGTTTTTTACTACATCCAACACCATTCTACACGATTATTTCTTTATAATGAATAGTGATTATATTGCATGTAAATTTAAACAGCAAAGTGCTCTCTCTCTCTCTCTCTCTCTCAATTTGGGTTTGGTCTGCCTTTAATAAGCACATTTTTTAAATATTTGGGGTAATGGATTATAATCAGCCTCTTTCCCTCGTTCACATTTTCTCGTCTAACCAGAGCAACATTTAAGTCATTAATGAGGAGACATAAAATGTGGGAAGAAAAGAGTAAATGACTTTGAGGTTTGAGGGAAAAAAATACAGTAATGTAGACACACAAACAACATGGTGAAGCACACTGAATGTGAAATGAATCGATTTAGATTCAAGCACCATTTTTTGAGATCATTTTGAATAATTTACATTTGTATTAAGTGAACTTTAGGTTTGTGAGCCTTAAAACATGAGCAGTCTCTACTGGCAGGGAGTTAAAAAGAAAAAAAAGATGAAAATTATGCTGTAATTGTTTATTAACTTACCAGCAATGTATTTTTACAAACTAGTAACTTTAGACGAAGACACTATTTGAGTCTGCATCACCATCTGCGGTGGTGCTGCTCTGCTACATGTGCTGCACACAGCGCTCAGAGTACGGTGAACGTTGGGGACAGTCAGGGGTGCTCTGCTGGAAAAACCTGAGTATAAGTGACCCCAGAAAGGTTTTCAGTCTGCTGCATATCAGAAAGCATATGCTCATACTGGCAAACATCAGCCAGCCTCTTTATCAAATATAGCTACTGTAATGAATTCAATTATAGAAGGTCAGAAAATAGCATAAAAATGCTTGACTTTTTTTTTTGCCCCTCACAGAAATGATAAAGCACACCCACACACACACACACACACACACACACACACACACACACACACACACACACACACACACACACACACACACACAGGCTGTGCAGGCTCAGAGTAGACCTGCTGCTCCTCCACATCGAAAGGAGCCAGTTAAGGTGGTTCGGGCATCTGATTAGGATGCCTCCTGGGTGCATCTTGGGTGAGGTGTTCTGGGCATGTCCTGCCGGGAGGAGGCAGACCCAGGACGTGCTGGAGAGACTATCTCTCTTGCCTGACCTGGGAACGCCTCAGTGTCCCCCCGGATGAGCTGGAGGAGGTGGCTGAGGAGAGGGAGGTCTGGGTTCTGCTTAGGCTGCTGCCCCCATGACCCAGCCCTTTATAAGTGGAATAAAATGGATGGATGGATGGATGGAGCAAAAATAGCTGCAGATTTAGCTTCTCTTGATGAACTCTTCACCTTAGCACATGGACCCATGGACCATATTTTATGCTATTGGGTTATGATTTGGACCAGTTTAAGCAGTGACTTTTTTCTCCTGTATTTTATTCAAATCAATTTTAGAGTGAACAAGTCAGAGTGTAAAAATCAAGCAATTCATCCAAGGAAAACAACCCCTTAACCCACCATGTATCCATTTTCAATTTAAAAAAAAAAACAAAAAAAGAAAGTGAGGGGATAAAAAAAGGGGGGGCAACATTTCCTAAATTCTTCATTGAATGCACGTGTAAAAATAACTTTGACCTCACACTGTAATACCTGTCTGATTTTAAATGCAATGCTCTGGAATACAGATGTGTGCAGCTGCACTCCATTTGCCGAGGCCCCGGGTTTTACTTAGTAAAGAATTCCTGTTATTTGTTTAAAGATTCCTGGAGCAGGCCCCCCAAACGCTCTTATTTTGAAGTTACAGTTTGATTATGGCACACAGCCTATAACTTGACAAGAAAAGCCATCGCTCCATATCAGTGTGGCTGGGATGCCTTCATCTAGTTAGTCGATGCTCTTCTGTACATCATCACAGTGTGGCTACATGCACTTGAGCTCACTGTATGGTTATGCTCTATTAAGTGAATATCTTCTTGCATTTTCAGAGCTGTAGCTGAAACAGTAATTTACTACTCGGACATCCTAAATTCATATTAACACAGCAAAAATGGGGATTTGGGGGGGGGGGGGGGGGGGGGGGGGGGGGGGGGGGGGGACCTGGCTACTTTTGGCGCGTTGCTTTACAAAAGTGTCTTTTACTCACTCACACACACATCAGAACTACTTCAAGCAACACAGTTGGGAGTGCAGCTAAGAGACCACACACTCCCAGAGCACACTTTACTATCACACATGGAGGCCAAATGTACAGTTACACTCAGTAGCCTTCGACCGACAAATCACACAGAAACACGCAGAAAACCTCCAGCAGATTCTAATTTTAGGAGTCTGTGTAAAGAGAGCTTAAAGGGCCTTTAACTGCTTTTTAATTAATTAAATTGTGACTCCTAAGAGTAGGGATACTATATTGAAGCCTGATGGCACTTACGTGCCCTCAAGATAGTTCATAGGGTGTTTAAGTGAGTCTCAAGCGATTTCAGGCAGTTAAAACCAGCTGAGTTTAATTCAGCTGAAATGATCGGGGTCTGGTGACACCTAAACGCTTGCGGTGAGGGTCTTAATGACCTCCTGAAGGTTTGTGAGTCCCTCAAAATGCTTTCAGGAAGGGTGGGGCCATCCAATGACAACACGAGTGTGAGGTAAAATCTCCATCTGACGATCTGCTTTTCCAACAACTGGATTTTCTAAAAGTGTTGCTTCAATTATTAGATGAACTCTTGCCTAAAGTATAGTAATAATGCCACAGATTCAGTGTCATTCATTGCAAGCAGACACACACTTTGCTTCCAGTAGCAGACGTGAATCATGCAGGTTTAACACAACTGCTGTCCCACCAAGATAAACTATGAAGGCTATGCAGGTGTGCTAAATAGACTGTATTAAACAACAAGCTGTTCAGATGAGCCCTACAATGCATCACACATGCAAGCCACACTTATTATGAGAACCTTTACATCTCATCAGGAGGCAGGTCTCCTGATATTTATAATGCTGCCATGTCAACTATAAAACCTCTCACATGCCTCAAACATATAAAGTCTGCAATCACTTGATTGTCTTTCAAAAAAAAAAAAAAATATATATATATATATATACATATATACACAAATAAATTAAAATAAATAAATTAAAAGGATAAGGAGCTCTTACAAAAATCACACACAGACAGAAATCTGTCCCAGAGGGGGGACATGTGAGTGTGGCAGCTCTGGCCTCACTTCACAGCCAGGTGTTTGTATCCCACTAAAAAAAAAAAATAAAAAAAGCCAAATCTGCTAGAAGTGGAAACTCCTTTAACACAAACTCCCTCTTTTTAAAAACTCCCTCTTTAGTTTCATCCTTTGCTTCTGCTTCCCTGCAGTGTAGTGAAATTACAGTCAAACTGTGGAAATTTTAGCCTATTACTTTTAAAAGTTTACTTAAATTCTCATTAAATGCGCCCCACGTGTCATTTAAGCTAACACATAATATTATCAACTCATATTTTGCCATACTTTTTTTTTTTTTTTGCCTTTAAACGACTCCAAGGAAGCTACTGTAGTTTGCGGCTTATTTCAACAGAAGCCCTCTCCTCTCAACACCACTTATTTAATCTTTATTTATTGATAATTATCAATAAACACACAGTATTTTAAATATTAGCTACCTCACCAGTAGCTTGGCATACATATGCAAATTATTACTTACTGTATTATCCTCAGAAGTTGTAACTTACACCCCAGAGCAGCAAAAAAAAAAAAAAAAAGAAAGAAGAAGAAGTAAAAGCAGCTTTTCCTCCTGCCCTGTAGTAGCAGGAGGGCAAACACAGCTGCAGCTAATAAAATTAGGCTAATAATGGCCCCGTTTGATTCAGGTGTGCCAAATGAACCAACTACTGACAATATATGCCGATGAACAGCGACAGAAACGGCGCTGACAGAAACAGCCCCCCTATTGTTAGCGCTCAGTGACACACTAAATCAAACGCTGCTGCAGTTATTAATTTTATTAGCTGCAGCTGTGTTTAACCAAAGACGCCTATGTGAAAGAGGTCAGTTAAACAAAAGGATATTAAAATAATTGATGGCTTGCCAAAATGAAGAATGGAATATTCGGTTTTGGAGAAGCAAATGTTAATTTCAAAGAGTTTTGAAGTGAAGAGAGGGCAACTTACGTGCTGGCAAAGGCCTCTGGCTGTGATCTAATAGATGTGTCAATTAAGTCCAGATTTTATCAAGCACACCCCTTTCACTGACAGCGGGGAGCGTTTTTGATACGGTTTATTAGTTTTTCCAGTTCAGAACCCAATAATACAGAGGTCTTAAAATAAATAAAAACCAGGCTATTAATGCCAAGCAGAGGCAGCTCTATTTAAATTAATGTATTTTAATCTTCCAGTTTAGGCTTCCGTCCTAATTTTCCAGCTTTCTTACAAACTTTATCCCTGTCAGCCATTATCTGGATTTAATAGGTGTAAGGATGCGCACCACTTGTTAAGGAGTTAAGAGTCAAACTTCCTTCACACAAGTGTTTAGCAGTTATTATGGATAAATGAGTCTTAAAATTTAATCTTAAAAATATCAAACATGCATTTACAGTGCAAAACAAATGTCCAGTGTCTAATGTCCAGGGTGAAAAATGCAGAATAATAATCATTTAGAGTTCTTAATAAAGAGCATTAAATAACTTCATTAAGCTCACCTTAAAACTATACTTTAAGTCTAATGAAATAGGTTAGATTCAAATACAAATCAGCTTAAAAATAAAAAAGCCATAAAAAATTTGTTTGTTTTGAAATAATATCATGATTATGGGTTTTTTTTTTTTTATATAGTAAATGGTGCATGTAAGGGTTTACTTTACTGTAACAAATGATCATCTACTGTGATTTGTATCCACTGAGTGTAAAACATATACTTAATGCATTCCCGCATGAATTTAGAGCTACATTGTCCTCAAGTGTGAATCAAAACTGCCATAAAATGTCAGACTTTGGCTCTAATATGTAATTAACAATTTGTAACAACTGCTTAACTTTGAGTAACTTTGTTTTACCTTCTACCCAATTAAGCTTGCCAAAGTTTTTATCCCCTGCAAGGAACTTTTCAGCAAAGGCTCACTCACTTTTTAAGAAGTCACTGTGTGCGCGTGGGAATAAACTCCATCCATTGGTGAAAACGAGTGAATCCAGCCTGAGAGAATAGGAATTTTTCCACAGCTTGCCTTCTTGACGAAAAACGGCACGACAGTGGACCGAGCAAGGAGATACAGAGACGAGGAGTGATGAGGACAGACTGCTGCTGGCGGCTGAGTAAAGAGCAGTGAAATGACACATGCAGAGAGAGAGAGAGGGAGGGAGAGAGTGTGGGAGGCAGGGAGAAGGGGAGGGAGGAAGATTTGGGAGGGAAACTCAGGGACAGAATGACATGCATTAGGAAAAATACAGTAGTTACATTTATGGCTCCCCCCTCCAGATAACAGGCTTTACCTCAGCTAATGTAAAGCAAATACAAGTACAAGGTCACGCGCAGAGTTGTGTGGATACAATAATCCACTTCTTTGTCCTTTAAAGCCATAAACTAAATGAATAATGTGATCACGTTATTCATTAATTCATTTTCCAGATGTGGCGATATCAGAGAACAGGAGGACGGGAAAAAGTGGACGTAGCGGAATAGTTCATCATGGAAGCAGCGTATAAATAGAAGTGCATCTAGTTAAAGATCTATAAATTACAGGAACAGACATGATCAAAAGTCACGATGTGATTATGAAGAAGATGACTGTCTGCCCTTTGTTGCTGTAACACTTTGAAAGAAAGGCTGAACAGGTCTGCATATGACCAGGGAATGGCACGGCTGGGTGGGCTTCAAGATTTCAAGTTAGGTAACTGTGCCAGTGGTTGACCATGCCTTTATCTCATAGTGCTGTTCTTCTATATTACACAGAGTTTTGCATGCTTTAGTATTTGTCTTTGCAGCTCGCTTTTGATGTTACGAACACAGAGAGAACCTGCAAAAGGAGAGAGGAGCAACACCACGAAGCATTTCACAAATATTTACTGCGCTCTGAAGTCAATGATGGAAAGACAGGCTTTTCTATGAACCTGAACATTCAAGTGTTTTATTCTGGTGGCCAGCCACAGTATCACAATGAGTAATGTTCTCGTATTTGTGGTCGCAGTTTATAAATTGAATTACTTGATTAAATCCAGGCTTATTGCTTTGGATTCATTTAAGACCGTTTATTCAATGTATAACATGTGAGTACTGTTGTAATACTAGCTGATTGTGTTTTAATTGTCCTTACAAGAAGATAAATGGGAACTATCATCACCATGCTTTTAAAGAAAGCAATAAAACCCTGGACTTTCCCCCATTATTTGTTTGCTGTATACACTGTCCATCCACCGCTCATGTGTTTGTTTGTGTGTCCGTCCAAATAGCACGCCCGGGTTTTCCCAACAGTGTGGTCAGCATTTCTTGATTTATTCTAGATGGAGGAATAGTCACCTATCATTACCACTCAGCCTGTCTGCCTTCCTGTCGCTCCGCCTCTGTGGTTTCTGTGTGTGTGTGTGTGTGTGTGTGTGTGTGTGTGTGTGGTGTGTGTGTGTGTGTGTGTGTGTGTGTGTGTGGGTGTGTGTGTGTGTGTGTGCCCGCACTGCCAACACTTGTCTGTCCTACATCATCTTAAGTATCTTTGACAGCTCACCACAAGTCACTCAACATGTACGCGAGGTGCGTGTGCGTGTGTGTGAAGGTATGTGCAGCAATTAAAGAGTGCTTTCAGAAGGCTCCAGTGGAAACAAGCCAGCTCTTATTACCTGTGACGGCAAATATTGATGTTACACGTGCTTTAATGTACTAAAAAGACCGTGCGCTGCTTCATGTGTCCAAACTAAAGCATGTTTGATTGACTTCTCTGGCATAAAGTGTAGGAGGTGTCTGCAATCTGTTTTAAAGTAGGAAAACAAAGTACCAGGGCGGCCGTTTGGAGGATTTAAAGTCACTGCAGAATGAACTGATATTACATCATAAATAAAAATGAAGTCTCCTTTTTTCTCTTTTGAGCCACATAAATTTTTACGTTTGCTTTGTGAACTTTAAAAAAAAAGCACTTGCTAGGTTTCTTTGTGTATCACATTTTTAGTCCCCAACTTAAAGATATTTCTATTATTTTAATATATAACACTATAATGCACAATATTATAATAAGAAATCAAAATAAAGGCATTTTCTGTCTGCTGTTTCAGCTGTAATCTAATTTTTTACAACACTTGCCATTGGTGCATGATCACTAAGTTCATCTCACTCAGCGGCAACAGTGAGGATCTACACTGCTCTGACAACTAGGAAACTGTACAAATAGTGGAGCTGTCAGGAGGGGAATGTGTGTTCTTGTGCTTTGCTGTGGAAATGCTGCCTCACTGTGGTGCCACTGTGGAAATGATCTGTTTGCTACTGAAGGTGTGTAAAATAATTTAAAGAGTAATTCAAGAACAAGGTTATAACTGGTGAATAAAAGTAAATGAAAAACTAAAAATTTTAACCAATTAATTAAATTAAAATAAAAATGGAATAAAAAAACTGTGAGACAAAATAAACATATAAGATTGCATCATAAAAATGTAAAAACAAAGAAAATCAAGGAGGAAAGTAGAAAATTTGGCAGTGCAAAATCCGATTTGTAAGTGAATACCCCCCCCCCCCCCCCAAAAAAAAAAAAAAATCTATTTAATGTGTAAAAATTTTTTCCAAGAAATGGTACTGTATATTTATAGGTTTGAGAGTTGATTGTATGTAGCCAAAGAGAAAAGAAGACGATTGGCTCATGCTGAACTGGACTTGAAAATGAAACTGAAACTGCCGTTTTCTTTACTTTAACTATCTGGTTTATTTATGATCAAAACAGGCTACATTTAATTTTAAATGTAGAGCTCAAAGTGGTCTGTAAGGCTAATAAGGACCAAATAATCAAACTACATTGTAAGACTCAAACATGTTTTGCAGCTCACCCTGTGGGCGGTCTTTGTCCTCCAAGCTCGGGTCCTCTACCAGAGGCCTGGGAGCTTGAGGGTCCGGCGCAGTATCTTAGCTGTTCCCAGGACTGCGCTCTTCTGGACAGAGATCTTGGATGTCGTTCCAGGAATCTGCTGGAGCCACTCTCCCAGTTTGGGGGTCACTGCCCTGAGTGTTTTGATTACCACGGGGACCACTGTTACTTCATCTTCCACATCCTCTCTAGCTCTTCTCTGAGCCCTCTGTATTTATCAAGCTTCTTGTGTTCTTTCTTCTTGATGTTGACATCACTTGGTATTGCAGTGTCTATCACTACGACCTTCTTCCACTGTTTGTCCACCACTATTGTGTCCGGTTGGTTAGCCATCACAAGTTTGTCTGTCTGTATCTAGAAGTCCCACAGGATCTTAGCTGTGTTATTCTCGACCACCCTTGGGGGCGTGTCCCATTTTGACCTCGGGACTTCCAGGTCATATTTGGCACAGATGTTCCTGTATACTATGCTGGCCACTTGGTTATGGCGTTCCATGTATGCCCTGCCTGCTAGCATCTTGCACCCTGCTGTTATGGGCTGGATTGTCTCAGGGGCATCTCTGCACAGCCTGCACCTGGGGTCTTGCCTGGTGTGGTAGACCCCAGCCTCTATTGATCTTGTGCTTAGAGCTTGTTCCTGTGCTGCCATGATTAATGCTGGATTTGGGATGAAACCGTCCATGCATGGTAAGGAGCTTTCTTGTCTTGATGTCAGTGGCTTCTGTCTCCTACTTTGACCAGCTTATGATCCCAGCAGGATATCTGATGACTGGCAGGGTGTAGGTGTTGATTGTCTGGATCTTGTTCTTCCCATTCAGCTGACTCTTCAGGACATGCCTTACTCTCTGGAGGTACTTGCAGCTTTCCCATCGGCCTCTTCATGGTTCCCATTCGCCTGTGGGATTCCAAGGTACTTGTAGCTGTCTTCAGTGACTGCAATGTTACCTTCTGGAAGTGCAGTCCCCTCAAGTCTGACTACCTTCCTTCTCCTTGTTACCATTTGACTACACTTCTCCAGTCCGAATGACATTCCAATGTTATTGCTGTAGATCCTGGTGGTGTGGATCAGTGAATCGATGTCTCGTTCACTCCTGGCGTACAGCTTGATGTCATCCATGTAGAAGAGGTGGCTGGTGGTTGCTCCACTTCGTAGTCAGTATCCATAGCCTGTCTTGTTAATGACCTGGCTGAGGGGGTTCAGGCCTATGCAGAACAGTAGTGGGGACAGGGCATCTCCTTGGTAAATCCTTGGTGACTTGTACAGTTGGCTTGGAGTTGGCATAGTGTTGTTCTCCACATCCCCATTGATGGAGCCTCTTAGGGTCCTGTTGATCTTGTATAGTTCTAGGCATTTTAATAATACTGATGTGTTTTCAATTTTTTTTTTTTTGAGCAGTGCATATTAAGACATGAAAATGAGAAATAAAAATGCAAAAATTTAAATAAAGACAAATGAAAAATACAAAACAATAACAGTAATAAAGGCACAATTCAGAAAAAATCTAATTTTCAGTTGCACTTTAGTTGGTCCATCCATTCTCGTTTGCTTATCCTTTTTAGGGCCTTGTTCATGCCTATGTAAATGCTTTTTCATATGCTTTATTATACACTCAACACAGTCCTGAAAAGGCCTACTGACAGCATCAGATGAAGAACTGCTGCCATTTCTAGACCAAGAGGAAAACAGATTGCACACAGGAATATGCAACTACGTGAGCTAGTTAGCCAGTAAGGTTCCAGATTGAAATGTTTACAGCTTGAAAAGTTCATGCTAGACTGTGAGAAGTGTCTCATCTGACTTCTAAGATGGAATTCAGAAGTGCAGAAAGCTTTGAGGCAGGAAGTTTGCACAGCACAGCGTTAAGCTTTGGACTACAGCGCAGCATTTTTGACCTGAAGGAGGATCACACCGACTGGATGGCATCACACATCAGCATTTCAAACAATGTGTGTTCTAGTTTAGCTCAGAGTTGCTACTTATGATCAAGTGCAATTTAATATTTATACAATCGTGCATCAGTGTTTTATTTGTATCTGTGTCAGTGTGCATGTGTGTGTGTGTCTTTAGTTAGCACTGTGTGCAGTGTGTTTACAGTTTTCTGTAAAGAGTTGGTCAGTGCCTGAGGTCTTTATGCGGTGTAATCCCACAGCCTCTTTCTGGAAAACATGAGTAGCAGTGGAACCACTGACTCAAATTTTGGACCCTATTCTCATGACCAAGCAATTGTACAGTATCAGTTGTAGAGGGCATGGAAGGTATAAAAGGGGCAATATGAGCACATACACATTACATTACATAACACATACTGTAGCTATTTCGAGGCAGACCAAACAGTGGAGCACAGCCGTTCCCAAGATGGGCAGGGTGAGTAGAATAACATTTAGAGTTGGGATGTAGAATAGTTAATACCAAGTTATCACTTACATACCATCCCCCCAGATCATCTTCTACGAGGACAAGAACTTCCAGGGTCGCAGGTATGAATGTGACAGCGACTGCACCGACTTCCACTCCTATCTGAGTTGCTGCAACTCAGCCCGTGTGGAGAGCGGGACGTGGGTGATCTATGAGAGACCAAACTACTTGGGTTATCAGTACGTCCTGAAGAGAGGAGAGTACCCCAACTACCACAGCTGGAATGGCTTCAATGACAGAGTCAGCTCTTGCAAGATGATTCACTTTGTAAGCCATCTCAACACACTAGATGCCTCGTAGGACAAAGACACTGTGGTTAGTGGGAAAGTGGCTTACACTGGGATCCTACACAAAAATCAGGGATTTTACATTACATTGTATCTCCTTCATTTTTACATAAATAAATCTTTAAATCTGATTGGAGACATAAAGCTTGACTAAATATGATAGCAAATGACATATTTTTGCAGCGACATCAACCAAAGCCGACTTAACTGAGCCAAATTCCACTTTCTCATTGTTTATCCAATCCCACTCTCGCCTCTACCTGCTGTCTTCTTCTGTAAACACTTCACTCAGGCCACTGGAGATCCTTACAAGATCCAGCTCTACGGTAAAGCTGATTTCGCCGGTCAGGTGTTCGAAGTGAGCGAGGACTGTGCCTCTGTGCTGGAGAAGTTTCACTGGAGAGAGGTGCACTCCTGCAGGGTCCTGGGAGGCTGGTGGGTCTTCTATGAGCACCCCAACTACAAGGGCCGCCAGTACCTGCTGGAGAAAGGCGACTACCGCAGGCCTGTGGACTGGGGCGCAGTCTGCCCCACCGTGCAGTCATTCAGACGGCTAACTGAGTAACAGCAGTCCGTATTTTTAAAGCTTTTCTTTGGCTTTTGATTGGCTCATAATTGGCATCAATGCAGGTGCTATCTACCTGAAATAAAACTGGATGACGAAGCATTGAGAGGTTGTTTCATCACTGTGTGTGCGTGTCTCACAATGAATGTGCAAAGTGCAGATCATGAAGAAAAATACAAGAAGAAAATACATGTTTTTAGTATACAGTTATAAGTCTTGCTTTTATATGATTCGCTGTATACAAATCAAGTGAAACTGTAAAACAAACTTTTATTATCAGATCTTCTTGAAGGTGCTCATGATAACAGTTTCCAGTAGTTTAAAATCAAAATATTTACATTGTAACCTGCATGCCAAACTTTGTCATGCAGTAGGATGTGTGGCATGCTGCTCCCAGTCTTCCTCCTGTACGCTCACATTGAGGACTGTCCTTCATCTACGAGGCTGAGCTGAGCGGTGTGCTCCCCCCACTCCACCCCCTGCAGGTCCAGGAGGGGCTCTCGGGAATGTGACGCCATGCTGGAGGTTTGGAGAGAAGACTGGGAAAGGGAATGAGGATAAGCCTGGGATAAGAAGTGGGACTCAGACTGGGATTGGAGTGGGAAATGGGACTGAGGCCGCGCTTGTGGCTCCAATAAATCTACCAGAAGGGGAGCAGTGGATGATGGGTGGCTTGATGAAGAAAGAGAAGGGATGGAGGAGGAAGAGGAGGGATGTGGTACAACTGTGTGCTCATGAGGAGAGCTGTTGAGTGAAGGGGGAGCTGAGCGATGAGAGGCTGGGGGAGCGGTACTGGTCTGATGAGAGTGTGGAGGATTATGGAGGGAGATGGTTTGGGAAGGAGAGTAATGAAGTGGATCAAACTCTCCTTGAAACGCCTCGGTCATGCTCAGCTGTGGAGAGGGCGGTTCATGCATCGGGGTGGGTGGAGGATTTTGATCATCAGAACAGCGCACAGGTGCATGTTGGGTATTGAGGGGTGGGGCCAGAGAGCAGCTGAACGAGGACACGCTGGGGGGTGGAGTCACAGCACTGGGTGACAGCAGTGCGGACGGGTTGTGGAAGAGAGGCTTGAGAAGTCGTGTCATTTCCTGCAGCTCCTGGCTCACGATGGATACTTGACGGGAGAGGACAGACATCTGGAGGATGAGATGGAAAGATGTGTGAAAAGAAAAGAGAAGGATTACTTTTAGACATGCTAGCTTGTCCAGACAGTTGTTAAAATAAGTAAAAATAAAAGTTTAAGCTCATATAAGTACAGCATTTCTCCACAGATATGAAATTTTGTGCACTTTTAAATTAAGTACAAATCAGCTGCTCCCTTATTCACAAGGGGTCACCACAGCAGGTAGCTCTGCATGTTTGATTTAGCAGATTTTTTACACCAGATAGCCTTCCTGAGATAACCCCAGAGGGATCTGTGTCTCCTCCTGGACGTGAACCGGAGATGTTTTACTTGTTGGACAAACGTGTAAGAGACTGCACTATGAAGCCGCTCTGAAATAGCTCATAAATGCAGTCAAACATCGTTTACAACACAAATAACTGGGCTTAAAATAGCAAGAGAACATTGTTGGTACTGAATTTTCTCAAATATTCATTGGTGAATGTCATAAAGACTCTGATATGATTTGTTCATTCATTCATCCTTTCATTTACTGCCTTAATGACTCTTATTAACACAAGTTATGCAAAATTACAGCTGTAGTCTCTTTATGCCTCCAATGAATCATAAATGATAAAATAGAATAAATAATTCAGTCATAAAAAGAGCTGTTTTTCATATTGAAGTACAGAGGGTGAATTCAGTGACTCCACAGCCCGAGGAAAGAAACTGTGCTCCGTAGTGCGCTGAGCCCATGGTGTCAAAATCTACTTATTTAAAACTGTAAAACTGTAAAGTACAAAAAAAATGGTTAAATTACATTTTCAGAGTGGATTTTATTCCTAGAGTTTAGAAACACATATTAAAATACGTAGCTTATATTTTTTTTACAAACCAATCTCAAATTGGTTAAATAATTTGGTAGGCAGGTAGTTGTGACAGCCACCTTTTTTCCAGTGAGGCTGCCACAGTGGATTTGAGTTGGTACAGTTTTTAATCCCGGATGCACTCCTTCTTGGAGGATGCTAGCTTGTGTAGCGGAGGACTGAGAAATGCATTAACTACACTGTGGTGACATAATACTGCACGTGAAATGAGAATCCGGCATCTGGAGTCATGCACTGGATTGACCCCATTAATTTACACCTTCCAGCTTCTTTGTTAAAGCCACACACAAAAAAAAAAGAATGACATTTTGTGGGGCTATTTTTTTTAATTCTTTTTTGCTGAGACTCTTCTTGGAGTAATACACAAAAGCTCTGTCTGTCTGTCCTTCTACACAACCAGGAGCCGAGCAATCAAACTTGGCACACGGTTCTTATCTATATCAGATATTATGACATCATCAGGTTGCTTATCTCCGAATGGGCTAAAAGGAGCTGTTTTTAACCTTCATGCACATACAGCACTTTATGAAAGCATTGTATCATTTCCATTTAACAGCCAACAGCAAAACCAAGCCAAACAATATTGTAGCATGGGCAGGTACTTGTGCAATTTAAAATAGCAAAAACGTGACACCTTTCGCTGTTGAACCTTCTCCATCATTTTCTGGCCTCACCTCCACAGAATGATTTAGAAAACCACATCAGATTTGGTAGGCTAACAGTAAATTTTGAGATGGTCCTCAGAAGGAGCAAGTTAGACAGAGCGAAGTTAAACTCTTACAGTGAAACAAAAGTTTATGTTCTACATGGTAATGTAATAAACTCATTGACTGCAGCAGGGGTTTGCTTAAGAACACTTCTCCACGATACTATGATTAGCCTTACCTCATGTTTAAGCTTTGCAATAGTCTGCATGGTGTCATCACGGGCCCCTGTGGACACAGAAACAAACACATTCACACAACACATTCATTCTGCGTAATTTAGGACTTTAGCCGCTGTTATGTAGAGCTCAGGAATTATGTGTCTCACTCGAGTTGCCGCACTGATATTAATGAGCTGGACACAATAACAGAAACACCCATCATATAAGAGAGTATTTTTCAGCAGCAGCATAAACTATGGCCAACATGATAATATTTACAAAGAATTTCTGTGCATTCGTTTTTACCTGCTCTTCCTTTGTATGCGTTTGTTTACCTGAGGTGGCTGAATCGGGGCTGGGCAGAAAACTCTGCGTTGCACTGGGAGAAAAATCAAACCTTGGGGTTGACCTGCTGTGGTTTTCTGTCTCGATCCCATCCACAAACCTGAGGGCAGACGGGGGAGATGGTGTGAGTAAATTTCACACAAGACAGCAAGATACCAAAATTAATTCTGATCACAAATATCAGATAATTGCCAGTTACTATATTAAGCGATTCCAGAGAAAGTGGCAGCAGTTTGGGGAGTTAGTCATCTGAATGTGAGAGTTCACCCATCAAAACCTGCTGGTTAATGACACAGAAATTCCACCTGGTGGCAGCAGACTCTGCCAACAAACTACAACAGAAGGTAAACAATGACATATCCCTGCACTATAGTGCAAACTATAACTAAGCCACAGTCATACATCCAGGCAGGTACAAATGGCTTTTGCTTGTTTAAGACAACATACAAGATTCTGCATTCCTCATGTGACTTCACATTATTCATAATGTAAATAAGTCATGCATCTTATGCTGTACTGACAAACCTTATTATCATACTACATAGAACTATTTTAAAGCTTCCAGGAGCCCTTATTAAGGCACTGTCTGAAACCTTTCAATGGTTTTATATGCAGCCATCTCAACAGCAAGCACTTTCTTATCAGAGTGGAGGAGTATTAGTCTGGGGGCACGAACATGCTTAATAAAATGCCATTATTATTTCCCTATTATGTTCTAAAATATGCATGAGATTGGTGCATGAGGAAAGATCAAGCTGTGTCCTGCCCTGAGGTGCGTGCATGTGCTCAGTGAATGTTAAAGTGGCTGCAACCTGCATGACAAACCAAAATCCTTAAGCAGCAGAGATGAGTATAAATTTTATCAATGCCATGGATTTAAAGTCTATAGTTTTGTAGTTGTGTCCTTTATGGAAAAAATCACAACCCAGGGCATGAAAAATGATCAAAGTATCCCCATTCACGCGCCGTCTGTGCGAAATGCTTCAGCTCCGAAAGGAAAGTCTCCTGCATCTGTTATCTGCTGATCCTGGACCTCCATCTGCTTTGTACAAACGCCACAAAGTTCACAGACATGTCAGAGACTCACTGCACCTCTCTGAGGGTTTACAGCAACCTTATCCAGCTGTCATCAGCCAGCAGGTCAAAGGTCATGCTCAGTGTGAGCAGATGATAGAGAGAGGCTGCACACCTGCGCACTAATTACCACGCACACTCCTGTTCGCTCATATCAATACAGAGTGTGTCTGACTGTAGGCTCTCCCTCACTCACTGATCTACTATTTACTCCTGCTAGGACATTGAGTTTTTGGACACTAATGAGTCACCACCGACAGATGTAGTATTACATAACTCTAATGTGCATGCCTATTATCTCAGGAGGGAGGAAAGTACTGTTACACTGTGGAATTTTTAGCAAAATGAGGTATGAGGTGACACTTTTTTTTGTTTTAAACCATGGATTGTTTCGAGGTATTTTTGAGAGAATGGATTGAATCAAAACCAGATTTTACTTTGTGCGGACATAATGTAACAAGAAAACATGAAAGGCAGTCACCCTGTCAACGCGATATAATCGAGATGCCTTTTTTATGAACGGCAGGTAAGAGGGACGAGTCCGCACATCAAGCTTGTGACGGCTGCTTAGATACGATCTCACTTCCTGTTCGGCAGCGTCGTCCTTCCTAAAAACCAAAAATCCATCTGACAGCTTTTGTGAGGAATGGTCAGAAGATTGGCAGCGCCCATTTCAGTCAAGATTTAAAAAGAAATAATGAACCCTCTGAAGTCATTCAGTGCAAATTACACTGGACATGACAAGTTGACACGTCTCCGAAATGGGGCGTCCCATAGTATTACCAGACAGCCCCCCCCCCCCCCCCCCCCCCCCCCCCCCAAAAATCCAATTACCATGTTCTTCCTCTAAGCCTGTCGTGTTATTTATTCATCTAATTTTGGTGAGTTTCCCAGTTTGGGAGATATCAGCTGTAGAGACGTCTGCTTTCTCTTGAATATAATTAAACTAAACAGCTCTTGGCCTGCACTGAAAGGATGAAAAAGCAAAACTTCAAAAAAACTCAGCAGCGGTGTCTCCTTTCACAAATCATGACCCACTTACTCAAAAAAAAAAAAAAAGTCAACGTTGTTGCGAGCAGTTTCGAATAAGAACTATTCTTTATCTACCAAACTGCATCCACCAATCACATCACTCTGCAGAACAAAGTGTACATCTGCCCCTGAGGAGAGGCTTGTGCTTTACTGGCGACTTCTCTCAGCTGAAGCATAATATTAGATAGAGTATGTACACATCAAAAGATGGAGAGTTCCTCCTAAAACAAAGAGCGCGCACACACACACACACACACACACACACACACACACACACACACACACACACACACACACACACACACACACACACACACAAGTGTGTTTTGCTATCTTTGTGGGGAATTTCCAGTGACTTCCATTCATTTCTACAGCCTAAACCTTACCTTTACCCTTTTCCTAACCCTAACCATCACATACCTAACCCTAACCCTAACCTAAACTCAATTCATACCTTAGCCCTAACTCTGACCCCTGACCCAAAAACAGGGTTTCCCCTTGTGGGGACAAGGTTCCAGTCCCCACAAGGAGCAATTGGTCCCCACAACATAGTATATGTCAGGAAAATTGTCCCCACAAGGTATTATAAACATACGCGCACACACACACACACACACACACACACACACACACACACACACACACACACACACACACACACACACACACACAGGTTGCGTGATTTTATTCTGGGATAAGGACTCCACTATATGGAAGCTACAGTTTCTTAAATCAGTCTAAAAATCAGAATTTGCCTTTATACAAATGAGATTTCTTTCCTCTTAGATGCTAAAATCCAACCTAAAATATCCTTAAATTTGTATTTTGAGAATCTGCATAATTTTGAACTTTGCAAGACAAAAGAAAGGTGGGAAATTTTACAGACCTTTATTTTAAGAAAACTGCATGAAATGAACAGAAGCATTTTGAAAATAAAGGCACGAATACATAAAATGCACAAATGTAATTCCGTACTGTGGCTCTAATGACAGCTGGGGTGCATCACCATCCTTTCTGTGGTCTGGATCCAACCACAAAATTCCATCAACATCACAAAGGATTTTAGAGAGCATGGGAAATATACCCTGGTATGTCTAATCCAGCCTTGAATGGCCTCTATGGAAGCATCCCTATTGGCCTCCTTCATGGAAATTAAGAGATTTTCTATTGAGGATTTCTGTCATAAACCTTCCACCGCTATAATGAAAAAAATTCCACTGCTGAAGTGAGGTGCAAGGGACACGAGGGTCATAGTACCAGGTACAAATCAGAGCAGGCTGATGGAAACATTTTATCACATAATATAATCGGACTGCTTTTGTTGCTTTCTGTGTGGATGATTCACGCAACAGTGAAGGGACTTAAAGTGCAGATGCACTGCTCTGCGTGCTGGACCTCCACCATCATCTCTGAGGTCTGTTTAAACAAATGGGCCCATTTAGGGATCTGATTCATTACAGGGTTTTGTTTTTGTTTGTTTTGCTGTTTTTATTTACAGCAGGGGTAAGATGTAGTCTTTGAGTTTGCTGAAGGAACATATATTGGAGTGAATGATTTATTGGTTTTTGAATTGATAAAGCAGGCTAACATTAAGCTTCAGGAATGGTTTTTCCCAAAGTACTATTGAAAATCTGTGGCCTATCCTTTAAAGTCGAGTCTCTGCCAGGAAACCAACCAATTTAAATGAACTCTACCAATACTGCCAAGAAGAGTGGTCAAATATCCAGCCAGAACTATGCCAGAAGCTTGTTGATGACTACCAAAAGCATGTAGTCGAGGTGCAAATTGTTAAGAAAGTCATGTGCCAAAAATCACCTCCAACTGTGATCCAATGGTGGTGCTAAAGCGCTTGAATGACTGCTTCAAAATGTTTCACTCTACAGTACCATTCCACCAGACTCCAAAGATGAAGAAAAGGCAGAGACACTGTTGGTGCCTGTGCTGCTTCACTCCTCGGACCCAGTTTACTCAAAGCAATCATAAAATGATGGATGACTTTTTTCTTTACCGCTGTAATGCTGCTTTTTCCTACGTGTGTTTTTGTAAAACCGACACAGTGACACAATTTATGCTTGTGTGCACCCTCACACAGCTGAGCCAAAATAAATTGATTCCCCAAGCCCAGCGTCTGCTGCCACCTCTCCGGGGACTCCATGCAAATCAGCCTGTGGATGGTTTGTGTTTATGAATAATGTCACAAGTGACAAGCAATTGAGGCTAAATTCCCACTGAGGATTACTCACCAGTGAATGAACTCCTCCAGGCGAAGCTAATGCTAAGCACCAAGTCAATAAATCAATGAATGGCTCCCTACCGCGGGCTGAGGTCCGACTGCAGGCAGCTGAAGCTCACAACGGGGATCTGCAGGCTGGAGGGCCGGACGGGATCACTTGTGGGTCGGAAGGGCCTCGGCGGCAGCAGCGGGGAGCGGAGAGGGGAGCGGAGGGGGGAACGCAGGCCGCGGCCCAGCCTGCCAAGGGATGACATCTTGGGCAGAGGGGAGTGTTCGCCCTCGGACCCTGAGCCCTCCTCATCTTCCTTAATGGAGGGAAGCTTTTTCATGATTCCTCCGTTGCTCTCACAGTCTCCCTGACGGGGTAAAAATCGAAACAGGAGGTTACAAAATGTGATCATTATTCAACAAGACTAAAAGAAATAGTCAATTCTTCTTCTCTTTTAATCAATCGGGTTATTCTTTTTCGTTTATTCATTTAAGCTGCATTTCCACAGATCATGTGTTTTAGATTTTTTTTTAAGTGCAAACACACAATAATCTTAAAACTTTTTTTTTTATTTGAAGAATATTATGTAAGCCTGGAAGAGATACACATGTGGATCAGTGAGAAATCACAAATGGTGTCACATCACTCGCTGATCAGTTGGGGGAGCTGATGAGTTACTCAAAGACTTGCCATTCACAACGGCCACCTGCAACGGCTTTCATCTCCATTCATTTTATGTGCAGCCCCGCAAAGAAGCGTTCTCATTCAAAACCAGGCAAACACTGCAATCACTGACAGTCATCCTGCGATGAACAAACTTAGAAGTTATTCTTAAACAGAGTGTCCTGTTAAAGTTTAACTCCTGCACTCAGCATGTTGTAAGCGATAGATGTCCTGTATTAAAGGTTGCCGGTTGTATCTCCTGCACATTTATTTTTTTTTTGCATTCTTTCATGCTGCAATTCAAAGCTGATTAAAAAAACTGGCAAGCAACCCCATTTTCTCCTCTTCCTCTATTCTCCCTTGTCCTCAATTTTTCCCCTGTCACCACCACCACCACCACCACCCTCCCCTCTCCTCTGTTTGTTGTCTTCTTCATCCAGTCTTCGGCTCACGTGCCTGCTTGGTATTTTTAGATCACAGAGGTTTAATTTTAGCAGAGGTTTGCCTGGAGGGAACTAAGCGGAGAAGGGACTATTTGGAGTTTCAGTGTGTGTGTGTGTGTGTGTGTGCGCATGTTAGTATGTGAGCAGCACGTGCCATGGCACGACAGGGTAATTGGGAAGTTACTGGTGTTGGGTTTGCAGGTGTGGAGAAACAAAATGTATGTGATCTTTGCGTGAAAGGGTGCATGTATGAACACTGGACATATGGGTTGGAACGTGGCCAATAATGTGTGTGTGTGTGTGTGTGTTTTCTGGCCTGAATACCCCTCTACATCTGTCAGCAAGGACAAATATGCTGTGTTACAGTTATGTTAGTTTGTGAGAGTGCAGCATGTGTGGCTATCTGCAGTGGACTCAGAGGGCATAAATGTGTTTACACAATCACATTAGGGGGAAGACTGGCTTATGCTGAGGATATGGCAATGTTAAGTCTCCAGGAAATGAATGGAAGTAAATGTCTTCTGAAGTGCAGTGAACATGACTGTGTGTGTGTGTGTGTGCGTGCGTGCGTGTGTATTTCTTTGTGCGTTGGCACGTGAATGCAAATATCAGCAAGATTCTTCCTCCTTCTTCCCCTGCAGCTTCCCTTCATCCCGATGTTTTCTCGTCTCGTCTCCATCTGGATATTGCTCTATTTTTATCCAGCCAGGGATGACCCCACCCCTCCCACACACATCTGACAGCGCTATTTTTAGCCCCACGCTGCGCCCAGTTAAGGATGCACTGCTGCTTTCGCTGCACGTGCATATATACCCTATATGCGGGTTTGTGTGTGTAAGATGCTGACAAGTTTGGTGCAATGAGTTTGAGATTTATTTTTGTCCTTTCATGCTATATCTGGTTCCATCAGAATTCCTCACAACTGTCACAGTTTCATACATGCACACTTTTTGATGTATCAGTAAAATATAAACCTTTTGACCCAATAGGCAAAAACAAATGAAGTTCGTTGCACACACATGAATCCAGCTAAGGTCTGACTTTATATATCAGCTCAGACTCAAATGCAAGCTGAGAAGACGCCACTCACTGTATATTATATGAAAAAGCAGCCAGGAGAAGAGCTCAGAATATCTGGCCAGAAAATATTCTAGCAGATAATCTCCATCGGGCTGCTGGCTGTAACTTAAGCTTTATATTTATTTTATATAGCTTTATATTTAGTTTATAGATGAGAGACTGGTCAGTCAAGGTTCTCATTCTTTGAAGAAAGCACATGTGTCTATTATAAATTCATAAAAAACATCAAGTTTAGTTTTATTCTCCCAAGTTCACTGTCATCTGCATGGTAAAAGATAACAAGCAAATACATTTATGGTCAGATTACAGGAAATTGTCTATGGACATACACCCACCGGCCACTTTGTTAGATATGCCTTTTCAACTGCCTGTTAATGCAAATATCTAATTAGCCAATCACATGGCAGCAATTCTATACATTTAAGCATGTAGGGATGGTCAGGACAACCTGCTGAAGTTCAAAGAGATTGTTAAAATGAGGAAAAAAGGTGATTTAAGTGACTTTTCCAGCCAGATGGGCTGGTCTGAGTACTTCAGAAACTGCTGATCTACTTGGACTTTCCCATCCAGCCTTCTCTGGAGTCTACAGAGAATGATCTGAAGAAGAGAGTGGTGGCTCTCTGGGAGAAAATGCAGCAAAAAAAAAAATCACACCAGGTGCCACTCCTGTCAGCTAAGAACAAGAATCTGAAGCTACAGTTCACACAGGATCACCAAAATTTCTGCTGTAAAGTAAACAACACCTCATTTTACTCCATTCCCTTCTTGTATTAATGGATCAGGCTAGAGGTGGTGTCATGGTGTGGGGGGTATTTTCTTGGCATACTTTGGGCCCTGTGGTACCAACTGAACAAGTTTAAATACCACAGAGTTTGTGAGTATTATTGCTGACCATGTCCATCCCTTTATGACCAGAGTGTACCCATCTTCTCATGGCTGCTTCCAGCAGGATGACACAACATGCCACAAAGCTCAAATCATCTCAAACTGGCTTTTTAAACATTGCACTCAGATGGCAGTCACCAGATCTCAATCCAAGAGAGCACCTTTGGGATCTGGTGCACACTGGCAATTCACACACAGATCTGCAGCAACTGTGTGATGCTGTCATGTCAACATGGACCAAAATCTCTGAGGAATGTTTCCAGCACCTTGTTGAATCTGTGCTGCAAAAAACTGAGGCAAGAAAGGGGTCCAACCCACTACTACCAAAGTGTAACTAATGAAGTGGCCGGTGAGCGCACATGCACTATTTGCACTAATTTAATTTTTCTTGTTGACCTGCTGAAAATATGACCACGTTTATCCTGTAAAGGCTTAAAAATTTATTTCATCTTTTAAATTATTTAATTTTAGAATTTGGACCAAACTGTGGAACTACAAGAAGTTCTATTTATATTTTTTTCTTGTTAAACTATCTTTGCCCCCTTAATGTTTCTCTTGCCCCTGTGCTCATTAACAAGCTTACTCACAGTGAAAATGTGACTTAGTTATTTGTAGTGTAAGCTGGTTATTCATGCGTACACTACAGCTGAGATCCATCTGTAAACCCCTGGCATCTGAATCCTCACGTTTAGATCATGTCCTTTATCCGCTGGCTGCATCTCAAGCAGAAACCGTGGGTTCCTCCTCACTCCCGGTCCAGATGGCTAATCCTTTACAAGTGCAAAGCCATCGCTGTGGCATTGAGTAAAAATTTTGGGTGGAGGAGGTCATTGCACAACTGAGACTAAGACACAGACGAACTATTTTTGTGGCTGTTACCCTGAAATTGCCTTTGAGGCAACTGCGTACGGTGCATTTGACGCCTACAGTTACAGTAATAGTCATATAATAATATATTTAAAATGTATTATTAGCCAGAGACAGGTTTTACACTTGAACGAGTTTAGATAAAGAATGATTGTTACCATGAGTGCTTATCACCACGAAGCTGCTACTGTTAGAGACCTTTTTGATCGAGGCAGTGAAGAGTTTTTGCCCCTTGTGAAGGAGAATAAGCTTAGGTTAAGGAACACATGCAATAGGTGAATTGGTGACACTAGTACTAGTGCAGGTAATGATCTCCCTATTACCCTCCATCCTCATTCATTTCACCTGTGTTCACTTCTTTCTGTGTGTCCAACTTCCTGCCTTCTCCCTGTACTCTGTCCTCACATCTGCTTGCTTATCTCTGCTCTGCTTTTCTGCTCTTTTTCCTCATTCATGTTTTTGCTGTTTAGGATTTCTGATTTTGGATTGTGCTGAGCTTTCTGTTTCATAAGGACCCTCTAGTAGAAGAGTGGGGGTTTTTTTGGAGGGGGCATCTGCTCTGTCTCTTAAACCAGAGCATACTGGAGGGCTTATATCGCCCATCTGGCTGGATGTGGATGTGGAGAATGATCTGTGTGCTTTACCTCCATCCGCTCCTCCAACCACCAGTCACTACTGGCACCTTATTTGAGTTTATTTAGTCTTACCTCTGACTGCATTGAAGATCACTCATATCATTGCTTCAAAAACTTGACATCTAACCTAAAATTGATGTGGTGAAATGGCTGCTTGATATGAAACCCAACGTGATACAGTGACTTTCAGCAGTTGCTGTACCTCAGTGTTGTGCCCTTCCCGCAGGTTGTACGTCAGGTCATTCCTGATTTCCGTGATGAACTTCTGAGCGTAATCAGGATAGAGGCACAGCACCTCACGTAGCCCTTTGAGGCTGATGTACTGCAGGTCACAGTAGGTTAATGCCTTCACACAGGCATTGGTCTTTATAACTTCTTCCTGTGTCAGACAGTCCGAGCCAATCAAATCACCCCGACCTGGAAAGCAGAGACACAGTTGATAGTAAACAATGTGTGGGAGGTGTTACCAAAAGAGTAGGCTGGCACTTGATATAGGACTCCTTGTCATATCTGACAGGGGATGCTGTTAAATAAGCCCTCATCCACAGAAAGAGATGCACGTTATGTTTTATATTGTTAAGTTTTTTTTTTTTTTTTTTGAGTGACCGGTGGGTGTCACCAGACATCTGCTAGGTGTCACCTCAGCTAATTTGAGCAACTGAACAGGACCTTCTGACTGTGTTGGTGGCGCTAATCCTTTTTCACAGCATCAAATGACAGGCACACACAGGTGTTACTAATAACATTAATGACTCAGTTATTTTATTAGATGTGAGCCTTAATTAATGTGATTAGTAACACCTGTGTTTACTCAATGGTGTGAAAAATGTGTTAGCTGACAGATAGCATGCTTACTTTGTGTTTTATTGTTACTAACAGACAAAACTCAGGTGAGTGAAATTCTTTTATTCATATGCTATCATATTTATTCAAATTATTTTATTCATATGCTAGCACTAATTAGCAAGCATCAGGTTTACACTAAGGCTAAGGCTTGGCTTAGATAGTATTAGCATTAACGTTCCACTCTCCAGCCCAAATATTGTCACATCCAGCTCCAAAGAAATACCAAAATGGGCTGGCCACAACGCCAAACTCAAGGCTTTCAGCACAACCCAGTGAGTGATATCACAGTAGCTACGTCCATATCTGTTTATGTTATGACGTCAATCCTTATGTTGGAAACCGCTGAACCAAACTACCAAATGGTTGAGAAAGTAGGTAAAACTAGCTAATTGCTGCACATTGCAGAGTCAAGTTCTCATTCTGATGTTGCCGTACATAATATCAAACAGAAATACACATTTTACACTACAGCCATTTACTTTGATGCTCTAATTGTATTTAGCTGATTTATTGGGGACAATCCCCCCCCAAAATATTAATATGAAAGCAATTTACCATGCTACAAGTAGGATAATTCTTTCAAACCACAGGAAATAAACTATGTGTCCCATATTGCAAGGTGAGGACCTAAACGCAGACTCCAAGATAGACTGAATAACAAAAAGTGAACCTTTTATTTTGACTGATTTAACCCCTTAACTGGCAAGGGCCCGGTGACGGGCCCTTTGTAGTCCCTTTTATATGGCAGGCTAGACCCTCCCATTTTTATTGACACGTCATTCGGCCAATCATGTAACTGGCTGCACCAAATCACCTGACAAAGCTACGTGACGCCCTCTGAGTATTATTGGCTCTGGGAAACCCATTTCTTAACATGATTGGCCGAATGAGGTGTCAGTCAAAATGGGCGGGTCTAGCCTGCCATATAAATGCACTTCATTCGGCCGGCGGACCAGACGCAGCCAGTTAATAGGCTATGAAATGGGTTGTTCAGAGCCAATAATAACCAGAGGGTGTTATGTAGTTTTTGTCAGGTGATTTTTTTGCTGCCAGTTAAGGGGTTAAAGTCCAAAAGAACGCACATGCACGCACGCACGCACACACACACACACACACACTGAACTAATCCCAAGCTGGGAGACGAGGCACAGTTAGACAAAGGAAGTAAAACTAAGGACAAAGTTCAAAAGACAAAGGACTACCAAAATAAAACAGGAAGTAACAGGGAAACACCAGGCAAAGACTTGACAGGGAAAGCTAGCCTTAATCAAAATGTAAGGAATCCAATGACTCTAAGCACTAACAGAAATTGGAACGTCAAGAAACTCATACTACTAGAACAGTCATGGAAATACACAGAAATCAAGATAAGGCAGAGATTAATCAGAAAACTATGAACAAAGAAATAATCCTAAAGCCAAAAGTCTTTACAATGTTTACAGAAATAAGGAAACCTAAGAACGCCTACAACAAAACTCACAGGCCATGACAGGATGACATGTATGTTTAGACTGTGAGGTGCAAATAAACAGCCATGAATTGGAATAGAAGGTCAGCATTTTCGTCTTCTGCTTCCCCTCTTTACCACACTGCCGTCTCCTGAGCAGTAAATCTAAAGTGGCAATGCCAGACCAATTTGTGTGTATATGTGTGAGAGAGAAAGAGCAGACAGGAAAACTGTGCACCTTTTGTGCACCTCTATATGTATAAGAAAGCAACAAATACGTGCCTTTATGTGTGTTCATGTGTGCGTCTGTCTGTGCAGAGGAGAACAAGTCGTGTTTATGCATGTCCACATGCATGTGCAGGTCAGACATATTAATGAGTTTGCCATCTCTCCTCTGTAGGCAGCAGTCATTCCATTATTTACACCAGATAGCTCATTAAAATGAAAAACAGTGTTGCTAATTTGCTCTCTCCACTTCATGTGGACCTGAACTGATTCCAGTGCTGTTTGTGATTCTCTATTCTGTTTTATCCACGTTGTGCAGAATGGAAAGCGTGTCGATGTACGTGTTGTAGGACAAGACTCTGGAGAGGCTCTTATTGTGGCGGTATGACATTGACGCAGGTTGGTGAGTTCAGCTTTTTAATAAGACGCTTGTAGTGCGAGTTAAAGGTGAAATTGCTGGAATATTCTTGGTGGTGGTTTGAGGTTGTTAGCTATTTCCTGCTCTTAAGTGATGCTGCTGTCTCAGTGCTTTTCCCTTTTCTGCATTAAAATTGGTTCAAATGACTACAATCTGAAATGTGCTGAACCCGCACATTATCCTCCATATGTCAGAGCTTTTTAGCCTCTTTTAACTATTTTTTTCTGGTTTTCTGACAAGCAGCTCTCCCCTCATTTAAATACTTGCCAGCAAAACACTAATCTCGCGCTGCAACAGCTGGATGTCTGATATTATTTACATATTGTGTAAAGTGTCTGACAAGATGTCAACATGTCTGCAACTTGTTCCAACACAGCTAAGTGGAAATAATTCATCAATTCACACATTAATGTTGTTTATAGGTTTGCTTTAGGGCTTCTGGGTGCTCCCTAAACTGTCTCATCAATTCCTGGGTCACACTCCATCTTCCATCTGATGGGGTGTTCATTGTTTGCCCACAGGGACAGTTTAATATGACTGCAGTTTTATAAGCTCTGGGCTGCTCTTCTTAATTATGTTCTTCTCCATGAAAGCTGGCTATTAAATCATGAATGTCTAATATAACGACCTTAGTGTTAAACAGGCTTTTTCATCTTTGTCCACAACACTGAAGCCAGACAAAACATATTTGCTTGTTAAACAGATTAGATTAGGAAGAACAATTCTTTATCCTCCCTTTTTTCTTCCTGTCTTTGGCACCTGGTTGATTTCCCATGTGCTTTTAAGCAACCTTTATCTCATATGCCCCTCACAACTCTAAAAGTAGTTTTTCTCAATAAAAATTTCCAGCGTTTTGAAACATTATTACTTCATATGGGCAATCTTACTTTTCTTTTGATTACTCGTTGAATTTCATTTGCGTATTCTCATTAAATTTCATACTCGTGCACCAAAGTGCTCCCCCTGTTTAACTTGTTGTCTTCTGAATGCTGTGCAGCCTCAACTAAACTATTAGTTGCAAGCTAAAGCTGTCTCACCTGGATCACCTTTGGGTCATCTTTTTGTGTGAACAATTCCACTCAATTTTCAATACTCACCGCAACATAAAAGAGCGACCCTGCAACAGTAACGGCCATGACTGGACAGGTGACAGGGTTTTGATGACTGGGCTTGAGAGCAGACCTCCCACGAGGGCTATCTGGCACTTAACGCAATGATGACTGTGTGCCTTTCTCTTTGAGGTTTGCTAAACTCCATTACTCATACCAAGAAGTGACCACAGCCCTCGCACTCTGACATAAACACTGGTTTTTGAGCCCCTTTGCTGCCAGAATCTAGGAGGGCTTCTATGGTTTGGAGTCCAAGACAAAGACCTTCAAGATTCAGGTAGAAAAATGACTCCTAGAAACTGCAGGCCTAGCACAAGGCTTGATCCTCAGAGACTTACTTACCTTAGAAGCATGGGCACTGATGTACTTACCGATACTCTTTACCTGGTTCTTGGAAAGTCACTCAAAAGCAGGATGGATGGTTGGAGACCTCCCACGCATAGTATTCAGCCATCAAAATCGGTGCTGTCCATGGTGCTAAACTTCAGCAGCATGACATGGAGTTCTTTTTGTTTTTACTTATTTTGTATTCTATATTCTCATGGTTTATTTATTTAATTAGCAGTAATAAATTGATAGCAGTGCATTGCCATAAACTACTACTATACTATACCAAAAATTATAGGAGACCTGTTATGCCCATATCCAGTTCCATATTTTTATTCTAGGATGCTACAGTACCTTTGCATGATTCACTTCACAATTATTCTCTGTCTTATATACTGGGTGATGGTGCAGTGCCTCAGTTCATCCACTATCTAAAAACTGTCAAAACCCCTTTAGCGCCTAACAAACAGGAGGTTTGAACAGCAGGTGGGATGACCATAGAGATGACCATATTCAAGATTAACCCTCTCTGCGACATCAGTCAGTGTTAAGAGTATAAAAAAAACTGTCTGAAACTCAGCGTTTCCACACTCGTGAACTGAACTTTTTGGTCCACAGAGATAACTCGTACGTACATTGAACTCATCATTTTAAATTTTGGTCATGTTTAATATGAGCATCCCCAATTATAATAGTTAATAGAGACTCAGAGATGTTATAATCAGCCGTGTAATTAGCTCAGATGATTTTGTTTTTCTTTACCCAAAATAGCCAGCACAGTGTTGTCCTTCAGTACTTCCATGGAGCCAGAGCACACAAAGTAGATCGCCTGGAGCGCGTCACCCTGGCGGATGAGGAACTCCCCCGGAGCGCAAAATGAGGTCTTGATGATCAGAGAGAGGGAGCGCAGACATCCCCTGCTGGCCGATTCAAAGAGGGGCAGCTGCAGCAGCTCTTTATTCAGGTGCATCGCGATGTCGGCCCTGAGCTCATCCGGGAAGTCCTTCAGCAGCTGAAGATGGAACAAGAATATGGCTCAGTCTCTGCCTTAGCTTCTGTTGCTTTTAAAGGCTTCTCTCTTTTCTTTGCCATCCTCTGAATGTAACTGTGTGGGAAGGTGAAGGTAGCAGCCCAAATAAAACCTTTTCACTTTCCCACATAGTCACAAGCGGCTGATGCATGCATGTCCAGCAAAAAGTTTAAAGGCTTAAGATACTTTTGCACATTTACTCACTCGTGCAATCTCACTCAACACTAAAGGGAAAGCCTGACCTTCTATAATGTGGGAAAGGGGGAAACTTTGGAAGGGGAAAGTTGTGGATAGTCACCTCAAAGTAAGAGTGTCTGTCCTCCATGATGTTATTTCTTAAAAACGGATTATCTAGATTTAAAACCAACTGGTGGCAAAACACACCAGGAGTGAGTTTAGTGTCTGTGAGGCCATTAATCCGTTAAATTAAGATGGCTGCTCCAGCGTGATAGAAACCAAACAAAACCCAAATCCTCTCAATGACTAGGAGCCGTGTTTTATTTATTTATTAACTTTTTTTTTTTTTTTTTTAGTCCACCCGGAGGACAAGTCACCTCATTTGCACTTTCAGTCCACTTTATCCCGCTGTGGCTAACAAGGTCAATCCAAGCTACAGAGGTCACACGTCTGTATCAGAAAGTTAAAGGAACAGTCTCACATTTTTTTCCATTTAGAATTGACTGAAATAGCTGCAAAAAGTTTATTTTTTGTTTTTTTTTGCTTTAGGAAAGCAGTGCCTAAGCTCTTTCAGGTAACACTGGTTTCTACACTGCTCTAGCAAACCAGATAATTAAATATCAAGACAAACGTCCTCTTTCCTACCTCACTGACATCAATTCCGTTGTTGACAGACCAGGTCGTCTGGAAACACTCCATCATGCGCTGCTCCAGCGCCTTGGGTAACCTGTGCACACGAATAAAGTCCTTCAAGTCCTTGGTGCGGGTGTGGTAGAGGGAGCGGCGTGAGTACATCCTCTGGATGATGGCGGTCACGTTACCAAACACCACGGCATGCATTAATGCTGCAAACAAGACAGATTAAGAACTGATAAGAGCATGTCTAGGTTGAAATGTGCAGTTTAAGTTTTAAATAACTTGGAATTACCAGCCCAAAGTAGCATTTTCTTATATCATGATTTTGTTTTCTTTCTACTCAACACTGTAAAAAAAAAAAAACATCTGTAAAAATTCAATGTACTGTTTTGAAATAAAGGAATTTTCCAGATAATTTTTTTTTCCAGATTTTTTTCCCCATAAACACATTGAATTTACAGAATTTGCCATTTGCAGAAAAAACAGATAATGTACTGGCAGAAAATTACCAGTACGCTTCTTGCTTTTCCTGTTTTACAGATTTTTTTTTAACAGTGATTTGACGTTGAGGTTTTGCCCACCTCCAATTAGCATGGTGCAGATGGAGAAGATCTTCTCGGAGTCCGTGTTGGCTGAAACGTTGCCAAAGCCCACGCTGGTGAGACTGCTCAGGGCGAAGTACAGTGATGTCACATAGGAGCTCCTGACAGACGGGCCGCCGCTCAGTGTCATCCCTGAGCCGTTCGGTGCTCTCACTCTTGTCTTGCTGCCATTCCACTGGCCTGAATCCAACATGCTCGCCCCGTTCAGTGGCTCCAAACCTGAGCCATTCCACTGGCTGTAATTGCTTAGTCCTGCTGTCACAGTGTCTTGAGGCAATTCAGAGACTCCCAGCAGGGAGGTCAGCGGTGCCATAAAGTATGGCGTTCCCAAGCGTTTGGCCAGTTCATGGAGCCAGCCTGGTGGGGGAAGTGGGACAGTCCAGAAGAGTTTGTCAGTTTAATGAGAGTGCATCCATGTTTGTTTGATGACCTTTACTAGAAGGCTTCATTAGCAGTGGTAACAAGGCTGGAAGGGTAGAGTCATTCCTTCAGTTTTGGTGTATGTGTATTTGGGAGGCGTACAGAGCAGACACTGAATGCAAGCATATCAGATAATGTCAGCTTGTATTTATGCACAGTGCAAATAATATGTCTCATTTTCTAGTTTGTCAGCTCATGACCAGAAGTCAAAGTCTCTTAGGAATTAATTACATCATAAGGCACTCAGTCCTAATATTTTCTTTATGCTGTTTTTACTCTTGTCCACAGCAGTGGACATCATTTATATAAGCAGAATTTTATAAGCAGAGCTCATTCTATGAAGTTGATTCAATATAAGAAAATGTCAGAACCCTAACTGGTATTAAAACAGTTAAAACAATCCAGTGGTGGACAATGTTGCTATAACACATTCCTACAATGGTTAAAATTTTTTACGTACTTTCATTTCAGTCACAGTGCAAAATAGATACAAAAATGGACAAAAGTCAAGTTACCAGGAAGAATTCTTGAGTTAAGCTGAAAAAATGTTGGTGTGATGAGATTATAATTGTTCCACGCTACCAACAGTTCTTTAGTTAAGAATTCTGGACAGTTGTCTGCCTGTCTTTACATGTGGGACAATATTGTCCTGAATTTTGGAACTAATTTTTGTAGAACCCAGAAGATGCCAACCCCCTTAACAAGTACTGGCCTGGTTACGTTTCTGCGTTAGAAGATCTCCAACACCACTGGCTGAAATGCAGCCCCAAACCATGACGGAGCCTCCATCGTGTTTTCCCAATGGCTGTATATACTCACTATTGTACCTCTCTCCTGACTGCGTCCATACATTTTGAGACAGAAACTTCAAATTTGGATCCATTACTCTGTCAGACCTGCTGCCACTGATTTTCAGTCCAGTTCTTGTAATTTGGCATACCTCAGCCTTTTCTCCCTGTCTGAATGGCTTCCTGACAGCCACCCTTCCACTGAGACCATTTCTGATGAGGCTTCAGTGAACAGTAAACGGATCAACTGAAGGTCCAGATGCATCTCTCAGGTCCTGTCAGGGCTTTGGTGACCTGACTTTAAGATACTATTCATTTGTTATAGATAGTTTTTTAGGCCTGCCACACTGCCCACCATGCTGAAATATGCCAAGTTTTCAGTCAATAACTCTTTGGAAAACACCTTGTTGGTGCAAAAATGCTATTTTATGCCTGTCAAACTGTGTTATCATTGGCAGCTTTTGTAGATTGAACTAAAGACATGGGAACAAATTATGTGTTTTGTGACAGGCTGCTATTTAGTGCCTGAAGACACATTTTAAAATTTGTGCTTGGATAAGTTGTCGGTTATGTGTACATACAACACTGATTCATCCCATGAGTTAAGTGCCTTTTTAAGTCTTAAGTAGCTTAACAAATAAACAAAATATTTCTCTAAAAAATGTCGGATACAAGGACTGGACTGAAACTGAGTGAAAAGTAGTCAATGTCAGAAAAAAGCCTGGAGAACTGCTGCTGAAGGCCACTTTAAATATTACAGGAAAGTCTGGATGGAAACAAAATATGCTCCTCACATCCGGCCTTTTCTTCTTTCCTGTTAAGTCTCTATCAGAACATGGCAATTTCTAATGTAAAACACAGCTTTTTGTCTGAGTTGTAGCAACACAGGACCTGACTTGTGTCATGGTACATAAATAAGCTGGTAAGAGGGCTTTTAAACCTCATGCAGGCAACACTCATTAAGCTTGACTAGTGGAGAACAAGCCAACTCATCGGGAGCAATTTGTGCTAGCTCAATTACAACCCTGTGATAAATGGCTGATCCACTTCTCCACCTTAACTCACCCCATGTGTACATTTGGACCCATGTGCATCCATGAAGCAGAGAAAACTATACATTTTTGACCACAGTTCACCTTCATCCTTCCTCGCTAGTCTCGTGTCTCATTCCGCTTTGTTGCGTTAAATCACTTGAACAGGATAAACACCAGCACCCCATGCACCTCGCAGTATTGTTGTTGTTTGGCACCGGTGAGCGCAGTAGGAGGGGAAACAGATCACCATAATTAGAAGTGTTTTCTCAGTGAAAGGACACACATACAAGCTGCACATAAAAGTGTGCCTTCGTGCTTTGCTCTGGAGCAGTTAAAATGATACGCACAATCTTGGTTTGGGTCTTTGTCCTTGGTGTTAAGCACAATATGTGTATTTTCAGTTATAAATGCTTAAATTGCGACAAATTGCAGCATTTTTGAATCCTTTTCACTATCAGAGCCTTCAACAGCCCCATCGTTTTGATTATTTTCTCCCCATCAAATAAATCCACTCAAATCTTTAAAGGAAACTGTAATACACACATAGACACAAACCTATATCCCAGGAGGTGACACTATTACTTTCAATCTCGCTGCGTCCGATGAAGTACCAGACGCAGGCCATCCAGTGGGCCAGCAGTGCAAACGTGGACATGAGCAGCGTGAGGACCACAGCGCTGTACTGGGAGTATCGATCCAGCTTCTGCAGGAGGCGTAAAAGGCGTAGCAGGCGCACCGTCTTCAGCATGTGAACGCCAAAGTTCTGGGAGTTAGAGACAAGAGGGAAAGTGAACACTTGTAACATGAAACATGACAAGTGGAGCTCATTAGGATGGGATTAGTTACTCTTGGATAGGTAGAGCAGAATATTTACTGCGACTTAAAATAGAAATAGTCAGGTTTAATCTTTTCACATCTGGAGCTGGGGAAGGTTAGTAATTAGAAGTACCCGTGCACACTGACAGTCTTAATCAGTCACCTTGATGGTGAGCTATGTTGCTGAGGGACCTGGTGCACAAACCTATTTACGGCGTGGAAAAACAGCCAAAAAATGTCTCAGTAGCCTTGGAACACAGATTAAGTTAAAATAACCCAAGACACCATATTTAACTTGGAGTAAATTCACAGTTAGAACAAATTCAGCTGCAGTAGGCAGAGAAAAATCCAACTGATGTTATCATACTTTACTGAAATGTGCTAAAGCACAAATTTACCTCATCAAACATGTTCACTTTATTGATTTTTTCCATTCTGTGCAATTCCTTCCTCATTTCAGTGCCTAATTAGTAGCCCGTTCACTGAAGCAGCCCTGGTTTCAGCAGAGCTGATGATGGATTACACCACACAGAGACAAGAATTCATTCTGGAAACCTGGACGTGATTCATATTCAGGAAAGAATAAACAGGTATACAATTACTCTGCTTCCCCCTTTTCTAATCATAGGTGAAAATGCTGCAAAATATTATTTAAAACAAATAGCTGCAGCACATAACAATACCACCCCCACCCCCCCAACCCCAACCCCATGCCACGCTTATCACACACTGTATGCAGATCTGGCTTTACACAAACAAATAAGACAAATAAGGCCTCAGCAGCTGTGATAACATCCAGCTTCACAGGAACTGTAACTGCAGTGTTTCACCTTTTTTTTAACAGGAGCCTATTATGATTATTTCCACCTCATTTTTTTTTTATTCTGGGACTTTGCTAAAGTGGGTTTGCATGATTCACAGTTCTATAATTAAAAAAAAGCCATAAAACACTTTTTTGTGTATATGTTTTATGTTTTTACCTGCTTACTTCATCCACTTGGCTCCTGTCTCTTTAAAGCTTCCCCAACCCACCCCCACACTCCCAAAACACCCACTTTCTTCTATGCATGTATTTAGCAAGTTTTGGTAAATGGCTGACAATTTACAATGAACTCTACTTGTCCCATCAGGACTTTGACTTTCTATTCAGAAGAACAAGCGATTAATCACATAACTGGAGCCAAAGCTGAGGAATCTTTAAAGAAATACCAGAAGTCTTTTCCCGTATAGCAGGGGTTGCGTAACTTTTTGCAACCCCTGAAAATACAGACATATTTATTCCTGAGAAACAGCAGAACAGTAGTGTGGACATGAGTTGTGAGTAAAAAGAATGCTTTATAAAAAGCAGTAAAAAAAAAAAAGCAAGTATTAGACTAATGTTAAAGAACTTTTTGTGGAATCAGAGCAATTTCGCCATCCTGTGATCCTTTAGATTTCTCTTTAGTGTGGCATCATGAGCCAGTAGACAGAGTCTACACTGAGCATCATCTGGCTAATCTACTTGTCTCAAACTGTAATTTGTCCTCAGTGTACTCATTTATCAACTTAATTGCCAGTTACCTAATAATGAGTTCTTGCTGATGCTAACGTGCTCTGTTTTCCTCCCTTGTAGCTACCGCTGCAAAAAAAAAAAAAAAAAATTGCATAGGAAGAGCAACAGTTCAACGAAATAAAGAAGACAAAATTGTCAGTTAGTCCCATTTCAGATGCAAAGCGCTCTGTGCTAGAGTTTTTGTGAGTTTAAGTGCAGGTGTTGTTGTCTTGGTGACCACTGTGCGTTTGCAGGCTCTTTAATGGTCTTATTAAATCAGTGGTGAAAGAGAGCTGAACAGCAGGAGACTTCTATTGATAAAAGAACGAGGTCTGTTACTTCTAGCAGGGCGCTGAGAGCCTCTACCTTCACATCACACACACACAAACGCACATAAGTCATACCTAAAGACATACAAAAGTGCATGCAACAGTAAAGCATGCAGGATTTTTGCAGTTTCCCTCCATTCATTGTGTAGCCAACTAAAAATCATTGCTGCAGACTCACCACACTGATATTGAAGGCATAGAGCAGGTCAAAGGGCAGGGCGGCAATCAGATCCACAGCCAGCCAGGACGTGACGTAGTGAATACATATGGATCGGGCATCGTAGACCACCTGACCAGATGTGCTCACATAAGTTGTTCGGAAGTTCAACACAATATCTAGAACAAAGCACATGAAAGTCATCACAAGGTTGGGATGCTGTAATAGTGTGCCAACCCTTAAAGTCTAATGGGCTCTCTAAACTGTATAATCAAAGTCACTTTCTTACATAAAGCAACAATTTGTCCATTCTGTAACTTTTATTTGTCGTTTTTAAGAACTGCAGATGAGAAAATTGATCCTGCAGTCATGTCTGTAGCAGAAATATGTCAGAACCCAGGACTGAGCTAACCCTGCCAGCACCTGTAAATCAAACAGCTAAACAAATCATATGTTTCCTGTTTGGCAAAAAAAGAAGCTCCCCCTTTTTTAATGCAACTTTTGAACAGGGGTAGACTCGCTGTTTTCTTCTGTTTAAAGTCTTTACACTAACCAGCTGCGGGCTGTAGCTGTACACTGACATGAGACTGGCACCAATTTTCTGAGTTTACTCCCACCAAAAACCTGCATTAAAGAGATGAGCTAAATCCCGTGGACATAGCTGAATAGAAGCCTACATGAGTTACTAATATGAGCTCCTGGTGGCTTTTAAAGCAGTCTGATCTTACAAGTTCCACTTCCAGACTGACCCAGATTACCTAAATACAAACTGTATTCATGTTTTGCTACAAATGGAACAAAACAGAGGCCTGGATGACCCGGTTAGTGCAGCTGTGATGGGAAATGTGGAGTCACATGGACACTAATAGCCCCTTTTGACTGAAAGGCCTTTTTGAGGGCTGAGGACAGTGGGTATTATTTGTTGCGTAGACTGTTCGACACAAATATGTGATCTGGGCCTTTGTAAATAAAAGTGTGTTAGTTCTATATGGATACTTTATAATGTACACTTTCAGGCACATATTATTGGCCCTGTTTAATTCATTTAAACAGATGTTTCCTGCAGAGAGCTGAAGGTCTCTGTAAAAGTAAAGACAAGCCAGCATTTAAAAAAAAAATAGGGTTCCTTTAATAAGCCTTCCTTAAGTTGACTTAGTGGACCTGTTTGCCAGAGGGGAGGCAAAAGGTTTACACAGAGAGGAAGTGGGAACTGTTAAGGAGCGTCAAGTGGCATATAGCTCATATCCATCACAAGAACTCGTGGGGCAGTGTTATACAAAGTGCATCTAAATGGACCAATTAAGATAGAAAAGCTAGTTATTTTTAAGCATGATGTTGTAGCGGGAGCATCTTAAAGCAGGCTTACCAATGATAAAAAGTATCTCCACCAAGATATCGCTGACACTCGGAGGGTTTCGAGCCGCCGAGGCGCCGTCCTCTCGTATCTCCACAGCAGTGAAGCAAACATTATAGGGAACGGTGATGGCCACGTAAAAAGTGGCCAGCAAGATCAGCCAATCCCAGCCGGCCTTGAACGCACCATAGTGAAGGAGGATGAAACGGGATTTTTGGACGTCAGCCACCTTATACTCAGGGACCGGGTTTGCATTGGCTCCAAGTACACTCTTGATGTGGTGCACATAAAAACACACACACAGTAGAATTAATGAGCATGAATTAACAATATTAGCATTACCTATTTGCCAAGTTAACAATGGGGGGCTTTTCATCTCCACTAAATATTTCATCTTTAGCTCTAGATGTGAAATATAATTTATGGTTCCCCTGGATTGGTGTGACTGAGACTTAAACTGGCCAAACTGAAAACGAATGGACATTCCTGCTGTTCCTCGCACGCTGAAGGCAGCTTTGCATTCTTTATCTCGTTCAAGGTTGCCTGAATTTACAAGTGTTCATCTTTGTGAATTAGAATGCAGGTCACAGTCGCTTTGCTTGCATTTATAGTGCAAACAAAGCTCTTGAAACCATGACAACCCCCTTAATCAGTAAATGCCAGTAAAATCCTGACACCTTATATTCTTCCTCTTCAGCAGCACTCTCCTGGAGGCTGCAGTGGTCCCTACAGGGCCAAAGTGTTGAGCAGAGCAAACAGCGCGCTGATGACACTGCTACTTTTCGCCTTAATAAAGCCTTACTTGGGTAGTACACGAAAGGCCATCATGGGGTATTTATATTTGAAAAGGTTCATCCTCTGAGGAGCAGGAGTTGTTTGTCAATTACAAAAACCCCATCTGTATAGGTTCTCAGTCATGCAGGTCATGGTAGTCTCTGGAGCCTGAAAAAAGGTGACTGGACTTCTTTAAGTTTCTTGAAAATGTTTCACCTCTCATCCGAAAAGCGTCTTCAATCTTCAAGAAACTTAAAGAAGTCCAGTCGCCTTTTTTTCAAACTCCAGAGATTTACTGTCGATGATTTAAACTCCACACAAAACATCACATCTCACATTGTTGATCTTCAGCTTGCTCTTGGTTTTGTCCTGTTTCTGCAGGTGTCCCGACAGCTGGTAGAGGACAGCCCGACTGCGCCGGCGCTCCATGTTACAGCCTGGGGGGCGGCTGATCTGGCAGATCTCCAGACCAGTTTCCTCATCTGAAAACAAGGGCGCATCACAGGAGAACAAAGCACAAATGTGGCAGAAACTCTCCACGTGCTAACCTGCACTCTGAATCTAAAAAGGGGACAGGTGGCAAATGAGAGAAAGCTTGAGGATGACTGCTGCCTGGTTTACTTGAACATTACAGAAGTAGTTCCCAGTAGTTATGGAAAGGCATAATCTAAATGTATGAGGCGATGTAAAGTATTACACACTCTGCGAGGTGATGATGGCATTAGGTTAGTGAAGCGATACTGTACATTTACTCCTACAGCTGCAGTGCATCATGTTAGCGCACTGAATGTGTTGCTGCGGAGCTGGTGATGTCTTTACATCCCTCAATCAAACATATAGAAAATCAGCTTTTATGCAAGCTGATGCAAAGCAAACAAACCCGGACTATCTGGTGATAGATTCATTTGAAATTTAGGTGTCCACTTTGGAGACCTTCTCTCATTTCGGACCTTCTCAGAAAAACAAGCAAAGTAGCACACGGAGATCGTGTTGTGTGCTTTAAATCCCACAGAGTAACACTTGGTTTGCCACTTGGGAAAGCAGGACAACCCAAAACACACTGGCTCAGGAAGTTTAGGGGCTGTTTGCACACTGTCTGGCCCTTTGGTACTGATTTCTTGCAATCATCAGTCTCTTCCTGATTGGCTGATGCCTCAGCCATGACTCAGTGTGGTGTTTCAGAATTCTTGCTGATTTGGCTGACTTTCTGTCAGAAGCTGTACCGATTCATTCATAAAACTCCTTCAGATCTTCAGGTAGACGGCTGCAGCAGTTCAGTTCATCTGCTTTGCCTGAACAGCTAGCAGTGGCTACGCTGATTAGCTGCGTTATTTGCAGTGCATCATGTGCAGCGCGTGCACTTCATTGTATGCTCGCATTATGTTCTTTAGATGCAAAGTGCATTTGTTCAGTGAATATCAGCTAGTGCATTCATGCGCAAAACACTGCGCTTATGTGTTTTATAAGTTCATGCACAATACTGCAAAAGAGGTCATTTTTACTTTACTTCCTGTCTCATAAGGAATAATATGGGAATCTTACTGTATGTTTCAAGTGACTTACACTTTACTTAATCTTACTTTTAAATGCGTAGCAGCTGATCAGTTCTTGAAGCGGCGATAGGTAAGTATGTTGTGAGACTGCTGCTCTTTAATGTCTGCCTAACGCTTGGTCATTTCATGTGAATTAGAGAGGAAGTGGATGACGCCTCACTTTTGTTTTCATGCTTATCTCACCAATGTCAGAGTCATTGCCATGGTCCTGGTCCTTGTTTTCTGTGATGTCCTTATGGGAGACCAGGAACAGAACCACCTCGCCCTTCTCGTTCTTGATGGGAACAATGTCCAACAGACACCAGAACTTGGAACCTTTTCAAAGAAAAGAAATCAGAATACAAACATAGTTTGATTTATTGCAATAAACATAATTTCATTTGTCAGTGTGTTCCAGCAATCAAGTCTTACCACTCTTCTTGTACAGAATGATTTCAGTCTTAAACTCTCGGCGTTCATCCAGAGCTTTTTGCATCTGCACGGTGAGGGGGTCACTGGTCTCGCTCCCATACAGGAAGTGACACATGCAGCTCTTCTGCATCAGCTCGCCGCGGGCAAAGCCAGTCAGTTCGCAGAAACCATCGGAGCAGTAGACAATGGGGTACAGACACTGGACCTGAGCGTTCCCCAGGACGAAGTTACTGTCTGAGTGGAGGAAAGATGGGAATGTAATGGAGGGAAGACGCAAGGGAGGAAAAGGGAGAATCATAATGAGGGTGAGAGCATACGAAAGTTGGAGAGCAGTTAGAGGACCAAAAAAAAGCACCCACAAAGCTCAAGATGTTCTCCCTTGTCATTAAATGCTAGTAAAACACTTAATTACTATCAAACTACAGCATAAACCTGCTGAAGCTGCGAGCTGTGCCTTTAAGGATGAGTCTTGCTGTACATCCTGTGGCATTTATGCACCATGGTTTGGGGTCAGCACCTGCAGGTTCACCAAGATTATTCAAAGGATATTACATTAAAATTTCATTCACGGCTGTCTTTTTTATTCAGTGCTCACTCTCACTGTGTGTTTGGCTCTAAAAGGCTTCTTCTCACTTTGAAGCGCTGTCCTCGGGGAGAATTTAACTTGCCCGCTGCTTTTCAATGAACTTCAAAAAATAATCATCTCCTTTTCTTTGTTCGTCTTCTGCACCCTGCACCTCTCCTGCATTCTAATATTTTTTTGCATGTTCAGTTGTTTTGTTTTTTTAATCACATATTCTATGATTTTATGCCGCATCATTAAACCTTACTTAACCGTTCAATAGTGCTTAGTCGTGTCAGACTGACATCACAACAGGAATTTCGTTGTGTCAGCCTGGAGCTGTAGTTAATATTGTTTTCTGCGTAGAAATCACTGTGTTAGTTTGAAATCACCCCTTTGCAATTTTTTCATATTAATATATTTATTTATTTTTATGTGCATTGCCCAAAATGTGAGGTGTCTGCCCCCTGTCATCTTTATGCTATCTATGGGAGGTTACATTTTTTATTAAAAAAGTTAACATTTTAAATTTTGGAGGAAAGTTTTAGCTGTTATAATATCATAAAATATAGTTAGCTAACTGTTAACCAATTAGCCATGTCAGAAACATGCTAGCACGTCCAATTCTCCAAGCTAAATAATATTTTAATAGTTAGCATGCCCTCAGTTACTAAATTAATTCTGTTTAATATATTTTTTCTATTCATTCTAATAACAATGTACTGAAAAATAAACTGGGAGCTTGAAATTCCTCATAAAATGTTATTCGGTGTTGTTAATGTGAATTTGTCCAGCTGCTAGTGAGGCCAGGAGCTTTAATGTATAAAGTTGTGTATCAGCTAGAAGAGGCAAAGAAAGTGCTGATTGTACTGGTACTATTTCAAATGAGTATATAATCCGATATTGATTTTTAGTATTAAGTATAATTTTTTGATAACCCTAGGCATGGTTGTTAGTCTTCTGGGATTTTCCCACACGACCATTTCCCACCACAGAGAACCATCTGACAAGAGAAAATATCCAGTGAGCAGCAGTTCTGTGGCCTTGTTTATGTCAGAGGAGGAGGACTGCTTCAAGGTGATAGGAAGGCAGCAGTAACTCAAATAACCAGTCATTACAAGTAAGCTATGCAGAAGAGCATCTCTGAATGCACAAACTTCCGAACCTGGAAGAAAATGGTCTGCAGCAGCAGAAGACCACACAGGGTGTCACTCCTGTCAGCTAAAAACAGGTAACTGAGGCTACAATTTGCACAGGCTCAACAAAACTGGACAGCAGAAGATTGGAAAAATGTTGCCTGGTCAGACGGTAGGGTCAGAATTTGCTTTGTATCAACAGCTCAGGCTGGTGCTGGTGGTTTAATGCTGTGGAGGATACTTTCTTGGCGCTCTCTGGGCCCCTTGCCACCAACTGAGCTTTGTTTAAACATCACAGCCTAGCTGAGTGTTGTTGCTGATGACTGTCCATCCCAGTGCCCCCATCTTCTGATGGCTGCATGTTATTGTTGTTATTGTTGTTGTTGTTTTCACTTTTATCTTTTGTGTTTTGATGTCCAAAGAATTTTAGAACAGATTTGTTTCTTATCTGTTATTATTATTTTTGAGAAATTGGCCACAAATTGAGATGGACTTAATAAAAATATTTCAATCTACTGTTGAAATTATGAAATGCATCTGAAATCTAAAAAAAAAAAAAAAAAAAAAAATGCATGTAAGCATACGTAACTTAACTAGCAGGCTATGATGTAAGCCAGAGCTTTGACAGTTCAAGTTATGGGGACGCCCTTGAATAATTCATTATGAGATATTGAGTTAGGTGTGATAACTGACTCATACGCTCAAGACATTCATTCCATTGAGATCATTAAAGTCCATGCATAAATGAATCTGGAGGACTGGGGCAACCTCTTTGAAGAATGTGAGCAATACAGGATGAGAAAGCATGAGAGCAAATGATTGAATGAGAGGAGCAGGAATAGATGAATCAATAGAAGAGGAGTAAAGGAGATTACACGAAGAACAGGGGACAATGAAATTTATAATTTGAACTTTAATAAAGCATGTCCAGTGTAAATGCTCTTGCTAGACCTTGAAGCATAGCTCAGACCTAAAAACAAACTGCCTTTCAGCGCTGGAGGCTCACAGAAAGTCACATACTTCTCTGAAGCAGTACATTGACGTTGCAAATCAGAATAATTAACTGACAAAAAATATACATTCATAATGTGTCGTTTTATATTTATGGCTCAAAAAATTAGATTTACAGTTATGTAGTAATGGGGAAAAATAAATTTTCCTGTGAAAAACTTAGGACACCTTTGCTGTGTCCATAGGAATTAAGAGGGTGAGTAGCAGCTAGTTGCTGCTAATCAGTTGCACCTTTTAACTGATCATCAGCAAGTGTGAGCACCTCTAAAAAAGCAGAGGTTTTGGCAGTTTGCTGGTCTGGAGAATTCATGTGTGTGTTAACACAATGCCAGTCGTCTCAGGAGTGGACACCCCAGTAAAATTCTTCCAAAGGTCAGACCATGCAATGCTCAATGCACTCTACAGGCCTCAGTTAGCAGGTTAAATGCTAAAGTTCATGACAGCACAATTAGAAAAAGACTGAACAAGGTATGACTTGTTTGGAAGGGCTGCCAGGAGAAAGCCTCTTCTTTCTAAAAAGAACATGGCAGCACAGCTCAGGTTTGCAAAACTACATCTGAACTAACCACAAGACTTCTAGAATAATGTCCTTTGGACGGAGACCAAAGTGGCGATGTTTGGCCATAATGCACAGCACCACATGTGGTGAAAACCAGACATAGCATATCAGCACATCACCTCATACCAGCTGTCAGCACGGTGGTGGAGGGGTGATGATTTTGGCTTGTTTTGTAGCCACAGGACCTGAGCACCTTGGGGTTATTTAGTCAACCATGAACTCCTTTGTATACCAAAGTATTCTAGAGTCAAATGTGAAGCCATCTGTTTGGCAGCTTGGTCAAAACAGGACAATGATACACAGCAGGAAATCTCCAACAAAATAGCTGAAAAAAAATCAAGGTGTAGGAATGATCCAATCAAAGTCCAGACTTAACCTGATTAAAATGCTGTGATGGGACTGAAATTCCAATTTTCATTTGCTAGGTGGTTGGCAGCGGGCAATACACAGTTTTCCCTAGCGACCTGTAAACTCTCATCTAACTCATGGTAAAACAGTGAATGTCAAAAGTACCAGTCAGAAGTTTTGACTGGTACTGTATATTTCCCTAAACATTGGCAATTCTTTTAAAGAGCATTTTTTTTATGATTGCTAGGAGGCAAAGCTGTATAAGCTCTGGGTACCAACTGAAAGAAAAAGGATTGTGGCGTACAGGCATTCATCCATTTCTTTTATTTCCACCACCTACAAAACAAACAACATAAGTAAATGAATTCAAACATTATTTTCACTTATCTATCCATCATGGCCATTATGTCTCTGCAGTATGTAGGAGGAAATGTATGTCTCTGTATAAAGGCCATACGGTGCCAGTGACTGCAGAGGGAGTCCATATCAATCAGGGAATTATAATTTTGTGGCTGAGGACAGCTGTGAGGCCTTTGAAAGCCTGTTTTTGCTGATTGTTTTAGCTCTATCACCCTTTCATAGGATCTCAGAAAATGCCAACATGGCAGCATCACATTCTGAGCACCTGTTTTTTTTTTTTTTTTTTTTTTTTTTCCTCCAAACAGCAGACCACAGTCGAGTTCGAGCTGTAATGAGCGTGGAGCCGTATTACTCAAACAATGCCAGGTGGATTGGTACTGACAACAGTGGAGCTGATGCCGTCTCCTTCTTGTCAGTTTTTACCAGGTGTGCTACTGTAGAAATGACTGTAATAGCATCTGATCATTCAAGCTGCTCTGTCAGGCAGTGGGGGGGGGGGGGGGGGGGGGGGGGGGGGGGGTCCATGATTTTGAACATAAGAAGCTGGCGATTCTGAAGAGTGTGACAGAATATAATGGGATTTGATGAATCACTTCACCAAGAAAAATAGCCTTGTACTTTTGAAATGATTAAATGGAAGAATGAAGGAAGGAATATATTAATATTTAAAGGCTGTGAGCCTATTTTGAAAAAGAACAATGGTGGTCTTTCATATGAAGCAAAATTAGGATGTTTTACTGGGACTCTTAAAGTTTCGTAGAAAAAAAAAATGGAATTTGTAATTTTAGAAACTGAAATACCAGATATGGTTGCCCATATGTAATTGCTGACAATGATATTTCAGAACCATTTGTGGCAGCATTGTATTTTGGGTCATGTTAGAACAGAAGATGACCAGATTTGGTCGATTTCAACCTCTGTTCTCTTTTGGCACAACTAGTCGGGGGATAAACATAATTTTCAGCTAAAACAGAAGCTAGGAGAGACATTGCTGGGAACTGGTAGTTTAAAGGCACCATGTGAAGTTTTTTGCCAATTCTTGTGTAGACTTCTTCCTGGTCTTCCTTGGTTAAATTAATTAAAACAAGAACGTGCACCATGCATGCATGTAAGTCCAAAGTGGCAACACCCAAAGATATAAGGGCAAACAGCGGTTTAAGACTGTGCCATAGCAAAAATTACTGCAACTGTGTGCAATAAAATTGCAATCTTGCTGCCTTTGAAACGGTTGCTTCAGAGATGGGTTAGGGTCAGTGACCACTCGCAGTCAGTTGCTGTGAAAAAGACGGAGTCAGTCTGAAAATTAATTTAAATTAATTAAATTAAATTCAGAGTCAAGTCAGAACCTCGAAGATCTGAAACAGATATTCACCTATTCCTCCACAAATAGTGACGTAGTTGCAGCAGGATGGCAATTTAAGTGCAAAATGACATAGGCGCTCAGCAGCCTTGCTTTTACACAGGAATTAGGGGTGGGACTTTAACGTGTTAATTTCGATTAATTAATTACGGGGAAAATAACGAATTAAAAATTTTAACGCATTTTAATCGCACTTTGCACCGTGGAACATTTCTCGGTACACGAATTCCAGGCATACAGGATATATCGACGCACAATGTCCAAATTCAGGGGCCGCATGGTTTGAAGGACCCGGCCCACTGAGTCCTTCGCAGCCCACGAAGACCCCAAAGGCCGGAAGTGAGCGGCTAGCCTTCATATAAGCGTCACCTGCCGTCACCTCTGCGTAGCTCAGAGCAACCGTGAATGCGAAGCACAGCTGTGTAAAAGCAGCTGGTTAAACGGAGAACGAACTTTTTCTCCTTTTTGTGGTTTAATTTTAAGTCTTTAATTCAAAATAAGCTGTTAAAACAAGCATGACACATTTCAACATCAAGGAATACAGCTGAGAGAATGATTTAGTTAAGTGAGACATTAATGTTGAATAAAACTATCCAGTTATGATGCTTAACTTTAATTTCAGGAGTTTGCTTGTCACAGGAGCACTTCCACCCTTCGTTGGTCTGTGTAGTAGACTGGTGGGAAAATAAACAAAATTTTGAAGTTTAAGCTCATGTATATTGATTAATTCATCAACCAAACTTAAATTAATATTTCTCATGTTAAATATTGAAATGTGATTAAAATGCAATTAATTTCAATTAATTAATTACAAAGCTCCTAATTGATTAGATTAATTTTTTTAATCGAGTCCCACCCCTAACAGGAATATAATTAGAATGCAACCAGATGGCAACCAGCTGAGTTGAGTCACCTATTGCAACGAGATGCATCACAGAGAAGTTGCGCTTGGTTGCAGTGTGTTGGCAATCTGCTGACATTTATTAATTAGGTGGCAATCGTTTGCAAACCTTTACCAATCTGTCTGAGAAGTGGTTGCAGCCAGTCTGAGTCAGACTTGCAATCTAAAGCGTTCTCCACAAGGTTGAGGGTATTGCACGTTGAATTTTTGGCCAGTTGATTGTCACAGCTACTTACAAATGGGTTCCAATAGCAAAAAGAAGCAAAAACTTTAGCTAGCAAAGAAAATTATGTAGCCAAAATGCTAAATTTGATGTCATAATGGCTACATCCATCTTTTATATACAGTCTATGGTGAGCAACACATTCATGAAAGCATTGCTCCATAGTATTACTATGTTAAAAACCCCACAGCGTACCGTTAGCACTTTAAAAAAAACAAACAATATGTTTTGACAGCACATCAGCCTCAGCCTCAGCCTCTTGCTTGAGGGCATTTTTCTGTCACTCGTTATGGATGCAGTTAATTTTCTGGCTCTAGAAGATGACATCCACATTCTTAATCCCGCATCCAAAGCTCCGATTAGCTTGGTTGTTATCCAGCCAAGGAACCAGCGTTCAGAATTCTCCTTGATGGGAACAAAAGAGCTTAATCCAAACCATGGAAATACACCCTTACCACATATACACAACATCTGTGGACAACTTCACCACATGCTGCATTCATCATTTTGGAAATACTGAGAGATGGTATATTTTTGCACTGTCAATACAAAGCTGAGTGGTTGCTCAAAACCAAATTATCACTGAGCCTATTTGCACTTTTAATCCCATAAAAATGTAAAGAATGGAGTAGAAAGAGTCTCCTGCGAGTGCTGAATCACATCTTTGCACCTAAATATGCGATGCTTTCTGCTTCTATACTGTCTGCAAGGTTGCAGAGACCATTACACACATATGGTGGCATCGTCCTCGTGGTTACATGGACACTTTCCCTCAGAGACGTGATCTGCTTACAGAGGAAACTGTTTCCTGTGCCCCTTCATTTTTCCTTTTGGCCTTACGCCGTGATAGTATTTTGTGTTGTTTTATTTTCTGCTCATTCCCCAGGCGCTAGGCAGGCCTGTCACATCCACACCGCAATCCAGGTGTAATAACGTGTGAACTGCACTACAAAACCGCTCAGACTCAGCCCCTGAGCAGCTTAGGGAACCCCGATAAACCCTGCTACTGATAACACTGACAGCGACAGCCTGCCACAGCACATTCGCACACAATGTAAGCCTAACACACACACACGCACAAGCCACAAATATTACATGTTTGTTTGTAGCACTTCTTAAGAGCATCTCGTTAGGAGGCGTCTATTGAGCTATAATTAGTGTAGTTCTAATAATATATATATGCACATAAAAGAATCCCTTTCTGGGTACATTTTTCACATAATTTAAAATTAGGAGGTCAAAAAAATCCCCTGTGTGTGACTTTACCTTACATTGTAACAACCTTTTTTTGTGCAACTGGCATTTAGCCAATCACAGCTCAGCACCCAGCGCATGTTTGCTGAAGCCCCTTTTGAAACACTGATCATTTTGCAGACATGCTGTAAGCCAAACATATTGGTATGTGTTTAATCTAGCATCCGTTTAGAACAGAACGTGTAACAGCGTGAGAGTCGCTGCCGATGAAATCAAAAGAACAAATAAAGACAGAAAATCTGACAGCGTAGGAATCGTTGTTTTCATTCCTTCAAAACTTCTTAGTGACATCGTTCTCTGCTCTGGTGATGTTTTTCCTGCCTTCGCTGTGTAGTACTTAGTGTGTTTTTTGTTTTTTTTCACAGCGTTAGCTATTAAAGTGCCATTTTCAGTCCCTTCAAATCTGAGCTACTTTTCTATGTGGGTTTTAGTCTTTTCTCAACAGCGTGACCCACAGTATCCCCTAAAATATCACCTGTTATTAACATCTGATCTGTATCTGACACACTGTCTGGATACTGACAGCTGATGCATACATTTACATATATTCTCGCAGCTTTTGTTGAGCTTGCTGTTGACCTTTCAGCTGATGTTATTTATTCAGAATGTGGTTACGCTGTAGAGCTCAGGTGTCAGAGTAATTGTGCGCTGATGATAGCTGTGATATTTAAAAATGACGCACTGATATATTAAAAATCTGCATAGATAATATCATGATTAACTGTGTAATTGTTCTTGCTGTATGTATTTGTACAGTTATGGTCAGGCACTCTCTTTACCGTGCACGTTTAATTTGGATTTCATTCATTTGCCCAATAAGCCAACACACAACCAATAAAGTTATCTTCTATAACAGGAACACTGTGATTTTTTTGACATAATAATCGTGAAGTGGAAATCTGAAGCAAGCTAAGGGCTAAACACACCTGATGATTGTCGGCCTCATTTACACCTGTAATTCCTGTTACTATACAAACAGATCTCATGTTATGATAAAGTATGCAGTCACCGGTCAAGTGAAGTTCAAAGTGAGCATCAGAGTGGGGGGAGAAAGGTAATTTAAGCGACTTTGAATGTGGCATGGGTGTTGGTGCTGAATGGGCTGGTCTGAGGATTTCAGAAACTTCTGATCTTCTGGGATTTTATTTTTAAACACGTATGAGGTGGAAGGAGTTGATTTTACTTTGTAAGCTTTCTCCTGAAATGAATGAAAGGAAATCAAGAAATCCCCCAGAGTGGCCCTGCTTTATCTTGCTCCATTAATTTTGTATGAAAAAGGTGATCAGGCAGCACGGTGGAGCAGTGGTTAGCACTGCTGCCTCACAGTTAGAATACCATCTGGAAGGCCTGGGTTTGATTCCACCTTGGCCCGGGCCTTTGCATGTTCTCCCCGTGCTTGCGTGGGTTTCCTCCGGGTACTCCGGTTCCCTCCCACAGTCCAAAGACATGCACTTACTGGGGTTAGGTTAATTCTACTCTAAATTGCCCATAGGTGTGAGTGTGAAAGGTTGTTTATCTCTCTGTGTTAGCCCTGTGACAGGCTGCTGACCTGTTCAGGGTGTACCCTTCCTCTCGTCCTATGACAGCTGGGATAGGCTCCAGCCCCCCCGCGACCCTGAACAGGATGACAGCGAATGGATGGATGGATGGAAAGATGGGTGATCCCGGAGCCTGACGTGAAAGCTGACCTTCTGCTCAGCATTTCAGCTGGTAATAGTATTTGAGGAGTCACTGTGAGTCCCAAAGAACAGGTCCTCTATTCTCTCACCGAGCACTCGAACCAGTAAAACGTGTGGTGATGGCACAGATTTGAAGCAGCTTCCTAAAGACCTCAGATGGTTCTCCCCTGATATTATATTTAAGTCTCTAAATTCCTACCCCTCAGCGGTTTCCTGACAGCACCCCCACTGACGGCGTCGTACAGTTATACTGTTGTATGATTGGAGATGCCCCTCATTAAAATTCCACCTCCGTGTTTTTACCGATGGCCTGTCAAAGGTTGGGAGCAAAAAGGGAATTCATGAATGAAAAGCTCGACGTTACATCATTCCAGACATCATTCACATGCAGTTGTTCAAGCATGAAGAACTTCTGCTCATCAAAAGTCAACATTCATCGACTCTATTCATGCGTTTATCCCCTGTGGCTGATTCAGTTTATGATTAATACTTTGGCATGTTTAATCAGGGCTTATTGAAGCCACTTATTGAAATTCTGTTACTGCGAGCTGCTGTTATTACGGGCCTTTTGTAGCAAGAAGCATCATTTTACGTTGGTTTGATTGAATGTTAAATATGTGCAACTCAAAGACAAGTAAACATGTGATGAATCAAAAATGAAAAAGTAAGTTTTTCTGATTGAAAAGGTGCTGAAACTTCAGCTTATTGCACCGATCATTAAGTTTAATTTTCTACACTGATATGCATATTTTCTTGCACTGATATGCATATTTTTTTAATTTGTTGCAAACTTTTTTCTTTGTTTTCTAACATATGCAACGATTGTCTTAGTTCACACAGCCTCTAATATCAAACAAACCCTGGGATTTCCTCCTTTATTTGTTACTTTATGCATTATTTGTGCAGTATTAAAGTACACGAAACCCCTTGAGAGCAGGGTGTTGAATAAATCTGTATAAATAAATCATTAGTTGGTTCATGATAGTCAGCATTCACAATTCTTAATGCTCCTTTCTGTGGTATGAAAATGCGATTTATGGTTGTGTTGTATTGTTCCCCAAAACCTCCGCACTGTAGGTTATGTTCACAGGGAAGGGTATAGTAGAGGAAATAAATTTAAATTTCTAATAACCTTTCCCGCAATATAACTGCAGTGGAGTTCAACATAATTTATAGATGTTTTACAGCAGTTTGCAGCCAATAACAGCTCCTCAAAATTGACTTGCATAAGCTGTTCCTATCTGAGGCATTCCTATCGTAATTTGCACTCAATTTTTCTATATTTCCAAATATTACAAATTTAGAATTAAAAAAGCTACTCCATACCCCGAGCGCGATACGCGCCCTCTAGCGTCCTGCTGTGGAATGACACCATAATACTGTACGTGAAACTGCACATAACTCACAACAATGCTTAAATGACAGTCAAATTCACAAATATAACAAAACAAAAAAAAACTTTAGGGGTGACTGTTTTTCTCTTTATCACCTTTGATACTTCAACTCAGAAATGAGATCATTTCAACCCTCTACAGCAGCAGCCTATACTTTATGTAACAGCTTAATGTTATTTACTAGAGTCTCAGACTGGCTACCAAACATCAGATTTAAGAGGAGCACAGAAATGAATCCTGGCTGTGGAACCTTAAACTTATGCTTTACTTCTGTAATGATCCAGGCTGGAGGGCTAATGGAAGTTTTCCTGTGCAGGATGGTGGTCTGTGGACTGCGTCCCCCTGGGGCATCTTTTTCAGGGGTAGTATAGCTGAGAGCTGCTGCCTTGGACCTTCTGATTCCTGGATAATCCCAACTTTAATTCTGCAGAAAGCGCAGGTCCATAGCACACCTTTTTTTGTTAGCTGGGTTCAATAACATTAAAATCCGGGGCCAGTTCCTAATGCAACGTAAGCTTTGCTATTTCTTTTGGTAAGAAGAGCAGGTGGACAACTCCTCGAGTCTTAATGAAGTGGGTGAAATCCCTGCTTACTCAAACAGTGTGTCTAATGGATTTCCTTCTTTCAGCCTGTGCACTGGGACTGCTGGGTGACTGTAAGAAGTGATCAGAAACAATCTGCTCTGCTCTCACATTTGAGTAGAACTGATTGCTGTTGACATTAAATGAAAAAAATCCAATTAAATCAGTGCTATCTCATGAAACTTCAGCTCTGGGGGACTTGGAGAAAACACCACACCCCGAAGATGCTGCTGAATATTATTAGATTTCTGATGATTCCAATGCCGTGTATTTTTTTGTATTCATTTAATTTAGAGCTCAGAAAATACAGATCTTGCACCAATTCCTTGTGCAGTGCATCCACTCTCAGTCCTGGATGTTAATTTGCACCTTCAGGACTGTGTTATGTAACACTCTTAAGCCATAACTGTATGCATTGATTGACAGCAATATTTCTGAGCTTAATGCACAGAGTGACAGTGCAGCATTTTGCAGTGAATGTGAGAGCGGGGGGAATAATAATTAAACGTTTGGCTTTAATTGGTTTGGCAGTCCCAGTAAAACACTCTGACTGAATGTGTTAATTTTCTTTTAAAATTGTGTTACTCCTATGATTTTAGTTAAAAGGACAACTGGATGTCAACGCATTTCAAATGAGCTCACGTGCCACCATTACTTTATGAATGGATCTATGTTGATTTTTATAGCTGATGTAACCGTTTGAAATGTTTTTCTCACAGAGAAAGATTTCGAGACTCATTTTGATTCTGTGTAGCTCTACATAGAACTCAAGGTGCCCGAAAACTTCAAATTTTACTGAAAATGTTGGGAAAACATTAGCCCTGCGATACACCGGCCACCTGTCCAGGTAGTAACCCTGATTTTGTCCTGAATAACAACTGGATAGGCTCACGCAACCCTGAATTGGATAAGCAGAAGAAAATGGATGGATGGATATTTGTGAGCTGGGTAAAGATTTTAATGCCACTCCATGTTTGACTTTTTGAGTGCACCTGTTAACAAACAAGCCGAACCAATCACATAACCTCCTTGGCAGATGTAATGAGGATTTTAAAGTGAGTCCTGATTTCTAACCTGAGCACGAAGCATTTCTAATCTATTTTCCATTCTATTTACCTTCATAATTAGGTTATGTGCTCATAAATAAAAATGTTTAATCAAATTAACCCACGGCAAGCCAATTGAGTTTACTAGAAAAGATTAAAAAATGTCGACTGCATCAAGAGTGGAAGGAACAGGCAATTAATCTGGGTTTGACAGCTCTTTTTTTTCTGGGTCTCATCCATACATTTCTCTTAACTACTTATCCAAGGTAGGATTATTGGGGGGGGGGGGGGGGGGGGGGGGGGGTGTACACCCTGGACAGGTCGCCAGTCCATCACGGAGCTAAAACAGAGTGACACACAACCACACACTCTCACATCAACAGCCAATTTAGAATCCCCAAGCATGTCTTTGGACTGTGGGAGGAAGCCGGAGCGATGCAAACAGAAAGAAAGGCTGGCCGTGCCACTGCACCACTGTGCTGCCTGGAGCCCATTAGCAAGTTAATTTAGACGTGCTTGAATGAGATGATTGATAAAGGTTGTGGCACAGTAAAATGGAACATTTTGAATAGACTGACAAGCATCAGTGACAGCCTTTCAGACACATTTTCTATAGAAACTCTGCTGAGAACACAATAGAGTGGAGGATCAGTATAGTATGGCTCAACTCATGATAGTCATGCAATGACAAACTGGCACTGGAAAAGTTATGATTCAATATGGCCGATTAAGGTTTTTAATGCACTGTAAATATACGATAAGAGCCCTGGTTTTTGCAGTTCATTGTCCACACTGTACATTCAAGTCTTTTGGCCATTTATGAATCATAGCCTATGCAAATTCATCTCTTAACTGGTCTCTCAGGTAGGCGCTTGATGGATGTTTCACAGGGTAAACAGTAGTCTGGGCTTTCATTCATCATTACTCATTCATTGAGGAACCAGCAAACTCATGGCTTGTTCGCGTCTTCAAGTGCCCTAGATCCCCATTAAGCACTTTGCAGGAGGATTCTGTACAGAGTTTGAATATTTTAATCAATTAAATAAATAGATCCGAGTAAGTAAATAACTCAGAGTAGATCGATAAATAAAGTGCTTTAAATGTCCATTGCGCACAATAAAATGAGGGGATTAGGGAAATTCTCAGAGAACAGATGTACTCACGGGTCCCATCAAAACGAGTGGCAATAGTATCCAAAAAGGTGTTTTGTGGCGCGATCAGACCCCGCATCACAGGCATCCGAGAGCGGGTCGAGCCGCGTCTCTCGCGGCGCTCTGAGGCATGGCTTTCGCTGGCGGTGGACACGAAGCCCGGCAGAAACCTCGAGGATGCCCCCGGCGCTCCTCCTAACCCCTGGAGGAGGGCGCCGAGCCGAGAAACCCGGGACTCCACGGTCCAAAACTGACCACCGACCACCGAGTAGGTGATCCTGGGTTGTAGGAGGAGAGAGGAGCCGCTGGCGGTCACGGGGGTGAGGACGGAGGGATGAAGGGATGGAAGGACCACAGCGAGGATGGTCACATTTACGCACGGATGTACTGCATAGCCATCCCTCTTTCCTCCTCCCCTTCCCGCTCTCTTTCGCTCTGCCTCTCTTACACAAACACTTTATTCCTTTCTAAACATTCTCCACTCAGGCTAAACGAGCATTTCCATTCACTTCTCCCTCATTTTTCCTCTAACACTGCACCCCTCCCTTCTCCCTGTCCCTTTGAAATTCTATCAGTCTCTCTTCACCTCTCATCCTTTGATGTTCTGATGGGTGCCTATTTAAAGCAGATAAATTAAAATGTCATATTGTCCTTATTTCGGGTATTGTTTACACTGCATTTTTAATTATTACCAGCAATGTCCGCCACGTTTCACACTTGAAGCTGCAAAATTTGTCACTCCAAGAACAAATGAATAATTTAGACAGGATGAGTGAGAAAACTGTTAAAAACTATTATTATGATGCATATTATGAGAATATATATTATAATCCACAACCCAAATATACAAAACCCAAATGTGTAATATGATTAACGGGGACCCATTATGCTTCTCCTTTTTTCCCCTGTCATATATATACTATACAATAGTGGATGCTCATATTAAATATGGCACAAGGTTTGAAATATTTATATCAGTGTAAGTCATCAGGCTCTGTATGACTTCAAGGAGAGGAGATATCCCTAATACAGTCATATCAGGCAGCAGCTCTGGCTGTGAGCACAAAGCCCCACCTATCTGCTTGTTCAAATCTTTTGTTTGCAAGAGGCAGCCAATCAGAAGACAGGTTGCTTAAACGGAAAGGAAAGGGAGCCAAAACTATTTGTTTCACACAGAGGATGAACTAAGAAGCTGCACCAAGGCCTGGTATAAGATCAGTATAGATCATTTTGACCCACTCTGGTACAGTCCAAAATATGGAGCTCGAAATGAGCACAACAGATCCATTTTATTGTGTGCTCGTTTAATAATTTTCAAATGCAGGCTCCCTACCATTGGTCTGGTTTTCTCCATCAGTCAAAAGACATGCAGCATAGGTTATTTAGGGACTGCAACTTGCATGTTGGGTCCTGTGAGTCTTAATGGATCCCTGTCTATGTGTCAGCGTTCTGAGTGGCAGCACATCCAGAGTGCACCCCCTCCTCTCCTTCAGTGTGAGCACAGATAGTGCTGGACATGGCTGGAGGCACACCCTCTGCGTTTGGCTGATTGCGACAGGTTTTCTCTGTGTTTGAAATCCTTGGGCTGCAGTGTGGTTGAAAACCAAACCCAGTATTAAACATTGCCAGCGCACGTTAGCCTTAATGGCCTTTTTAAATTTCAAACGGCCAAAAGTTGTTGGAGTTTAATGTTTTAAAAGATGCTGCACCCCACCATCTATTACATGTGGTTAGAGATGATGTCCCACTGCAACAGTGCAAAACTGGGGAAAAGAAATGATGTCACTGAAGTTCTGCATGTTTTATTTATTGCTGGCACACAGTTAGGGCACAGTTTTGGTTGGTTAGTTGAAAGTGGAATGGTCCAAAGAACAGACTTAATGTTAAACACTGTCCAAAAGTGGGATTTTTCAGCTTAGTAATCCCATCTTCTACAATTAGGCAGGTTTTTTAGTAGCCTGTTAACCTAAGCTATGGTGTATCACAGATTATGTCCTATAATTTGTTACTCCACATAATTTAGTACATACAAATGGGTTGTTTTTAGGATTGAAATGAAATGTAACAAGATATGAGATTTACTTTTTTAGGTGCAATGCAGGTTTTAAGCAACATGCAGCTTCCCACAGAGTAAAGACAGCATGTTGAACCCAAACCAAACAAAAAACCCTGAATCCCTGAAAATCAAAACAAAAAATATTCAACATTTTTTTTGTTTTGTTTTGCTTTGCATCATAAAATTCTGCTCATCCTGCCCTTTTGGGTGCGGTTTCAAAAGACTGCAGCTGGCTTGCAGCTACAGTGTCCCTGAGTTCTCTGTTGAGGAGATCACACAGAGAAAGACCCAAATATCCTCAAGTGCTCAATATCACGCGGACAAGTAAAGCTCCAACATTTTCACACTTATTGCACTTTGCCTGCTTCAGGACTCCCAAAGGTCTTAATGCTCCTGGAACTGCAAAGTACGCACGCCTGTACTTTAATATCCTTTAGAGAGAAATTCACTGCAACTATGGTGCACAGCACACAGAAAAACATACAAGCATACAGCAGCCTGTAAAATCTAAGGTGATGCAGTGTATTCAAATTCCTCCAAAACACTCACTATAAATCAAGGTACTGTATCTACAGACCTTAATATTTCTTCCTTTTTAGAGAGAGATTTCAATTCAGTGGGGTCGACAGTGAGTCCAAGCCTACAGTATGTTACCGAGCACCACGGCTTTTAACAAGGTGGATTCAGTACGGAAAGCCCTGGAGCTTGCATCTGTGGATAAAACAAGGCTAAATTAAATCATCCACACCTGCTGCTGCCTGGAATTGCTGCAAAGACTAAAACAGGCTTAGAAGTTACTGTTAGACAAGATAAGGGCATCTAGAGAGAAGAACTGAACTGCTGCAACAGAACCCTGTCAATCAAAAATGAAGGGGATGGAGAGAAGAGGGCGGAGGGGAGAGATGGGGATGTGGAGGGTAGGGATGCAGTGGTGGGGAAAATTGAGTAGGAGCTGGTCTGAACCAAAATAGATTCCTCCACAGTGTTTATGATATTGAAAGTATAAACCATGACCGTACTGTAATGGTATATCGGCCCCATTCACAAACACTGAAGTGCTCCCCATCAGCGGTGTAAGTAAAGCAGTAGTGCCATCTACAGGCAAAATCTAAAATATTCTTTTGAGCAATGGTCAACTTAAATAATATGACTTAGCTCTGCCCTTTTGTAGACACTTCCACTTTTTCATGATTCTCAGCTCCAGTAATGGTGTAGTGTTACACTCAAGAGGAGTCTAATAAAAAACACACCACTGCACCATTTTTACCCATAAAACCCATTATTAAAACACACCTTTTAGCAAGGCTCCAGCTGACAAATCGTAATAGATAAGGACTAAAGTCACAGCGAGGATTTGGTTGTTTCCAGATTCAGAGGAAGACCCCGTAAAGTCTGAAAACAGGAAAGCGTGTATTTAGTCTATCAAACTGGGAGCAGCAACAAAATCCCTGAAACAGAAGCGAACAGCTGCTCATCACTTTATACCAGCTTGTGAATGAGTTTGACTCTATGCAGAACAGGTGGGTTTAAAATGTTCAGATGTAACGGCCCTCAAGAAACTCACTGTGAGGTCTGTGAGGTTCCAGCTTTTTAAGAGAAATCTGAATATTCTGCAATGCAGCATGTTATCTGCTTGGCAGTGGTGTTTGGTTTAGTGAAATCTGCTTCAGTCTAAACAGCACCTCTCGTGTAATAAATAATATATGGTGTTATTGCTGGATTTTGTTTTGGCAGGCTTGTCCAAACACACAGCGAAGACCCCTGTCCAGTCTGCAGTGACCGTAACACGCACGCTGGTGAAGGCAGCGTGAGTGTGAGCGAGGGAGCCTTCTGTTTAGATCAACCTCTATCTCGGCCTCCTGGCTTAGTCTCGATGCTCTCATCGCTGACATATTTAGTCTTGTACTTTACTGTAGCTGGAGTTTAGTTAGATATCCATGAGATGACGCGACCTGATACACCATCTAATGAACACCATCCCCAACATCCCTTAAGTAATATCAGTTATTTGAAATTCACAGCCATGTCTTCAGTGAGAAACAGCTTCATAAAGTCAGAAGTGAGGAGGACAGTGTCGGGCCAGTTGCGTTTTGATCGGTATTATGAAAATTCAGATGCCCTCGAGTCAAGATGACAAACCAAGAAATTATAAAGGGTCAGTTTTCTCCAGCTCAACACTGAGATCTGAGGAGCATCCAGTATCATTGGGATGTGTTAGGTGGAATGCTGATGTCTCTATGAGATATGATACTTGAACATTTTTAGCAATACAAGTGGATGGATAGATAGATAGATAGATAGATAGATAGATAGATAGATAGATAGATAGATAGATAGATAGATAGATAGATAGATAGATAGATAGATAGATAGATAGATAGATAGATAGATAGATAGATAGATAGATAGATAGATAGATAGATAGAGTGTGCTCATCTCGCTGCACAGTGGGAAGTCATTATATATTTTAACTGTAGTGGGCTGGAAAGGTTTTTATATCAGACCATGTTACAGCAGAGTTGAAGGAGCCTCTGCTACTTAAGCAGTGAGTTGTGCAGGAGATGTGATGTGTTGTTGATTATGCTGGGCAGTTTCTGCAGCATCTCTCTCTCAATAACTAACCTAGGGCAGTCCCCAGCACAGAGCCAGCCTTTCTATTTAGCCTGTACAGCATCCTAGTATCACTAGAACTGATGCTGCTACCTCAGTAGATGGCTGAAAAGAATAAAGCACTGGGAACAAAGGCCTGGTTAAAAAATGTGCAACATTTTGATCACACATTAAAAACCTGCTCTGTCCCTTCCTGTAGACAGTCTCAGTCTATCCTCCAGGTGAACAAGCAGGTGTCAGTAGGTAGAAAAACACACAGTGGAACGCTGTCAGTCATGGATTGGCCTCCCCAGAGTCCAGACCTGAACATTATTGAAGCAGTGTGGGATCATGCTGACAGAGAACGGAACAAAAGGCAGAAACATCCAAAGAAGAGCTTTGAATGTCCTTCAAGAACCCTGGAGAACTATTCCTGAAGACTGCTTAAAGAAATGTGAGAAAGCTGCCTCAGAGAGTTCAGGCTGTGCTGAAGAATAAAGGCGGTCACACCAAATATTGACTTTCAAGCTCATTAGACTTTTTGTCTTATATACTGTATTTCCATGTATGTTTGCACACGTTTCAATAAATCGCTGCACCTGTTTCCCATTTTCTTAGCAAAATATAAAGAAATGAAGGGTGGCCAAAGATTTTTGCATTTGATTTTGCAACAATGACATCATCGTGAATGTTTTAAACAAACAATCTGATACTGTGACACCCCGACTAGCAGTTACAGCTTGAGGAATAGAAGTTGCCCGTGCTTGTCTGGTATTGGTCGAAATCTAATTAAATCAAACCTTATTAGATTTGCCATCTCATCAAAGCAGATGAAGATGCAAGCTTCTGACTGAGTGTGTTTCCTTGCAGTTTTACTCTTTCAGGTTCAATGTACTTTTTTAAAAAAAAAATTGAAAGTAAGATTTTATTAGGAGCCACTTGCTTTGAAATTATCAGTTCTAAATTATGACTGACCCTTCTTTCACATCTAAAGCTCCCACAATTTGGTCCAATCATTTATAACACACATCCACTTTCATTGTGTGCATGCAATCTAGCATCCAAATAAAGAATAAGAACGAATGCTGTTGTGAAAAGCACGTTTGATCAAAGCTCTTCAAAGCTAACTCAAGACGATCAGTAAATACATTGCGTGGAGTCACATTTCATTTGCATGAAAAAGTTCCCAGTAATCAAAGTGAAAACTGAAATAACCAAACAAGCTGTGAACACAGATGCAGCGATGAGTAAGAGACGCTTTCTTTCTGAGGTGTGTGTCTATGAGCAATCACAGTTTGCTACGTTTCACCGCGCAGCTGCGTGACTCAGCTTGTGACCGCAGTCCTCTGCTTGCAGGGGTCTCAAACTCACTTCGGTTGACGGGCCACATAAATATTTGGCTAAATTTGTCCTCAACTGGTAAAATTACGGCACATCAGAGGCAGACAGGCAGACAGAGACGCAGCGCTCAAAGAACCCTGAATTGAAATCTGCGGGAGGATTCCTCAACAGCAAACATCTCCTGTGCGCTAAAGCCAGCATCGCTTCACCACATGAGAAATAACAATGCATTCTGTTTAAGACTAAATAATAATAAAAACAAAAAATGTAATGAGTAATGAAAGTGTTCACTGTGGTTTTCACTCTTTGGAAAGCCAGTTCTGGCTATTACACCTCATGCTTGACAACCCTGCTTTACTGTGTGCCTGATTCTTTCATTCATGATTAAGTGAAGGGATAATGATGAAGTGTGACAGTACATTCTTGACACAACAGTCTTCCATCCATCCATCCATCTGAAAAAACTGCATTAATTGTTATCCTCTTATTACCATATAACAGTTGCCCCTGCTTATAAATCGGAGCTACTGAGACCTTATTACTGCAGCCGGCCTCTCTGATCCTCTAACCAGGGTCTCCTAACTGTTCCACACTCTAAATTTAAAACCAGAGGCGATCATACTTTTGAGGTTGGGGAACCTAAATTTTGGAACAGCCTTCCTCAGCCAGTCAGGTCAGCTGAGTCTGTGATTTGTTATAAGATGAGATGAGATGAGATTTATTTGTCACATGCACAGTTATACACAGTACAGTGCACAGTGAAATGTATTTTGTACCTGCAGCTGATAGTAAGCGGTAAAAATATATAAATATAATAAAATAAGTGATTCACACATCACAGCACACAAAATAAAATTATATAAATATCTAGGTTGAAAATATAAAATTCTAGTTGTTGGTGTTTGCACAAGAGCAATGGCATGGTATACTGCAAGTCCAACAGAACAGAATAATTTACATTGTGCATAATAGTCACCTTGAGTGACTATTATATAATTGAGCACCTTGAGTGGGAGCTTAAAGTCTCTCCGCTGCCTGAGGAGGTAGAGACGCTGTCTGGCCTTCTTCACAGTGATGTTAATGTGATGAGTCCGGGACAGGTCCTGTGAGATGGTCACTCCCAGGTATTTGAAAGTGTCCACTCTTTCTCTCAGCACCACTGATGAGAAGTGGATGGGGCAGTCCCTCTGCTGCTTCATACTGAAATTTTACTGGCATTCAGCAGCAGGTGGTTCTCCTGGCACCAGTCCCCCCAGGCAGGAGACCTCCCTCCTTTAGATGAACTGTGCTGAAAACACATTTTTATAGGTTAGCTTTCCCATGATCTTTTCCCTTTATTTTTGGCCATAGTTATAACTATTTGTGTGTGTGTGGAAGTGTGCATGTTGGAATGAAAGTGACCATATAATTGATGATGTGTCTGCATATGTGTCTATATGTTTAACATATATACTTATATGTGGCTTTAATTCACACTTTAAAGCACTTTGTAGCTGTGTTTTGAAACTGTGTTTATTATTGTACCGTAAGTAGCAGGATGGTGCAGTGGTTAGCACTTTTGCCTCACAGCAAGAAGGTCCTGGTTCGGACTCCACCTTGCCCAGGACCTTTCTATGTGGCGTTTGTGTGTTCTCCCTGTGTTTTTGTGGGTTTTCTCCGGTTTCCTCCCACAGTCCAAAGAGGTTAGGTTAACTGGTGATTCTAAAATCGCCCATAGGTGTGAATGGCTGTCTGTGTGTTAACCCTGTGACAGACTGCCAGTCTGTCAGGGGTGTGCCCGGCCTCTCGCCCTATGACAGCTGGGATAGGCTCCACCCCCCAATAGATGGATGGATTATTATAAGCTCTGAAAATTAGATGAACTGAGCCTTTAATAATAATAGCAGCGTTGCAGTTCACAGAGTAACCGACAGATGGCAGTGCAGGATCAGCGACAGGCTCAGCACCTCGATAGTGATGTAATCCAGTGAAGCCTGAATCAAAACCAAAGGCATTTCCCCCATGGGCTTGAAGTTGTAAAAGCAAGAGTGTAAAATTTCCATTCTGTAGCCTATATCTAATTAACAGAAAAACAACTGTTTCAAAACAACAAATAATAGCAAACGGTGCTTAATAATCAAAATAACCGTTAAAACAGAAATGGAGAGGAAACACGGTTAATTGTCCTTCAGCGTCTCTCATTAATCATAAGCCCCTGAAAGCTGCGGTCAACCAATCGGACCTGGGCGCGTGCTTATTGGATGAGCATCTGGCGCGCGTCTCCGTCTCTCTCCCCTCTTCCCGAGCGCTCGCGCCCGCCGTGGAGGATGCGCGCCGCGGCACGGTCCCGCGCCCCGCTGCTCCGGATCCTCCGGCGTCCATCCTCCCTCACCGAAACCGACGATTAACCCCGCAAACCGCAACCGCGGGAGGATGTGAGGCGCAGCAGAGCCCAGTTCAGTTTGATCTGAATCCTCAGCGTCGCGTTTGGGGCTTATTCCCGGTGAAAATGGCGACGGGGGCAGGCTGGCAGCCTCCGTACAGCACCGCGACTAGCAACACCAAATATCCCCCGTGTACAACGTCCAGCATGATTTACGACGGGAGTTTAACGCTGGAATACACGCAAGACCTGCATCTGAAGATGAGCAAGAAGATAGCACAACTGACCAAGGTGCGTGGACCTGAGTGAATGACGTGTGCGTGTAGCGGTTAAGTCATTTAGAGCAGGTGGGGGACGTAAACGAAGTAGTACTGTATATAACTGCGCTGGTGCTGTTGTGGGATAGGATGTCATTTGTAAACATTGTGTTAATGTGTGCATTTTTTCCCCATTGATTGGTGTTCCGTTGATTCAGGCGTGTTGGCATTTTGAAGCAGATGTGAGGATTTTTCACTGCTCTGCATGCCTGCAGGGTTCAGAGGTCACCGTTAAATACCCAGGCTGGGTTTATTGGTGCAACTGGCTGGCAGTGGTAGTTGTTAAGCAGCACTTCTCTGGTAGTATATCTTACTCTGGCTGTAAATAATTCTTTTTTTTTTTTTTCCATGGGTATTGATAGCCAAGAGCTTTCCAAATGCCCCAGAGGGAATGTGTTAATGTGAATCCACCCTCTCCCACACCATAGTTTAACTGTTTTCTGCCACCACTGGGCTGCCTCTGGTACCCAAGGGCTAAGAGAAGTTATGTAATCTTGGAGGGATGCAGGGGTTTGGCAGAGCTGCTTCTTTGTAGTCCACCTGACACCAGGGAAGGATTCAGGGATACTATGCTGTGCGGTTGTAGGAGATTTAAGGTGGCAGCTGCATTTAGAGCATTTAGGCTATTGTCAGAGTGGAGAGGAGGATATACTGTAAATAAAGCAGTTTATGCTGATCAAGGAGAGACAAAAGCAGGAGTAGATGACAGAAGATTTTACATAACACTCATGGTGACGGTATCTCACTGGAGAATTAGACGCTCTGTAGGGTTGGATAAGCTGTACAAATATCCACAGTATATCAGGCAGATTGAAAAATGTGGACACCAGGATTAAAATTCAGTGTTTCAGTGGTTGATTAAAATGTTTTTGGCAAGAGAGTGGCAGTAGAATTAAGGTCCACATTTCGACAGCAATCCAAGCCTGTTTTTTTGAACCCAGGGACTTTTTTCCTGTGTTGACTTTGCATCTTTTTGTCACGTTTGCGTGTTTGTGTTTATGCGGTTTCTGTCACAGACCTCTTCAGGTTGTTTCCTGCCCCTCACCCCTGCTTAAAAAGAAAAGGGGGGGGGAAAAAAAAAAAAACACTGAACAGCCACAAGCCACAATCATTGATCTAAATGAAAATGAAAGATCCACCTCGCTGCTTGAATTACAAAGAGGATTGGGACCTGCAATCAATCAAAAACTGGCTGAGGGATGTTTTACTTCACCAGTCAAACTTACTGATTGGATCTTTAAATACTTTCCCAAGATTTCCAACTGGAAATCAGCAGCTGGACCCAAACCTGTCATCGGCGTGCCTCCCGGCCTTTTAAAGTATTTTGTGTAATTGATGTTAAAAAAAAAAAAAAAAAAAATTGACCAAGTGGCTGCTGCTCTTGTTAATGTGCTGGGCTGTTTGCAGCCAAGTCAGTGATGGTTTAACTTTTTCAGCAACATCCAAATGAGCCCGGAGAGAATCGGAGCGGATTCTTGATGTATTTATTTTTTTTTTAATTATCATGTTACTTGGATGTAATTGCTACACAAATTGGGTTGCGTTGCTGCATAATTAGATTGGAGTATGTGTAAAGCGGCACATGTGTGAGTACGCTCTGAAGCCTTGTTTCATTAATGGATCGACAGCATAACTGATTAAACACTTTCAAGTAGATGTAGTGAAAAAGATGCCCAGCAGTTTCTCCAGCGTTGTTCTGCCATGCACAAAAACCAAACAAACATAAAAATAATAGCAAGCCACAGACTGGTAGCCGGTAGCTCGTCTTTAACTTGGATTTTAGCCCAAATTTAGAGCTTATTTTGTTACATTGTCCTTCCTCCCTTAAAGCAAAGAGCACCTTCTCGCCTTGTGTATCCAGATGTCTTTGCTTTTAAAAAATTTAAAGCTTTACTGCAGATTTATGCATCTCTATTTTGTTTGTGTGTGTGTATGTGTGTGTGTGTGTGTGTGTGTGTGTATCTGCAGGCTACCGTTATGTTAGTCCTGCTCAGTGTGGCGCATGTGTTACTCTTCTTTGGAAACATTTTAATTTCAGATGAGTGAGTCAGACATCCCAACGTTTCCATTCACGTGTTGTGATTCCACGTAGTAAATCCGAGCTCTCAGCAAAGCTGTTGCACGAACTGCCCACATCCCTGAATTGTGCGGCTCGCTCTCCTTTGTTAAATTCATGCAGGAGCTGCGTTGCTTACCTTTTCGCGAGGGTCACGCAGCAGCAGCAGGAAAGTGGGCCATTTTCAGGCTGTAGCAGATTTCTCAGCGTTGTTGTTTTGGATATCAGGAAAAGAGATCTAACACCTGGTGAAAGGAAATTAAAAATGATCTCTTCAAGTGGAGCTTACCAAAAAAAAAATAAAAAATAAAAATCAGCAGGAAGATGCAGCAGTGAAACCCATTGAGAAATACTGTATAGTCCCAGGATGAGGCTGTGCTACAGTGGCTTGTCTGCTGTGCTCTGATTCAGCGCAGCACTCTGACATTCTTGATTTTGCCCTAACATTACATCATCTTCACTCAAGAGCTGATACAGTGACACACAGAGCACTAACCTTACGTTATAGAGCCCGAAACTCAGGGAAAGATGTATGACCTCAGAGCTGCGGCCATCTCCAGGGACAGATGGAACAGTTGTTAATTTCTGCAGTTCAGACAGCTTCACTACACCACCATACACGGGGCTTTGAATAGGTGGATTCAGCCTCTCTAACCCTATTGTGCACCTTCAAGGTGGGGCATTTTTTTTTTTTTTTATCAGCGAAAATCAGGGTCTTTATGCAGTGAGCACAAACTTGCTTTGACCCCAAAAGACCACTAAAAAGATTAAACATTTTGTATTTGTGTCGTCACGCTCCTCCATGTTCGTAGCATGAAATCATGTGGTCACCAAATCACTAGAAAGTGCAGGTATTGATCATGCCGGTGTGAGTAGCGTAGCTAACAGTTCACATGAGTCACCAGCTTTCAGTGCAAAACCCTATCAGCTGTGACCTCAGTGCTTTAACATCTTGCAGTGGCACCACAAGCTGAACGTTATGAACTTCTTACAAGTGGATTTTCTGGCAATACAGAATGCATTAAAATGAAGGCTGCACTAAAATGACAGTTGTTTAATTCTTTAACACTCATATGAATTTATTATAATACACTTGCCCTCCATCCATTCATTTTCTACTGCTTATCCAGAACCTGGTTTCAGGGGGTGGGGAGAGGGAGATGCCAAGATCTCTCTCACCAGCCACCGCCTCCAGCTCTTCGAGGGGAATACTCTCAAGCCATCCAAGAAACATAATCTCTCCAGCAAGTCCTGGGTCTGCCCCAGGGTTTCCTCCTGCTTGGACATTCCCAGAACACCTCACCTGTCCCTGCTTATCCCTGCCCATCCAAAACTCATGCCCACCCCAAAATAAAGAAAGATTTTCAGTTGCGTTGTAGCCAAGAGAGGGTGACAAAATGAGTAACACACAAAGGAGGAGAACCCGATCTCTTCAGTTTGTTTTAATATATGGCATATGCATATTTACATCTTTTGAAGTGTGGAAAGATCTTTAGATATCTTAAATTATGTCTCATGCTTAAAATGCAGTAGAGGGATCAGCTTGCTGATAAGACTGCTGTCCCCAAGTTGATGTTTATGCCTGGCAGACAGTAATGATTCAGAACTCTGTTACTTAGGTATTGATTGATTAACCACTTATTAGAAATCAATAATTGCTTTTCTGCATTTAGCTTTTTTTCTCTGCATTATATTCTGCCGCACATTTGGTCCAAACCCGCTAACCTCTTATCATCCACAAGGACACTAGCAAACCATCCAGGTTTAGGGTTAGGATTAGGATTAGGATCAGGGGCTGGGTTTTGTTTTAGCAACATGCTAAATAGGTACATGCTCAGAAACTACAAGTTGCTACCTTTCAAATTAACTCTCATACATTGATTTTGGGGGCAGCACGGTGGCGCAGTGGTTAGCGCTGTTGCCTCACAGATAGAATGCCATCTGGAAGGCCTGGGTTCGATTCCACCTTGGCCCAGGCCTCTCCCTCTCTCTGTGTGGAGTTTGCATGTTCTCCCCGTGCTTGCGTGGGTTTCCTCCGGGTACTCCGGTTTCCTCCCACATTCCAAAGACATGCACTTACTGGGGTTAGGTTAATTGGCTATTCTAAATTGCCCATAGGTGTGAATGTGAGTGTGAAAGGTTGTTCGTCTCTCTGTGTTGGCCCTGTGACAGGCTGGCGACCTGTTCAGGGTGTACCCTGCCTCTCGCCCTATGACAGCTGGGATAGGCTCCAGCCCCCCCGCGACCCTGACCAGGATAAGCGGAAGCGAATGGATGGATGGATGGACATTGATTTTGGCATTATAGTCTTGGCCGGGACTTCCTTGTAAAAGAGATTTTAAATGTCAATGGGATTTTCCTGTTAAAGTAATTTTAAAAAAAAAAGGTTAAATAAATACAATAAAAATATTTTTGCTGTTTAAATCTTTTCCACATCAGTGAAAATCTCATATTGGTCAATAATATCGGCCAAGAAGTATCAGTCAGGTTTTGTTTACATTGAAGTGCATTTGAAAGGCAGAAGATTTGACTAGCTAGATCCAATTCATAAACAAGTACCTGGATCAGTCAGATAACCTGCTGCTGTGGCTGTTGGAGAAAACATTTTTCTATCAAAGACACTTTGTGCCTTTGTTCTTGCATTCTGTGTTTTTGAGCTTGTGATGTGGCCTAGCGATGCTCAGGGAGGAAAAGCGTGCGCGCCGAGTGTCCTTGGAGCATCTGAGCTGTGGAACAAAAACAGAAGGAACAAATGCAAAGTGCCTTAAAACCAGGAAAAAGTAAACGCACCGCGCTCGTCGGCTAATTGGTAACAGAGCTTGTGTTGCCACTTCGTGGCACGTCTGGTGCAGGAAAACATTGGACTAAAAGCCCAAATGTCGAGGGATCCCATTAAGACTACAGCACATCTGAGAGCCAGGCTTTCATTAATCCTTTAATTAGTGCATATGATGGTAATCCTCTGAAAATGACAAGAGCAGAGGCAACAGAGTTTTGTCAGAGCCAAATGCTGCAGTTGTTCTTCTCCAGACTTTAGCGACCTTTCTTCTGCAGCTCGATCAATAGTGATCGACTTTAGCCTCAGAAACATCCCTTCTGGGAGCCCCACTGTCATTTTAGCATCATTCCTTATCCATCCTGCACACAGATAGATGATAGAGTACTCTGACTGTAAATTCTATGGATAATTGTTTGGATGAAAATTTGCTTTTGGCCAGTCTGTAATGATATTCTTCCAGGATGCTTTAATGGGCCACAGTGGTGTCAGTTTTATCCCCTCTGACAGGAGTAAAAGGAAACTCTGATATCTCTGCAAACAATCATTTTAAAGATGGACCTGATTGATAAAAAAACACGGCCTCATTCCAGTTACTGTGGTTGCCTGATGTTATAACTTATAAATATTGATACCTCAATGTTTCCCACAAAATTAGATTGTATTTGTGGTAATTGTGGGGGCACTGGGTTTGCAGCATGTGCACATGCTTAGAGAAATTACTTCTACTAATATTTATATATTGTGACAATAAATAAAGGAGCAATAATCTGATGCCTCTTCACTGAGTTACTCTTTGCTTGGATGAAATTGACTTCTTAAATATGGAATGATATATGGGGATTCTAAATATCACATTATAGTTTGCATCCAAATATCATGTCACATTTGACCTCTGACCTCACTTTTACATTTCACATCTGCCTTTCTTTCAAGTTGACCCCAAAACATGTTTTATTTTTAAAGTATTTGTCAAGAGGATGCGAATGAGCTGCCTGGTTAGTTAGAAATATACTGCGGTATAATATAATAAGGCCAAGTTATTCATGTCCAGTTATTTACAAATCAGTAACTGTTATACATGACCTGCTCCTACATAATGTTTGTGTAATCAAAGTAAAAAAATAAAAATGCAACAACTATTACATTAAAAGTAAATACTGCCCAGAGAGTGAGCTGCCTTGGTGGAGGTTTGCAAGATTTCAATTTACTAAATCTTCATTTAATTTAATTTAATTTTTTTGGTCAATTTTGAGTTTTTTTTCTCAGCATTTCAAGCTAGGTAGGTATCTTGAAATTTTACTTACTCAAAATCTTAAGATAATAACCTGAAATTTTGACTTGTGGACGACCAAAAAAAAAAAAAAAAAAAAATTCAGTTGTGGAAACAAACTTCCATAGTTCTGTTTTCCTTTACAGTATCTTTACCTCCCCCTAAAAGCCCTGAGTCAGTCATTTAGGTCAGCTTGAGCCATGATGACAGAATGGGAGCCTTACTAGAACAGGGGTGTAAAACCAGAGGCCCGTGGCCCAGAATTGACCCGGCAGAGATTCCAATCCAGTCCACTGGATGACTTTGGAAAAGTTTTTAAAGATCTCCTCAGGTGCCCAGGTCAGCTGCCGCCTGGGACTTTTGTGTGCCCCGTCTGCACCCACAGACAACCCTTGATGGAGGCTGCAGGGAGATCTGCAGGGATCGACCACTGCCCTTGAAAAATGAGCTTTTTGGTCAAGAACACTGACTGTTTGAACAGCTCTAAACTAGAGCTAGCACTGCAGTTCTTGTTCTTCTCTGCAGTCTAAGTGAGATTTGTGCACATGAGCCAGTTGTTCACCTACTGCTGCTACTGCAGCCCAAGTCTACGATGGTGATGCTGACTGGGGGGGTTGGGAGACTATCTGAATGACATCACAGATCACCAGAGCAGTGACCTGGTCCGCCTGCTGGTGGGAAAATGGGAGATGGGATGCTGTCAGTTTAGCAGCAACTGAACATTCAAATTGTCCACTACCAAAGCTATTGTGGTGTATAAAAAAGCACACACATGCAAACTGGATCTGGGTCTCAACTAAATGTACGTGTGGTAAACATCGGACACGCCAACCCGTTTTTAAGACCTAAATATACAGCGTGTATCTAACTGTTCTTGCTCCTGAAGCACACTGTAGTTTTTACATAACTAATGCCAGTAGAGTGAGGTCAGTAACAACACTAAATGTGGTGCAGAAATGGATTTCATGATGTTTTTGTGCTGTTTTTTTGAGCAATAAATAACTATGTGTAGCTGCAGGCTGTTGTATTGCCTTTAGGCTTCTTTTGATTGGAGCCTCAGGACAGAAAATGTTCCTGTGAGACCTCCAGCAGAGAAGAAAGGAAGAAGCTATTGGCTGTCATTCGCTTTTTTTATTGTCAAACTTGTCATATCCAGCAATAGACAAAGGAGCGTGCTCTGTTTCACTTTGATGTGTTTCTCTTTGGGAAGCTATTTGGTAAAAATAACATAAAACAAATGTTGCATAAATTCATTCTGTAGTTATTAAACAACTCTATCCTAATGGCTACGTTACAGATATACAGATATGTAGATTGTTGTTATTTATTCAGCGATGTGTTGTTTAAAAATACACATTTGCACCACATTTATCATGGCTGGAAGCTCCTCATTCTCTTCTGCTGTAAACATTAATCAGCTTGTTATGGCTTGTCAGGTTGCATCTGTCTGATAGACAGATGCCAGTGAAGTATGTTTAAATATACACTGTACTGGCAAAAGTATTCATTCACCCATCCAAATCATTGAATTCAGGTGTTCCAGTCACTTCCACGGCCACAGGTGTATAAACCAACCACCTAGGCACGCAGACGGCTTCTACAAACATTTCTGAAAGAATGGGTATTTCTCAGGAGCTCAGAGTATTCCAGTGTGGTACCGTGATAGGATGCCACCTGTGCATCAAGTCCAGTCGTGAAATTGTTTTGCTACTAAATATTCCACAGTCAACTGTTAGTGGTATTATAACAAAGTGGAAGCGACTGGGAATGACAGCAACTCAGCCATGAAGTGGTAGGCCACGTAAAATCACAGAGCGGGGTCATCGGATGCTGAGGCACATAGTGTGCAGAGGTCGCCAACTTTCTGCAGAGTCAGTCGCGACAGACCTCCAAACTTCATGTGGCCTTCAGATTAGCTCAAGAACAGTACGTCGAGAGTTTCCATGGCCAACCAGCTGCAACCAAGCCTTGCATCACCAAGTGCAGTGAAAAGCATCAGATGCAGAGGTGTAAAGCACGCCGCCCCTGGACTCTAGAACAGTGGAGAGGTGTTCTCTGGAGTGATGAATCGCACTTCTCTCTCTGGCAAGCTGATGGACGAGTCAGGGTTTGGTGGTTGCCAGGAGTACTTGTCTGACTGCCTTGTGCCAAGTGTAAAGTTTGGTGGAGGGGGGATTATGGTGTGGGGTTGTGTTTCAGGAGTTGGGCTCGGCCCCTTAGTTCCAGTGAAAGGAACTCTTAATGCTTCAGCATACCAAGGCATTTTGGACAATTTGCTGGTCCCAACTTTGTGGGAACAGTTTGGGAATGGACACTTCCTGTTCCAACATGACTGCGAACCAGTGCACAAAGCAGGTCCGTAAAGACATGGATGAGTGAGTTTGGTGTGGACAAACTTGACTGGCCTGCACAGAATCCTGACCTCAACCTGACAGAACACCTTTGGGATGAATTAGAGTGGAGACTGTGAGCCAGGCCTTCTCCAACATCAGTGTCTGACCTTGTTATGGATTAATCCTTTACACTGAGCCATCACTGCTGATACACCTGTTAACACAGAGCGTGTCACTGCCGACATGTTTGTGCAAGCACGCTTTGCATTACTGTAATTACACGACAGTTTGTCCTGTCAGAAAATCCAAATGGTTTCTGAAAGCTGAGAAAGTGCACTTCACAGGCAGCATGTGGTTATTACGGTTATTTCACACGCTGTTGCCAAAAGTCTACAAACGGTGGGACATTTGAAACACGTCGTGTCGGAGACAACATGGTTGGTGTTAAAGGGTTCAGAATAGGATGTCAGTGAAGTTTATTTGTGTGAAGGCAGATAAGAGAATACTCATATATTATATATATATATAGTGTACCTAGCTCTAGTGCACCGGGCGTGACACGTTTCACACTACGTTTGCTTTTTTTCTCCTCCAAAGCAGGTCCGAGCAAGTGTTAGTCTGCTTCTATGCAACCGTGCTCAGTGTTCAGTGTTCATCATCTTTGTAAACTTGACCTATTTAAAGTAGAAAAATTCAAAACCGATTCAAATTTGAGGACTTGTTAAATGATTTGAAATGATCGCTCAGATCAAGATCAGTTAATCAAATCGTTTCATTGTCTTGGACAGCAGTTGATGGCAGTAGTTCTTGCTCTGCAGCCTCACTGACCTCAGCATAGCAGCACTTGAACAACTTCTCCACTTGTGGCAGGCTCCTTTTACACTTAATTTATACATAGCCTATGCAAGTAGCAGACCATTGCTAGCATTTATACCTGTGTGGGCTGTGCCCATGGTGACGTGCAGTTACATTTCTAGGGAGGTGATGTCAGATTATGGCGTATGTTATGTCATAAGGTTTCAGAAAGGTTTGTAGTATACCTGTGGCATAGGTTTAACACAGAAGCATAAATCCCTTGTTAGAGGCCTTCAAGTTCACAGAGCATCTTAAGAGCAGAACAAGTACTATTAACACAGCTGAGTCTGTCTGACCGCAGAAGAAGAGAGGCAGCTGAAAGCTGTCAATAGGAGATAAGTCATTGGTTAGAAGTAATTCAGCTTTAAAAATTCCATCCATCCATCCGTCCGTCCATCCGTCTGTCCGTCCGCCCGTCCGTCCGTCCATCCAAAGTCTGTTTGTCAGCTAAGCTGTGGCCAGTTATATTTGTCCCACAATTAATACACCTGGGCAGCCTTCCCAGGTAAAGTTTATGTGTGGGAGACACTGTATCCACTTTATGATGACATAAAACACTGAAAGGCTGCAAATCATTTGAAAAGCTGTAATCAGAGAGTGTTTGACAGCTTTGGCAAATTGTTCATATCAGTGAAAAGCTGTTTGACTTTTTTTTTTCGTCAATAAATTCATCTTTCATTAACAGTCCAAATCTATAACACTATCTAATTACCAAGTAAGGTTTTATCAGTGGTTAATCACTGCAGAATTTCCTTTGCAGCTGGGCTATTTTAAGACACAATCGCACTGTGAGACATTATTTATGGAACTCAAGTCTCACTTTTATACCAGAGATACAAATAGCAATGTTAGGTATCTTCATTCCTGGGAGATGGTGAGACAAAGAAGGAGAGGGCGAGAGGAGGGAGGGAGGGAGGGAGGGGAGAGAAGATAAAGAACAAAAAAAAAGGGAGATGAAAGGATGGAAGCAAAGAGAGAGGAGGGAAAGGAGAAGATGAAAGCAGCAGGCACAGCAGCGTCATTAAAATAATCATGTATAATTGAAGGAACAGTTCCACGGCAGACTTACTGCTGGGAATCGAGGCTCAAAGAGAGCAGAGGGCTGAAATCCACCTTCCTCTCACTGCTGTACTGCCAGCATTAACACTGACAAACTTTCAACTCTGCACCAGTAAAAAGATTCAGGCAGGATTGTTGTCAAGTGAACAAACACAAATGAGCAAAGATCTTATGTCACTCTTAGATTACAGGTGTGAAGGATTTTAGGCAGCATTTAATGGCAAGATAAATCCATTATTTTTTTCTTATTTCATTCTATTTAGGATTTATGGCTTCATACAGCTGGCCGCAAAGGTGCCGTTGTGGCTTTGTGTGTGGTTCAAGGTTGTTTTTTATGTTTTATTTAGTAGCTCCTCTGTCAGCCATTTTGTAGTGCTGCTCAAAATCTCAGCTGAAAATTGCATCTAGCAAATGCTGCACTACAAAAATCATCATAAGCCGTCCAGCAGCTAAGACCATCATGCATTTAGACCTGTCTGTTGGTGGTTAAAAAAAAGATAAGAGTGTCTGATGAGCATAATGCCCGCTGGACATGCCAACAGTGCACTGGCGTCCTCCCTCCTCTGCCTCAGCTGCCTTTTCTGTCGTGCCTGTAGCTAGACGCAGCTCTGGATGTTGTAAATAGAGATGGGTGTGGTCTTAATTTGATCTAAATGTGCAGAGAAATGGCAGTTACTACATACAGAAAATGGCAGCGCTCCGTGGCCTCCGCTGTGGTGCAGATGTTTCCCATTGTTTTAGCAGCAGGGATAGTCAGGAGTATCTGCTGTATTATCCAAAAAGTGTCCCAAATGCTCTTATTGAGTGGTTAGAACGCTGTGTCACAAACACTACAGAGTAGACGAGTAAGTGAAGTGGTGCGCAGTTCAGACGCAGCCTCCTCTCTTTGTTAGGTTTCACCTGCGCTCCTGCTCTCCCATGCCAGACTGCCTTTTGATGTCCTGCAGTCGAGCATTCCAGCATCCTCATACTATCACTTTGGATTGTCCTCACGCAATTAGTGTGTGCTTCCTTATGTTTCTAGGCACCTCTCATGACTGCCTTTGCACCTGTCCCTTGCCACCTTCTCCTTTGTTATCTGTCCGCCTGCGTGTATGATCACGGTCGTTTGGTGCTATTCCAACCCCTAGGTCGCATTCATTACTATTAGGACAGCTTAAAGGCCATAGCAAGGCTCAAACAAAAGGCTCGTCTTCCACATGTGACAGCTGCTAATCCCCTTTCTGACGAATGAATGCGGCACATATGATCACAAATTTAATGTATAAAGAGGCTGAAACATCCATGGTGAAGATGACCGTGTCGCATTCAAAGACAGCTGGGTACTGAGTGCTCTGTAGCTGTCTAGTGTATCTGTAATACGGAATAATAAACAGCTGTTATGTGTGGTTGGTGTGCATATAGTGTGTACCACATGGGTGGTTTTAGTATTTCTTGCTGAGTACAGTGAAGTTTAATAAAGTTGCAAATACCCTGCAGTGATGATCCAAGTGGTGTTTAAAATGTCAGAAATATGCCTCATGAAGGATAATTATCCTATACCCATATATCCTTATGGCTACCTCTTGCTGTAGATATGTATGGGACCTTTTCACCTCACCTGTAAATGGAATAAAATGTTAGACCTGTTCATTCTGATGCCAGCGGGGCTGTAATTCAGCTGACCATGACTGAATATTAGCTGCTCTCCCTGTGGGCTTCAATTCGCTGAAGCTTAAGCTTTTTTTTTTTTTTTTTTTTAAAGCTCGTGCATATCATTTACCTCCAGTACTTGTAAAACCTACTTATATTCCCGGTAGAGAGAGCAGGCATGACTGACGAGACGTTATTCACTTAGGCTTGTGCGATGTGGAGAGTGAGGCAGCCGGCAGAGCGCTTTCCTGTGACCAAAGAAACGGCTGTGCTTACTGACAAATGCACACTTCTCTCCCTTTGCACCAAATTTATTATCACCCCACCCCCACCTCCTTTTCTGTGACCTTTGTGTGTGTGTGTGTGCTTTGTGTGTGTGCTTTGTGTGTAGCATAGTCCTGGCTCAGTTTGTGACTCCACAGCTGTGTCTGTGCGTAATGCTGTCTTTAATCAGAGCACAAAACATAATTCTCCCCTTTCCTGATGTTATTGGTATTGATTTTGTTGCGCTCTCAATGCAGAGCTGAGCTTAATCTTCATTGTAGAACTATTGATCTGATATTGAAACGGTTAATAAGAGCTTTCTTTCCTGTCTTCTTTCTGTCGTCTAATTCTCCGCCTGTCTCCAGGTAATTTATGCTCTCAACACCAAGAACGATGAACACGAAGAAGAAATCGAGTCTCTGAAAGAAGCTCACGAGGACGAGGTACGGACACCAAAACCCTGTTATTATATGGATTAAAATACTCTGTAATTGATCAACAGCAGTGTGGTCTATCACTTTTTGTTGTGTCAAGCTGTTCTGGGAATAAGGGCGTGTTTTAAATGGCGTTATTTCATTTGCATTACAAAAGTCTTGTAGAGCAGAATTCTCCTCAGTGAGGTTTCCCCTCATCTGTTTATATTTTAGTCGTTCCGGAGAGGAGAGGAGCAAATTCAGTGGCAAACTGCATTTTTGTTATCAAGGCTAACCATGTTTTTGCTGTCTGCCACTCGCCTGCAGCGAGCGGGTCAGCACTGCACTGTGAGCAATGCCCCCATGTTTTTGTCAAATTGAGGCAGAAAGGGGCGCCCACATAGAGAGTTTGTCCATTTATTTATTTCAGTTTCAGTTAAGGCCATGATTAGGTAAGTCAGGCTAAGGATTAACTGAAATCTTAAGAGCATCTGTTATTTACAGCAGTTTCCAGATGAATTTCTGGCTTTTCAGCTGATGAATTCACTTCACAGCTAAATAAACACGGCAGTTACAGATGGTTACAGCATAGGTTCTTTAGGGCTGATCATCCTCACTGTTTAGCACATGGCTTCAAAAATCTCCCACAGGTATTAGGGTTAAATTTGTAGGGTGTAAAGACGATATTTTATACTCCCTGTGACTGCTGTCTGTAATAATATCTACATTTACTGCATTTCTTCACTGATGTATTCAGCATTTTTCAATAATCTGTCACCGTGCTCCATCTGCAGCCTCTAATTTGAGCCATACAGATTGTAAAAATGATGCGATTAATCACATCATAAGCTCTCCTGTGGCCACCAGCCTGCTCGCATACAAGAACATAACAAGAGCAACAGCACAGCAGAGTTCCCCCCAGATTGTCCACTTTACTCAAAGTGTAATTCGTCTCGATGGTTACCACCAGCTGCCTTATGTTTTAAATGTTACAATTTTAACAGCAGTCTGATTTTTCGGAACCAGTTTCAAAGACACAGAATAAGTCTGGCACCAGATCAAAACTCATTATATTCAGTGGCAGGCAGAGTGTATTTAAGGACATGACCTGGGCCTTTATGAAACTGGTTTAAATGTGCTTAATTTCCTCTGTATTTCTTTTACAGAGAGGCTTTGGTATACCAGGGTCTGCAAGATTGTTAATTAAATTTGTGTTTCTTTCAAGTGTTAAAGTTTCAAAGTGAGACTTTTCTCTTCTGCCAACATTTCTTGGAGTCCACAGTGTTGTGCTGGCACCTTTTTATAAAAAAAAATTTATCATCACATTTTTCTCTTTAGGTCTTATATCCCCCTACTCTGTGTGCAGATTTATAATTATTTTTACAGTCTGGCAAAGAACAAAATATCATCTTAATCATAATTGTCTGACCCTGACAAAGTCAAAAAAAAAAAGTCACCAGTTCTGGCGTTAAATTATTTTTGCTGCGTTTAAAACATCGGCTGCCTCCTCTCCTCTTGCTCAGGTCCAACACATTGTGACAGAAACCAGAGACAAGATCATGCAGTACAAGAGTAAAATGGCAGACGAGGCGGACCTGAGGCGACGGCTTGCCAGTCTGGAGGAATCTGTGGAGCTCCACGAGCACATGAAGAGACAGGTCGTTCACTGCTGCCGGGCACCACGCGGCTTCTTTTAGTTTGGTTGGGTCTAGCCAGTCTTTGCTTAGTTTGCTCAAAAGGGATACGTGCTTACGTGCTTCAAGCTGTGTTATGTTATAGCGCTGTAGTAAGCTTTAAAATATGAAATTAAATAAGTGTAAAAAAAAAACTGCATAGTATCTACTTATCTTAACATATATTACAGAAGTGACTGTATTAGTTTTCAGTTGAGCATTTCCGTAATGTGCTGCATTTACTTGAATGTAACACAGTTGTTTTTGTTATCATCAGGCTCTAGCAGAGTTTGAGATGTACAGACAGAGAATGGAGGACTCACAGCTGTGCACTGAGGCCCAGCACACACAGAGGGTGGTTTCTATGAGCAGAGAGGTAAGGTCGTGCTGAAAATATAAAATAATGCTGGATTGTTCAGTTTCATATACAACCCCACTTCCATAAAAGTTGGGATGTAAAGTGTAAATGAAAACAGAATGTTGTGGTATGCAAACATGTTTAAAGTGAGAAATGTTACCATTTTAAGAAAAAAAAATGATGTCAGTTTGAGTTTGATGGCAGCAACATGTCTCAGAACTGTTTGGACATGGTCATGTTTACCACTCTGTTACATGCCCTCATCTTTTAACAACAGGAGCAGCTGCTGGACTTTTGGGAGAGGAATGCTGTCCCATTCTTGTCTCATTCTTTGAATTTCATGATATACCAAAGGTTTCCAGTTGGTGAAAGGTCTGGACTGCAGGCAGGCCAGTTCATCACCCAGATTCTTTTGTTACAATGCTCTTGTAACACATCCAGTGTGCAGTTTAGCATTGACTTGCTGAAATATGCAAAGGCTTCCCTGAACAAACACATCATCTGGGTGGGAGCATGTGTATGCCTTTCAGCATTGATGGTGCCTTTCCAGATGTGCAAGCTGCCAATTCCAGAGGCAGAAATACACCCCCCATACCATCAGAGATGCAGACTGGTCCCTTTTCTTTATTGTCTGGACAATGAGAATCTATAGTTTCCAAAAAGAATATCAAATGTCGATTCGTGTGAACACAGAACAATTTTCCATTTTGCCTCAGTCCATTTAAATTAGCTGTGGGCCAGAGGACCAGCGCCCAGAGGATGTCAGGGTTTCTGGATCATGTTCACATATGACTTCTTCTTTGCGGGATTAGAGCTTTAGCCTGCATTGGTGGAAGGCACGACAAACTGTGTTCACAGACAGTGATTTCTGGAAGTGTTCCTGAGTCCATGCAGTGATTTCCATGACAGGATCACGCCTGTTTTGTGAGATTTTTCCAGATTCTCTTAATCTTAATCTTTTAATCATATTGTGTACTTCAGATGCGAGATTTTCACTCTTTTGCAATTTTACGTTGAGGAACATTATTCTGAAATTGTTCCACAATTTAAAGACACAATTTTTTTTGCAGATTGGTGAACCTTGAACATCGTAAGATGATTTTTTTTTTTTTAGTCACATACACATACTACATATTATTGACCTGTTGCCATTTAACAAAATTAGTAGCAAAATGTTCCTCCAGCTCTTTCTTTCTAGCACCACATACTTTTCCAGCCTTTGGCTCCTCTGCCATCAAATTCAAAATGACCTAATATTTTTAATGAAACAGTCAAATCTCTCAGTGTAAACATTTGAGATATATATATATATATATATATATATATATATATATATATATATATATATATATATATATATATATATATATATATATATATTAGGGGTGGGACTTTAACGCGTTAAAAATTTTAACGCATTTTAATCGCACTTTGCACTGTGGAACGTTTCTCAGTGCGCGAGTTCCCGGCATACAGATTATATCGACGCACAATGTCCAAATTAGGGGCCGCATCCTGCGAAGGACCCGGCCCACGTCTTTCGCAGCCCACGAACACCACAAAGGCCGGAAGTGAGCAGCTAGCCTTCATATCAGCTGCCGTCACCTCTGTGTAGCTCATGTCGCCTAGCAACCGTGAGTGCGAAGCACAGCTGTGTAAAAGCAGCTGTTAAACGGAGAATGAACTTTTTCTCCTTTTTGTGGTTTAATTTTAAATCTTTAATTCAAAATAAGCTGTTAAAACAAGCGTAACACATTTCAACATCAAGGAATACAGCTGAGCTAATGCTTAATTTCCAACTATAACAAGTGAGACATTAATGTTGAATAAAACTATCCAGTTATGATGCTTAACTTTAATTTCAGGAGTTTATCACAGGAGCCCTTCCACCCTTCGTTGGTCTGTGTAGTAGACTGGTGGGAAAATAAACAAGATTTTGAAGTTTAAGCTTATGTATATTGATTCATTCATCAACTAAACTTAAATTAATATTTCTCATGTTAAATATTGAAATGCGATTAAAATGCGATTAATTTCGATTAATTAATTACAAAGCTTGTAATTAATTCGATTAATTTTTTTAATCGAGTCCCACCCCTAATATATATATATATATATATATATATATAATGCGAATAAAATATGGCTTTGTGATATTTGGAAATCATTGCATTCTGTTTCTGTTTACATTTTACACAGCGTCCCAATTTTTTTGGAATCGCATTTGTAAATGTAAGAATGTAAAGTGTGTTATACTCTAAATGCACAAATGGAACAGTCTTGATTCCAAGTTCAATAATCAAACAGGATTGATAGAAGCATTACTGAGTAATACCACTTGACACCACAGAGTTTATAACAGGTCTTAACTGGTATGTATGCGAAAAGACATTATAACATGTTTCTAAGATGTTATAACATGTTTCTAAGATGTTATAACATGTTTCTAAGATGTTATAACACTGTTTGGCTGATAGAAACCGAAAGTCAGTTAAATTCATATGACAGTTATCATACAAACATGCAGCTCAAATGTCTTTACATAATAAAACAGTGCCAAAAGGTTATGACAGTACAGTTTTTAAAAAAGATGAATGAAAATACATAAAACTAGTGTATTTATAAGATTAAGTGTAAATTAAATTACTGCATTCTATTCTATATGACTAGGTCTCTAATTTTGATACAGTACTCTGCCATAAACAGTATTTGGACAGTGTTTGTAGATTTGACTCTGTACACTAGCACAAAGGATTTTAAACGAAACAGTCAAAATGTGGTTGTACAGACTTCCTGCTTTATTTCGGTGTGTTTAACAGAAATGTTGCATTATCTGTTTAGGAACTACAGCCATTTTTATACATAGTCCCCATTTTCAGAGGCTCAAAAGTCATTGGAGAACTGGCATTATGTCGTGTCAAATAATAAAAGATAAAACATGTTGAAGTTGTAGTTGCACTTGTTCATTGGAACTCTAATTAAGAGGACCAACGAGGTGTTGATGCAAGGAAAGGAGGCCATTGTTAGGCTGAAAAACCCATCAGTGAGAGAGCACAAAATCTACAAAAAAACAAAAAACCTATAATATGGCTCTAAGTCCTTAACAGTTAATACAGTACTTTTGTTAACAACCCTGAATTAAAGCTGAAGGTCTGCACTTCAGTCACATCTCCATTGAAAGTTACAGAAACTGTCATTGTCCGATGGTTATGCATCTAGCACTGCATAATGCTACAGTCACACTATGGAAAACAGCTGTTTGCACGGACTCCCGTGGTGCAACCAAAATTATTGCAACCATATGCAACAAACTTGTGATCTCATTGCCTTTGAAATGATTGCTTCAAAGACTGGGACAGCAAATGACTCGCAGTCATTTGCTGTCTTCAGAGCAGCTTTGGTGCATCAAAACGATGCTATCAGTCTGCGATTAAATGGGGTCAAGTTGGCAATTACATGCAATCTATGATTAACTGAGATAAATCTTAAAACATTGCAAATCTGACTTCTGTTGCAGATCTTTTGCTGTCTACATACACAAAAAATCATGTTAATTTATATTCAGAGTCCAGAACCTCAGAGATCTGAAGCAGAAAGTCAGACATCTATCCACAAATAGTGCTGAGTTGCTGCAGGCCAGCGATTTAGCTTAAAAATTATATAGATGCTCAGCAACCTTGCTTTATATAGGAATATAATCAGAATGCAACCAGTTGGCACCCACTCGAATTTCATCCCCTACTTGCAGGCAAGTTACACTCATCAGCCCAGACTGACTCAGGTTGATTGCAACATGCTGACATATTGGCTGTGTGCATTTTTAAATTCCACAGAAATTATTTGCAAACCTTCATCTGTCTGAGAGTGACTGCAATCAGTCTGAGTCAGACCACAATTTTTTGGAGACAGGTTGCCACCCACCCACCAGGTGACACGGGCAATCGCCATGTGATTGGGCCACTAGTTGGTCTTTCAGAGGTTGAGTGCACAATACCCTCAACCTTGGGGTCGACATGAAGCATGATTATGCTACCAGTTTCACAATTTTCAAGATACCTGCTTGTATCTGTCAGAAATACTGTATCCTGTACAAGCAGTCAACAAGCATGAGTTGGAGGTGATAGATGGGAACACTGTTAAGAGTTTTGGTCCTCTTATGTCAGAAGAATTAGAATAAAAATGAGATTTATTTAATAACATGAACCAAGGCAATACTGCAAGTATATATTGTATACATAAGGCTTTTCCAGACAAGGTAATTTAAATGATATTATACTATATGTTAGATACAGGTATAGACAGGCACACACAGTAATGCTTGTAGAACAGCAGCAACTCGCTATTAGTAATGCGGCATATGACACTAAAACAAGGGTGACACACCACTCACACGGGCACTAGCATCTGCCAGTGAAACAGGAGTGGTAAGCTGTTTACAAGCTGCACGCAGCAGGGGAATGTCATAATCATTACTGGCATATGTTGATAACGAACAAGAATTTTACTTTTAGTACCGCAAACCGGCTCTTCACTGCTGCGCTCCTCGTTTGTATGCACCTCGCTTCCAAAATTAAAATTGCGCTCCAAATGAAGTGCTGCTCGGCACATTTGATCAGGAGGAGGGGGTAGATTGCTTATTTGTACAATAATTGTTGTGAAATGTGTTCACTTTCAGTAAGTCTTTATTATAAGGAAGTAAGATTTCTAGTTTTTATAGTCTTCTATTACTTTAGTATTAGAGAAATTAAATTATGCTACAATGACTATAACATGTAAAAAATAAATATTAATACATGTATCATATCATGTCATCGGTCATGCCATAATCTCATATGACACAATTTCATATCTGTTTGCATGATGACCGTGGGCATAAAGGAACATCTCAGTCTTATTTAGACGTGATGAGCTTGTGGGTAAATAAACTCAGCTCTTCATCTCTTTAAGTGCATTTGGATTGTTGTGTGTTAGCTTTGGACTTGTCCCTCGTCGTCCTCTACGCAACTGTCTGCTTCCACCTTTGACCGAAGAGAACTTTACCAACATGAACTGTTTTGCTGGCGTCACATGACACATTACATCACATCACATCTATATTTTTTTTCAAACTGTTTCAGATTTCTTGCCGCAAAGAAAAATTTGCTGCACTTAGAGATTTAGAGAAGCTGCAAGCTTTTATTTTGGTAATCACAAGTAAGTACTGATTATGTAAGATGATAGAACTGAATGTTTTGTACCTCCCTGATTGCTACAAGAGGGTTTTGAAGTGATACTTAGCTCGACAATATTAGAGATTTAGGTTAGCAACATATTTCGTGGTTTCAATAGGTGGAGGAGATGCGTCGGGATTTTGAGGAGAAGCTGCGGGCGTTCAGCCAGGCTCAGGCGCAGTTTGAGGCTGAAAAACGGCGAGCGCTGGAGGAGCTGAGGGCTACCCACCGCCAGGAGGTGGAGGAACTCCTCAACAACCAGCGGAACCAAAGCGCCACCTCCACAGAAGACCAGGAGAAGCTGGCTGAGCTTCATAGACAAGAGGTGGGCTGAGTTCAACCGAGTGAGGAGGATAGATGAGCTTTGGAAGAACAAAAGTTTGGACTGGCGTCAGGATTTTTGTAGAAAGTTGATACCAGCAAGTTTTCTGATAGGGTAATTGCTGTTTTTAAGGGTTGTCAATGAAATGAAAAAGATGTAGTGTTGTTTTATTGGTGCAGCTGTCTTATGAGCATAATATAAACCTGGAGTGATAATAATCCAGCTGTAGAGTTTTGTTGCATGTCATCTTCTTATTTTCCTCCCATTTTCCTTTTCTCTCAACAATAGTTGTCCAGTTTACCAGAGACTAACTTAGAGACTAAACATAATGTGGTTTATAGGCATGATATATCCAAGGCTGGCTGTTTTTATTCCAAAAAATAAAGTCTGAATATATTTGGTATGTATCCTGAGTAATAGAAGAGGCTCTCCATTTATCCATCTCTTGGTGTAGGTGGAGGCATTGATGGAGAGGGTAGAGGAGCTAACAAAAGATAAGGTCCGCCTGGTGGAGGAGTATGAGGCCAAGCTGGGCAAGGCTCAGGAGTATTATGAGAGAGAGCTGGAGGCCATGAGGAGGACGCACCAGCTCACCACTGAGAACCTGCTGGCCTGGAAGAGGACTGAGGTAAAAGCATGGTTTTTTTTGTTTGTGTTTTTTTTTAACAGAAGAAGAAGAAAAGCAGCAACTACATTTTGTTAAATGTTAAACTCTCCTTCTGTTCTGTTATTACTTAATGCTGTTAATACAAAATCAGCACTTCTTAAAGGTGTGCCATATGCAAAAACAGGCAGACAGTATCAAAGGAGCAAAATCACAGAACAACTGTTGAAAACAGCACAATGATATTTCTGTGTTGTAAATGTGCATTATGATTAACTGTGGCAGGCATAATTATATGACAGACACTATTACCCAACTCCATTATTTTAAATTTAAGGAAGCACAGTGTGCTGTGTGTAAACACACACAAAACAGGTAAACTTGCGTCATCAGCTGATGCCATCATTGCCACTAAAGGTTGACCTTACATTCAAAGTTGATTATCTCCAACCCCAATTCCAGTGAAGTTGGGACGTTGTGTAAAATGTAAATAAAAAAAGAATACAAAGATTTGCAAATCCTTTTCAACCTATATTCAAGTGAATCAACTACAAAGACAAAATATGTAACATTCAGTTGGATAAACTTTGGTTTTTTTTGCAAATATTCACTCATTTTGAATTTGACGCCTGCAACACATTCCAAAAGAGTTGGGACAGGGGCAATAAAAGACTGGGAAAGCTGTTTGGAACATTCCACAGGTGAACAGGTTGGAAACAGGTGGGTGTCATGATTGGTTATAAAGGGAGCTCCCTCAAAGGGATCAGTCGTTTACAAGCAAGGATGGGGCGAGGTTCACCACTTTGTGAACAACTGTGTGAGCAAATCATCCAGCAGTTTAAGAATGTTTCTCAATGTGCAATTGCAAGGAATTTAGGGATTTCATCATCTACAGTCCATAATATCATCAAGAGATTCAGAGAATCTGGAGAAATCTCTGCAAGTAAGCGGCAATCCGAAAACCAACATTAAATGCCCGTGACCTTCGACCCCTCAGGCAGTACTGCATTAAAAACCAACATCATTCTGTAACGGATATTACCACATGGGCTCAGGAACACTTCAGAAAACCATTGTCAGTGAACACAGTTCATCGCTCCATCTACAAGCGCAAGTTAAAAACTCTACCCGGCAAAGCGAAACCCATACAGTGGCTTGCAAAAGTATTCACACCCCCTTGAACTTTTCCATATTTTGTCACATTACAACCACAAATATAAATATATTTCACTGGAATTTAATGTGAAAGACCAACACAAAGTGGTATACAATTGTGAAGTGGAAAGAAAATTATACATGATCCAAAACATTTTTTACAAATAAAAAACTGAAAAGTGCAGTGTGCAAAAGTATTGAGCCCCCCTGAGTCAATACTTTGTGGAACCACCTTTTGCTGCAGTTACAGCTGCAAGTCTTTTAGGGTATGTCTCCAACAGCTTTGCACATCTAGTGACTGAAATTTTTGCCCATTTTTCTTTGCAAAACAGCTCAAGCTCAGTCAGGTTAGATGGAGAGCGTTTGTGAACAGCAGTTTTCAGATCTTGCCACAGATTCTCAGTTGGGTTCAGCTCTGGACTTTGACTGGGCCATTCTAACACATGAATATGTTTGGTTTTAAACCATTCCATTGTAGCCCTGGCTTTATGTTTAGGGTCGTTGTCCTGCTGAAAGGTGAACCTCCGCTCCAGTCTCAAGTCTTTTGCAGACTCCAACAGGTTTTCTTCCAAGATTGTCCTGTATTTGGCTCCATCCATCTTCCCATCAACTCTGACCAACTTCCCTGTCCCTGCTGAAGAGAAGCAGCCCCAGAGCATGATGCTGCCACCACCATATTTGACAGTGTGGATGGTGTGTTCAGAGTGATGTGCAGTGTTAATTCTCTGCCACACATAGCGTTTTGCATTTTGGCCAAAAAGTTCAATTTTGGTCTCATCTGACCAAAGCACCTTGTTCCACATGTTTGCTGTGTCCCCAACATGGCTTCTGGCAAACTGCAAACTGGACTTTTTATGGTTTTCTTTTATGGCTTTCTTCTTGCCACTCTTCCATAAAGACCACATTTGTGCAGTGCACGACTAATAGTTGTCCTGTGGACAGATTCCCCCACCTGAGCTGTGGATCTCTGCAGAGTCACCATGGGCCTCTTGGCTGCATCTCTGATCAGTGCTCTCCTTGTTCGGCCTGTAAGTTTAGGTGGACGGCCTTGTCTTGGTAGGTTTACAGTTGGGCCATACTCTTTCCATTTCTGGACAATGGATTGAACAGTGCTCCGTGAGATGTTAAAAGTTTGGAAAATCTTTTTATAGCCTAAGCCTGCTTTAAACTTCTCCACAACCTTATTCCTGACCTGTCTGCTGTGTTCTTTGGACTTCATGATGCTGTTTACTTTCCAATATTCTCTTAACCAACCTCTGAGGCCGTCACGGAGCAGCTGTATTTGTACTGAGATTAGATTACACACAGGTGGACTCTTTTTAGTCATTAGCAGTCATCAGGCAACTTCTGAATGCAATTGGTTGCACTCAGAGAAAAGGGGGCTGAATACTTTTGCACACCGCACTTTTCTATTTGTTTTGGATCATGTATAATTTCTGTTCCACTTCACAATTGTATACCACTTTGTGTTGGTCTTTCACATTAAATTCCGGTGAAATATATTTGTTTGTGGTTGTAATGTGACAAAATATGGAAAAGTTCAAGGGGTATGAATACTTTTGCAAGCCACTGTATATCAACAACACCGAGAAATGCTGCCAGCTTCTCTGGGCACGAGCTCATGTGAGATGGACTGACACAAAGTAGGAAAGTGTCTTGTGTGGTCTGACGAGTCCAGACTTCAAAATGTTTTTGGAAATCATGGACGTCGTGTCGATTGTTATCAGCGCAAAGTTAAAAAGCCGGCCTCTCTGGTTCCCATGGCATGGGTAACTTGCTCACCTGTGAAGGCACCATTAATGCTGAAAGGTACATACAGGTTTTGGAGCAACATGTGCTGCCATCCAAGCAACGACTTTTTCAGGGACGTCCCTGCTTATTTCAGCAAGACGATGCCAAGCCACATTCTCTACGTGTTACAGCGTGGCTTCGTAGTAAAGGAGTGCGGGTATTAGACTGGCCTGCCTGCAGTTCAGACCTGTCTCCCATGTGTGGCGCATTATGAAGCACAAAATACGACAATGCAGACCCCAGACTGTTGAGCAACTGAAGTTCTACATCAAGCGAGAATGGGGAAAGAATTCCACCTACAAAGCTTCAACAATTAATGTCCTCAGTTCCCAAATGCTTATTGAGTGTTGTTAAAAGGAAAGGTGATGTAGCACACTGGTAAACATGCCCAACTCTTTTGGAACATGTTACAGGCCTCAAATTCAAAATGAGTGAATATTTCCAAAAAAACAATAAAGTTTATCTTGTCTTTGTAGTGTATTCACTTGAATATATGTTGAAAAGGATTTGCAAATCATCATATTCTGTTTTTATTTCTGTTTTCTTTTATTTATGGGGTTGTAAAAGCAGCATTGGTTGACTTGGGGGGCGGGGGCAGTAAAGCTTCAAACACAACACTGACATATAGTGTAAATGCGTTGTTAAGGGGAGTGTGTTATCGTTAGCAAACAGTGCTCTGTTTTTGCATTCAGTAGAACCGCATCAATTAGAAATAATGTTTCTGTTGAATTTTTTATCTGCAGTATGCTTACATGTTTATGTGTGTGAGCCACTTGCCAACTTTGGGTTTGCTGTTGGGCAGGTGGGTTGGGTTTATTCATGGCTTATTGCTTCCTGCTGCTGCTTCAAACAAGGCTAATTAAAGCCTTAAATATTGAAACAGTATTTTAAAAGAAGCCTAAGGAAATTATTCACACCTTTTTAAATTACATACAGGCATTAATATAAAAATATTGATTGATTAGTGCGGCTTTTATTCGTGTCTTCGTCAGTGGCGGGGAACCTGCGTGTGATTGATACATGAGAAGCAGTTATTTATACTTTTTGAGAGACTGCCACGAAGGAGGCTTAATTTGTCTCAATACAACTTCCAAGGCTGCCTGTGTCATCCATTTTTAACTCACACAGGCAGGTGCTGCTGGCCACAAGTAATGCGTTCATGTGTCAGAGTGACTAATGTGACTCTCTGCCCTTGTGAAGGTTGAGCTTCGTAAGGAGTTCCAGGCACAGGAAGCGGCATTGCAGCGTTCGCTCTCCAAGCTGAGGAGCGAGCTTCAGAAAGCTCAGGAGGAGGCCAGAGAGAACCGAGACAAGACCAACAGGCTGCAGACATCACTGGCCAACGCTGAGGGAACCATCAAGGTGTGTGGGTACTGATGGATCGATGAGTGGATGAGCACAGTGTCTTATGGTTAAAGAAAAAGAATAAGACAAAAATGAAAGCTCTCTGGTTCAAATTCACTAGATGTGTTTGTGCTACATTATTTTTCTACAATTACAATGTGCTAATGGTGGCTACTGCTCATTCGTCCTTTATGTATTTACAGGATTCCCAAAATAGTACAAATAATATCAGAGTTTTTCTTTGCTTCAGTTTAGGTACAGAGTGGGGTAAATTAAATGGAAAACGTTTTCTGGAAACAGAAGCCAAAGCCTCTGGGTGAAAAGTGTTTTTAAGACTTTTAAAGTGGTGGAAAATGTAATGTAGTGTGCACTGATGGTCCTGCAGGCAGATCTGTAGAGAAGGAGTAGCAGGGGAGATTTGTGAGTCTGAGCTATGATTTTTAAAATGCCAGATGTTGTATTACTGTAACATAGTTGAGTGTTCATGTGTGTGTTCGTGTGTGCGTGTACTACAGAACCTTCACAAGCAGCTGGAAGAGGCCATCCAGGACGGCGAGATCTGGGTGATGCAGCTGAAGGACACCGAGTATGAACTAGAGAGCAGCAGAGAACGAGTTCAGCAGCAGGCTACTGAAATCCTCCACAAAGCCAGTAAGATATCCTGCGTGCAGATGTTTCACACATCAGCTAAAGAGGAAGTCCGCTATTTGCCTTAATCTCACTGTTCTCCATGTTCCCCATTTCACAAAAGGAACGCTCGAGCGCTGCTGTTCGCTCGAATGATGTTTCACAGCATGTTTCATAATTTACTGTCGCTTTCAAATTTGTTAAATTTGTGAGTCCAGCAGAGTTCCTCATGCTTAATTAACTCAAGAGCAAATTATATAATGTTGTAAATCTCAGCTTGTGAGTTTAAAATTTGATGTATTGTATTTGTTGTAATTGGTCCGGTTGCGTCCATGGGTACCTTAACTTTGCTGTAGACCTCCGTAACCCGTGCGATAAAGTTTAAAAATTTGTTTAAAATAAAATGGTTAAATTGTGTCCATGTAGAAATAAATGGAATATTATTTGTCATGATTTTATTAAAGATGATGTAAAACAACATGGGAAAATTCTCAGACATACCCAGAGATTATCAGATCTAATCCTCATGCAGAATTTCATCTAAAGAAAATTAAAAATAAAAATGTTTTTCTTCATTTTAAACATGGCCATTCAGCCTTCGATTTCAGTTTACGTGATGCACCTGAATGCACCATGAAGGCACATCTTTGCAGTGTATGGTGACCGATTTACAAAGTGGTTTAGACATACAATCGATTAAAGTGTAGTTGGGAATATGACTGCAGGGAGTTTGTGTGCAGCTTTAGGAGTCACAGTCCAAGTGCGTCCATGCCTGCTTGTGAGAATGTTGCACAGACAGTGTAACAGCGGGGTGTGCAGCTCCAAATATAGAAAATCACTTAGTGGAGGGCAAAGTTTTATTTTGTACAGCTGCCACAAACAAATGGGTGAAACAAATTTTTTTTTTCACATGAGGAAATTTATGTGCATGGTTAATATTTTTCCCTCCAGCATCGGTGCAACGGAGCATTTTGTATAATACTGGAAAAAAATAGCTTATGTCTCATAAGGTTCTTGGTTGGTTAGTGGCACAGGGCTCACTTTAAACTGCCGCTGCTCACATCCCATACTGTGGGACTTCTAATGTAGCATCTGTAGACACATTGACCCTCTTGTCCCGAAGCTTCAAAGCTCTCCTCTGTGTATCACTGTGTTTAAATGAGCCTTTATGTCATCAATAGTCTAAATAACTGAAGTTTTCATGAAGAAACTTTGTCCTCCACCCTCTCCTTTGCCACTTTTTTGAACATCTGCTTTCCTTCTGGCTGCTCCGTAAAGTTCAGAAGCACCACATTACTTTGCTTGTTTGTCATTCATTGTTTTTCCCACCAGTTTTGCAAGCAGCTGATACTTTTAGAGAGATTACCAGAAGGCTGACTCCCTGTTTAATAACTCTGCTGTTGAGGCCACTGTTTCATTCAAACAGCCTGCAGTTAAAGCAATAATAACGCCAAGTGACAAATACAGCTCCATCTGTTTTAAAAGTTTGTGCACAACTGCTGAGTTTCCTGACTGTTGAGCCTCTTTACTGTACGCACAATTTCAAATTGACTGCTTTCAGGTCAGATCGGTTCCTTGCAGGCAACCCAGATGGCCCACGAGGCGACCATCAGGAACTTGGACCTGGAGCAGAGTCGCCTCAAGGAGAAGATCAGCAGGCTGGAGGAGGAGAGGGAGGCTCTGCTCAGCCAGAGCCAGACCGCCAACGAACAGCACAAACAACAAGTGCTCAAACTAGAACAGGTAGAATGGATAGAATATTTGCTTCCTTTATCCCAAACCGTTGAGTGTCATAAAGCCATTTTTTGCATCTACATCATTTCCTCAGTCTCTGCGTGAGGAGCACCAGGGCTATGAGAAGGAGCTCACCAGGTTAAGAGGGCACTATGAGGAAGAGACACTTCGCTTCAAGGAGGCACAGGTCAGAGCGCTGGAGGAGCTGGAGGAGAAACACCAGTCAATGAGAGAGGAAGCCCAGCAAGAGAAGGAGGAGGAGAAGAGACTGCTGATGACGGTGAGTCCCGTGTGAAGGCTCCGTGCTGACATGTCGAATATGGAAAAGAGTGGTAATGTGCACACGTCAAATACACACGGAAAAATTTCTGTTTTGTGCTCTTAATGGGTTTATATTAACTGCATTTGCATGTGTTTCCCTCATTTGGTCAAAAAGTGTTTGATGACACTAAAACTACCCTAAAAATGAGATTTCAAACATCCTTATTTTCTCTGCCTCTGGATATAAGAAATGAAATGCAACGAATAATTTGCCCTTAAAATTCTGGCTTCACTGCTACTAATATACTACTATATTGCTACTACTATAAATCCAAAGAGTTTGGTGAGAATAATGTTGAGAAAAGCCTCTGCAGATGTTAAATGAAAGACATTAATTCTCTGTAGCTCTGAGCCTAATAAAAAAAAAAACCCACACCATAATTCTGGAAAGTTGTAAGATTTGAGGAGAATATGTGGAAAAATACAGAGTAACACAGAATCATAAACCATCTGTCACAGAGAGTTCTTGCTGTTTTAGCCATCGTTGTTATGGTGCTGTGAGGAGTGAAGGTTGGACCTAACTGAGCAAGTGAGGCTCTCTGCACACTCCTATGGTAGTAACACATCTATCACATGCCTTGAATCATACCTGGCTTTTTTTACATAAGATTTTAATAAGATTTGAAACTATAAACTCAGCAGGAAGCTTTTTTCCCTCTTTTGTTTTTTTAGGTCAAAGAGCAAAGGGGTTGAAGGTCATTTTCCCATAGGCTTCTTTACTATCAGAGGTCTTCTTGCACCCTGCTACACATTAGAAGGAACTGAGGTTTAAGGTTTTTCATATTGGCTTTCCACTACAGAACCCAGACGTTATGTCCATCATTTACAGAGCGTACAGCCCCAGTAATACCTGAAGCCGGGGCTCTTGGGAGGGAGTATCCTGCCATCTGCAGTCTTATAAGGCCAAGCAATTTTAAGGTCTGGAGAGTGTTGTGTGGTTGTGCTTCTGTTCCCATCAAAATCACACAATAAAGGCCCTAAATTAAAGAGCCTTAAGTAGAGTTTTAGTTTAAAAAACATGAGAAACTCGTGAATAATGATCTCTGTTTCACAGACTTCAGCTAAAGGCTGGAGGTGGTAGGTTGGTCTTTTCGACCTATAAATTGCATCACTTAGTTTACAGCTCAAGAAACACATTGTGTTTAAAGAATAAGCAGAACATGTTTATTCTCTGTGTTAGCAGATAACATGTTCTTGGTGATGGTATATAAAGTCAGAAGTTACATTTGCATACTTCCATCTTTGGCCAAACCCTCTGTCAGTGTCACTGCGGGGAAATCACAAACTGAGCCAGTGCTCTTCTCTTGTGTTTGGACTAATTTAAGATATGCAAACGCAAACTGACACGCACAAAAGAATTAGACAAATGAGATTGTTTGGATTGACTTTTTGCTGTGTAACCATCTTGATCAACATTCTCTTTAAAGGGATAAAACATGTAAAAAGCCGTAAAAAGCCTCATATATGCATTTTTTTTTTTTGGGTGGGGGGGGGCTGTATAAAAACAGTATTTGGATCACAAATAGCCGAGGGTTTCTCTCAGGGTTTTTGTCTCTCACTCTTTTCACAGAAACATTTGCAATTAATTTTTCTCAGAGCAAATGCTTTTAGTCATTAAAGAAATATGTACCTCTAAAAAAATGCACAGCCCCCCCAACATTTAATTAGGTCAACATTAAGACTAAGACATGAAAAGCAACATTTCTCTGTGCCTGTCTTTTTTTCCTCTGCGGCTTTCATCCTGTCATCCGTTCTCTCTTTCTTCTTGGGGTTTTCTTTCTTCACTGCCGATTTGCTCTCCTCTCTGCCTCTGAGTTCAAAGGGGTAACGTGAGGAGAATACAAATGGCCTCACTGCCAAAGAAGCAGCACGAACTGATCAGATTACACAGTTAAGTGAATTTAACCTGATCCATTTACCATAACAGCAACAGCAAATGTTTTAAAGCTGCTGGACGGACTCATCTTTTTCTTACTTGTATCACTTATTCTGATCGGATCTGAATCTGATCTGAAGGCTAAATAAGCAAAAAAAAAAGAGGCCTTTAAAACCAGAGAGCACAATAGGGCCAAACTCGTTTTCAGCCAACACAGACACCCATATTCCCCGTGCCCAGTGGCTTTGGTAATTCCCAGAACTTCCATCTATCAGTTATAACCAAATACTTGCAAAACTAACACCTAGCACTACGTTGTGTTTTTTTTTTTTTTTTTTTTTTTTTCTTTTTTTGTGAAATCCGTCAGATTGAATCGTAATTTAACACATCTGAAACAGACAATCTCCTGCCATGTGCTGCATGTGGGAAAGGACAGCTGTGGGCAAAGTCCTGTCCAGACATCATCTGGGGTCAATCTTACATTTCTAACATGTTGACATCAAAACTGGAAGAGTGCTCTTGTGCTGTAGACCAGTCATTCCCAAACTTCAGATGGCTGCAGGACAGTTTGAAAGTTGTGAAAATCTTTCCAGCCCACCCACACCTTCTTCCCCAGCCCCGGTCATCAGACGAGCAGAAACGTAAGGGTTTCTTTTGCGTTTTCAATAATTGATTGATGAACTCAACCGCTTTACTTTCTATATTAAGAGTTCTTTCCAACTAATGACTAAAGATGAGATCAGGATCAGAAAAAGAGAGAAAATGAAGAGTATCTAAGTCACTTAAAACTCACAATTGTTTTCTTAATTTTAAAATTAATTTAGGACTAAAAAAAAAGAAAATTGAATGGACTAGTAATAAAGTGTATTTGATTTTGAAACAATCTCAAAGGATATTATATGATGGAACTGAAAGGATTATTATTTGATTCAGCCCGATAAATTGGCTCTTATAGGTACGTCCTGTGAAAGTTTAAAAGGTGCAACTTTTAAAATGATAAAATCCTATAGTAGAATTTTAAAATTGTTCATTGTAAACAGCTTCTCACACACTGCTGTGGACTCTTTATCTGGTTGTTCTTTGACGACATTCTTCCACTTAAATAATATCAGTATCTTTGGTTTAAGCCTCACATGAAGCGTAGCGCAATGAAAGACACAAAAATGGTCTGTTTTGACAAAATTAGATTGCTCTATTACTTTGACTAGCAAGCTAAGGCGTTGTTTGGTCTGTAATTTTATTTATTTATATTTTTAGTCCATTGTTAGGTCATTGCTTGGCAGCGTGATGATATCAAAAGAACCTTCAGGGCCCTAAAATGTAACTCTGTAGAAAGTTTATCTGCTCAGCTCCTGATCATGTAGGAGGAGTTTGTGGACAGGCAGAGACGCAGACACCGATCTTGTCTATTATAGCAATCTACATCACAGTGCCTCCAGTGTAGCGTGCTGACTAGACTGAAAATTTGACTTTTAAAACATCGATCAAAAGCAAATTTAGGGAATAACGATTGAATAAAGGTTCATTTTTATATGTAAGAAAATACACGAGTATGATATTGACTGTTTCTCATTCTAAGATCATAAAATCGACTTGAATGTTTAATAAGCACTCGTTTTTATACTGAGAGGAGAAGCTTATATTCGACAGTATAATATGAATAAGTCAGCTTTCTGAGTTCATAAGCATGATAGCTCACAGCAAGATGATCCTGGCTTCTAACCTGGGTTAGACCTGGGTTGTTCTCTTTATGCCACATACTAGGTTCATTCTTGATGCTCTTGCCTTGACCAAGGCATTGGCTTAGAGCTGGAGCTGGTTCATGAGTGCTGCACAGTACCTGGAAAAAGACAGTCCGCACACCGGAACGCTCCTAGAAAAATATTTCATTGCCTTCAAGGTGAAGTAACGTTTCGGGCATCCATGCCCTTCTTCAGACTTAATGACTGAATGCAGAACACATGTATAGATACCCCGCCCACCATTCAAAATTATCACATGATCATGTCTGATTAAGGAAAAGGACATGTAGGCTTATATACAAAAAGGAAATACAAAATTATAAAAAACTCAAGGGGATAGTCTAAAAGTAATCTCCAACGCCCTAAGACATTTAGGGATAAAAGATGGTGATAAATAGACCGATTATAGCATATAAAAACAGAATACATACACGTGAACTGCACATAAGAGAAGGTCTTAATAATAAAGTACATGTTAAATAGTATACGAATAAATAGTAAGAAGTAAATAGTAAGAAGTAAATATAGTTGTACGAAAATGAGGAGATCAAAAACGAAGAGAATTAACATACAGACTGACACACAGACTACTAAACTGAAACTATGGAACAATGTAGGAGTGGCAACGTCCGTGATCCGCTTGTTCACAACAAAAAGGGTCTCAAATCAAAATCTTCATTTAGACCGTGCGGAGATAAAGTGTTAAGAGTATAAATCCAATATGCTTCTCTCTTTAACAAAAGAGAATTAACAACGCCTCCACGTTTTGATCTCCTCATCTTTGTATGACCATTTTCGTACAACTATATTTACTTCTTACTATTTACTTCTTACTATTTATTCATATACTATTTAACATGTACTTTATTATTAAGACCTTCTCTTATGTGCAGTTCACGTGTATGTGTTCTGTTTTTATATGCTATAATCGGTTTAGTCTATTTATCACCATCTTTTATCCCTAAATGTCTTAGGGCGTTGGAGATTACTTTTAGACTATCCACTTGAGTTTTTTATAATTTTGTATTTCCTTTTTGTATATAAGCCTACATGTCCTTTTCCTTAATCAGACATGATCATGTGATAATTTTGAATGGTGGGCGGGGTATATATACATGTGTTCTGCATTCAGTCATTAAGTCTGAAGAAGGGCATGGATGCCTGAAACGTTACTTCACCTTGAAGGCAATTAAATATTTTTCTTTTTCCATGGATGTCGTCTTCGTTCCTGCACCCCTTCAGCTGCTGGATGTGTGTGTTTGGCTTTTATAGTGCTGCACAGTATCTGCCTACTGCTTCTAGGATGCAGGAATGAATTACCCTATGGGGTTCAGTAAGAGAGATCCTACCCTTTTATAATATTATTCTATAGGCCAGTAAGACTGTTTTGCTCTGAAAAGGCAAACAACGAGTAGGTCTTATTCTTCCCTTGTTTATATCTCTTACAGTACATTACACCCCCTTTATTCACGCTCACATGGCTCCAGCTGCATTTAGTGATGAAGTTCAGCGAAGAATAGCATGCATGCTGGAGTTTACTGCCATCCAATTAAAATGAATTAGCTACGAGGCATGCAGGCAGTATGATATATAACTGGCGCAGATGTACACAAAACACTTTGTCTCAAAAGTCATTCCTTTAATATTACAGCATGTCATCCAAAATGAAGATGTATCCTCTTCCTCTGAAATGATTAGACACTGCATTGGCTCAATGCAGTTCTTTCTCTTCTGCCTTTTCCCATATTTCTCCTCTTTCATAATGTTTCTCTCTTCTTTTCTTTTCTTTTTTGCCCCTTGTGAGCTCACACTTTGAATGCTGTTTGAAGCCGACTGCTAATTGGTTGATTTTCATTGACATTAAATCCTACCTCTAAGCCAAGTGAGAGTCGTGTGTGAGCATGTGGGCATGTGTTTATAGATTCCCTGAAAGACAGAGCGATGGAGAGAATGGATGGAGGGGCTGATGAAAAAGGGAAATATTATGTAAGCCAAAGCTGTGCTGAGCCTCATCATGTTTAGATTAATGTCTGTTTTTATTTGGAGTGAAAGGAAAGGAGCTGCAGGAGGAGAGACAGCGAGACAAAGATGCAGACAGAAAAGAAGGAGACAGATGTGCTAATGTTTTCAAGTGAATTTATTCTAAAATGTCTTCATCTTTTTACTTCTAAGTTTTACGACTGTCAGCAGATATTAACGAGTTCTTCAACCGAAGCAATAAAGCAACTAATTCTACAAATTGCTTGTGCTGTATTAATTCATAATTCACCACGGTCTACTTAAGGCCAGATGAGACAGCAGCAGAATAAAGGATTTTCATTTGTCTTTCTAATCTCCCTGCACTGCTGCACATATAGATTACTTCTTCTGATGGGTTTGTTTGCAGGTGAATGTAAGATGCAATTAATTGTATAGGTGTGCATGTGGAAGAGGAAGTAACACCTCACAGCACAGAGTAGAGACAACAGATTTGATATGGATTAAGTGAAGGTGGAGCTGGGTTGCAAAGCATCCTGCAGGTGTGCAGCAACTCTAGGCAGGCTAAAGAAGCTTAAATAGCACAACCCTATATGAGATCTCCAACAGGAAGAGCCATCAGCTGATGTCAGCTAGATTATTAGAGTAAATGACAACCACTGACTGTTCAGTGTGTTCGAAACCCCTGCAAAATATAGAGTATGAAGAGGTTAAAGATCCAGGAACACTTATAATATGACGCTTAACCTCTTCAGAAGCAGTGGGAGTAGGTGGAGTTGGGCCAGAAAGCTCCATTCAGTTTATAAAACAGAGTATGGCACTGCGTCCAAACACACTTCTCCCAACCCTGTCGTAGAAGTGCAGTGGCCAAATCTCCTCAATCGGTCCTCAATCACATCAGCTCAGGGTGTTGGGTCATCCATCCATCCATCCATCCATCCATCCATCCATCATAAGCTAATTAGCCGTCACCTTTTATTTAAAAATAAAGAATTTCTTGTGCTCGACCTCCCAGATGATAGAATTATTGCCACATCCAGGTCAAAGCTACATTTAACCATCTTTTTATACGTGTTCATGCTGCCGTGGGTGTACGCTCCACTTCAGCAACGTTTCATTCCAGAAGTGAAAGGTGAAACGTTCCTGAAGTGGAGCTCTGGCATAGACTCGAATGACTTTAAATGGTGTGTCTCGTGCTATAGATCAGTTGTACGTTCTCAAAGCTTAGTTTGTTCACATATCTTTGTTTTGCTTCTTTTGCGATGTGATCTAAATATTTGTTGTTTGAAACAGCTGGAAAATCGGCAGACTTGGAGCCGCGTGAAGAGCTGTGCTGGCTGACATGTTATAATTCTGTTTTTATTTATTTATTTTTTTTTTTGTTATTGTTGTTGTCATTTTTCCTTCCAAGACTTTGTGCTTCTCACTTAATTGAAAACTGTGAACAGGGACTACAAGAGTACAAACACAGGCTTTAATTAAATTTTAATCTCGTGCTGCTCTGCAGCTGCAGGAGAAAGGTGGCTCTCCTGTGGGTGGGTTAAAGAAAGAGGATGTGGAGTACTGGCCGGCTCCCATGTGGATAAGATTAAATTCACATTATTGGAAACATTCTGTTTTAACCCATCAGGGAACTCGTGATGATAAATAATGGCTGTAAATTAGACACTGACTGGCTGAACCAGTATTGATCACTGCTAATACAATTGCACAGCTGAATAACTAGATGTACGTGCCCGCTCTGGCTGATTAAGTGAATTAAAAATCAAGATATCTACAACGCTGCCTGTAACAAATGTATCAGATGTATTAAAGATGCAGCTGCATCAATAAATAGTTCAACATTTCCAGACAAATATTTGAAAGTCGGCGTTACATTAAAATTAATAATGTCTGCAAAGATAGAACAACCAGAAACCCGTCCCTCACAACACAAACAGGGCTCAGTATTGTTTGGCATATTATGAAGCATATATATAGTAAGAATCTCAGGAATTAAGTGAAAAGAAAGACTAAGAAGTAGACCAAAAGGAGATTTTCATAAGAGAAATCCAGAGTGGCCCAGAGAGGATTTGGTGCTCTGGTTTTTGAAGGATTATAGAAACTGGATGTTTTGAAGAGATGGCCTTTTAAGTGTAAATGACAGTTCACGTGTCTTCCTCAGTCAGTAGCCCTGCGTCACGCTCAAATGCTGCCATGACTCCACATTGTGGCAAAAATTGGATTTTCAATACAGTGGCTTCTTAACGCCCCTCGTTTTTTAAAGACTTTAGTTTATATCAGAGGAAAACGGGCACAAAGCTTTCACACTGAAAATATGCATTGATAATTTGTATCACAAAGATATTTTTGACATGGAAGAATACAGAATAAATCTCTAGTTTCATGGTCCCAGCACTAATCAACTTCCCCAATTTCTTTTCCCATTATCCTTCCCGTTCTTCCCATCCATCTTTTCATCCAATCTCGTTCTTTTCTTCTTTCTTTCTCTTCTCTTCTCCAGAAAATGAGCCAGGAGTTTGAGATTAAACGGCTGTCATTAGAGGAGCAGAGAGATCGCCTCCAGCAGCAACTTGACAACTTGAAAGAGGAGCTCTCGGCCAAAGTCAACATGGCCAATCAGGAAGTATGAGTCAGCTCTGACTGGAGCTCCTAATACGTGACCAGTCTCACCTCCAAATGTACTGACTTGTTTCAATCGACCGCCTGGTTGTCTCCTCAGGTGTCCCACCTTCAGGAGTTGGTGAGAGAGGGGGAGCAGAACCTGAGCTCAGCTCAGACACAGATTACCTGTCTGAAGGAAACTCAGGAGAAACTCAGGATAGAGCTAGATGCCACTAGAGCCCGCGTCCGAGAGACAAGCAACCTGCTGACTGACCTACAGGTGAGGAGAAAATTAGGACAGTACAGAGGTTTGGGGAGCCTGAACTTGGAGTCATTCTGCAGATAAAACAGCAAAAAAAAACCATCCCTATAAAATCAAGTCCTACTGAGAATAATCACTTCAGTAGTCACAGCTCTAAATTACATTTGTTTAATATACTATAAGATGCAAAAAAGATAAGGTGTCAAATTACACAGGAGAAAATGGGGCCAAGCTACTTATGTATTTATGTAACATCCGCTGATTGATGAACGTTTGGTGGTTTACTCTTTCATCTTTGCTGAATTCACCTCCGGTACAGATCTGTCACGCCGCTCCGCAGTCACGTAAAAGTAGCAGGAGCAGAAGGATAATGTAGTCTTGTTTTTTTGTTGTTTTTTTGGCGGGGGGGTCAGCTGGGATACAGTGATGTATAGTCAGTGGTATGTATGGGTTGCATATAGACTATCCCTGTGACTATAGAGTGGAGGTAAGCAGAGGGGAGACTACAGTGACAGATCAGTTGTCAGTGCCACACGTGCCTTCTCAGATATTCAAAGCTACTTATTTTCTGTCATAGCCAATATTCAAATTTTGCAGTGTTAAACATTTTAAAGTATTAAAGGTGCAAATAATGAAGTAAACATATGTACTGCGAGCCTCTGATAGTTTTCTAGTTTCCATTTTCTTGAACTGATGTCAGCTGGTTACAGATTTCCTTATACGGTCGTTAGTGCTACCCCTCTGCAGGCTTCCAGAAGTTGGCCAGTCTAAAGAAAGTGGGCTTTTAGGGCCTGGAAGGGGACTTAAAGAGACAGAAGCTAAAACGATGAACTTTAGAGGGCATGCATTTGAGTCTCTTTTGGCACCTTCTTACTCTTGGCCACTTAAACTTGATTTACTTTCTAGACTTTCCTGGCAACTCCGATTTCACTGACTTGAACTAAACTTGGCAAAACTCTTGACTTGTCAGGTCACCCGATCAAGTGTTTTCAGAGCTGACACTCAGACTGGCAGATGGTAATTTGCTTCTTGACTTAGTAAGCCAATGTGACAGGTGTCAGTTTAGCCTGTCACACAGTCTGACATTAGCAACTCAGTCAGTCAAATAAATGTGATTAGAAAAAAAAAAGCCTCCACTGATGATCAAATAAAGAGAGAGGAAAATACGGGCAAGATGGGAGGATGGGAGAGGGGAAGAGCATTTTGAAAGCAGGAGAGCAGGAAATGAGAGTTAACTGAGAAACAAGCGCAGTGCTGAAGGCCAGCTGTGAGATAATGATGATGAGGCCATTATAAGTAGAGTGGTCCTGTATTTGAAAAGAGCCCTGCTGCTATGAGACACAGGAAGAGTTGTGTGTGTGTGCAGGGGGTGGTGGTGGAGGAGGAGGAGGCCGGATCTTTTCATTCAAATTATAGCTATTAATACTGTTATTAATAATAGGAATGATATTTGTATTTAAAGGAGCTTACTCGTGATAATAAGCCATCAAACGAGAATTTGTGTATTTTAAAATGAATAAAAATGCAGACTAGGTTATAAAAAGTGTGAAAATGCCTCAGCTGTAATAACAAAAAACTATTAGTAAGGACAGAAAGCGGGTTGATAAGAGACCCAGAGCAGAGGGGCTATATGAAGAGCGATAATTAAATGAAATTGCGCGGTGGTGCTCTTTGCATTCCCACCGGGCTTCTGTTTAAAGTTCTATTTAAAGAACGGGATTTGGGCAGTAAAAAAAAAAAAAAGCCTAACACAGGGTTGTATCCCATATTCACACTGAGCTCATTAGCATAGACACAAGCTCAAAACCAGCAGAGGCCGGCTTCACAGGAAATTTAGACCGGCTATTGTTCCACACAGAGTGAACCTTTAAGTAGATTATACTTTCTAAAGGGTGAAAGGAAAGAAGGCTTAAAAGTTCAAAGACACATTGTTTTATTTATAGTTGTGTATTATTCCCATCTTGTAACTATTTATCTAAATCACTTAAATGCATAACTTTCACTAAAATAATCAGTGTACATTTATACTGCAAGATTTATCTTGCGACACTTCGGAGGGGCCCACCGACTGCAGGAAACTAGTAAATAAATCAAATTTGCTGTATCCACACCAGCTGCAAAAGCAAGACTCTATAATACTGTGATATAATTTTTTAATATGTAGTTATATATTAGTTGTGGCTGTGCTTTACTCCTAAGGTAATAATATAAATAAATCATATTTTTACCTTTATTACTGTAAATTCTTGCTTATAATGCCTTAAATGCATGAGTACTTACTTTACTACTTCATTAACAAGGATGTGGTCTTTAATGCAGGCGGGTAAGGCTCTGATTTATCAAAAATATTCAATCAGTGCTTTTTTCTTCTTTTATTTTATTTAACTTTTTTTAGTCAGCTGAAGCTAAAATGACTAAAATGAATTTGTTTTTTAATGACGTCGCACTCGCTGACTGCCCTACAGATCATCTGCCTTCAGCAGAAATCATTTCTTGTCTGAATGACTCAAACTTATCATTATACCTGTCAAAGTACAATGAAACCAATGTGTCTGTGTAGATTCTCAGTTATCCAGGTCATAGTAGTCTCTGGAGCTTGAAAAAGGCGACTGGACTTCTTTTTGTTTCTTGAAGACGTTTCACCTCTCATCCGAAAGGCTTCTTCAGTTCTCAACCAAATGGTGGAGAGACCCAGGTATTTAAACCCCTGTGGGCGTAGTCCCCTGGAGGTGGTTATGACCCTCTATTGATCATGTGCGTGAAACACATGTGCCCAGGTGTGAAGGGGGCGTGAAGGGGGCGTGAAATGAAACCAATCCAGATTTTTAGGATAGCGTCCGTGTTTTTTGTTCTCTGCTTTAAATGCTGATGAGACCATTTTAAGAGAAATGCAGCTCACTGCGGTTTACTGAAGCATATATCTTTATTACTATAAATATCCAGTCCCCAGATAACTTGTGCACTGTTCCTAAAAAAAGCTTTTAAATAATGAACAGCAGCCACTGAGAGTCAGAAACACTCAAATCCAGTTGATCACATATGTATACGTTTGTTCCTGCATTGCTCCACCAAAAATGATCTCCACTTATATGAAAACCAAAACCCCCCCCAATTTTTTTTAACTTATTTAGATTCATTGAAATGTAAAGTGTTGTGAATTTAATATCTGTGTTGTGCTGAACAGTGGGTTTAACCACTCATGCGCTTCTCCTTGCGGCTAAACTAGAGAGCTTTTGGGTCTTCTAATGAGCTCATCAGCTCATAAACCCTGCAGCCTCTTCAACAGCTGGAAACAGCTGACCTGGTGAACTTTGTTTCTGCCTTGAAACCAGCACATTATAAATGGCCTGTAGCTATGGCATTATAAATGGATGTGGAGGTGGGCATTCCAGTATGAGTCATCCAGCTTCAGCTATTGAAATGTGGCATCTGGTCAGAGATGCAGACTTGGAGAAAAGAAGCTTTGTACTTACATTATTAAGGCATCAGCACTCTTCAAACAACCAAAAGGCATTATTATAGGTTTTAATATACACTGAGTGTGGCTTAAAGTTAACAACAGTTGTTTTTCTTGTTTTTTTTAACACTCTGAAATTTGATTTTAAAATAAAAAGTGACCCTAGGTGTTAAAATCAAAAATCATACCTAATTTAAATTTGGCCAGTTTTCCCCCCTCAGGGTCATCTCGTTAACCATCTGTGGCTCTTTCTACATCACTTTGTAGAAATCCCATCGTGATCACTTACGTGATCTGTAATTTTTAAGCATGGAACTTGTGCAGAGAGCAAACTCAAGATTTTGTGTCAAACTCAGGCAAACCTGCACGCTGGGGATCATTACTGGTGATGAGAGGTGAGACTTGGATACCAAACAATAGAGTCCACATACATCCACATACATGCACCAAAAGCATTTGCTCATCTGCTTTCACATGCATCAACTTGCGTTATTTCCCTCACTCATCTGAAGAGCACGTGAAGTCTGGAGGTCTGTCGCGATTGACTGCAGAAAGTTGGTGACCTCTGCACACTATGCACCTCAGCACCCAGTGACCCTGCTCTGTGATTTTACGGCCTACCACTTTGTGGCTGAGTTGCTGTTATTCCCAGTTGCTTCCACTTTGTTATAATACCACTAACAGCTGACTGTGGGATATTTGATAGTGAGGAAACTTCACAACTGGACTTGTTGCACAGGTATCATCCTATCACGGTACCACACTGGAATTCTCTAAACTCCTGAGAGCGACCCATTCTTTCACTAATATTTGTAGAAGCAGTCTGCATGCCTAGGTGCTCGATTTTATACACCCGTGGCCATGGAAGTGACTGGAACACCTGAGCCCAATGATTTGGATGGCTGAGTGAATACTTTTGGCAGTATAGTGCATTCCAAAACTGAAGGTTGTTTGCGGGACTACTTTGTTTCCCCTATGTCTTTTTTGCTTAGTTGAATTTTTTTTTGTTTAGATTAAATAAAACCTAAGAAACTAAAAATGAAGAAACTAAAAATCTAAATATAGGATGTTTATGTTGAGCATGAGTTCATTTGATTTCCTCAGCTCTGCCTGGTATGGGTTTAATATGTATTATGTGTGGCAGTGATTAATTAAGACACTATGTGTACTCAAATGTGCAACTCATAAAGGATGCAAAGGATTTTTTTAACTACACGGTTGCAGGAATGCTGTGTATATGGTGCAATAGGTGCCGTAGCACAATGCTGTGGCTTAAATTTGTGTACACATTTGTATTTATAGGAAGAGATTGAGACCCAGAAACAGCAGCATGAGGCCAGAGTGATGTCCATCAGAACAGAGGAGAAGCAGAAGATGGACAAGATGGCAGATGACTTGGATCGGAAATGGAGAGATGCACTGCGGTAAAAGGAGGGGGGGAAAGAAAAAAGCCCATTTCCCCTGATGTGTTACACTCTGTCAGCCTGTCAGTCTCACTTCTCTTATTTTGCTTTTTCTCCGTTTTCTCATTCATCCCTGTCATCTCACAACCCTCTTCACAATCACACTTATTATCCTAACAAGTCAACTTCTTTCCCCCCCAAACACTCATGTTTATTGATGAGAACAACGAGGAAATGAACAGTCGGAAACGAGTTTATAAACGCATGCAATATTTACAGATATCTTTTAGCAGGACAAAATCAAGCAGTGTGAACACGCACACACGCACACACACACAGAGTACAATATAATTAATTTAGTCAAGCTTTGTGCCTTTCTGTAGGGAAGAAGTGCGTTTGTTAAAGGAGGAGTTGACCGAGGAATATGAAGCAGACAAACAGGCGGCGATGACTCAACTCTCCCAGCAAAAAGAGCTGGAGATGATGGCAGCAAGAGAGAGCTGGCAGAGGAAGGTCGAAGACCTGCTGGAGCAGGTATCACACACACACACACTAACACAGATGTTCTCAAATGGTTACAATGGGGTAATTTATGAAATCATTTTTTAAAAAAATATGCAGATGAAATAAGCAGCATGTTATAAAATACTAGATCTTGCATGTTTTTGGTAGATAAAGAGAGGTGAGCAGGTTTTTGAAGTGCAGCTTAAAGAGACAGATCACCCCAAAATCAAATGTATTTTTCCTTTGGGTTGCAGTGTTGTTTATCCATCTAGTCTGTTTTAGTGTGGGGTCGGCAAGTTTTGCAGCTGTGAGCTGTGGAGATGTCTGTCTTCTCTTCAGTGTAATGGAGCTAGTTTGTCCCTGGATATTCTCCAGTTTCATTTACAGCTATTTTCTGTGTACCGAGCTGCACCCACCAGCTGTTCCACTCTGCAGCAGGAAGTGTACCTGTGACGAGAGGCTCGTAGAAGTGACAGCAGGACAAGATATTAGCATTGAGAAGATCACCCTCAGCTGAGATTTAATGTTAGCTAGTTGCACACTTGTCTTAATTGGCTGACACAGGCAGCAGAAAGGGTTCACATGTTGTTGCTGTTTTTTAAATGTATTTTTAGTGTTTTAAGAACCACAATTTAAGTACCATTTAGTTTCATCATATTCAGGAAAGGTGGACCTTTTTACATCCGTTGAGCAGGAGGTGGATTCATAGCATCAGGGGCCAGAGGAGAAATATATACACTTGACTTGGGGTTGAAATAGCAACTCTGGCACAATCTGGCCTCTGCAACTCATTTTGTGTCTACTGATAATAACAAAAGCCAATAGAAACACAATGTCAGCCTGAACCAGGTGAAAATAAAATTGCATGTCACTCTGAGAGACAGAGAGTGGAGCTTGGACTGCTGATTTTACCAACTACTGCTTCAATCAACGCTCTCTTCCTTTGACTTGGCCTTTATAGTCAGACCCACCAACAGTAGCCTGCACTAAATTTAGCTCAAAAACAACAATCCATCTTCAGACGTGTCATTTTCTGGATCTTTATTAAGGTAAAGGCAGGCCGTTTAGTGTGCTATTTTCCACATAATGTTCTCAAATCAGAGTTTTCTAAATGCCTCCAAAAGCTAAAACGTTAGGTAGGGACCACACGCCGATGATGCTGCAGTCATCATGGCTTGCAGTAAGTGATAAACCATTCATAACACACACCTGGTGCCGGCAGGTGCGCAGTCTGTTGTCCTGTAGCTGCAGTTTTTTTTTTATCTTCTGGTCAGAATGAAAGCTCTGCAGGAACAGAGCGAGCCATCAAACGCTTGCCTACTCAGAATCGTGTAGCCGTTCCCGCAGAGCATACCGCCTCTGGGTAATTCGAAGCTGAGTCACAACTGAAAACTCGAAGAGGTTCGTCCTGATTTTGCCAAGACGCTGGTGGCTTCAGATAAACATTTTCTGACAAGCCGGAGCCACCGGTGCCAGCTTGGCAACTTTTCAGAAAAACAGGAAGTCCTCACATCTCGGGGCTTGAAGTAAGAAAATTAACTTATTGATTTGCTTAATTGAAAAAAAAAAAAAGCAAACTGAGGCATCAGTTTTCAAAAGAATCACCAAATATTAAAATAAATGATGACTACCTACAATAATAGTTTCAGCTGTAGCTATGGTGCTATAATTTTGAAGCCCTCCTTGATGTGACTTTTATAATAATTAAGATGGAATTTCATAGTGGGTACTTTAGAGAGGATTATTTCTTATCTGCATCATCTCTGCAAATATAGATGCTAGATTAGGGATGATGTAAATGTGGGTCACAGTATAAAAAAAATAGCATCTTAAACTTGTAGTGCTGAGTGGCTAAAACTAAACATCAAACAATATCACAGAGTTTACTCTGTATGTGCACTATATGTGTGACTGTACAGTATGTGTGTATGTCTGTTGTTTCCTCAAAGGGCTTTGATGTGTGTGTGTTTTAATAACATTTGTGTATATACTCTAAATAGAATAAATAAATACACCTTGTTAGTATCAGGTTGGACCTCTTTTGCCTTCAGAGCTGCTTTAATTCTTCATACTGTAGCTCAGATTCAACAAGGTGCTGGAAACATTCCTCAGAGATTTTAGTCCATGTTGACATGACAGCGTCACACAGTTGCTGCAGATTTGTCTGCTGCACATCCTTGATGTGAATCTCCTGTTCCTCCGCATCCCAAAGGTGCTCTGTTGGACTGAGATCTGGTGACTGCAGCCCATTGAGTACAGTGAACTCATTGTCATGTTCAAGAAACCAATTTGAGATGATTTGAGCTTTGTGACATGGTGTGTTTCAGCCATCTGAAGATGGGTACACTGTAGTCATGAAGGGACAGAGATGGTCAGGAACAATACTCAGGTGGGCTGTGACATTTCAAAGATGTTCTCCACCAGCCTGAATAGTTGATACAAGGCAGGACGGATCCATGCTTTCATTTTTTTGAATGTCGCAGCAGAAATTGAGACTCATCAGACCAGGCAACATTTTTCCAGTCTTCTATTATCCAGTTTTGATGAGCCCATGCGAACTGTAGCCTCAATTTCCTGTTCTTAGCTGACAGGAGCAGCACCCGGTGCGGTCTTTTGCTGCATCAAACAAGTTGCTTTCACCCAGAGAACTGCAGCTCACTGCAGGCCGTTCTCTGTAAACCCTGGAGATGGTTGTGTGGCCAGCCTGTCTGGCACCAGCAGCCATACCACGTTCAAAGTCACTTAAATTACTTTTCTCCTTCATTCTGATGCTCAGTTTGGCACTCTTGACCGTCTGCATTCCTAAATGGACTGATTTGCTGACATGTGATTGGCTGATTAGATATTTGTGTTGAACAGGTGTGCCAAATAAAGTGGCCAGTGAGTGTATGCTTGCATACTGCATCTGTGTTCTGTTTTCTTTGTTAAAGGGACACAGAGTTAGGAAAATATGGTCAGAGCATAGAAACAGCAGTTTTCTTTCTATTTCAGGCTTTTTTTATGGGAGTGCATAAAAGCCAGACGTTGCTCTGAGTTTGATATTTCCTGGGGCACCAGTCTAGCATTAAAGTGAAGTACAGATAAGCATAATTTTCAAAATCCAAGACTATGAATTTAAAGGCTACATGAGTGTCACCAGAAAAAAATTCTCAAGTAAACTAAGCACAGAAATTAAGTACATTTGTGTTTACTTGATTTATTAATTTTTTTGTTGTTGTAACAGGGGAGAGGTGGAACAACAAAATAAGGGCTAATGATGTATCAGCAGAATACAGGGTGACGGGTGTCTCAGCCTGTAGCTGGTGGCACATTCAGACTGCAATCATCCAGACCAATAAACGACACCAAGCAGGAGTCAGTAGCAGAATAATCTGTTTGGCACTGACAGAGAAGATTTGGCAAGTTTTTCACGGGCGCAGCCCCCACATACTCAACTCTGCTGCTCAACCCACAAATGCATTTTCCTTACAAATGTGGCTCCATTTAAGGGGAAATAAACAGGTTCTCCAACAGTGTAAGATTTATTTCCAAAGAAATAATCAGCAAAACACAGATTTCCTCACTTTTTGTGCTAACTTTATTCATACTTTAAAACATAATTTTCAAACCCAAATCTCTAAATAAATTTTTAGAAGTGTTTGCAGCTTGTGTCTCATATTATTGTACCTGTAATATTTTCAGTCAGTAGGCGTGCATAAAGATTAACTACTTTCCAGGAAAAGACAGCAGACAGTTTGCTTGCTGGGCCACTGTAAGGACAAAAGGACGCAGGTATTATCACAGTCATCTGCACTGTACTGACCTACTTACAGCTCTGCAGAAACACCAGCCCTACCGGGGGCTCAGAGACTCGTCGGTCACAATGCAAGGAGAGGCTCACAGTCCCCTCAGATATAACACATCACTTTGCATTTTTGGCATGAAGCTGATACTGTTCACACGTAAGCCGTGATTACAGCTAGCATCTGTCAGAGTGCTAACAGGAATATGATGGACGCATGGTGGATCAGTTACCCGTTAAAATCATTTGTGGGAGTATTTTAATATTAAAGACTCATCTTTACATTTAAGCAGGCTTATACTGTATTGGAAGCACTTTTGGAGTTGTCTCTTATTAACTTTATATCTTAAGCTGGTGTGTCTTTAAGGTTATCAATGCTCCTCTGTGTCTCTGCGCCTCCTATTTACTGTCTTTAAAAATTCAAGCTATTGTGCATCCACATAGCATTTCCACCACTGTGCTGCTTACAGTTTCTCTTTCAGTCAGAATAATTTCTCTTACAAAGTAATTCCAGCAGCAGCTACTGGTCTTTGACATTTCTTTTGATCAGTGTTAATGCTCTGTACACAGACACCCCACCACCATCACCACCCCACCCCCACGGGCCTGCCAGATGCTCAGTTTGCTCAGAACAGAGGAGCGGTGAGCGTGGCGGCGCTCCTCGTTGCTGTGTGATGGATTTAATGCTGTGAAAACTGCCATTTTGCTGAATTTATCATGGAAATAAATTTAAATACAGATCTGAGTTTAAATAGATGCAGGGCTTTTCCAGGCTATGAGGGGGTCTTGGGGAGTTAGAGGGTGAGGGGGGTGGGGGTTCAGCTTCAACTGTCAGCACAGTTAGTCCAAGTACGAAGGTTTTATTTTTTATTTATTTATTTTTTTCCATGGAAAAACCTGGGATTGATGGAGTAGTTTTATTTATTAGATGGAAATGAAGATGCAACCTTGTACCCCCCCTCCCGTTTTTTCCCCAGAATGAAATTGTGTGATTCAAAGAATTACAAGGGCACAAATTTGAGCCACTACCAGAAGCCTTTGCACGCCCTCATTTATCCATTATTTTATTGTTTGAGATAAACAAAATACAAAAATTAATAAATGGATCCCAACCTAAATTAGGTCTCTTGTATCTCTCGATTACCTGTTCAGACAAAGCCACTGATAGTAGAGTCTAAGCTTTTCATCCAAATTTGAAGATATTTAGGGTTACTTTTACCTACATCTGCCAGTGACACCAGGCCCTGCCACCGGGCTCTAGTGACGGGAGGAAAAGGTTGAATGAATTTCCTCATGAGTGCTTTGCAGAGAGGCGCTGGCAGATGTAGTAAAAAGTGACCCCCGACCTTCTGAAATTTTGGATAAAAACCTTTTTCAGTGAAGCCATTTATGTCATTATCCAACCTCTCCTGGCTTTAAATCTGCATCCAGACACACACACACACACACACACACACACACTTGTGTAAAGAAGTAGCAACCCATTACACCACAAAAGCAATAATTAAAAACATTAATCATTAAAAGTTTTTTGTCTTCATTTGACAAATTTACTGGCTTCTACTGCAAATCACCTTGAAACTAATGAATTAAACCGTACACAGTGGCTTAAATGTTCCTGCTGTGTGTAACAAATTATGTCTTTGCTGGTGTTCCTTTGCACATGCGTGTCAGTATAACTGGGATCTTATACTGGTTGCACTTAAAGAGTGAGGAGGCAAACAAAAAGAACCAGATTGGAGCGATAACTTAATTTAGCATCAAAGCTTTCATTCATAGCCGTTTGGAAGTGGCTCAAATCACAGTGGAAAAAGATGCGATTTGATGTGATTCCATGTACTGTTCACGCTTTAAAAGAATGAGAGTCACTTGATCCACTTTGATGTGCAGTCTGAGTGCAGCCCCCTCGTATTTGATGGACGCGGCGGCTACGTGTGCTGTTAAAGTAGAAAACACTTTTCCGAAAGCCCTCGAGTGAGTGAAGGGGCCCCCGTGTGGTATTGTGCGCGTGGGCAGATGTGCCTTCGTTATCTATAATGACTTCTTTTTCATTAAGATATTTTTACATTACAAGGTCCCAGCCCAAAGGCTGCCGTTTGTGCGTGCCAACATGTGTGCGCTTGGGAATGTGTTTAATTTCGACGTAGAGGGTTAGGCGCATGTTTTGCGGGCAGGTATTTCCACATTGTTAATCTCCCATTATTTCTCTGTAAATGTAAAAATGATTAGTTCTGATAGACGGGGAGGATAAACTGTACAGACCGTCTGTCATTTTTTTTTTTTTTTAAATCCATATTAAATGTAGAACCTCACAAACTTCATCCCAGCCCTGCTCCTCATCCTCTCATTTTAAATCCATCTTACCTTACACTTGCTAATGTAGTACTTCTTCAGCACTAAATCCCGCCAGGGGGGATTTAACTGCAGGAGCCGGAGAGAGAGCGAGAGAGAGAGAGTGGCATGTGAAGGACCAGAGCCGTCTGACTGAGAGAGTTCTGCCACTCACAGCCAGTTAGGCCCCTGATAATTCCAGCATCTCCTTGAAACAAAACAGTGTTGTGTGCTCTGATGGGGCTTATGCGTGTTGGCTTTTGTTATTTGGCTGTGCGCGCTGTCACTCGTCGTCTTGACGGGCTGTCGGCTCGTTGACACGAGCGGTGAAATCTTCATCCGCTGCACTCAAGTGTTTTATTACATGTGTGTCAGTACCACCACCAGTGAGGACTTGTCACAAAAAACAAAGAAAAAAGTAAAATCTAGGCTCTCTCCCTGGTTAAAAACAATGTATTGGGGGGAAAAATGTTGAAGAGCAAAAGATAGAGTTATGTTATTAATATTGACTTAATTAAATATGTGCTCTCAGTTAAGTGAGTTGCTCCTTTCCTGGAGGGATGTCTTCCTTAAACAAAAGGAGACACCCGCTGTAAATTAAATGTGATGTTCCCGCACAGTCGGAGATGGAAAACCACCTGAAGAGACGCAGCGTCATCCCCGCAGCTCACTCTGTAATTACCGCTTTTATAGGATGTGGGCACGCTGACCTGTTCACATTTGCTGTTAATCTAATCTGTCTGTTCTGTGCTTTACTTTTTTTTTTTTTTTTAAATGAGCCGGCTGCTGCCCCCCCTTGCTCATTGTAAACACCTGTAATTATTATCTTTCCTCTCTGTGTCCCTTTTTTCCTCTGCCCAGATCTCTCTCCTGAAACAGTCCCTGGAGCTGCAGTTGTCTCAGTCTCAGTCAGCCCTCCAACAGCTGCAGTCCCAGTTCAACCAGGAGAGAGAGCTCCTGAGCCAACAGCTTAAAGGTACGCTGGACTACACGCGCTTCCTTCAACTGCAGCTACAAGCTGCTGCTGGACTTTCAACATTTCATCTTCAAATAACCTTCTTAAAGTTGGGGGTGGCTCAGGGGGCAGAGCAGGTCATCTGCTTATCGGAAGGTTGGCGGTTCGAGCCCTGGCTGATTCAGTCTGCGTGCCAGAGCATCCTTGTGCAGGAACGCAGACCTGCTCCTGTTGCATCCATCAGTGTGAATGTGAGATAGGAAGCACTTAGACATAAGAAAGTGTGAATGGGTGAATGAGAGATGTTGTCTAAAGTGCTTAAGCTAATTTTTACTGGAAAACTGCCACGAGAAAGATCATATATTAATGTTTTTGTCACTGATGCAACTATAAAACAGGCTTTTTTGATTATGGTCATTTGCAAGCGAGGAAAGGTTGAAGCTGTAACAGCCACCGTTGCAGTCGACGGGTTTTTTATTAGGCCAAACCTGCTTTTCCCCAGAACATCGGCGAGGGAGATCACTCCTTTTACAGCTCCGTGCTGCTGCTCAGAAGACTTAAGATGTTCACTTAGCATGAGGTCATCAGCATGTTTGGAAAAAAAGTGATCTTTATTTTAAAATATGCTGCGATAAATCATGCTAACACAGAGAGACAGACAGCCATTCCCACTCACATTCACACCTATGGGCAATTCAGAATCGCCAGTTACTCTAACCCCACTAACTGCACAGGGACACGGGGAGAACATGCAAACTCCACTCAGAAAGGCCCCAGTCAAGATAGTGGATTTGAATAAAATCCATAAAATAAAATAAATATTTTTGCAATAGTCCAGGCACCAAGTGTTCAAATATTTTTGTCACATTCTGTTCAGCAGTGCGTCTCCTGCCGACGTGTGACAAATTGTCATATCGTCTTGTCAAACAGAATGGAAACACGTGCGCTGCTCATGCATCGCAGTGTACACGCTGATATCTCTGTGTTTTCAGAGATGCAGAGAGAACATCAGAGGAGAGAGCATCGATTGCAGGAGGCTCACTGCTGTGCCCTGAGCACCATGGAGGAAGCCAGGCAGCACCAGATAAGAGTACGACACACACACACTCACACACATTTGCACGCACGTAGGTTTGCATTTGTTGCCCTGGGATTTGTCGTGTAGCTGCACAACACTGTCTGCCTTTTGTTCGATCTGAAAAGAAAAGTAGAGCAGGTTCTAGCTAATTTCTTGGGGACTGTCACTAAGTACATTACAGTCCCTTTTCTTGTACTGCAGCTATGTCTACCTTTGCAAATGTCCCACTGTGGACTTCACTGCAGTCTTCTTTAAATTCAGTTCTTTGTGCACACAGTGAAGCAGGGGAGCGAACAGTGTAGACAGCGTCAGCGGTGCAGCCGCTAAATGCTACATTTATTTGTAAAAATATTGTGACTGAAGCAATCATTTTTGCTGCATTCATTTTAGAAACAAAAAAATGCTAAGTTGAGTTTTTTAAATAAGATTTAAATAGTATGCTTTTGACTCGTAGCAATATAGATAGATGGATGGATGCAGTTTGAATGACTTTTTTTCACTTTAGTCCACAGCATTCTGATGATTATGTGTAGCAGAGTATCTATTGTGAGCTTCAGGGAGTGATGGTCTATGAAACTACTTGAGACCAAGCAAAGGAAAAAGTTTTTCAGTTGTTTTAATATAGTTTAATGATCCTTTTATGTCAAGAAGTGTAGAAGATCCATAACGCTGTCAGACCCCTGAAAAAGTTTCCTGCTTTTTGAACCATTTTATTTGGCTCATTTACTTTAATTTCACCAATTTCCTTGTCAAGTAATATTAAAATGAACCAAATGATATAAATTATGATTGAGGTCATTTATTTTTTTTTATGTGCCAATGAGTGGATGTGTCAAAACTTACTCAGTGATGTGAGACCTGCAGTGTTGGTGAATTTTTCAGCATGTTGGTGGATCTCACTGTCAGCTCCCTGTAGCTGTGAGCAGCTTCCCTCCTCCTGCCTTTTATGCAGTACATGGTGGGGCAGTCTCTAACAGTCTCTGTGTACTTAAAGTTGTCACTTTTCCAGTACGATACTGTAACTCAAAACCTGCTTGGAAATGGGGTACAGTTAGTGTTCATGTTCTCTCTTTGTCTTCGGGTTTCTTTTGCCACACTTTTATTTTTCAGCTGATTCTCAGATGGCTTAAATATTGTGAGAGCCAAACTACACTGTTAAATTCATCCATCCATTGCCAAATCACAACAGTCACCTCAAGGTGCTTTATATTGTAAGGGAAAGACCCTACAGTAATTACAGAGAAAACCCAACAATCATAGCAACCCCCTATGAGGGGGTGACATTGATGACAGGGGGAAGGAAACCTCCAGCAGAACCAGGCTCAGGGAGGGGCCGCTGTCTGCCATGACCAAGTGGGGGCGAGGGCGATTCACAACCACCCCACAACATTGAAAACACATTTTTGATGTAACACATTATGTCTTTGTCCTTTCACTCCTCCTGCCTTTCTGTCCCCTTCCCCTCTTTAATCTCCTCCGTCATGCCCTCTGCCAGGCCCTCGAGGAACGTCTGAAGCAGGAGCAGCGGGAGGAGGTTCACGCTTTGAAGGAAGCCCACAGGAGGACCTTAGAAATCCTCAGACAGCAGTCAGACCAGGAGCTGCAGACACTGCGATTTGAATTGGAGGATGAAGGGAAAGCAAAGCTGGGTAAATGATGATGGACATAACAAACATGGCTTTGACTCGTCTCAGTTTGTAGTTATTGATCGGGGTTCTTTCTGCGCTCACAGCCTCACTCTTTGACAAGGTTTTAAACTACAGCAATGATTTTTCCACCCTTTGGTTATTATGTTTCTACCTACTGAGATGTTCTGGTCTGTGTCTACCTGCTGTGATGATGCTTTTGTCCATAGTACTAGAAACAAAATCACCTTCATTATCCGTCTATTGACTTTTAGAAGAATAGAAGGAAGAACAAAGGCACATTTGGTGGCTGGGATGTAAGATACTTCAGGAAACGCTGTTGGATATCAGTATGAAGCTAACTAAGGGCATTCATGGAGAAGCTTAAATTGTGTAAGACTCACATCAGTGTTGATGCTAAGAAACAAAGAGGCCAAAATTGTACCTAATTTTTTGTACAACATTAAGGCAGAACCAGCTTTCCATGATCTGTGAACAAGTGCAAGGTACTAAAATTCATCTGTAACCACCGATATTAAACCAACTGAAAGAATAAATCTTTAAAGTGCAAAGTATGAAAGGAATCGCAAAAACGGTGTCTCTTTCCTGCAGCTTCCCTTCGTGCAGAACTGAACCACCTCCACGCGACAGCCATTGAGCACCTGAAGCAGATCCACCTCAAAGAGCACACTGCCACCAAACGAGAGTTGGAGAAGGCCAAGGAGCACAGCCAAAACCAGGTAACTGTGACGGCGGCTTATTCTTGTCTTTGTCTCGTTGTGTTTTTGCCCTAATCAGTCTCTAGCAAATAACTGTCTGTTCTATATTACGTATATTTTCCAGGAACAAGATCTCTTAATTCGTATCTCAGACCTGCAGGCAGAGCTGTGTTCTCGTAGCAACCGTATCACCGACCTGGACCACGAGATCCACTCTCTTAACGAGACCATCGACACACTGACCAGAGAGCTGGAGCTGAAGGGCAAAGAGGTGCTGCGGGTCCGCAGTGAAGCTAACCATCAGATAAGGTACAATAGCTCAGCAGGCATTTACTTACTCACAAATACTCTCTTTTCTTCCTTTGTATACTCATGCAGTCCGAGTCAAAGTCATAGAATGAAGGTTAGATTTTGCACAGCCTAAAAACTGAGTCCTGGTAATAACAAAGCCAAAGTCTACCGTGACTGCTTGCATGTTTGCTACTTCTGATTTAATGAAGTATTCCAGTATGTATAGCTTATCTTTAAAGTTAGTGGACTCGCAGTGGAAAGATTTTAATAGTCATTATCGAAGCAGCAGAGTTAAGCTCCAAAAGCACTTGATCCTGCCCAGCACCACAATGCAGCTCCGTAGTACCTTACATTAGACCCTCCCTCACTGCCAGCTTCTCTAAAGCTTAATCCCTGTTTGCAATGCAGGCTTTTTGCCATATTTGTCCACCCCAGTGTGAGAAAACATTGATTACATTAAGATGGTGTGTGTGTGTGTGTGTGTGTGTTTTTTAATGCATTTCCTCCAGGATTGCAGAGGGCATTATTTAACTCCAACTTAAATGCCCTTTCCAGTGGTTTGATTGCTACTGTTAAATCTTAAATCTTAAATCTACTTTTTGCAATTCTTAAAGCAAGTTTAATTCTACTGTGTCCCCACTCTTTATTACTTTCTTTAACTTAGATTGCAGACACATAAATTAGCACTCTGGCGTTGACACAGTAAGCACTGAGGGCCCAGATGCTCTCTGTACCAGCTGTGCTCTGCGTCCCAGCAGAGTTTGCTCTGCAGCTGCACATCTTGCTGTCGTCCTCTATAATTTAGCGAAACGCAGTGTCAGTGTCACCGTTCCCCTTCCGGGAAATTAAGTGTACTGGCGAGAGGCAGGGTAAAAGTCCTTAAGTGATTATTATTTAAGTGTAGACTTGTGATACTTGGGACACTTTAGGAAATATGCATCTAGCAGATATGCTCACCTAATGATTTATTCATTTATGACTTCTGCCTTTGCTGCAGAGCTCACGAACAAGACCTTGCAAAGAGACACGAGAGGGAGATGGGCGAGCTCAATATAGTCCATCACAGAGAAACACAAATCATGCTGGCTGACTTCAACAAGGCCCAGGAGGTCCTCAAAGACAAGATTTCGGCTCTACAAATACTGTAAGACACAAAAAAGCGTGATGAAACCTCTCCTGTGGCCCTTTTGGGCCGTCACTGTTTCAAGATTGATCAAAGTTGTCTCTGTTTTTCTCATTCTGTCTCACTGGTGCCGCACTTTGTTCCTGTTTACTTACCTCTTTATGTTTTCCGGGCGCGTCCAGTTTGGAGGGCACAGAGGAGAAGTTAAGAAACCGAGAAAGCCGACCAGAAGACCTGCATCTTATAGCGGAGCTCAGAGAGATGGTCACTGAAAGAGAAGCTCTGGTCAAAAAGCTGGTGGTAAGTACTGTAGGCTTTTTGGGGGGTGGGAGGGGGATCTGGTCTGTGGGACTGAGATCTTGGCATGCTGATTATTTAAGGGGTAGTCAAAAAAAAAAAAAAAAAGATGTGTCTGAGGAGTAAAATAAATGTAATACATCCACAGAAATGCAATTCATGTTTGCAGCATGTAAAATTGAGGGTAAATTAAACGTGACGGAACGTCAAATTCAAGGATTCGTCCTGGAAGTGAGGTCACACTTCAGAAGTCCTCAAGGTTGATAAAATGGTGAATAATGATGAGAGAAGAGATGTCATTAGTCGTGTGTGTGTGTGTGAAAGTTAATTCAAAAAGCTCTGCATCTGAGGCTCTTTCTCAGCAGATGCTGTTTACTTATTAAAGAGAAGCTACTGAGCAAACTGCATCGTGGGGATTTCATCAGTCTCCTGATAAATGATAAAGACCTTGAGATGCAGTTAAATGTTAACAAAGCGCGCCTCATTTAAGAGACGGCTCCACTTCTTCACTCTCATTCCTCGTGCATGACTCTTCCAGGCTTGGTGCATAAGCCATGTGTGATGTAGCACGCAGACTTTGTTGCGCGCTCCTGATGACTTCATGAAGTCTCAGTGAAGTGTTACTGTGAAATCAGCGAGGGGAAACCTTTTTGTGGTGATGGTTTTGCGTTCTGTCGTTGTGTGAGCCACAATTCACTTTGTTGTTGTTTAAATTATAAATGCATGTGTGCAAACAGCACTGCATATGTGCACTTGCTTGTCCTTTGAATGCAGGAATGTGAATTCAGAATAAGTTGATTTGCTCTAGTTTTATTAAAAAATACTGAGTGAATGCAAATCTCTTGAAACTACAAGGATCAAATGCCAACATTAAACTTAGCTTTCCATAAAAATGTGTGCTGGTGCACTGACAGAAGAGAAGTGGATTGTGTGGGTAGAGTTTCACTCTAGCGTGTTGTCTTTTTTCAATTTTTTTATTTATAGGATGACAAGAAGTTCTACCAGTTGGAGTTGGTCAACAGAGAGACCGGCTTCAACAAGGTCTTTAATTCCAGTGCCAATGTTGGTGTCATCAACCCTCTTATTAAGGTGGGTGGCCTCATTCTCCAGACCCCTTATCGGTGTAAATGGTGTGCTTCAGTCTATGAGCATAGCAATATAGAACATTTGCACAGATGAAATCACATAATCACCCACAGTAAATATAAAGCCATTTTCACATATGAACTCCAGGCAGTGCTGGGAGAATCGGTGGTCCTCTTAGACATGTAGGACATGCAGGAGCAGCTTTCTTACTGGTGGAAATACTCCTTTTGGTTTAGACAAGGATGCTGCCTGGATAGCGCGTGCAAGAAGCAGGATGTATGATCCCTGCTCACTCCCTGTTAATTCTCTGGATAATTACCTGTGACGTTCTCCCGTCTAATTAATTGGCACAAACAAGGATTACACAGTAAAAAAAAAACTGTGAAATGCCTGATCCTAATGCTGATGCTGCACCTCTGTCAGGTAACGGTCCAGGTAATGTTCAGGGCTGCAGTGCACGCGTGAAAACGACTTTTATTGTGAATGTTCCCCATTGGTTTGGATTAAGTGTCACGCTTGCAGTTAATGCATGTACAATATACAAGAGAATGTAAAGATGCATATCCACATAGTAAACACCCATTATGTGATATATAGCACATATACTGAGTTCAGTGTTGAAGAGAAATGGAAGTAAAGGTGAGCACAAACTCTTCTGCACCGTGCAAAGAAACAGCTCATCCTACAGCCTGAGGCGTTTAAGGACCACCAGGGCAATCACTGCATGCATTTTGGAACAGTTTCCCAGCTTTGTTTACAGCTGCCAGATGAAGTTATTGATCATTATCCCACCTAATGAGGGTAGCGAGCGCAATTTATCTACACCGACTAGGTTTCTTTATTATATAGAAATAGGTGTGCAGCAACAGAAAGGTACAAGGACACCATTGCACCTAATTATCCTCAAACACGAGTCTGCTACCTGCTGTAAGAACAGAGGAATGTTGGTACCCCCGTGTGCTTGCGTTTATTTTCATTTTGTGTAATCTTCTCATCGTGTTCTTCACGCTCTCACTTTCTCGACTGTCGCTTGAGCACTCTTGAGCATTCTTACCGAAGCCCGGTGCCCATCACGCATGACTCACGATAACTGTTATCTTCGCACAAAGCTGCTCGTCATCATCCTTCATGTGTGAACACAGCTGTCATAGCTCCAGTTTGAGTCATTCGAGAACAATAGCGCTTGATTTCAGTATCATAACATCGGCTCATCATCTCCTCATTTCTATCCTCCTCCTCCTCATGCCTCTGTTGCTCGCTGTGGGTTGTTTATATTGAATAACATATGCATCTTCAGTCCTTCTCGTACACTAAGCTTCCAATGTGTGGGACTGGAAAATCTCTCAGTTTGGCAACTAGTGGGGATATCGAGAAAGCCAGTGTGGCAGATAGCAACTCCCTCTCTCCAGCAAGTCCCCTCAGGAAACACTAAGAGATTATTCAGGACTAATCTGTGCCTACGTTATAATTTCTGCTTTTTTCATCCAGTCTTCGCTGACTTGCGCTAAACATATTTGGTTGATCCCCTAAAAAAAATACACTGCAATGCCAAAATAATAAAAAAAAAAAAATACATTAATGAGGTTTTACTGCTGTTTGTGATCAAATGTAATCTTGAGTGTGTTTGGTCATATGATAAACTGTAGTGACAGCCGTCCAGTCACAGTTTAGAAAATGTACTTTTCTCTGTATGTTCAGGGATTGTGAGCTATAACGTCTGAAGAGAGGATAACTTAAAGAAGCATTACATACAAGGCCAAGGAGCACATGATTTAATAAATATATTTGTACTGTTGTAGTTTGTGTTAGACAAAGCTGCTACATAAACTGTGTTGTATTTCCCTACCACGTGGAAAGTCGCTACTATAAGGTGTGATCAAAAAGCTCTACAACCTTCAAAGTTTAAAAAATAAATAAATAAATGAATCCCAGATTGAATGTTGCTGCTATTCCTTTCAAGATTGTCTCCTTGTTCACCTCTGGTCCACTTCCAGTGTGGCTGCTGTTTATAGATCACTGCCTGGGCGTCCCATTTGGACCGCTTTCACTCGTGCGTCTGTGATGTTGTGCAGAAAACAAATACCTGCACAAAAGCAAACTGACCAAACTGGTGATCAGTGCTGGGTTTCCAGCTATAACCTAGAGACCAAAGAGAAGAGCTTGCAAGCGTCTGAGCTCAAATTTAATTTTCCTCCCCAATATTTGTACACTGAATTTGTCCCGCAGGCTGTCACACTGTCAGTGCGTAATTTTGCTGTGATCTCCTGACACAATTGATGGAGAACAACAATCTGAAGTGTTGTGCTGGGCCTTAATATTATCTTTTGATCACACCTGGCAGATTGGTATTGGAAAGCCATGTAAAGAGCTTACTCCTGCTCTTCACTGGATTTGTTTATGTTGGGATTCAAGTTTAGGTTAAAGTTCATTACCTGAGACGAGGCTAAGAGCAATCATACATCTTTGGTTAGTCCTACTTCTTCAGTCATGTTCTCCTGTTAAAGTTATCATGGAAACTATAAAGCATAACAGGTGCATTGTTCAAACCAGAAAATAGTTTGATCTGAATTAGCTGGAGATAGCTAGCACTCATGTCTCGCCTTTCTATGTGTGTCTGTAGCCAAAAACAGGCAGCCAATCAGATCACCGCTTCACCAGCTTTCCTAGCCATTCAGCTCTCCGATTCGTCAGCCCTCCCACCATGAGTCATGAAGGACAGGAAGAGGTGGGACGGGAGGTGGAGGAGGTAGGATCAGGAGGGCCTTTTGTGCCTCCTAACTCCCCCCTCCAGAGGTCCCTCCCCAGACTTAAGAAACCCCTTCCACTATTCAGCCCTTTTCCTCCCGCTCCTCTTCCTCAGCATCCTCCTCCTCCTCCTCCTCCTCCTTCTTCTCCTCATCTTCCACATCATCCCATGCCAAGCCTTGCTCTTCCTCATGCTCCTCATCCTCAGGAATCTCTGGTGCAGCATCAGGGCCCGCAGAGCTTTGGGAGGTGAGAACTAAAAGTGCTTTACTGCTACTGCTGCCCACCGTTCACCCTCACTTCACATATTCAAGGAGCGAATTATGTGACGTCTGCTGCTTCCTTCCACCTCCCCTCTTAGTTTCCCCTCTGCTCTGTCCTCACCCCCTTACCTTCCGTGGAAGAAGGTTTTCTATTTTATCAGGCAACTTGTCGACCTGCTGTTAGAATTGTGATAATCACCCCTATTTTTTGTTTTGTTTTGTTGTGATAATGTCCAGTGATGAAATATGAGACCAGACTTTTTTTATTATTATTATTGTGTTCTCTACTTCTTGTCATTTTAATTCAGGCCTGAGCTGATACCAAGTACAGCATTGATCTTTTCATTTCACGGAACACTGCAGCCTTACTCCATTAGATCAGGGTCAGCACCCAAAAATAATGAACATATAATCTCTTTTTGATGCATTACGCTTTAATGTCGCATTTTCCATTTTCTCAACACGGCACTATCAAAGACAAAATCTTCTGGGAAAAATATACTGTAAATTCTCACTGTAATGCCTATCTGCTCTCTGTTATTAATATAACAAAAAAAGAGAGTCAACCCCGAGACTGCACACTTACAAATCAGTCTCAGTGGGAGTTTAAACTGTGAGTGAAGCGAAGAGCCAAAAGAACGATTGCTTTGAAAGCTTTGCGGCAACTTGCAAATGTAAAACTTGAAAGAGAGCGAAATGGTTTTGGTATTTGTTCTCGCTGCAGTGGACGTACAAGTGAAGGAGTTCTGTTTGCTGCAGCCGCTGATTAGAAATTACTGGGAGGTCTGAGGCTGGAGGGCATAAACTGCAGCTGAACCACAGAGTTTGAAATCTTAGTTTTTCAGCTTTTTCCATCTCTTTATGGAGCTGCATCTTTGATTAAATCTGTGATCTGTTATGGGTTTTTTTTGTTTTTGTTAACATTACACCTTCTTTTGTGCTTGTGTTGCACAGTCTTTTAACCAGTTACCATTCATTGTCACCACCCGTTGTGCTGTGGACCCCTAAAAGGAGCAACCAAGCAGTTATTCACTTGTGCAACATTAACAAAGTTGACATGGACTTTTAAAGTGTCACAAACTTAATGCAGGATTTTCACACTTCCAGTGACCTGTGCACTGAATGCAGGCTTAAGAGCTCAACAGCTGAGCAATATACAGCGATTTTACATTTGTCTGTATGGCTCTGTTCTGGGACCACTCTGTCCTTCCACACACACACATTCAAGGAAAGCATAAGGAAAGGAACCCCCCTTTACAGAATATTGGCATTGATTGCATCAGAGCTGGGGTGCCAAGGGGAGGGTTGCTAAATGTCTTCCACAACAGTTGCAGACCAAAGCACAGTGCTTTGTCAGTTGGACATTGGTATCCGCTGAAGCATGAGCTAATGGGGACCGACTTTTCCTGTCTGAAAAAACACTGTACCCAGTGTTGCTAAACTAAATATTAACAGAGACGTGAGCAGGAGGGGTACTGAGAGGGAGTGATGCTTAAACCACCATCTATTCAGTTGCACATTTTCTTATTCTTGGAGGTATGAAGGCTTAAAAGTAAAGCCCGGACAATTTTTTGGCGGGACAATAAATCATCAGCTGATGTTAGCTATTTGCTAATATATCGGTATTTGCATTTATAATGCCATTGCCTAGTTTGTCCACTAGAGGGCAGTCTGCAGCTTCCCTGTTGGCAACATGTGCTTGGAACGCCATAAACAACAACAAAAACAACAACCAGCTGATCTGAGCAGACCTGGGCAGAGCATAAATAAGTAAATAAATAACTACACATAACAAATGTTAGGGAAATCTGTTTGTTTCATGTGTCTGAAAGAGAATATCGGCCAATATATTAGAATATCAGATTATTTTTAATCACCAGTTATCGGTATTGGTCTTAAAATCCTATATCGGTCAGACTTAAAAGGAGTTATGATCAATTTAGTAGTAGCACCAGTTTCCAGAGGGAAGGGGGTCAGCACAGCCACCTGATGGCAAAAATGTCCTATTGGTTCTCTTTCACACTTATTTTGTGAATGATTTTCCCACGTCACCATGGTAGATGGTCACCATGGTAGATGGGCACCATGGTAGATGGTCACCATGTGCATGTGTCCTTAAACGTGGGCAGTAACCAGTCTAAGTCCGTGTCCATCCTGGATTTTGGACATCACACCACCACTCCTCCACTTGTATGACATCTAGTTGGAGCACTCACTGGATCTCCCTCATTATACGCTGACAGTGCTACTGCCAACGATCACAGCAAAACAAGGCAATCACTATTATTTTCTGTTCTGTGGAGCTCCCAAGCTTGTCAGCTAAAAATCTGCGAGCATCTGATAAGCCTGTGAATTCCTGACAGAGCATTTCTCTGTCCTCCAGCCTCTCCCTCCCCATTATTCTAACAGATGTTTTTCTTCCCTCCCTCAGCCTTCCTGAAGCGACACCATCATCAGACCCCACGTGGACGGAGGCAGGAAAAAGCAAAGAATATGTCGCAAAAGAAGAGGAGCTGTACGCCCAGTACTTCACTTTCTGACTCACAAAATCCTAATAATGTCAAAAAAAAAAAACAAGTAATGGGACAGAGAGCTAAAGTTGGACAGCGATCAAACTGCAGGTTTCGAGAGTCATTTGGGCGACATGAATATGAGACGTCCACTCCTCATTGCAGCACTCCCATCTGTCGTGCGCATCACCGAGTGAATTTAACCGTAGGGCTTCCATACATGGTGAGCATGATGAGTAGTGTGCCTTGTCATTGCTTCATCATGAACGTGTGCATGGCAGAAAGAGGTGAAGTGACATAAAACATTAGAATACAGCAGTTTGTCTTTATATTTATACCATCTGTTATTCTGCAAAATAGACCATTTGTATGAGCTCTCATGCTAACCAACATAAAGTATAACAGAAAATTACAAGTTAAAAGGAATTATTGTGTTTATAATTTAAAATTGATAATTTATTTCATGCCCTACGACAGGCTGGCGGCCTGTCCTGCCTCTCACCCTATGGCAGCCGCAATAGGCTTTATTTAAGTGATACACTGATTTTTTAGTTGAATGAGGAGGTCCGGTTTTATTTGATCCAGGAATCTTTCCCATTAGGCGAATGTTTTAACCACTACAGAAATTTTCAGCGTAGCCAGTTTAAAGATACAAAGTTAAGAAGTCAGCCAGCACCCCAACTTACCCAACCACCTGATTACCTGAAGAGGATGTCGAAGTTATCGTCTTCATCCGTGGGTTCAGTCTCTTATCCGTTGGCTGCAGGTCCTTCCAGCCTATCAAAAGGTCGGCTCTTCAGCTTTTAGATGTAGTTTGTCTTTGAAAAGGTGTTTTCTCAGATCAGATGTGTTGCCATGGCCAGCTTTGCATTTTGTACTGCAAATGTTTCCTGTGCATTGAGATTTGAAAAGCGTATGCTGCCGTTACCATGTATGTTAGTCCTTTAACACATGACATCACATGGTCTCGCTCAATTTCTTCCTCTAACCCAGATGTGCTCCGGTACCAAAATTTGGCACCAGTTGATGACGTGTGACTCGGTACTCGGTGCCAAGTTGTGCACCCAACCCTTGTGCAAACATATAAAAAGCCAGTTTGATATCAGGTAATGTAATTAAAAATGCTCCAACAACACAAAAAGATCAGTTTTAATAAAATGAACAGGCTGAGGTGTAGCTTAGCCTAATGGCTACAAAGGCCTTGTCACCACCCACCTGCTACGTACAGACCATGGCTGATTTTAAGCCTTTATACAGTTTAAACAGGCCAGTTATATTAAAGCCTGATCCCCACACAGGATATTTATACTCTTAAAAATTGATATTTTAACATAGGACTCAATGAGAATTGACTTGATTTTGGAGCCAGCCTCAAGTGGTCATTTGGGGAACTGCAGTTTTTCTGTTTTATTGCGGCTTAGTTGTAATTCAGCAATCTTGATATTCTTTTCTTTTTTAAAAAAAATCAATTATGATAAAATAACTGATAAAAATGAGTTGTAATAATCCTTATTCTGAACTATTAGAAAGTTTAAAGATCCATGAAGTACTAAATACTTCCATGTAACTCCAAAAATTGACATTTTGAGCTCATGCAAATGTTCAGTGTTGCAGGTAGCATGCTGTACAGTTAGTGTGTTAAAAGAAATGAGTGCGTAGCTCATCGATGTGTCTTACAAGCTGTAATCTGTCCAGGAGAGCTTTCAGAGCTCAGACAGGATGAAGTGATTATGCCTTGATACTTGCCTTTGGTCCATCTGTAGTATAAATACACATTTCTCATCCAGACCTGATCTTGAGGGAAAAGGACTGACCTGGCTGTTCATTCGAGTTGCGTTTTTGGCATCTGCAGTACGATAAACTACAGTGCACCACAATAACGACACCAGCAAAAAAAAAAAGAGACTAACTTTAGCTTCCTGTCCCAACACTTTAACTCTGTACATACAGTATATGTTTGAAAGTCATTTGCAGAGCTCTGAGCTGTGCGAGGGGCGCTTGATTTACTGCTTCAGAGGCCTCGATGGTCTCGGGAGGGGGAGACATCACGGTAAACTAAATCAAGCACCCCTCGTCTTTTTATTATTCCAGTATTTATAATGTAATGAGCTCCTGTTTTTCTACGGTCTGTTTCTGATGCCAGCAGGCCTGAGACGTTCAGAGGAAGAGTTCTGTCGGCGACATGCAGACACTGGTTGACTCCTAGCATTTTTTTTTTTTTCTTTTTAATGCCAAGGAGTGTTCAGTTAGCAGCTAGGAGTTCATGTCAGCGCCTGAACCCTTTGGCTGCGTGTCTCTGCCTGCGGGGCAGACCATAGAGCATGTGAAAACAGAAACACTATCATAATGCTGCTGTTGCACACTTTAAATCTTCTTTACTTTGGTGTACTGTCTGTTTTTGTTTGGTTTTTTTGTCTTTTTACTTGACTTGAAAGTTTACATAGTCCCTTGTGATGAAGTCCATTCAGTAATCTGTACAGTTGCCAAACTGCATGGTCATCATCAGCCTGAAAGAGGCTCTATTTGTAACTTCTTAAAAAGTGGACAGAGAGACACGAGTTTGCTTCCGTCCGCTCAACAACGCAGACATGTTTCTGTTCAGCGCGATCGATGCTCGTCTTCCATAACATGCTTGGCCGAGGCCGCGGATTCCAGGAAGTGTTTGGGCTTTCACTGTTTGAATTCATAGCTGGGGTAATATGCAGGGGGAAGGGGGGGCAGATAAAAGGAGTGTCATAGTATTTGGTAACCATACCAAATACACTACATTTCATTTCCTGTTAACGTTCTTTTAAGCAAAACCACGTGGGAATATGTCATTACAGTAAATGAAACAAAAACTCTGCACACTACAATCTGTGCATTTGACTTCATGCTCCTGAATAACTTCATATAAGCTCTTCATTGTATATAATAGAAGTAGAACCTCATTGTGTTTGTATGCCTGATATTATTTAACTCCAGTATCAAGTGTGTATGTATCTTTGAAAGATTTAGCCAAGGGTTTGTAGTAACTGCAGAACAAGGAAGGCAGTGCTTAAGATTATTATTAATTTTTTTAAACATGTTTGTGACACCAGCAGTCAGTCAGTGTTTTGAGGGACGCGGTGGCCTTGTGTCTAACTAGTGTGTCCTCGGATTTACCTCAGATTTACCCGGACTGAAGCTGGCTTGTGCTGGAAGCGGTTCCCTCTGTTTGATAAGTGTACGCACACGGTGTGAAAACCTTCATTTGTCAGCAAAGCTTCTGTTGTGTCGAACATGTTTTAAACATCGTTTAAGGCCACGCCGCCCTCATCTGTAGATACACAGATATCGGGTGCAGCTACTGGATCATTCATATGGCACAACCCTGTGTTCGCTTATTCTGCTCATTTGGGCGGCTTCAGCAAGCACGACTCAAAGCGAGCTTGCGATTACAGTCTGCTGTATATCAATCGTCTCGTTTGCTCGAGGCTGTCTCATTAAAGTGAAGAGCTAAACACTTCCTGAAACCAGATTGAGACACGGCTGTCTGTCTTTGTGGCATATGGGAAGGACAGTAAAATGAGCCGTTAAATAAAGAAATATGACAGTAAATACTGCCATAGGCTCTGACCCCCGCTGACCTCCGTTCATTTTCATCAGGTTCAGAAAACAAGATTTATCTAAAAACCGATGAAAACTGTCCCATATGACATGAATGCAGCAGCTAACACCGAGGCTTTAGCTCTGCTTGAATGTCATCATGTTTCCGCTGTAAATACTGACCTGTAATACAACAGACCCCCCAGCAAAGGACCAATACATCAGCCTAACATGGCTGTATCCTTCCTGGGATCCCAGCCACACGACACCAAACCACAGCTGGTTCATTCCTCCACGCACACTGTGAAGATTTATTCAGATAAATCGGCTTAAATCTGCGTCCAACAGTGCAGACGCCTTCTGTTTCTTCTTAGTTCTTAAGTTAGAATACAACTTCTCACAGTCGCATCTGATTTTGCACCTCCTTTACTCCACTTTGGGCACGCTCGCATTAACCCCAGCTGGATGTAAATAATTTTACTGTGATTTAAAAATGAGAGAGACTTGAAAATTGTTTAAGCCAGGTAGCCACTGCCTTGGAAAGCAGCTGTTGAGGAAGAAGTCAAAGATTTTATTTTTAAATTATTTTGCACAACTGTTTTTTTTTTTTTGTTTGTTTGTTTGTTTTTTGTTTTTTTCTGAGCACTTTACAGACTTCTTGTTGGTGTTTGTTTGAAATTCCAGATGTGGAGATCTTCCAGCAGTTTGATTGGGTCCGTTTATAGCGGTGGATCTGGAGCTCTCGGTCATGATCATCATGACGGCTCCAGAGCTAAGTGGGCGTTGTGGAGAGACTGATTATTTTTAATGAATGAACATATGCTGTGGTCCTTTAATTTAGTTTTATTTATTTATGTTTTTATTGCTGTTTTGTTTCTGCATCCAACTTTATGTCCCTGTGTTTGGTTTTGTCCTTAGATCTACTGATTGTTTTGTACGTTTTTTTTTGGGGGGGGGGGGGGGGGGGGGGGGGGTTATTAATTAATTGATTGATTTAATGCTTTAATTGGTTCTTACATGTCCTGCCTTTTGCATCACACATTTTCTTGTCTAATGAAAGCAGAATTATGAGGAATGTTAGCTTTTCTAAATGAATTGGGACTATCTTTAATATCAACCGGCCGCCATCAGAGACCCATAAAAAACTGCAGAAAAAAATTAAAATCTTTATGACATCACTCCAATCGCACATAAATACGAATCTCCTTCAGTTTGTAACAACTGAGTGAAAAGTAACCTGATGTCTCCCCTGTGATCATCTGATGATGTCTGTCTTGCCATTTTTTTTGAAGTAAAAATATATAACAGTAATAACAATATTTATTTATATTTATTTTAATTTCTGTTGTATGTTATGAAACAGTAAAATTATGATTGTGAGATAAAGACGTGCTGCTGTGCTCATTTGTGTGGGTGGGATTTCTCTGAAAAAAGTTCAACTTTCATAGGATTTGTGTTGATTCATCACTCTGGTACTGATGATATCATCTTTTTTTCTACTCTATGCCTGAACTTACAGTATTTGACGCATGCTGAGATGTACGACTGGATATTGCCAGTTTCTGGGATGTGATATTTTAGATATGTGGCTTTTCTGTTTACATAAACAGCAAAAAGTAATTTAGGTCCAAACGAACTCTTGTGCCCTACAAGAACAGCTGGGAAATAACAGGCAGGAAGTTGATGGAAGGTGATTTTCAGAAGGCTCTTTCCCCCCCACAGTTATTTTTCAAAAAATATAACATGACTGCAACATTACTGAAACTATTAAAATAAAAGAAAACTGTAATAAAGTATCTGACATTTAATATGAAAGTTCTTAATGTGTTTTTAGGCTTAAAAGTCGAGCCCTGCACATGGCACAAAGATGGAACCCAGACTGAGTGTAGTTCACAATAATTAACTGGATTTAATTTTAAGTTAATTTAAAATTATTCAATTCAGTTTTATTTGTATAGCACCAAATCACAACAGTCGCCTCAAGGTACTTTATATTGTAAGGCAAAGACCCTACAGTAATTACAGAGAAAAGCCAACAATTTAAACAACCCCCTGTGAGCAGCACTTGGAGACAGTGGGAAGGAAAAACTCCCCTTTAACAGGAAGAAACCTCCAGCAGAACCAGGAGGGAGGGGCAGTCAACTGCTGTGATTGGTTGGGGCTGAGGAGGGAGAGACAGGACAAAAGACATGCTGTGGGAGAGAGACAGAGATTAATGACTAATGATTAAATGCAGAGTGGAGTATAAACAGAGTAAAAAGAGGTGAATGAATAGAAACACTCAGTGCATCATGGGAACCTGCAGCCTAGGCCTGTTCCAGCATAACTAAGGGAGGGTTCAGGGTCACCTGATCCAGCCCTAACTGTATACCATATACAGTACCAGTCTAACTATGAAGAATATTTCCTGCTCTGTGCCGGTGCTCACCAAGTGGAGAGAAAACGTCCTTCCTTACCTTAGCTGCGAGCTGTCTGCTGTATGGTGTTGGGCAGGTGTTGAAAGGGCTGTAAAACCAAACCAGTAAGCTAAGCTCGGATGAAAAGCTCACAGCAGCTGCACAAAGACTGTGTACAAAGAGAGATGGATGGAAAGACGCTACTTCAAATGTACTGACATGCAATTTATTTGGTGTTCCACAGTTTAAACATCAGGTGGTACAGTTTTTCAAACATACAACAGAACAAAAATAAGTCATACTCCCATATGTGCATCTCATATATTTCCAAAAACAACACAATTTGATAATTAGGTATCTGTTTCTGCAAGACAGGATTTAAGAGTCTCACTTTTTTTTTTTTTTTTAACATATCATGGCTGCTAACATTCAGAAATTTCTACTGTAATAAACAATAGCGTAGCTGTACTAACTAAACAGACACAGCTTTAAACAATTCACACCATGCAAAGTGAGTTTCCTTCACACCCGTGAGTGTAACTCAGAGATTCCCTCTGAAGCGCACCGTAAAGCAAACCTTTCATTGTTAATAAGAGGTTGAAGATGCAGTCAGACTGCACTTCACATGCACTCTTTAAAGGTCTGCAGCACTTAGAGTCGTTTCTAAGTATCATATTAAGTATATTTATAGATGTCAAACAGGAGTAAGAAACACGCTGAATCTAATGGCAGACATGCTGCAGCTGCAGTGAGCTGATTGGCTGCCATCAGCGGTAATTAGTTCAGTGAAAGTTTATTTAAAGTAGATTTTCATTTTGTAAATGATGTTGTGTAGATGAAAGTTGCTTCTCCGCAGCAGTTTAAAAAAAAACACGGGGGGGGGGTTTAAAATGAAAGTATCTTTAAAATTCTCCACTGTGTTTTTTGAGATATGGCCACAGGGAGGCGCCAGAGTTTGAAATTTCAATAGAATTAGAATCTTTTTTTTTTTTCTTTTTAACGTATAATTTTTTTTTTTTTTTTTTTTTTTTTTTTTTTTTTTTAGATACCCTCAGTGTAGAAGTCTGAGTGAAACAGTCCAGTAGGTTTACAGGTTTAGGCTGTGGTCAGCAGGTTTAGCAGCGTATGTGATTGGTTTTGCGCACAGGTACAGGTACACAGGCCTTTGTGTTTGCAGATTTATGGCCACCCCTGCCACAGCTGTGGGCCAATAGAGAGTGACAAATTATATTTAAAAAGAAGTGTAAGGGGCTTAACTCTTTGGCAGTTCTTCCAGGGCAGCAACATTATATTTTGAGGCATGTTGTTCTCAGATTTCCCCTCTTACTTTTTGCTCAACTTTTAGGGTTTTTTTTTTTTTTTTTTAAACCAACGAGACGTTTGAGGAAACCTCAGTGAGGCCTGGGTGTTTTCCTGTGAACTGTCTGTGGTTTCTGTCAGCTGCAAACCAAGAAAGACGTGAAAATGCTCATGGAAAAAAAAAAAAAAAAAACATTTCCAGCATGTTTATCTTTCTGCTGGGGGTGGGGGACGGGGGCTGCAGGAAGTAAGGAGGAGGGCTCGTGGGAAATGGAAGTCAAACAGTGGTGATGTATTGATATTTCAGCATCATTGCACTTCGTCGTGCTTGTACGGTACAGTGGGAGTCGTCGTCCTTTGCAAATGAGCACAGTATTAATCTGAATGAGCAGCAGAAAGAGGTACAAGCGCATCGGTGAAGGTTAAACTGCTGAAGTCGGGTCACTTTTGATCATTCCCTTGAGACGGAGTGCAGCTGATTCCCGATCAGCTCTCACATCACCCTCGAGTTTTGCTGTGAATTGAGAGTTTGGCCGCTTTTGGTTTTCACACGGAGTCAAAACTGCCGCCATGGGAAACGGGGTTAAGCTGATACATGCAAACTGTATTATTGCTTCTTTCAAATTTATATATATATATATGAATCTGCATGTATCAGTGAAACCCTCATCCTTGCCAAAACTCTCTCTCTGCGTGCGTCTCTCAGCTGCTCAGCAGGACGATGATGTAGATGAGAAGCAGGCAGATGAGGATGAGGGTGAAGTTGACGAACAGCTCCTGCAGGTTCCTCTTGGCTTGCGGGTTCACCTCAATCTGAGACGCTCGGCGAATGGCCGATTTGGTCATGTGCTGGACGCGCTCCATGGAGGGCAGCGGGGCCGGTTACAGTTTGATCGGCTTGATTGGGAAACGCGGGAGGTCAGTCAGGCTGCCGGGGCCTGTTGGTGCAGCCCTGGTGGGGATGTGAAGATGAGCTCGGGTCAGGTGGGACAGACGAGCCTCTCTTATCTTCTCTTTTTTTCTAGTGGCAGAAAGACAGGGGGAAAGATTGTTAAACACATATGAAGAAAAAAAAAAAGGCCCTCCCTTCCTCTGGGTGATGCTTCCTGGTGGGGGTTTGTGACCTTTTCATATCGCAGCACATAGTGTGATGATAAGAGAGCTGCTCAAGAGGCGCCAGCTGAGGCCTGATGATGTGCTAAGCTGGAGTGCAGTCTGAGTGGCAGCAACACAAATGTCACAAACCGCAGCGGGAATGAAGCACTGTTCTGGGACATGTTTGTAAAGAGGAAAAGAAAAGTTTAAAACGTGTTTTTGTCTCTCGTGCTTTTTCCCCTCTCGTTGCACCCTCATGAGCTCAGGTCGCAGATTGTGAGCGGAGTGCGTAAACGGGAGATAAAAGCGCGTCACGCGGTGCAGCTGCGGGCTCTCCACGCTAGTTTAAATCCCTTTTGTCATCTGATCTGTGACTTTCCTGAGATCAAAGTCACCGTGACAAGGTTACCGTGCTTCCGCATTAGAGGCTCCTGCATACAGTGAAAAGCTTCCCACTTGTACATCAGCTGCGCCAAGTTCTTTTCTATTTTTAACAAGATTAAAATTCACGCAGGTGGCCCCTGCTGGGTGCATTGTTCATTACACCCCATATTACAAAGAGGCTCAACAGTCTACAGACGGCTTAGGAATCCGAGAGCTTTGCTGCTAGAGGTGTGGGTGTTAGGGTGGTAATCCAGGAGCTGCATATCCTCCGTGTAAAGTTTGGAGTTTGTCCTGAGGGTGGCGCTAAAGGAAAGTGCCCCCACACTTAATGCGCTTTTACTATTGCTCATGATCATTAAACTGCACTTTCCCCCTCTAATGTGTCATTTTTATTCAGTCTCGTTTCCTTACGTCTGTAAAAAATTAAAACAGCTATTTTTATCTTTCCTCTTTTGTTCCTACCACCTTCAATCTGCCTCTGAGTCACTCATTATCACTTGGCATGTTGACACTTTTGCGCACACTTTCTCGTACCCCGTGGGATTACTCGTTCACTCCGTAAAAGCGCCAGTCTGCTCGCTTCAGACCTCACTCAAGTGGAGCGTGGAGTGGCTCTGGCAGCGGGAGGTTTGAGGGGTTTGATTTCCGAGTGCACAGCCTGGCTTCATGCATGCTTTGAAGGAGAGTCTTAGCTTGAATTACCCGTGTTTAGAGGCGTACTGACAGAGTTCATTAGTCCAGCGCTCCGCAGACTGCAACACAATCTGATTAAAGCTTTTTGGGTCATGCTGGAATATGATACGACAGTCTGGTGTTTTCACGCACAGGCGCACACGCTGTGTGTGATGTGCGTCTTCATCTCACCAGCTGTTTTAACTCTGGCACACGTCTGACCGGCTCCTCAAGACGTATGTCTGTCATATGGTCAACGCTAGTAATTGTGTTGCTCATGCTCCCTTTAGAGTTTGTTAAAAATTCAGCTCAAAACGGCTTTTTTTTTTTTAAGGGAAAACGAGTGTCCTCAAACAATTCCACCAAGGATGTGAAATGAAGCAGAGCAGAATGCCAGAAAGTAATCAGGATGAATTTTCCCTGTCATCTGTTTATGAAACGGGTTTTTTTTTCCTCACTTCACTGAAACAGAATGAAGTTTGAATCATTTCATTCTGATTGTGGGCTTTATTTGGAGCATTTGTATTCAGGTTGAACTTTTAAACTGATTAGACTGGCTCCATGTGGGCGGAGCCTTTGACTTTATGACCTGTGATTTAGGTCATCAGGTGGAGCTCTTTCACCTTATTATTTTTGGTCTCATGCATGGTGCACGTGAATTTAATGCCTGATTTGTCTTTAAAATGACAAGTCAACTGGGATCGGCGTGTTAAAGTTTTTATTTTTAATTTTTAAAGGCTTATAAAGAGCAGGAGGGGAACCTGGCAGCAGACCTAACCGTGAAGGTCACGTGATGTTTTTTTTTTTTTTAGATTTCCATGAGACATGAGCAAGTAAGCGGCCAAAAACATATCCGTTAATAACTTAAAATAATTTTGAAAAATGCATAATATTATAAAAGGTTTGTTATTTATTTATTTTTGGCCCGTTCCAGTGTATTTTCTCAGCACCACCTAGCGGCCCGTAGATGAACCGCAGCCTGAAGCGGCGGCTACCTCACTCACCATCAAGAAAAAAAGAAAGACAGTTGATAATCTAGGCTTCCCTCTGACAGCAGCTCAAACCACACCTAAAGAAATTAATATTCATACACGCTGGCATTTCCTTGCCCAGCTCTGTTCCTCTCAATCATTCAGTGCCCCGGGTCACAAGCCTTCCACTTCTACTTATCTTTCTCTCCCTCGTTGCTTCCTTTTCAGGTTCTGTACGAGAAATTAGCATTTTTGTGCAGCTTCTAGTTTGACCTTTGAGTTTAAATTACATCCACTTTGTATGCGAGCCTGCACACTGTGTGCCTGATAACAAGTGAGCGACTGGTGCTCCGCTTCGTCCTCGGCTCGTCTGCAGCAAACGCATCATTATGAACTGAGTGCTGCCAGTCAGTCGTGCTGTGATACGGCATGACTGACACGCAGCTATTCTTTCCTGCGTCTAGCATGCAAATAATCCTCATTTCCACTCAAGGAAATGAGTGAAAATGCAATGTTGACAGTAAATATAAAGGTTGGCGTTTTGGAGCCTGGCGCACTTATCTCCTGAACATCAAACTCCTTCAGTGCAGCACCCCCCCCCCCCCCTGGTCTGTTTATACATCTCATAGGGCCACACAGACTCAGCTGCTGCTCTCTCAGGGGGTCGATCCATGTTATTATTCCCATAATAAAAGCATTAAACTGAACAAGTTGCAGCAATTGGAGGAGTCAGGCAGCTTAGAGCTCCCTGTGTCACATGAAACGTGCTCCAACTAACTTTACATACACACAATCTTTTATGTAGGTTAAAGCTATGGTACCCAGCCTTTATTTCAATGGCCACACAACAGTTAATTGAACTGTGCCATTATAGGGGCCAGGGCCAAAGGGCTGTTGATTAAACCTGAGAGATCCAAAAGTGTTGCTTATACAGGATCCTGAGCTGAACGCTGTATTTTGTGTCCTAAACACTGTGAGTGAAATCAAACGCTAAGTAGAAGGACACTCACAGTGCATACCTCCCTCACCCTGAAGTGTCTGTGTGCCAATACTACGCTGCAATAGATGCCACCCAATGTTGTCACAATCCATCACAAATTACTAGATCACAAAGACTAAAAATGCATTTGATTGGCTTTTAAAAACTGTAAAATATAATAAAGATATATGTGATTGATTATTAGGTCTTTTAATTTAAAATATTAAAAATACAATGAGATATCAAAAGTAACTGTTTATACCTGAGTACCAAATTTCATTGCAATAGATGAAAAATTCACTGAGATATGATTAAAAATTTTCACCAATGATGGTGAAAAAGTTTTGGTGAACTTTGACCTTGATAGATAATAAAAAGATAATGAAATCAGATGTTCTCAGGCACCTGAGGATCATTTCCACAAAGTTTAATCAGTTTTGACTTGTGTTGCTGACAGACAGACAGGCGTGAGAACACAACCTCAGCGGGCGAGGCAAGAATCTCAAAGCAACACCGGATGATGGAGTCAAGAAAATCTTAAAAAAAAAAAAAAAAAAGTTAAAATTATATTTTAAATGTGTGTCTTTGTAAGAGTTTCATGTGTCTTACAGAGGTTATTTTAATAATGTTAACTGACAGGTTAACTGCTCTGTAATTTCCCGTCCTAGCTCCATCCTTTCATATGGAAAAGGCTCCAAAATCCAAGCAGTAAATGTCACACTTGGTTCTTCGATTACTCGACTTCTAATTCCACCCTTCACATTCACCTCGTAAAGCTCGAGGATAAGTCAGATTTTATTTTTAGATTATCACCGGTAAAGTGCAGATTGCTGCTCCGGGCTGCTGAAAGGACCGCGCTGTCCTATAAACACAATCAGCTGTTGTTAGCCAGGTGTTACATATCTCCAGTGTGACGAGAGGTGCTGATGTTTTCAGAGACTGAAATAGCTTCATAATGAACTTTTAGAATAATCTGAGCTTTTTTTTTGTGTGTGTGTGTGTGTTCTTCTGTGAGATGTCAGCGTGTGCCAGAGCGTGCAGGTACGCACACGCCACATTTCCAGCCACGTTAGATCCTAGAGTGACTAAAAATAAGTTATTAGCGATGCCTTTTGTTGTTGCAATCAAAATCAGCACTCGAATGTGAAGTGGCTGCTGTAAGTTTGGCATTTCCTCTCAGAAAATGATTGACAGCTATGAAGTATGTAGGTTAGGCAGATGCACGGGCTCATTGATGTTGACCTGTTACTCTAATTGGGTCGTGGTGAGCTGCACCCACTCTTTGATAGCAGCTGCTGCGAGCCAGTACTTCGTTTTAAATTTGACAGTAGATTTAATCTGTACATTTATATGTTTTTTATCATTTAAAACAATCAAAACATCTGGTAATTACACACTTGCTACAGAAACTGTTGATGTAATTATATGTATATTGGAAAATAGAGAGATTTGATGTTTGTCATAAACACACACACACATGTTGTCTTGTATAGCGTGATATAAACACATTATTCATCCTGTAGTATTAAATAAAACTGATTTTAAAAAAGAAACAAGCGCCGAGGAGAAACATCTACGGCTGCATTTATCATAACAGCTGATTATAACCAGCTAATGTGTGTTTTGTATTTGTCACACTGCAGGAAGAAAATCCTCCCACCCAGCTGTTTCTGGCATTGCTTTTTATTATGTGTAACTAGCTCCTTATACTGAGAGGTCATGGAGAGGTCATGGTAGAGTAAAGCTGCATCTAGAAGTTGGTAAAAAAAAATGGAAAGGCATAAGAAATAGAATAAGATAATCAAAGAAAAATAAATCAGGTTTCACTTCTAACACAATGATTTGAAAGACACTGACTGGACCAGACTGGGAAATACACTGCAGTGTGCTACTGTAACCTTTAGTATTATTAAGACTGAGTTGATTTGACTCCTCAGCGCTCTAAAATAAAATCATGTGCTCAGGAGAGGAATGCAAGAAAGTGGGGATGAGTGTTTACCCCTGTGGGAATTTTAGTCCAGTTCCCATTCCCCCTGCTGCTCTCTACAAAGCTGCTGGGAGCAATGACTTTATAAGAAGCAGTGATTCATACTGTGCTCCTTAATATCTGATCCCAAAAACATCCTTTGTACCTGTTTAACTTCTGCACGTACAGTAAGAATATCCTTCATGTACCTAACCAGTTAAATGCCTGACTCAGATACGAATAAATGACTCCTCTTATCACAAGATTTACCCCGGGGGGGCTTTTATCCCGCCTGTTTCATTGGTTATCATCATTATCTCGCCATCGGGCTTCATAAAAGAGCAGCTCGGTCTGTAGAGGATGCTGGCTCTTACCTTTCAGATGAGATGAGAGCTGGTTGGAGTTTGAGAGAGAAATGTCAGATATGCAGTCCTCTCCAAGGCTGTAAACACAATGAGAGATGGAGAGAGAGGGAGGGGAGGAAAAGCAGAGAGAGAGAGAGGCAGGACATCCCAGCAAAGATTTCAGGAGAGCGGGGGTACCAAATTTGTCTCAGGTCTGCTGGATTATACATGCAGCCACCGGCACGCACCAGTCGAAGTTTGGGTGAGAGTCCTAAAACCTGAGAGGTCGTTCCTGCTTTTAACACGACTAATGAAAGTGCTCGAACATACACAGAGGTGATGATACTTGTTAAAAACACGTTAAAATTACATTTAATAAAGTCAGGTTTCGGCGTCATGGCAGTCTGTTTCTGAAGGATCCAATATTATTGCTTATTTAGGATTTTTGAGGGTAAAGTTTTTGAGCTCTCTGGAGAAAATGGCCACACCTGTGAGGATGTACTGACAGCAATCTTCTAGCAGATTATTTTTCTCTTGAAATATGCGTAGTATACTTCACCAATGAAAGAAATACTGAGAGACTGGAGTTTTTGTTTTTTTTTTTATTATTTCAATGAAGTGTCAGAGTGTCAGATTTGAGAAATTTGTCATATAGGGAAGGACTTTAATCCTGATGCATTTATGCTTAACTGGGAAGAAAGAGTGTTTCCTTTTCTCACACATTGTGTGTCACTGCTGTGCCATCCTCAGTGTAATGAACGGCTCACCACGTTTGCCTTCTTCATCCTTTGTTCAGTGCATCAATGACGAGTTTGCTGGGAGGGGCTGAACACATCCCCGAGATCACTTGAAATCTGGCTTCCGATCAAATACCACACCTAGACCACCCTATTGTCTTCATTATCCTGGCAGCCTGATATACACTTGGCACAAGTGTTGTGCCTTTTGAACAGCTGATGGCACCTCTAAATATATGATATACATTTGGGCATGACCACACCAGTGAAGAGCCCGGGTATTGATCCTCTGGGACCTTGAAATTGTTGAAGCAGCAACAAGAAAGTTATTTGTCTCGTATCGTTTAAGTCGCTCAAACAACAGACTTATTTGCCTGGATGCAAATTTAATGTGTCACAGTAACATTTGTGACACCTATTCTGCTCATCACATCCATTCACTTTGAAGATATTTTAAATTTAGATAAATGGATTGGTTTTTTAGCCTTCAACACGAAGGTAGGACTGCCTGATTTTGTATCGTATTATAACCTCATGCCATAAGGAATTTGATTAAAAAAATATTTTTATCCCTGTGTGTTTGTGTGTGAAGTCCTGGACAGCATCCTCCACTTTGGAGAGATCAGTCAAGATGAGGGATTCAAAAAGAAGTCTGGAAAAAGTTTTAAAAAAAAAGACCCCCCCTCCCTCCTTCCTCCCCCTCACTGTGGCCCAGAAAGCATTGCATCTGCCTTATATGGAGAATCTGCATGTAAACAGGCTGTCAGTCACGTACTGGGAAGTCTGCTTTGTTGATGTTGCTGGTCTCTACTCCACACGGATACACACTTCAAACAATGTGAGTGCACGGGTAAGCGGATAGTTCTATCTTTTATGACAGCTGTATTTTTCCAAGCATGAAATGAAACCTTGATCCTCCCCCTTGGGAGACAGTCCCACTGTTTCAGGAACATTTGTAAATAGAAAATTAGCATAATAATAATAATAATAAAAAAAAACAAATCATTATTATTAGCTGGAGAGTCAAACACGCAGTCAAATCTGCTGAGATGAAGAAAGATTAGCAGCGCACACAAGCATAAGAAAGGGAGTTCAGTAGCAAAGCAGACTGACATGTTCTGAAATCAAAAAAAGAGGAATTAACCATTTAGTCCCCATTTATTTGGGGACTAAGTGTATCCAGGTGTTGTTGAATGAGCAGATTATGAGTGTTCAGGTTTAGTTACCCCCAATAAGTGTTTGGTTAGCCCCGTTTCTGGAGGCACTTGTGATAGCTTCTGTCACCTGATTTCTTAACTGTGGAGAAAATCTGTCAAACAGTTAAAAATGATGAGTTTAATCTCTAAAGGAAAATGTCATCTTCCAATAATTTACAAAGTGAGGGCAAAGTTGACTGTCGGGTAACCGACTGCACTGATGTGAAGTGAAAGAAGTGAATCTTCTGTCAGTAGCCAGATGATGGTACATTGTCCAATAGCTATGGGCGGATGAGAATAAACAGGGTTGCTTGTTATAATTATAAAAATAAATGTGAAAATCAATACTTTTAGTAAAAGAAACATGAATATTTTTCTTGGGCTATAACCTGAGTTACAAAGGTATCCAAAACACCTGACGTGTAGTCCGGACAGACTACAACCGCGACTCTCCTGAAACCACGAAAAACCCTGAATATTTTCCAACGATCACGTAACCAGAGGGAGAGCAAATATAGTGCAGATGTTCTTTTTAAAGTCTTTGCATGTTTACAGTCTTGAAGTTTCGGTAGATTGTGAACTAATACCTAAAAATCAACATCAGAATCATCTCTAAAAAGTCAGTGTCTATCAGGATGTAGTGCACAGATTTAACTTTGGCACATGTAGGACAAAACGTGGATGGTTTCTCTTCAAACAATTTAGTGTCAGGCTAATATATTAATGCATAATTACATTTGACATATGCCACATGTTGATTGATGAAGGCTTTCATTCTGCAGCGCTGAGGTCCCAGTGGCCGACTAAGGGTTAGAGTGCATTGACCTTTGTTTGAGATCGTGCAAATCCTTTTCAGCTCTAAGGTGCACTTGAGCAAGGATCTCGCACCTCTCAGGAGCTCTACAGCTGTGGACAGATCCAGCTCCCGCCTCACTGGACAGCCTCCAGGTGTGGAAGTGTGGGAGTGGGAACGCTCCTTAAAAACTGAGCCCACTGCTTTCACTGGGAGTCTAAAAATAACACTTGCATGTAATCGCTTCTCTCCTCTTACATGTAAAGTGTTTTGAAAGTGATGATAAATATCTGAGTACATCAGATGGATCACTGTGATTCATTTTTGTCACCATCATGTTCCGTCTTGCTTTCTCGAACACACTCAGCCTTTGTGCCGAGCTGAAACGTAATTATAAAATCTCTTCCACCAGGAAAATAGTTTCCTCTTTTTTTTTTTTTTTTTTTTATCCCAGGAGTGGTGCAGCTCTGCAGCCTTACATGGTGAAATACCAGACTGCTCTAACCCAAGACTAGCAAGTGAGTAAGATCCAGAGGGAGAGAAACAACTTGACTGATATATTTATATATGAAAAAACAAAAAAACACAGCAGAGCAGAGAAAACAGACAGTGCTGCTGCTGCCAGTCAGAGAAATAAAAAGCATTTACTACACATTTATTGTTACTGACAACAGTGGCCACATGTGATTAAACTTGTAATGTTTCCAAAAGATTACTCTGACTTATTTGGGGAGCACCTGACCTGTCCTCGTGTAGCAGTCTAAGGCCAATATTTTTCACTCATACACAACAAAAAAATAATAATATTTGAAAAATTACCAAAGCTTTCATGTCCTCCAGAGGATTAACCTTTTGTATCATAGATTTTCCATAAACTGATGAGCAATTTTAATGGTCTGGTTATAATCTTACATTGATAAGACAGTTTAATTATATTTTCTGTCTGGTTTTAGATAAGACCGCTGAATCTTGGGGCCCTGTGTATCAAAACATGATACACATCCTTCAAGAGGCAAGTCTTGCCACTTGGCAGCTGTCTTGAAAACACCTCCTGGCTCTTAATTATCAGATATTTTGAAGCACTGTCTAAATTCACCTTCATTTCAGTGATTATGGACGTAACAGTATTTATAGAATCACCACACAAGTCTGACACTTTAAAGGTTAGCTGACATTTTCCCAAGGTAAGGTTTTAAAAAGCATTTTTCACTGGAAGCGACTAAGTTGTACCATTTCTACTGCTGTAGAATTCTTCGAGAGATTTCAGTTGAGGTGCCATACCGCTGAGCAGATCTCGTCATCACTGCAGCTATTTCTGTTACATTCTGCTAGCCACCAAAATTACAAAGGAGGAGCGTGAGTTACACCCCTACCTTGCACATGGGTAAAATACAGTCAGCAGGCTGGAGCTGGTCCATGGACCACCTTAATCCAGCCTATGACACCTTAAAAGGAAAACAAAGAGAAAAAAAAATTAGTCCTCAGTCACAAAGGGCTAGAGACTGGTCTGACAGCCTCTGGTAACCACTTATTACTAGGAGAAAAACCTGTATTTCCTGATAGGTTGCAGGAAGTTAGGTGAAATTGGTCCCAAAGAGGTATATGGTGCAGCCCTGAAAACCTCTTTGGAATCGCTTTGGTTGCTAGCAGATTGCTGCAGACTTGTCTACAAACAACTTGCCAGCAAGGACCATGGTGCAGTTCTATACTGCCATCATTGAGTCCATCCTCACCTCCTCCATCACTGTGTGGTACGCTGGAGCCACCACTAGGGACAAACAGAGACTACAGCGCGTTGTGCACTCTGCTGAGAAGGTGATTGGCTCTAACCTCCCATCTCTCCAGGACCTGTACACCTCCAGGACACTGGGGCGTGCAGGTCGGATCACAGCCGACCACTCTCACCCTGGGCACAGACTTTTTGACCCTCTCCCCTCAGGCAGGAGGCTACGGTCCATACGGACCAGAACCTCCCGCCATAAGAACAGTTTCTTCCCCTCTGCTGTTGGACTCATGAACAATTACCCTAAGACTGTTACCACCACCCTCCACAAACGCTGATGACCCTATGTCTATGCACCTGTCTGACTGCACTGATGTACATATTAGTGGAATATAGTCTACATCCTTCTATCTTTTAATTAGTCTCTGCACTGTATATTTTGTAATTTTGTAATATTGTGCTATAGTTATAGCTCTAATATCTCTGTATATTTGCAATTTGTATACTTGTATATTGTCTTATAGTTTTTATACTTATTTGTTTTTTTTCTTTAAGCACGAAGTACCGCAGCAATTTCCTAATGCTGTGAACCTGTTCACCCATATGGCAATAAAAACCTTCTGATTCTGATTCTGATTCTGAAACACTCTCCAACTATTCACCAAGCAATAGTGAAACAGTGAAAAGTGCAACACAAACCAGAAACAGAGACTGTTATCCCTCAAAGTAAAAGTTTGGCCTTACTACTGAAAACAGTACTTTAATTGATCACAAAGAGGTTTTAGGTGCAGCACATTCTTCGCAAATGATTTCAGCCAGCAACCTCCAGCAACCACTCACCAACTGGTTGCAGAATACGCATTTTCCCTTAGTGACCACAGTTTTCCAGGTGATGTCCTACTGGTCTCTAGGCCTTTGGTTAATGAACCTGGACGTGAATGACTGCAGTGAGTCTGTTTAACTCAACCCTAACAGACAGGTCTCTACATATGTCAGCAAACAAACTTCTTCATAACATCACAGATCCTAGCTAACTGGAAAACATCTGTGCTGTGATGTACAGACATAAAGTCAGTGAGTGGGTTAGCTATACAAGTGAAAATGATCTGAGAGCCTCAGACAACTAACAACAGAACAGGAAATGATTTCAGCTAATTCGTGTTCATGAATTTATGAACAAGGACAGTCCTTCTGGAGTAGTCTATCGATGAACAGGTGTGTGGTGGTTTACTTGCTGTAGCTCAATCAGTGTGGCACTCTGGAAAACATGTTGCCCATAAGGGTGCTAGTTAAACACATACTAGCATCAAAACAACAGCAGTTAGCCAGAAACCCTTCTAACAGGTAACATTTTAGCTAGCTATAACTATAATATCTGTAGCAGTTGCCTCACTGGCTAAACACAAACTGACAAAGAGCTATAATAAAGAGTACCTGTTAATTTTGAATTGAAACCAGCTGTGGGAAACAGAATATTCATCCAACAGTTACCGCTTCTTGACGTGCACAACAGTTCTCCAGGTGCTCACTCATCTCACAGCTACATCACTAGCCACACACTGTTGAAAAAAAAGTATGTACAGTAAATACTGCACACACACAGACACACACTCACACACACACACACACACACACACACACACACACTCACACACACACACACAGACACACACAGTGGGGCAAACAGCCAGCATTCACATGCTGTGCTAATACAAAGGTTTGTATGGATGTTAGTGAACCTGTGAGGAGGGCAAAATGAACATACTGTGACCTTTATACTGGAGCCAGGGTAATAACTCTGTGGTATATAGTGAATAATACAGAAATATATATATTTTTTCTGTAAGCCAGTCATTACTTCACAGGAGTATTGAAGAAGCATTTACTAACAATAGCCAGCTGCTTTTCATCATAGAGTTAATATTACATATTAACTGATTACATTTAAGTGGATAGTCCTGTCATCCATTAGGCTTTTAAAACTTTCTTTGTCATTTTGTTGATGTAATTGTCTTAATTATGAATATTTATATATAGGCGTTTGCATAGATGGATGAATAGAGGATGAGAGAATGGGCATTTTAGGGGTGAAGAGGGATGGAGGAAGGGTTTACCCAATCAGCTGTGTTTACTCTGGAAGACTTACTGCTGCTGTTGGCAGCTTCACATTCTCTCGCTCTTTCTTTCTTCCTCCTCTCTGTTCTCCAGATATAGCCAGCTATGTGGAGAAGCCCACAACTCGCTTTTCCCCAGAGGCCTGTCTAAGAGCAGGCTTTATCTGATATGGGCTTCTGAAGAACAATACTAACAACTGACACACAACAACAGCTCTCTTCTCAGACTCGCTCTAATGACGTTAAAGTGTTTCTGAACGGAAGATTAGATTTAGAAAAATCAAATTTAGAAACTGGGGTGGGAAAAGGGTTTATTGAACATTTACAGACAATGTATGTTTGTATGCCTCGCCAACAGTGGGTCTAAATATGTAAAATGCACTCCTCGCAATAGTGAATGATGCACACCTCAAAAATCTTGAAATGACTGCCAAGCTCAGGATCTGCAATTAGAGACCTGCAGTGATGTTAATATTTAAATTGCCTGGCGGTGTGACATGCATGTTTATGTGTGTGTGAGTGTGTGTAGGTGGTGAGGTCATACCATAACATCAGCTCTCAATTGAACAGTTAAAAAATATGTATTGGTTATATGCAGTTGATCCAGCAGTTTATTTACATTTTAGGAGGTTCAACGGCAGCAGAGTTACTGTATGGATGACTTGATCGGTCCTGACATGAAGGAAGTGAAAGCCACTGTTTGCAGCCTGTAGGGGAACGTGTCAGCCTGAATGATCAGCAAATGACACACGGGAAAAGCATGGTTCCTCAAATGTTTTGGGTTAGATTTAGGGATGCGCTGATTGTGAAATTCTGAGCTGATGCCATTGTTAAGAATAATTTGCAATTGAGTCAACCGTGAACTCCTCTGCATACCAAAGTATTCTAGAGTCGATGTGAGGCCATCAGTCTGACAGCTAAAGGCTGACCAAAACTGGGCCGTGCAGCAGGACAATGATCCCAAGCACAGCAGCAAATCTACAGCAGAGTGAATGAGAAAGAGAAGAATCAAAGTTCAGCAACGGCCCAGTTAAAGTCCAGACCTCAACCTTAGACTTGCCAGAGGGTGTATTTTCTTTTTACCATGACCCTCTATAATGCTGGTTTTTGTTAAAGGAAGCACTAATGACTCTCACTCCTCCACAAACAGCAGCAGTAAGAATCTTTTTAATTTATATTTACATAAATATTCTTAAATTTTAAGTGTAACTGCCTGCTGCTGCTGGGTGGCAAAGTTTCATCTCTGAGCTGCCTAAGAATGATAGTTCTTTGGGGTAGCCATGCTCCAGCCTTAATAGGCTTAAGCCAGCTGGTGTATTAGTGTGGCACGTGCGAACACTTAAACATGCATAACCTTGTGTTCATGCTCATCAGCGTCAAGGACACAAACAAAAAAGGAGGATCTGCTCGGCCACACCCTGAACTGTGACTTCACAAGGCATTCAAGCCCCTACAGGGCAAATCCTGCAGTCTTTTTGTAGCTAAAAGAACTGGCCGGTGTGAGATTGATTTCAGATTTCAATGATTTTTATTCTTCATTTCATAACTCTTCCAGCCTGCTGAAACATCCTCCAGGAAAACACTGAATCCTTCACGTCCCAGGGATACTGCACTGCTTAGATAAAGAGTCCCACTAACCCCAGACACCAGTGCTGCTAATGTAAAAGAATTTAAATCAAAAGCTCCCAATCTACTAAAATTAATATTTTAAATCTAGAATAGCCATCATCCATCCCTGTGACCGAATATCAAAAATACAACAGGCTCACTCTGAGGTATCATCTGTCACACTGCCTCAAATAATCTACAAAGCCACCTCATCTATCCAACTAAAATAAATCAGACACACTCAACCTGCTAAGAATGACACACCACAAATCCTGCAGCAACAATAGCCGGCATCCTCCAGCCATTACAAATCCTGCACAGCTAAAATGACTCAAATGACTTCTAACCAAGCCTCCTGATGGACCTCAATGGCCCAAAGTAACCACAGCAGGCTACCGTTGTAACACTAATCTAGTGCACTCCTGGGTATCATAGTTTTCAATAAACCTCATAAACTAAATGCTGTCTGGGCCTCCCGAAATAAAACCTGCGCAAATCCGCAGCACTTGATCGGTGTTGTCCCCTGTCACGTCTCCAGAGTAATCACTGAAATCCAGTGACTCCAAAGGACGGCATTCCCCTCGGAGATACCCGCCAACAATCACTCAAACTTGGAATGCCCCGGGACGCTCATGCGTCTAAAAATAACACAAAGCCAGGACACTGGAGTTTTGGGCACACTTGTCATTCGTCTGAAAATGGAAACCCACATCGACCGGGGCCTACTGTATCTACGCTGATCTCAGGGCTGCAGTTGCTGCATGATGCAGTTTGGATTTGGCACAAAGCGCTTCACAGTGTCTATGCGTGATACACACACACAAGTGAATTCATTTTCAGATTATGAGATCAAAAGCAGCGGGGAGACTGTAGCGACTGTTCCTTCCTTAGTCCACATCAGTGTCTGCTCTGTTTATCCTTCAACAAACACACGGGTGTTTTAAGCTGTGTCTCATAATCACTTCTTAGGAATGCCGATGCAAGCTAAAAATTAGCCGACTTTTTGCTTCCCTTCAAGCTCCTTGGGAGGGAAGGTGAGAGCTAAATGGTGGAGCTGCTCCACTGATTGCAGGTGAAAATTAGCAAAGATGGCTTTGCAGTGACTATGATGTGTTGCCACAAGATATAACTTCCCTTGCCAAACTTTCCTTGTGTGCTCACACATTAACCAATGTTCATCTTTGTTAAAGACAAATGGGATTCGGGGTCAAAAACAAGTCCTTTAGTTTATACTCCCAGAGAACACAGAGAGGAAGCTGCTTTTTTAGAATGGGACCCTCAATGGTTTGAGTTGGCAGGGAGGGGGGGGAGTGCACTGTCATAGAAACTAGTGAATCAGCTGACATCGCCACCGGTGTGGTTGTTGTTGCTGTTAATGCTACCTGGCATTTAAATCTCCTCTGTCAGTCTAATTCTTCCACCTTCTTCCTCCTCGTCCTCCTCTCTTTTCGCCCTTCGGTTTTACAGAACAGTCCATATAAAAACGTCTAGCCCGTTTTTATATGGGTAAAACCCACAAACTCAAGACTGTCACATTTTGATATTAGAAAGATTAGATTTGTGTCTTTATGTGATGGAATAGAAATAAGCTCCAGGGGACTGTGCATATAAAGCCATCTTTACACCCATGGGAGCCCATATTAGTTTGAAACCAAGCAAGCAGCACGCTGCAGAAGGACAGCAAAAATATGTCTTCCTGTGTAGTTAATTGTCCTAATAGTCCAAGAAGTCTGTGATCCAGTTTTGGTAAGTGAAAGTTTAGTATTACAAGAGATTACAGGAAGCATAACTAAATGTTCTTATCACCGGGTGTCATTAGCACTCTGTGGGCGTTGTTTCCATTGGTACAGTATTGTGTAATCACATGGAGGCTATAAAAAGATTCTGTATTCACAAAGGCCCCTTCAAAATATAACAGCCTTGGCTGAACCGTTCTCTGACAGGGGCTTCTGTGAAAAGTCTTCCCTGTAATTTAGATGCCACGCTGTCTTTTTTTTCATGTTAATGAAGTGATGCATGCTGCATATGAGCCCGCTGAAACAGTGGCTTAGCTGTGTGGCAGGATGTAGCAGCAAATGCAGGCCTCCTCAGCGACTCCCTGCACTGTAAAGCCTCACACTCTGCATGCAAAGTGTAAAATGTCACAAGTGGATTTATATTTCATTCAATATTACAGGGATCTCTGCTGCTTAGGTCACGTATGCAGAGAATGTGCCGGTCAAAGGTCACGCACCTCTGGGACCTGGACCTTTTAGGATCCACCTGAAGGGCCCAGGTGCTGCAGTTTGAATGTTCTCTAGTTTTAGGACAGTCTGCTCATCCCAGTCCCCCCCCCCCCCAGACGATCTGAGAGTGAGGACCATTTGGTTTGACGCAGACCAGATGAAATAAATGATCAGCTGCAGTTATTTACAGCATTTTGATATGATGATGAACTCATTCGAAAGGCTCCGATTGGCTGTTGCGGTTAATGTAGCAGATCGGGACTGGATGCTGGGGTGTCTAAAGGGTTTTGCGTCCGTCTGATGTACAGGCGTGTTGGACCAGAGCAGTGGAAAAATAACTGCTCTATTTATAAAGGCCCATTTAACAGCAGAGGGTCATCTGTGTCCCTGAGAGGGACAGAGTCAGCCTGTCTCCATCACTGAAGGAAAAAAAAGTGGTGTTTTATGATGACACTCAATCAAATTTAACTACATACTGAGCTGAGATCAAGCATGCCCACAAGCTGTTTTCATCTAAACCCCTGTTCTTATTTTACAGAAATACTTCTAAATATTGGAGTTTTTTTTTTTTTTAAAGTCATCAATTTAAGAGTGATGGCTATAATCGTAGTTACAGACTTATTTGTTAATAAAAATGTCTTAATATGAGATGTGAATGTATGAAATATGTGACAGTGTCAGTAAATGTGTGATCTGTCACAGACAATCACGGATTTATAATAATGAATTGTTCCTGGTTTCTAATATTAAATAGACAATAACAGTTATTATACCATGAGGGTTCTTCCTGTTTGTAGCAACTTTGAACTACATTCATGTGTAATGTGGTGATGCCTCCCTGTGGACAGCTGCAAGCACTGTAAGAGTATCACTGTTAATATCTTTGTGCAGTCCTATTAAATGTAGTGTTGAGCTTGCAGTTATGAAGAAAGATATTAAACCATTATGTTGCAAAACATTAACAATAATTGACTATTTGCCCTTAAATTAAGCTCAAGATTCTTATGCAAGCATAACAAAATTCAGGCAATAAATGGTGCATCCAAAAAAAAAAATTAAATAGCATAAATATACTGGCAGACGGATACATACAGTGCAAATGCTATACATACATGTTATAGAAATTTAAAAATAGAAATAGAATTTATATATATATATATATATATATATATATATATATATATATATATATATATATATATATATATATATATATATATATATATATATATATATATATATATATATACTTTTTTTTTCTTCTATTTATCCAGGTCATGGGGGCAGGAGCCTAACAGGACACCTCCTCCAGCTGTTCCGGGGGGAACCCAAGGTGTTCCCCGGGCCAGTCCTGGGTCTGCCCCGGGCCTCTTACCTGGACCACCTCACCCAAGAGGCACCCAGGAGACATCCTAATCAGATTCCCAAACCACCTCAGCTGGCTGCTTTCAATGTGGAGGAGCAGCAGCTCTGCTTTGAGCCCCTCTCGAATGGCTGCACTCATCGTCCTTATCTGTAAGGGAGAGCCTGTCACGTCTGTCTTTCAGTCTGTGTGTGTTTGCCCTCTTCACACAGTGAGTGGTGTAAAGATGATCCAGAGACTGTAGCTCTGAGCTGATGATGTTTCCTGCTGTTTTCACAACACTCTGGAGGCCCTTTTTGTCACCTTTGGTGCAGCTACCAAACCAGGCTGTGAAGGTGCTCTACTGTGCGTCTCTTGAAGTTGATGAGCAGCTTGGGGGGGGCTGGGGGTTAGCTCTCCATAGCCTCCTTGAGAAGGTGCTGTTGTGCCATACCCACGGCTGCTGAGATGTTGTCCTCCCAGGAAAGGCGCTCTGTAATGGTGACACTCAGAAACCTGAAGTTGGAAACTGTCTTCACAATCTCCCTGTTAACATGTATTGGAGTGTGTGTGGTTTTCTTTGTGGTCCTGACGTCTGTAACCTTTTCAGTTTTGTAAAGTTTAAGACCAGGCTAATGTTTTCACTCCATTGATATCAAATTGTGACCCTCCTCCCTGCACGCGTCCTCATCGACAATAGTGTTTGAGTGGTGGATGTGTTGACAGTCGTGTGTGCACAGCATACACATGACTGTCATGTGTATGCTCTGCACACACATGACTGTCATGTGTGTGCAGAGCATACAGAAAGGGGCTCAGAACGCAGCTTAATCTTCAAAGCTGTACTAATATTTTATATTAACAGTAACACAGTGGAACAGCTGTGGGTGTTCAGTTGGCACCTAGATTATAAGTAACAAATCTGACTACTGTTGTCTAATGCAAGTAGATTTTTAAAACCGAAAGGGGGCCTGTCATTTTCTCATGCTAGAAAAAGTTATACATTTGAATACATTTTAATTTGGTAAATAATTAAACAGATTAAATAGATTAAAACTCAAAATGCTACTTAGAAAAACACCAAGCATCAGAAGTGCAAGCAGGGTGGTTTGCTTCAAAAAGAGAGTTAAAATCATCATGTCTATAATAACCAGATCACTGTTCCCACGCCAGGTGCATGTAAACACAGAAGGAGGAACAAGTTTTACGTACTAAAACCAACAGCAAAAACAGACTAGCAGTGCTGCATGATGTGAAACCTAGATACAGAAACCAGAACATGTAGGTAACTGTCAAACCACAACTGAGAATTGACCTTTTAATTACCCAGTAATCCATCTTTAATCAAACAGCTGCAGATAGAATTCTCACAGTATGAACATAATCTTAGAGAGCTTTGTCTTAAATGCACATTTAACAAAAATCTGATCAAAGTGGAAAGAGTCCTGACATTCTGTTTTAAAAAGCAGTAAACTATAAGTTGATTTACTGGCAGATGTATGTAGTCGATCCAGGTAGCTATGAAAGGGCTGCAAGAAATGGTGTAACATGGCTCCTTTTTGTTGTTGTTGTGTTGAAAGCCTAGCAGCAGCGTTGTGAACTAATTGTAAAGGCTGTGAATGTTACTTATACCAGAGTATGACAGTAGTTAAGTCTAAAAGAGAAAAAGTCATCCATATTTAAGTTAGAATGAGACCAGAATTAAGAGATTTTAGATATCTAAGCAGCATAAAACAGGACTGCATCACTTTAGACAACTTTGAATCAAAAGAAAGGTCACAGGTGTCAAACCTAGATTACCCATAGGTCCCGAGCCTCTTTGCAGACATTTTTTGATAAAGACTTTAACTAAAGGAAAGGTGAATAGTGTTTCTAGTGCTGGGGGGACAGGGTGTAATTACAATTATTTCAATTTTGGAAAATTTATGGACATCAGATTCTGGACTAAAGGCAGACAAGACCTAATATGAGATCACTCAATAGTGCTAGGTTTTCATGTGACAGAGTTGTGTATTGTACATGTAGCGGTGAAGATCCAAACCATATCTCATTTGTCCAAGGGGCAGCAAGTAGATAGTAAAAGAAGGAGGACCCAAAATAGACCCCTGTGGAACCACACAAGAGGGAGGTGCACAGGAACATGAGGCTTTGGCAATCCTTATAGAAAATGATCTGTTTAATAGATAGGAGATGAACCAATCCAGGACCATGTATCTGATGCCAGCACTGTTTTTCAGAGAGCTGAGGACAATACTGTTGACCCAGCGTCAGAGGCTGAGCTGAGGTCAAGGAGAATGGAAATAGATTTCACCCCAGAGTCAGCAGCAAGCAGCAAAGCTTTTGAGACCTTGACCGGAGCAGTTTCAGAGCTACGATGAAAGCAGACGTTTTCGAAAAGATCTGCTTGTCATTGATAAAGTGAATCAGCTGAGTGGCCACAGGCTTTTAAATAAAAATGTCATCTTGGAAATTGGTCTGAAATTACTTAAAGTTGAGGTGTCCAGAGAGGGTTTCTTTAAAAAGGGGGTACACTGTTAGATGTTTAAGAGAACCCCAGATGACAGTCATTTATAATAGAAACAATATCTGAACCAATTTTCTGAGAAGCACATTTTAAAAACCAAGTAGAGATGCTGTGTGTCAGGCAGCTTGTTATGATGTGTAGTGATGGAAATGCAGACCCAAACTTAGAAGAAGAGAGTTGAGAGGATTAAGCCAAAAACTGACCTTTATTGAATGCTTCACAAGAATACAGAACACTAATTTTTTATTATTTTGTTGGTAAAATAATCACTTTCACGATGACTTCTGTACTGAGGACAAGTTTGACCCTGAGCAGGTGAGGGACTGATCACAGATTTTATCAATTTTAAAACGTTGGTTAGTGATGAGCTGTGAAAGATGGGTGTTCTTCGCGTCCCTCAATTTCGACTGATAATTGAACTTGAAGTTTTTGAGAGCCACAAGGGAGGCATTTAATTTGTCCTTTTACACTTCCTCTCAGCCTTTCGGCATTTCCTCTTCAAAATTCTTAATTCCTCATTCCCAATTCCTCCTGAATGGGGATATAGAATCCTGGATGCTTGAGCAGGAGCTGTTAAAAGTACTGACAAACATGTTCATGGTCAGGCTGTGCTTACTGCTGCTGATGGATATTTGGCAAACGAGGAAAGCGTTACAAAAACATAAATGTGAATAGAATTTAGTGAACAGACGCGAATCATTGTAGATGATTTGGTCAGATAAAAAGACTATAAAGGTTTGATAAACTCAGAGGCAGACAGAGGATGGAGGGCAACAGTCATTGTCAGTGAAATCACTGAATAAGCACTATTATAGCTTGTCCTGATAAAAGACCTAAAGTCCCTGCATAAAACCAGAAGCCATCTTGGGGGCCTGTGCTGTATATTCAAATACATAAAAGTGGTGATTAACACTTCAATAGGAAACCAAGACATATGGCCTTGTAACTAAAGAGGCGTAAACAATGAAGCAAGTTCAACATAGCCAGGTTTTCTTTGTCTTATGACTCAGTCGTGCTAGAGCAACCTCTTTGCAATTAGAACAAATCTAAGGTTGTCTGGTGAGCTTGGTGTTGGCTTACTGTGGTATTGTACCACTTCCTGTTCCTATTACGGCACACACTGGTGTTTTTGTGTAGCTCAATTAATCTAATTATGGCTTATTTCATCAGCTGTGTCTAAATTCAGAGGCCGCATCCTTTGAAAGACCCGGCCTACGTAGACCGGGTCCTTCACAGCCCACAAAGACCGCAAAAGCTTGAAGTGAGCGGCTGTGAAATTGGACGGTCCGGCCTTCATATCAGCGTCACCTGCCCTCACCTCAGCGTAGCTCCTGTCGCCTAGCAACCGTGACAATGCCAAGCACAGATGTGGAAAAGCAGCTGTTATAATGGAGCCGAAATTTTGCTCCTTTTTTGTGGTTTATTTAATGCCATCTTTAATTCAAAATAAGCTGTTAAAACAAGTATAACACATTTCAACATCAAGGAATACAGATGGGTGAATGATTATTTTCCAAATATATTAAACACTCTCTAGCAAGACATTAATGTTGAATAAAACTATCCAGTTATGATGCTTAACTTTAATTTCACCCAAACAGATTTGCTCAGGAACAAATGAAACAGTGAAATAAACCAAACATCAGCCGTTAGAGCCACAAGGTTCGGTGCTGGGACCAATTCTATTTACATTAAACCTGGTTCTCTTAGGCAGTGTTATTAGAAAGCATTGCATACATTTTCATTGTTATGAAATGATACCCAGCTTTATCTGTCCATGAAGCCATATGACACGTCAATTAGTTAAACTGCAAGAATGTCTTAAAGACATAAATGCCTGGATGACCTCTAATTTCCTGCTTCTACATTCAGATAAAACTGAAGTTCTACAAATCTTAGAAACGTGGTGTCTAAACAGATACTTACTCTGGATGGTCTCTCAGTGATGCTATGAGGAATCTTGGAATCCTTTTTGACCAGGATTTGTCCTTCAGTGCACATATTAAACAAATATGTAGGACTGCTTTCTTGTATTAGCACAATATTTCTAAAATTAGAAACATCCTTTCTCAGAGTGATGCTGAAAAATTAATTCATGCATTTATTACTTCTAGGCTGGACTATTGTAATTCATTATTATCAGGTTGTCCTAAAAGCTCCCTGAAAAGCCTTCAGCTGATCCAAAATGCTGCAGCTAGAGTTCTGACAGGGACTAGAAAAAAAGAGCAGATTTCTCCCATATTGGCTTCTCTTCATTGGCTCCCTGTTAAAAACAGAATTGAATTTAAAGTCCTTCTTCTTACATACAAGGTCTTGAATAATCAGGTCCCATCTTATCTTTAAGACCTCGTAGTACTTAAGAGTAGAATGGGAGGCAGCCTAGGTCTAGGCTGCTGGGGGGTTCCCATCTTTTCACTCTTATACACCACTTTAATCATTAGTTATTTGCTTCCTCTATAACCTAATAAAGTAGACATGGAAATCATTTTAGCTTATTACCGGATCAAAATGAAATTAATTTTTATTGATAGGTATATACAGTAAAAGAAAAGAAAAGAGCATTGTCTGCATCACCATCTGAATAGTAATACATGCAAATTTCAGTGAGAACATCATGTACAGTTTGTGTTGCTGTAACGTCACAGCTGGGCATCATTTGGTAGTTTTAGGCTCTTAAGGTTGTATATATACATATTCGTTCAGCAGAGAATCTGTCTCACGTAAAGCATCCTGTAAATAAAACAACCAGATGAAAATGTGGTGCTTCCAGTTGATTTTAAACTGAAATGCTGAACCTCACCTGATTATTCAACAAAAGTTAACATGGTGATCATACCAGTTAAAAATAGAGCCGCCTTTGTGACACTGGAAACTCTGAGTCTGGCTCAGCGTACCACGCTAACCCCTTAATCTCATTTTGTGGTACACCCCTGAGCTGTATTATTAGATGAAATGTCCTGAAATTCAAATTACACAACTTTATTTGCCATATTACACTCACAGAAGTTTTGATTCTTGCTTATTTAGAATAAAATGATCTTTAAAGTTTATAAGCTCATGATTGTCTTTAATCTCATTTCATTTACTGTCCTTTGTGTGACAAATGACATAAAAGAAACACAGCAGTGTGTTTTTAAGGTTTAAATAGTTTCCTGTTTTTACTTACATGGAAAATTATATGGAAACAAATAACAGCAGCAACAAGAAAAGTCAGTTTGTACTGTCAGGTTTTAAGAGGAAGTCATTTCAAAAAGACATAAATTTATATTTTATGCCTAAATTATTATTTATTACCCAAATTGGGACAGTTTGATGTTTGAGCATTTGGTTACCTGTTGAATATTTCTGACTGGAGATCACAGATTATATTGATATATATTTGCTGCAGCAACAAAACTAAAGCAAGATGCGCAGTTTGTCTTTTAAGTATCATGTTTGCTTTGCTTCCTTTGTCTTTACCTATGAAAGTAAATAAGGCCTCTTGGATCACTTCCCTTCAAAACCAAAGCTGCGTACACACGAGCGTCTACAGTGACACATGTGCACAAAATATGTGATGAGGCTGCACTCTGACAGGAAATAACCTCGATAAAGGAAAGTGGCTGTTAGCTGAATCTGATGAGAACAGTGTAGACGATGGCTTCTGCTGCCACCGTCACTTTGTTTCTGCTCTGCTGCGTCTTCACTGCCTTCACAGGTACGTTACAATTCATCTCTATATTCAGATTTTTGTAGATTTTTGTGTTTGGGGGATTTTTTTTTTTTTTTGAGTGCAGTACGGGAGCAATCGGCTTTAAATTTCAAACTAAATGGTTGACATGGTGCATGCCGTGATGCGCTCTGCTTCTGTGTGAGGCTCCCACTGGAAATCTGAAAAATGTAAAAAGTTCTTCATTTAGTTGCAGCAAATGAGCTGAAACATACAGAAAGTTTGTTCCTTTAAAAATATGATCATTTTATTTTAAAATGTAATAAATTGCAACCACATTTATTTTAGTCTCTCCGAGAAACTGTTTGTAATTCTGAGCTGTCATTTAGCATCACAGCTTGTTGTGATCATGAACTGCAGAATTTGCTTCATTTGTCAATAGAAAACTCAGACTCATAAAAATAGCAACATAATATTATAGGAAAATTATAGAAAGTGTTTTATCGCTGGACTGACAGACTAATTCTAGTTATTATCACTGCATTAACAGATTTCTTGTGATTACCGTCCCTCACATTGTGAAGTGATGATGTTGCTGACTCAGTTTCAGAGTTTATTACCTCCATGTTTGGTTCTGGGACTTTCTATCAAAAGTGAGAGAAATAAGTTCGGGAAACAGACCCGAATAGACCGGGAAGATAACAAACCATTTAACTCATGATTACATTAAAAATATATGTACATGCTGAGTAATATAATCCATATAGGTTAAAACTGACTTGTTAACACACTTATTTACACAGGGGGGAGTGAACTGTTGTTCTTCTCCACCTACATCTGCAGAAATGTCAAGAACGGCATCATTTCACTTCTTCTTAGTTTAGGTTTCTGACTTGTGATGATTTCAGTATTATTTGTTAACGGGAACATGTGATCTTCACGCTACATAGTGTTGTTTGTTGTCGGGGTTTCAATCAGGATTCAGAATTCATCACAGTACAGAAACAGCATTCTGTGCTTATTAATAATAATAATTACTGTCTATAATATATATACATGCAGACAGATTCCCAACACATTGAGCACAACACACTGAGTCGTCCACCAATGAGCACAACTCATCTGGTGTGTGTCTCTTTGCAATAGGGAACTCAACCCATCTGTTCAACGACTATAATTTTTTTTTTAACTGAAACCCTGAACCTCACCTGATTTTACCTGGTAATCTTACCAGGTAAAAAGAGAGACACCTTTGTGACACTGGAAACTGTGACTCTGGCTCAGCTTACCTCACTAACCCATTATTCTCATTTTGTGGTACGTGGAAAAAAACAAGGAAATGAACGACAGGAAACAAGAAAATAAAAGTCAGTTTGTACTGTCCGGTATATATATATATGGCAGTACTTATCCACAGTATAGCGGTAGACTATTCACAATGTGTTATACCTCGACTTATGAGAGTGCGGGAGAAGAGAAGCTTGTGTGTTATGTGCGACAGGTAGTTTAAGATCACAGTCTAGTGTCCTGGTAGCAGAGGGGAGAGAGTTCGGCTTCCTGATGGCCTGGTGGAAAATGCTGTTGCTCAGTCTGGTGGAGGAGGCCCAGAGGGCCCTAAATCTGCTTCCGGAGAGACGAAGAGGCTGTGTGAGGGTTCGGTCGGTCACCCCCAACGCTGAGCGAGGAGGGTGCGGTAAATGTCCAGGAGGGAGGGGAGTGGGGCGCGGATGATGTCTTCAGCTGCCTTCACTATGTGCTGCAGGGTCTTCTGAGGCTGTGTAGCTTCTGAACAGTGATGCAGCTGGTTAGGACACTCTCAGCAGTGCTGCTGGAGCTCTCATTCAGTTTTGCGGGGGAAAGCTTTCTTGGCACGCTTTTGGTTAAATTTAAAAAGACGATGTTTTGGATAAATATTAATTATTATTCCTCTTTTGCTGCACGAAAGGTGAAGGGCAATTACCCACGAATCACTCTGTGACTGCATCTAGAAAGAAGACACTCAGGCTTGACAAGTGTCTCAAAATGAAGGTTGTATAGGAGTTTGTTTTCTGGTTATCATCTAGGAAAACATGAATGTTGTCAAGAGAACATGATTTATATGCCCACGTATTTCCTGTGGGTTCCCTTGACAGAAACTGAAACTCTGTGAAAGCTGTTCAGTGATTGCCAAATCCATGTTACTGAGAGCTGTTTGTTTTCTCAGCACGTCATGATGATGATGATGATTATGATGATGATGATCACACTCATAAAATTCCACATACTTTTTTTAAAAAACAAAAACAACAGCAACCCACCAGCACGTCTTGCTTACAGCTGATAACAAACTGAAGTCCCTTTTAGTGCTTGTTTAGATGTGCGTGGTGGTCTGAAGAGAAACAACAGGATGTAAGATAACAATCATGAATGTATAAACTGGTGGAGTGCGCACACAAATGTAGCAGATTCAAGGGAATTGACCTAAACAGACGATCAATCTAAAACAATTATCAGCACCTGGACGGCATTTAGTGAGAAGACCAGAAGGACAAACTTTATTCTGAAACATCAGCTGGTTGTCAGTGATTTATCAAACTGCAACACTGTATCAGAACAACTCCTGATGGATTTTGTAGATTCTCACAAAAAAACAAACAAAAGGTCACTTAGAGAAATTAGGACATGCAGGAAGTGTTTTTATGCACCATTTATTAACTCAGACTATGAATGAGGACACCTTTGAAAAGGAGCATTGCTGATGCTGTGTGTAGATTTACAGCCTACAAACATCCATCTATAGCAGACTAATGTAAAAACACCATAAAAGCTGCAAACCGAATGTTGATGCCTGAAATGTTTTGTCACCATTGTGATGTTGTAAGAAGCTACTTAAGAAATTTGTGAGCAGCCTCTAGATGTAATGAAGTTTAGGTAACTAAGCTTTGCAGCTCTGTAGTCTAAAAATCATAATATCCTTCAGATTTGATAAACTGGCATATGATCGTTGAGAGCTTTTATAATGTGATTAATCTATTTTTTTCATCTGATTCTTTTGTCTTTCTTTCTGTTTCAAAGACTCTCAGGATGTTTGTGATCTGTATGCTGCAACAGGCACAAATGTTACTGTGCCCCTTAGATACACTTTGAAGGAATCGGATAACCTGAAATGGCTCAAGGATGCAACAGTAATCTTCTATCGCAGAAATAAAAAGGTGATCACAGGGAAAAAGGATGATGTTGATTCAACTGGATCACTGAAGCTGACACAACTGACGACAAATAACAGAGGACGATACACCCCAGAGGTTCACCATGCAGATGGAAGGATTGCAGGGGATTTACAGAGTGTGCGTTTGTGTGTATTAGGTAGGTAACAACTCACTGTTCAGTTTCATTATACAACAACAACAGTATTGTTTTTTGTAGAAAAACATTATCAGCAGTTCATAAAATGTTGGAATAATAAAATGTTCTTTACTCAGACCGTGTGCAGAAGCCCAAAGTGACGATGACGTGTCTCGACTCTAAGAAAAACGTCCGTTTTACTTGCAGTGTTGGTCAGGTGAGGACAAAATTTAATGTTTCAAACACATTAAAGTTTGAGTGTTCTTCAAATTCGTAATGAAGCTGCTGAAGAATCTGCAGACAAAGGCCTCATTTCTCCTCCACTGAAACCCATCATGAGTTTTACTGTGTTGACTGTAATCATTCACTGTGATGCTGCTGTTTCAGCAAAGTTTGGCTCTCTGTGTGTGCATCATTTCATTCTACTGTACAGGAAATGAAGCAGAGTGCAGGAAAAGATGAAGACATTTTAGCCAAGTTAGACTTTTTATGTTAGACTTGAAGTTTAAACCTTCAACTAATGAAGAAATCATATTTTCTTCTACAGAATGAGAAACTTGAATGGTTTATGGATGATGAAAAGTTGGCAGAAAACAAGAAGATGCTGATGAGAGCAGCCAGTGACGTGGTAACCTCCCGTTTCTCTTGCAAAGTTTCAAACCCCGTCAGCTCTGAGATCAGTCTGCCTGTTCAACAAAACTGCTATGAGCCCTGTAAGTATCACGTGATATCAACTGTTCAAAACCTCAAATGTTCATGACACTGAAGTAATCATTTTATTAAGCTCATATCTTAATGAGATATTTTCTTCTCCTCTTGTTTTATTCCTGAAGCGTTCCCTGATAAACTGTGGGGAATCAGTATCTGGGTTTTCGTGGGTGGAGGAGCAGGTATGTTTTGTCTTCTGTGTAAAATCCTCACAGTTTGATGTGATGCTGACATGCACAATAATTCACTTTAAAACAATGAACACAAGAATCAAACAGATCATTTCTAACATCATTTATTTTCATGATTTTCAGGTATTGTTCTGATGCTGATCCTAATTGTCATCATTTGTTGGATCCACACCAGAAGGAAACAGCATATGAGACTAAAGGGTGAGAATTTAATGTTTATTTATTGTATTTTTAATTTTCATTTAAAGTACCATTATTAGTTAGTTGACATTAAATGCACTTGGAGATTCTTCACTTCTGAGATCCAGGAGCTGCTGGCAGCTCTTCCAAATTCCACCATGAACCATGTAAACTCCAGCACACCACAACATTATCCTAGTTGTGTATGCTGACTGCAAAAGAGATCAAATTCTTTATATTTGTTGTTCAGCTGACACGACCCTGCCAAAGCCACATTCTTAGTAATTACAGACTTTACCTTTTTTCTTACCAAAAACACTGAGAGAGATTCTCCAGGTCTAATCTGTGCTTACTTTAACAGATGAAGGAGAGATTTATTTGCAGTGGAACAATCAAGAACAGGAACAGGAACATCCTCATTATTATGAACATCACCACCACCAGCAGCAGCAGCAGCAGCAGCAGCAGCCGGCCGGCAACACCGACAAAACTGCTGGAAACAGCAACCCGCCCAGCAGGGCCCCAGAACCCGGCACCTGTGCACACTGCGGTCTGAAGAGAGACGACAGGAAGTAATAAAATTATCATCCAGCCTCAGTGATGAAGTCAAGTGATCTGTGCAGGATACCACATTTGATGTTTTTCAGCTAAATGTATCAACTGGTTTGAGTGCACACGAAAATGTGTCAGATTAAAGGAAATGACCCCAAATACACACTCAGTCTAAACACGCAATAATCAGCTTACGCCTGAGATTAAGTGACCTGAAACGCAACCCTTATTTTGAAATATCAGCTGATTGTGAATTATTTTTCAAACTAAAACATTATGAAAACATCTCCTGGCAGATTTTGTCGTTTTGTAAGTAAATTCTCACCAAAAAATGTTTACACATTCTGTGGTACTCATGTAGACACCTTTGTAAAAAAACTCTGATGCTTTATGTTTGTGCATTTAGAGCTTCTTGTTTACAACTTTTGTTGTTTCTTTTGTTTTCTATGAGGGGGGGTTCATGTTGTAGATTTGCTGTTATGGACTTTTGTAATATGACTCATAATTTTTTTATCTTTTATGTGATTCTGCTGTGTATTTTTATTTTTTCTGATTCAAAGATTCCTGAACAAAGCGTTTTGTGTGTGTCTGTGTGTGTGTGTGTGTCTTTTTGTTTTAATCTGCTTATAAAAATAAAGGGTGTTGATGCATCAGAAGCTGTTATAATGTAATCAGTCTTTATCTACTGTACCATCAGCAGTGCTTCATATAATATTAGTATAATTAAATCTCAGACTGTGTGCAGAAGCCTGGAGTGATTAAAAATGTCAGAAGTCACCTTTATAGCAGTAAAAAGTGCAGACTGACTCCCCAAACCTCCCCGAGTCGCTGCACTGTAACACCTCAACACTGTATGTGTGATGTGAATTGTAAAATGTCCCAATTTATATTTCTGCATTAATATTTCATTCATGATTACAGGGCCCTCTGCTGTTTAGGTCACACACACTGTGTGTCCACTGAAAGGTGTTGAAGCCATGTCTGAATGTCTAACAAGTATTAGTAAACCTCACACACCAGAGGGGTGACCTTCCATGTATCTAAAGGCAGTCTCGGCAGCTGGGGATGGGACCAGGTCCTCAGCCCCCAGTCACTACCCAGTCCATTTCTGAACCCCAAGATAACCCCTGTGAGTGTAATTAAAGGCCCAGGTGTGTGTTTCAGTCTCATGTTAAGTTCCAAATATAACCAACTACACACTGGTACAAAGTGAACACAACACAACACAAATGCCCATGAATGTAATTATCTGATTTTGCTGGTTTGTAATTAGTGGGGGTTTTGTGATTTTACCCCAGTTCATCCAGCTGCTCTCACACAGTACACGATATTATATTCAGGACTGCAGTCTAGAGGAGGATTGTTAGATGAGGATTCTTGCTGTTTGTAGCAGTGTTTTGTACCATGCTCGTGTGTAATGTAATGCTACCACCTTGTGGACAACTGACGAGACTGCGAGACTGTCGCTGTTTACGTCTTTGTTTACTCATAGTGTAAAAATAATGCTGAGTTTGCAGTTATGAAGTAGGATATTAAGTCATTAGGTTGTACAACATCAGCAATAACCAACCATCTGCAGAGACAGACAGACAGGATCTACAGCAATGACAGTAGTCGGATGGTAAAAAAGAGATGCTGTGTGTGTTCCGAAAAACTGTGTCAAAACATCCACGTCACGTAACCACTACAAATTGAAGGTTTGGTGCGTTTTACACCAGTTCCGACAGGTGGCGCACCCGCTGCTTCCAGGTCTGACCGACAGTGTGTGGAACAAACCTGATGACACCGCAAACGCAAAGAAAGCTTAAAGCACAGGAGTCAACAGACGTTTGTACCCACAGTGCAGCTGCTGATGCCCCTGCTGACGTCAAAAGATGCCTCAGAGAATCATTTCTCATTAAGACGCACGATCCACTGGTTTACTGGCAGGAGCGATGAGCGGTCTGTGTGTGCACAGATTCCTCTGAGAAAGAGAAATAAGGGAGCAAGGCATTAAAATAGAGGAAGAAGAACAAGACTCAGCAGAAAACAGCTTTCCACATGACATATTATAACATTGTTACTTAATTTTCTCTTCCATCCATCCATCCATCCATCCATCCTCTTCCGCTTATTCTGTTCAGGGTCGTGGGGGGACTGGAGCCTATCCCAGCTGTCATAGGGCGGGAGGCAGGGTACACCTTCAGTCAGTCAGTCAGTCAGAATACTTTATTGATCCCAAAGGGAAATTACTATTGTTACAGCTACAACCGTTTCATTTAAACGAGTAAACCTAAAACACAATAACATACACTAAAGGCATAAAAGTATAAAGACTAAAGAGATATTTTGACTATATACACATCTAAATCTATACACATATGAGAACTGTGAGTGCAAAAATTTTTAAATAGGTGTCATTATATATATATGCACAGTCCTTTTTTGTACAATGTATAAGTGTATGTACAATGTACAATGTATATAGTGTATGTACAATGTATATGGAAATTTAAGCAATTTTATGTACAATTGAATACTGATAAGTGAATGACACTGATGAACCACAATGTCACCTATTAAGGGAGGAGTTACAGAGTCTGATGACCACAGGTAGAAATGACCTCCTGTGGCGCTCTGTGGTGCATTTTGGTGGGATGAGTCTTGCACTGAATGTGCTCCTGTGTCCCATCACTGTGTTGTAGAGTGGGTGGGAGCCATTGTTCATAATGGCCTGCAGCTTAGACAGCATCCTCCTCTCCGACACTGCCATAAGCGAATCCAGCTCCACTCCCACCACATCACTGGCTTTGTGGATCAGTTTATTGAGTCTGTTGGCGTCTGCCGCCCTCAGTCTGCTGCCCCAGCATGCAACAGCATAGAGGATGGCACTCGCCACCACAGACTCATAGAAGATCCTGAGCATAGTCCGGCAGATGTTGAAGGACCTCAGGCGTCTCAGAAAATAGAGGCGACTTTGGCCCTTCCTGTATAGGGCATCAGTGTTCTTAGCCCAGTCCAGTTTGTTGTCAATGTGTACTCCCAGATATTTGTAGTCCTCAACGGTGTCCACACTGACCCCTCCGATGGACATAGGGGCCACCGGTGCCTTGTCTTTCCTCAAGTCCACCACCAGTTCCTTTGTCTTTGTCACGTTGAGCTCTAGATGGTTCCGCTTGCACCATGTGACAAAGTCCTTCACTGTCCTCCTGTACTCATCCTCATCACCCCTGCTGATACATCCAACTATTGCAGAGTCATCAGAAAACTTTTGAAGATGGCAGGTCTCTGAGCAGTAGCTGAAGTCTGTGGTGTAGAGGGTGAAGAGGAAGGGAGAGAGGACAGTCCCTTGTGGGGCTCCAGTGTTGCTAACTACTCTGTCAGACACACAGTGCTGCAGCCGTACATACTGTGGTCTGCCAGTCAGGTAGTCAACAATCCAGGACACAAGGGGGACATCTACCTGCATCGCTGTCAACTTATCACCCAGAAGAGCAGGCTGAATGGTGTTGAATGCACTTGAGAAGTCAAAGAACGTGACCCTCACAGTGCTGGCCGGCTTATCCAGGTGAGCGTAGACTCGGTTTAGCAGGTAGATAATGGCAGATAATGGCCTTGTACAGGTCGCCAGCCTGTCTCATGTTTCGACAATCATTCCCACTCACGTTCACACACATGAGCAATTTAGCACCACCAATTAACCTAACCCCACTAACTGTATGTCTTTGGACCGTGGGAGGAAACCGGAGTACCCGGAGAAAACCCACGCAAACACCGTGAACGCATCCAAAACTGATCCTGCCCACGTCAGTCACGGGGCCAGTGGTGGATGAGGGGCGGATCCGGGTCCGCAGTCCTTCTGCTGTCTGAGTCTCCGGTTATCGAGATCACACCGCCTCCTCCGTGAAGCAGAAGACGCGATCTGATTGGTATGTACCGTTTATGATTATCATCGTTGATGTTATCGTTGTTTTATTATGGATCACGGGGACTTAGGTCCTCAGTTGGACGCGGATAGTTTCACTACTACTGCAAGTTTGGCCTGCACCACAGGAACTCTGCTGCTTTGCTTTATTGGCTTGAGTTCCCATTCTGGGTGGACCAGAGTCATCTGTAACTACAGAAGTTAATATTTTTAATATCACTGCTATTTGTGCTGAGGACTGTGAAGATCAATTATTCTGTATCCATTCACTCCAAAGTGTACTTAAATAAACGCCAGTGATTACTGTTAGAGGAGAGAGAGAGAGAGAGAGACTGCTGGGTGAGCTGCTTTCACTGATATCAGCAGAGACTGCGCTGAAAAAAAAAAAACAGTAACTAATCGCATCAGAAACGCCTTTGCTTTCCAGGAGTAAAATAAAACATTTTCAGCTCCATCTTTTCTATTGTTCTCTAAGTTTTCTACTTTCAGTTTCTATTTGCTGCATTAAGTAACTTCACGCTCACTCTGCGCAGACAGAAATTGTTTAAAGAAAAAAAAGCGTCTCTGAACTTTGCTCTGATTTCACCATCCTGGTCAATGTGAAATGACAAGTTTGTCACTGGTCAGAATTCACCAGCGACAACTTCCCATTGTTGTCTTTTACTTACTTATTTATTTATTTTTACAAAGGAAAAACATTTAGCCTTTTGTCTGTTTAAATAACTAAAAGCAAAACTTCAGAACATACTAAGCAGTCAGGATTATATCAGGTGGCTGGACATTTGCCAGCAGTGTATCTGCTTTCTGCTTTATTTTCAGCTGGTTTAGTTTTAATGTGACCAAAAACCATTCAGTTTATTTCTGTTTCATATATTTTGTTTGAGACTTTTTTTTTTCCACTTTTGTGATTTTCCTTTCTTTTTTTTTGTCACATCACTGGAAGGAGGCCCTTTTTATAGCTGCAGATCACCATATTACAACATTAAAGTTATCCACAGTAAGGGTGTATTTGGATGTTTTCTTGCTCATGTTTTTGGCCGTATTAATAACCTCTTTTGTCTCTGTCCCATTAAGAAACTGAGGGTCTAACGCAGCAGTGGCTGGGCACCTTTAGTGACAGGATCTACTCTCTTGTGTGTGTTGTGGTTTTTTGTGCAGTGTGTGCACAGGTGAGATCCACGTGTGAATTCAAGTGATTCTCTTTGACCTCCTTTCTCTTAGTAGCCCAACCATCCACTGGTAAGCCACAGCCCTGAGCTGATGTTTTGAATCACCACCTGCCTCAGTACCACCAATAGTAGCTGCAGATTGTCCATGCTTCATCTAACACAACCATCACTGTGGTTACCAGTAGGCTGGACAGTAATGACATGAATCAGGAGACACTGTCATGGCCAGGGAGAAAATGGACGAGGAATGGCTGACACGAAGGACTCCAGAAGTCAGCGTAACATAAAAGGGATTTATTTCAACGGGGAAAAAACAAATACAAAAACCGTAGAAGGGAGACGACGGGCAGACACAGGGAGCACAGGGAACACACGGGCACACAACATCACACGCAGGCACAATAACATCAACGACGCAACAAGGAACACATGGAAACTGAGGGCTTAAATACACAATGGGTAATCAGGGTAAGAGGAAACAGCAGGGAACAACAGGTGAGGCAAAGGAAACTAATTACACAGGGGAATCAAAGCTAGACACAAAGCACAGGGAAACCACACTGGCAAAATAATACAGGAAGTGATAAACCAAGGAACACGCAGACAAGTCACAACACTAGGAACAAGACATCAAACATACTGGGAGGACAAGCACAGGAAATAAACTATAAACACAAAACGCTGGGCAAACGGCCCAGGACATGACAGTACCCCCCCCTCAAAGGCCGGCTCCCGACGGCCAAAACGAGAAACAAAACCAGACCAGGGCGGGAGGCGGGGGACCAGGAAGGAGGGCCCGAAACAAAAAACACAAAAACCCAGGCAGGGAGCAAACAGGAAGAAGGCCCAGGAATGAAACCAAACACAAGGGACAAAACAGAAAAAACAACAAGGCAGGCCAAAAAGCAAAACAAGGACATCGGGAAGAAGTTCAGAAACCAAAACAAAACACAGAAACCCAAAAACAGGTCAGAAGAGTTCAGGGGAAGGCCCAAATCAGAAAACATAGTTCAGGAGGCTGCAGAGGCCAAGGGGCCACCATGCAGAGTCTGGATGAGGGAGGCCGACCGCGCCTCCAGCGGCGGTGGCGACGACGACGAGGAGGAGTCACTGGAGGCCGACCGCGCTCCCAGCGGCGGCGGCGACGACGAGGAGGAGGAGTCACTGGAGGCCGACCGCGCTCCCAGCGGCGGCGGCGACGACGAGGAGGAGGAGTCACTGGAGGCCGGCCGCGCTCCCAGCGGCGGCGGCGACGACGAGGAGGAGGAGTCACTGGAGGCCGACCGCGCTCCCAGCGGCGGCGGCGATGACGACGTGGAGGAGACACTGGAGGCCGGCCGCGGGGCATGCGGCGGCAGAGACGAGGAGCAGGCACTGGAGGCCGGCCGCGGGGCATGCGGCGGCGGAGACGGGTGACCCCGGGCTCTGGTGGGGAACCCTCAGGCGGCGCGGAGCGCTCGGACTGAGCGGAGACCCCCACCGGCTCGGACTGAGCGGGACCCTCTGGCTCGGAGCGCTCGGACTGAGCGGAGACCCCCACCGGCTCGGACTGAGCGGGACCCTCTGGCTCGGAGCGCTCGGACTGAGCGGAGACCCCCATTGGCTCGGACTGAGCGGAGACCCCCATCGGCTCGGACTGAGCGGAGACCCCCAACGGCTCGGACTGAGCGGGACCCTCAGGCTCGGAGCGCTCGGACTGAGCGGGACCCCCTGGCGGCTCGGACTGAGCTGAGCCCTTGGGCTGAACGGGGCCTACATGGTGAGGCTCCGGATGCGCAGGCTGGGACTGCGGAACAGGGCACACTGCTGCTTTATTGAGCAGCAGGGGCCGCTCGGGGAATAGCCAAGGTGCAGGGGACTGCATGGGAGCTGACGCTATGGGCTGCGTGGAAGCAGGCCGGGAGACGACTGGCTGCGTGAAAGCAGGCCGGGAGACGACTGGCTGCGTGGAAGCAGGCCGGGAGACGACTGGCTGCGTGGAAGCAGGCCGGGAGACGACTGGCTGCGTGGAAGCAGGCCGGGAGACGACTGGCTGCGTGGAAGCAGGCCGGGAGACGACTGGCTGCGTGGAAGCAGGCCGGGAGACGACTGGCTGCGTGGAAGCAGACTGCGAGCTAGGGAGAGCAGACTGCGAGCTAGGGAGAGCAGACTGCGTGGAGGCAGACTGCGAGCTAGAGCATGCCGACTGCGTGGAACCCGACTGAGAGCTAGGGAGAGCAGACTGCGAGCTAGGGAGAGCAGACTGCAAGCTAGGGAGAGCAGACTGCGAGCTAGGGAGAGCAGACTGCGTGGAGGCAGACTGCGAGCTAGAGCATGCCGACTGCGTGGAAACTGAACGAGAGCTAGGGAGATCTGGCTGCGTGGAAACTGACCGAGAGCTAGGGAGATCTGGCTGCGTGGAAACTGACCGAGAGCTAGGGAGATCTGGCTGCGTGGAAACTGACCGAGAGCTAGGGAAATCTGGCTGCGTGGAAACTGACCGAGAGCTAGGGAGATCTGGCTGCGTGGAAGCTGACTGAACGCTACGGGGAGCAGTCTGCGTGGAGACTGACTGAGAGCTAGGAAGAGCTGACACTGGGCAAGCTGTCATTACTGGAGCTACCGAGGGAGCCGGAGCTGAGGGAACTGCGACTAAAGATGGAAAAACTGCAGATGAAGAGACCAAAACCGAACTGACTGAAGGGTCCAAGGGGATTACGGAGCTAACTGACGTTAAAGCGGAGGGAGCAGACTGAGAGGGCACAGAAACAGCTGACACCGGGGACCGAGGAAGAGCTACTGGGGCTGACTGAGACTGGAGTGGACAGGGAGCGACAGGAGCTGGGGCTGACTGAGACTGGAGTGGACAGGGAGCGACAGGAGCTGGGGCTGACTGAGACTGGAGTGGACAGGGAGCGACAGGAGCTGGGGCTGACTGAGACTGGAGTGGACAGGGAGCGACTGGAGCTGGGGCTGACTGAAGGCGAGGGGAAGCGACTGGAGCTGGGGCTGACTGAAGGCGAGGGGGAGCGACTGGAGCTAGAGCTGACTGAAGGCGAGGGGGAGCGACTGGAGCTAGAGCTGACTGAAGGCGAGGGGGAGCGACTGGAGCTAGAGCTGACTGAAGGCGAGGGGGAGCGACTGGAGCTAGAGCTGACTGAAGGCGAGGGGGAGCGACTGGAGCTAGAGCTGACTGAAGGCGAGAGGGAGCGACTGGAGCTAGAGCTGACTGAAGGCGAGGGGGAGCGACTGGAGCTAGAGCTGACTGAGACCCTGCTGCTGCAGCTAACGCAGAAAACCGATGCGAAGGCTTGGGTCTGGCTGCCCCCACCCGCGGAACAGGTGCGGGTGCAGAGGTCAGCCCGTCCGTGGCTGCCCCCACCCGCGGAACAGGTGCGGGTGCAGAGGTCAGCCCGTCCGTGGCTGCCCCCACCCGCGGAACAGGTGCGGGTGCAGGGGAAGATGGAGCTAAGGGAGCTGGAGCAGAGGGAGCTGGAGCTAACTGACGAGAGAGAGAAGCTACAGCTGACTGGGAACACGGTGACCGAGGAGGAGCTGGAGCCACAGCTGACTGGGAACACTGCGACCGAGGAGGAGCTGGAGCCACAGCTGACTGGGAACACTGCGACCGAGGAGGAGCTGGAGCCACAGCTGACTGGGAACACTGCGACTGAGAGCTAGGGAGAGCTGCGGCTGACTGGGAAGGCTGAGACTGAGCTGGCACGACAGCTGTCTGGGGAAACTGAGAATGAGCTGGCGCTACGGCTAACTGGGGAAACGGAGAATGAGCTGGCGCTACAGCTGACTGAGGCGAGAGTGACCGTCTCCGCGGCGTTATACCGCTCTGCTCCCGCGGCGATTCTCTCTGATGCTGCCGGGAGCTTGGTCTTCCTCCGTCAGCAGCAGGCAGTGGTGACGCGGAAGTGGTGGGAGGCCAGGGACCCCTGTGACCCAGGAATCGGAAAAATGACTCCTCTGGAGTCATTCCGGGCGCTGGCTCCAGGAAAACGTCTCTCCGCTTCCTCCGGTATCTCGTCCTCCGTGGCTGCGGCGACTGCTGAGGACAGGAGGGGCCAGCGAGCGGAGTGACAGGTGAGGGAGCGGCCGGCGCCAAAAACAGTCCGCCCACGCGGCAGACCTGCGGTTTAGGCGGGGGCGGTGAGCGGCGTCGCCGGGGACCGTTCAAAAAAGCTGGTCCCCCCAGCGCCAGGCGAGTGCCATTGTAGCGGCCGGAGCTTGCAGGGTCTTTAGTATGGTCGCGTCGTTCTGTCATGGCCGGGGAGGAAATGGACGAGGAATGGCTGACACGAAGGACTCCAGAAGTCAGCGTAACATAAAAGGGATTTATTTCAACGGGGAAAAAACAAATACAAAAACCGTGGAAGGGAGACGACGGGCAGACACAGGGAGCACAGGGAACACACGGGCACACAACATCACACGCAGGCACAATAACGTCAACGACGCAACAAGGAACACATGGAAACTGAGGGCTTAAATACACAATGGGTAATCAGGGTAAGAGGAAACAGCAGGGAACAACAGGTGAGGCAAAGGAAACTAATTACACAGGGGAATCAAAGCTAGACACAAAGCACAGGGAAACCACACTGGCAAAATAATACAGGAAGTGATAAACCAAGGAACACGCAGACAAGTCACAACACTAGGAACAAGACATCAAACATACTGGGAGGACAAGCACAGGAAATAAACTATAAACACAAAACGCTGGGCAAACGGCCCAGGACATGACAGACACTGCATTTAGAAAACAAGTTAACTTTTTTAATCATTTTTTTAAATGTGCAAAAATGGTAGAAGAGTCACAAATAATTTAACATAGGCCCAAATAATTTCTTTATTTCATGGATAAAAATCAAGTTTTAAAAAACAAACAATATGAAATAAATGAAACAGAAACTTACATGTAAAAACCCAATAAATAGTTAAAATGCACAATATTAAGTAGGATCGTGCTCTTCACTTGCAGAAGAGAGCACCTGTCATATTAAAAGTGAATGTATCTGTCAACAATAAAAATGTCTCCCAGGCTTGTCCACAGTGATCTGGGCAGAACGACACCTCTGTTAAAAACTCATCAGCTGAAGAAGCACTTTGGGAAGCATCATGTGTAGATGTGTTTCAGCATTACTCCCTGGGAAACATTTGATGGACCTGGATACATTTTATTTTACCAACTTACAGCAAAACAAGGACCAGAACAGGTCTCACTAAGTAAACCAAGAAGAGAACTGAAGCATAACACTGTTAGAAAATTACTGCAGACCCCTCAGAGTGATACTGTGCATAAAGTAAGGCAGCCATCAGAGCACAGTCAGTGAAACAGAAGTCCTGTTTCATAGTCACATATTAATGGGAAATCATTCCACCTGGCACCAGGATAAGTGGAGGATTGATTGTATTAGCTGTGACTAGCATAGACCCTTAGCTCGGAGAACCGTGGTTACGTTTCATTACAGGATAAAAGTAACCTAAGCAGTAACAGAAGAAAATCTTTACAGTCCAACTGCGTAATGCAATATTTTACATTATGATACACAAACACATAACATCTGTGACTTGACTGCACTCTGACAGGAAATATCCTTCTTCTTATTTTAACTGAATGTGATGAGAACAGCGAGGAAGATGGTTTCTGCTGCCGCCATCACTGTGTTTCTGCTCTGCTGCTTTGGCATCGACTCCACAGGTACAGCACAATTAATCTCAGTATAAGTTTATCAGCTAACATTTATACAGAAGTTTTCTTTTGTTAAAGGAAAAATTCATTATAACTGGAGTAATATTTTTATATTTCTACTTGACACTCCTGCTGGAAATGTGTTTGTCATCTGATTCTTTTGTCTTTCTTTCTGTTTCAAAGACTCTCAGGATGTTTGTGATCTGTATGCTGCAACAGGCACAAATGTTACTGTGCCCCTTAGATACACTTTGAAGGAATCAGATAACCTGAAATGGCTCAAGGATGGAACAGTAATCTTTATGCGCAGAAATAAAAAGGTGATCATAGGGAAAAAGGATGATGTTGATTCAACTGGATCACTGAAGCTGACACAACTGAAAACAAATAACAGAGGACGATACACCCCAGAGGTTCACAATGCAGATGGAGTGAGTGCAGGGGATTTACAGAGTGTGCGTTTGTGTGTATTAGGTAGGTAACAACACACTGTACATACATTTGTTCTGCTTGTACTAAGTATATTACAGTAAACAAGTGTGCTGATGCTTCAGAAGGTGTGTTAATACATTTTTTTTATTATAAAATAACTGTTCACTTTCATCATACAACAACAGTATTGTTTTTGTTTACTTTCATTTATTTTAAAAGCACTGCACTCAGACAAAACCATTCAGTGACTTAGAAACAGCCTCTGAAGCCTCCCATTTTCCATTTATTGAGTAGTTTTTAAAGGTTACTTATGGAGCTCCCCAAGGCCCAGTGTTACGGCCAATATTTATATTTACACTTAAATTGGTAGGACCACCTGGTGGTGAGTTGGATCCGGTGGCGGGGGAAGATGCTGGACAGATCTGGCACACCTAAACGTATTGTGAGGGTGTGCTGGGAACGCCTGGCAGAAGCCCCAGTCCGGGAGATCTTCAACTCCCACCTCCGGCAGAACTTCGACAGCATTCCGAGGAAGGCTGAGGACATTGAGTCCGAATGGACCATGTTCCGCACCTCCATTGTTGAGGCTGCTGCTCAGAGCTGTGGCTGCAAGGTGGTTGATGCCTGTCGTGGTGGTAACCCCCGAACCAGATGGTGGTCACCGGAGGTGAAGGGAGCCATCAAGCTGAAGAAAGAGTCCTATTGGACTTGGTTAGACTGTGGGACTCCGGAGGCAGCTGACAGGTATCGGCAGGCCAAGCGGAATGCAGCTCGGGCAGTGGCCGAAGCAAAAACTCGGGTGTGGGAGGAGTTCGGTGAGGCTATGGAAAAAGACTTTCGGACGGCATCGAAGCGATTCTGGCAAACCGTCAGGCGACTCAGGAGGGGAAAGCAGTGCTCCACTCACACGGTTTATAGTGCGGGTGGGGTGCTGCTGACTTCAACTGAGGCTATAGTCGGACGGTGGAAGGAATACTTCGAGGACCTCCTGAATCCCACTGACACGCCTTCTGTAGTGGAAGCAGAGTCTGGGGACGAGGGAGATGACTAATCTATTTTTTCATCTGATTCTTTTGTCTTTCTTTCTGTTTCAAAGACTCTCAGGATGTTTGTGATCTGTATGCTGCAACAGGCACAAATGTTACTGTGCCCCTTAGATACACTTTGAAGGAAACGGATAACCTGAAATGGCTCAAGGATGGAACAGTAATCTTCCATCGCAGAAATAAAAAGGTGATCACAGGGAAAAAGGATGATGTTGATTCAACTGGATCACTGAAGCTGACACAACTGACGACAAATAACAGAGGACGATACACCCCAGAGGTTCATGGTGCAGATGGAGTGAGTGCAGGGGATTTACAGAGTGTGCGTTTGTGTGTATTAGGTAGGTAACAACACACTGTTCAGTTTCATTATACAACAACAGTATTGTTTTTGTAGAAAAAGATTATCAGCAGTTCCTAAAATGTTGGAATAATAAAATGTTCTTCACTCAGACCGTGTGCAGAAGCCCACAGTGATGATGACGTGTCTCGACTCTAAGAAAAACGTCCGTTTTACTTGCAGTGTTGGTCAGGTGAGGACAAAATTTAATGTTTCAAACACATTAAAGTTTGAGTGTTCTTCAAATTCGTAATGAAGCTGTTGAAGAATCTGCAGACAAAGGCCTCATTTCTCCTCCACTGAAACCCATCATGAGTTTTACTGTGTTGACTGTAATCATTCACTCTGATGCTGCTGTTTCAGCAAAGTTTGGCTCTCTGTGTGTGCATCATTTCATTCTACTGTACAGGAAATGAAGCAGAGTGCAGGAAAAGATGAAGACATTTTAGCCAAGTTAGACTTTTTATGTTAGACTTGAAGTTTAAACCTTCAACTAATGAAGAAATCATATTTTCTTCTACAGAATGAGAACTTTGAATGGTTTATGGATGATGAAAAGTTGGCAGAAAAAGAGACGACGCTGATGAGAGCAGCCAGTGACGTGGTAACCTCCCGTTTCTCTTGCAATGTTTCAAACCCCGTCAGCGCTGAGATCAGTCTGCCTGTTCAACAAAACTGCTATGAGCCCTGTAAGTATCACGTGATATCAACTGTTCAAAACCTCAAATGTTCATGACACTGAAGTAATCACTTTATTAAGCTCATATCTTAATGAGATACTTGATGAACACAAGAATCAAGAATCAAACAGGTAATTTCTAATATATATTTTCATGATTTTCAGGTATTGTTCTGGTGCTGATCCTAATTGTCATCATTTGTTGGATCCAGATCAGATGAAAAAAGCAAATGTGACTAAAGCATAAGAATTCATTTATTGTATTTGTTTACTTTCATTTATTTTAAAAGCACTTCTTTTGGTTAAATTTAAAAAGACGATGTTTTGGAGAAATATTAATTGTTATTCCTCTTTTGCTGCACGAAAGGTGAAGGGCAATTACCCACGAATCACTCTGTGAGTGCATCTAGAAAAAAGACACTTAGTCTTGACAAGTGTCTCAAAATGAAGGTTGTATAGGAGTTTGTTTTCTGGTTATCATCTAGGAAAACATGAATGTTTTCAAGAGAACATGATTTATATGCCCACGTATTTCCTGTGGGTTCCCTTGACAGAAACTGAAACTCTGTGAAAGCTGTTCAGTGATTGCAAAATCCATGTTACTGAGAGCTGTTTGTTTTCTCAGCACGTCATGATTATGATGATGATGATGATGATGATGATGATGATGATGATGATGATGACGATCACGCTCATAAAATTCCACATACTTTTTTTAAAAAACAAAAACAACAGCAACCCACCAGCATGTCTTGCTTACAGCTGATAACAAACTGAAGTCCCTTTTAGTGCTTGTTTAGATGTGCGTGGAGGTCTGAAGAGAAACAACAGGATGTAAGATAACAATCATGAATGTATAAACTGGTGGAGTGCGCACACAAATGTAGCAGATTCAAGGGAATTGACCTAAACAGACGATCAATCTAAAACAATTATCAGCACCTGGACGGCATTTAGTGAGAAGACCAGAAGGACAAACTTTATTCTGAAACATCAGCTGGTTGTCAGTGATTTATCAAACTGCAACACTGTATCAGAACAACTCCTGATGGATTTTGTAGATTCTCACAAAAAAACAAACAAAAGGTCACTTAGAGAAATTAGGACATGCAGGAAGTGTTTTTATGCACCATTTATTAACTCAGACTATGAATGAGGCACCTTTGAAAAGGAGCATTGCTGATGCTGTGTGTAGATTTACAGCCTACAAACATCCATCTATAGCAGACTAATGTAAAAACACCATAAAAGCTGCAAACCGAATGTTGATGCCTGAAACGTTTTGTCACCATCGTGATGTTGTAAGAAGCTACTTAAGAAATTTGTGAATGGTCTCTAGATGTAATGAAGTTTAGGTAACTAAGCTTTGTAGCTCTGTAGTCTAAAAATCATAATATCCTTTAGATTTGATAAAGTGACATATAATCACTGAGAGCTTTTATAATGTGACTAATCTATTTTTTCATCTGATTCTTTTGTCTTTCTTTCTGTTTCAAAGACTCTCAGGATGTTTGTGATCTGTATGCTGCAACAGGCACAAATGTTACTGTGCCCCTTAGATACACTTTGAAGGAATCGGATAACCTGAAATGGCTCAAGGATGGAACAGTAAGCTTTATGCGCAGAAATAAAAAGGTGATCATAGGGAAAAAGGATGATGTTGATTCAACTGGATCACTGAAGCTGACACAACTGACGACAAATAACAGAGGACGATACACCCCAGAGGTTCATGGTGCAGATGGAGTGAGTGCAGGGGATTTACAGAGTGTGCGTTTGTGTGTATTAGGTAGGTAACAACACACTGTACATACATTTATTCTGCTTGTACTAAGTATATTACAGTAAACAAGTGTGCTGATGCTTCAGAAGGTGTGTTAATACATTTTTTTTTATTATAAAATAACTGTTCACTTTCATCATACAACAACAGTATTGTTTTTGTTTACTTTCATTTATTTTAAAAGCACTGCACTCAGACAAAACCATTCAGTGACTTAGAAACAGCCTCTGAAGCCTCCCATTTTCCATTTATTGAGTAGTTTTTAAAGGTTACTTATGGAGCTCCCCAAGGCCCAGTGTTACGGCCAATGTTTATATTTACACTTAAATTGGTAGGACCACCTGGTGGTGAGTTGGATCAGGTGGCGGGGGAAGATGCTGGACAAATCTGGCACACCTAAACGTATTGTGAGGGTGTGCTGGGAACGCCTGGCAGAAGCCCCAGTCCGGGAGATCTTCAACTCCCACCTCCGGCAGAACTTCGACAGCATTCCGAGGAAGGCTGAGGACATTGAGTCCGAATGGACCATGTTCCGCACCTCCATTGTTGAGGCTGCTGCTCAGAGCTGTGGCTGCAAGGTGGTTGGTGCCTGTCGTGGTGGTAACCCCCGAACCAGATGGTGGTCACCGGAGGTGAAGGGAGCCATCAAGCTGAAGAAAGAGTCCTATTGGACTTGGTTAGACTGTGGGACTCCGGAGGCAGCTGACAGGTATCGGCAGGCCAAGCGAAATGCAGCTCGGGCAGTGGCCGAAGCAAAAACTCGGGTGTGGGAGGAGTTCGGTGAGGCTATGGAAAAAGACTTTCGGACGGCATCGAAGCGATTCTGGCAAACCGTCAGGCGACTCAGGAGGGGAAAGCAGTGCTCCACTCACACGGTTTATAGTGCGGGTGGGGTGCTGCTGACTTCAACTGAGGCTATAGTCGGACGGTGGAAGGAATACTTCGAGGACCTCCTGAATCCCACTGACACGCCTTCTGTAGTGGAAGCAGAGTCTGGGGACGAGGGAGATGACTAATCTATTTTTTCATCTGATTCTTTTGTCTTTCTTTCTGTTTCAAAGACTCTCAGGATGTTTGTGATCTGTATACTGCAACAGGCACAAATGTTACTGTGCCCCTTAGATACACTTTGAAGGAAACGGATAACCTGAAATGGCTCAAGGATGGAACAGTAATCTTCCATCGCAGAAATAAAAAGGTGATCATAGGGAAAAAGGATGATGTTGATTCAACTGGATCACTGAAGCTGACACAACTGACGACAAATAACAGAGGACGATACACCCCAGAGGTTCATGGTGCAGATGGAGTGAGTGCAGGGGATTTACAGAGTGTGCGTTTGTGTGTATTAGGTAGGTAACAACACACTGTTCAGTTTCATCATACAACAACAGTATTGTTTTTGTAGAAAAACATTATCAGCAGTTCATAATATGTTGGAATAATAAAATGTTCTTTACTCAGACCGTGTGCAGAAGCCCACAGTGACGATGACGTGTCTCGACTCTAAGAAAAACGTCCGTTTTACTTGCAGTGTTGGTCAGGTGAGGACAAAATGTAATGTTTCAAACACATTAAAGTTTGAGTGTTCTTCAAATTCGTAATGAAGCTGTTGAAGAATCTGCAGACAAAGGCCTCATTTCTCCTCCACTGAAACCCATCATGAGTTTTACTGTGTTGACTGTAATCATTCACTCTGATGCTGCTGTTTCAGCAAAGTTTGGCTCTCTGTGTGTGCATCATTTCATTCTACTGTACAGGAAATGAAGCAGAGTGCAGGAAAAGATGAAGACATTTTAGCCAAGTTAGACTTTTTATGTTAGACTTGAAGTTTAAACCTTCAACTAATGAAGAAATCATATTTTCTTCTACAGAATGAGAACTTTGAATGGTTTATGGATGATGAAAAGTTGGCAGAAAAAGAGACGACGCTGATGAGAGCAGTCAGTGACGTGGTAACCTCCCGTTTCTCTTGCAATGTTTCAAACCCCGTCAGCGCTGAGATCAGTCTGCCTGTTCAACAAAACTGCTATGAGCCCTGTAAGTATCACGTGATATCAACTGTTCAAAACCTCAAATGTTCATGACACTGAAGTAATCACTTTATTAAGCTCATATCTTAATGAGATACTTGATGAACACAAGAATCAAGAATCAAACAGGTAATTTCTAATATATATTTTCATGATTTTCAGGTATTGTTCTGGTGCTGATCCTAATTGTCATCATTTGTTGGATCCAGATCAGATGAAAAAAGCAAATGTGACTAAAGCATAAGAATTCATTTATTGTATTTGTTTACTTTCATTTATTTTAAAAGCACTTCTTTTGGTTAAATTTAAAAAGACGATGTTTTGGAGAAATATTAATTGTTATTCCTCTTTTGCTGCACGAAAGGTGAAGGGCAATTACCCACGAATCACTCTGTGAGTGCATCTAGAAAAAAGACACTTAGTCTTGACAAGTGTCTCAAAATGAAGGTTGTATAGGAGTTTGTTTTCTGGTTATCGTCTAGAAAAACATGAATGTTTTCAAGAGAACATGATTTATATGCCCACGTATTTCCTGTGGGTTCCCTTGACAGAAACTGAAACTCTGTGAAAGCTGTTCAGTGATTGCAAAATCCATGTTACTGAGAGCTGTTTGTTTTCTCAGCACGTCATGATGATGATGATGATGATGATGATGACGGTCACGCTCATAAAATTCCACATACTTTTTTTAAAAAACAAAAACAACAGCAACCCACCAGCATGTCTTGCTTACAGCTGATAACAAACTGAAGTCCCTTTTAGTGCTTGTTTAGATGTGCGTGGTGGTCTGAAGAGAAACAACAGGATGTAAGATAACAATCATGAATGTATAAACTGGTGGAGTGCGCACACAAATGTAGCAGATTCAAGGGAATTGACCTAAACAGACGATCAATCTAAAACAATTATCAGCACCTGGACGGCATTTAGTGAGAAGACCAGAAGGACAAACTTTATTCTGAAACATCAGCTGGTTGTCAGTGATTTATCAAACTGCAACACTGTATCAGAACAACTCCTGATGGATTTTGTAGATTCTCACAAAAAAACAAACAAAAGGTCACTTAGAGAAATTAGGACATGCAGGAAGTGTTTTTATGCACCATTTATTAACTCAGACTATGAATGAGGCACCTTTGAAAAGGAGCATTGCTGATGCTGTGTGTAGATTTACAGCCTACAAACATCCATCTATAGCAGACTAATGTAAAAACACCATAAAAGCTGCAAACCGAATGTTGATGCCTGAAACGTTTTGTCACCACCGTGATGTTGTAAGAAGCTACTTAAGAAATTTGTGAATGGTCTCTAGATGTAATGAAGTTTAGGTAACTAAGCTTTGTAGCTCTGTAGTCTAAAAATCATAATATCCTTTAGATTTGATAAAGTGACATATAATCACTGAGAGCTTTTATAATGTGACTAATCTATTTTTTCATCTGATTCTTTTGTCTTTCTTTCTGTTTCAAAGACTCTCAGGATGTTTGTGATCTGTATGCTGCAACAGGCACAAATGTTACTGTGCCCCTTAGATACACTTTGAAGGAATCGGATAACCTGAAATGGCTCAAGGATGGAACAGTAAGCTTTATGCGCAGAAATAAAAAGGTGATCATAGGGAAAAAGGATGATGTTGATTCAACTGGATCACTGAAGCTGACACAACTGAAAACAAATAACAGAGGACGATACACCCCAGAGGTTCATGGTGCAGATGGAGTGAGTGCAGGGGATTTACAGAGTGTGCGTTTGTGTGTATTAGGTAGGTAACAACACACTGTTCAGTTTCATCATACAACAACAGTATTGTTTTTGTAGAAAAAGATTATCAGCAGTTCATAAAATGTTGGAATAATAAAATGTTCTTTACTCAGACCGTGTGCAGAAGCCCACAGTGACGATGACGTGTCTCGACTCTAAGAAAAACGTCCGTTTTACTTGCAGTGTTGGTCAGGTGAGGACAAAATTTAATGTTTCAAACACATTAAAGTTTGAGTGTTCTTCAAATTCGTAATGAAGCTGTTGAAGAATCTGCAGACAAAGGCCTCATTTCTCCTCCACTGAAACCCATCATGAGTTTTACTGTGTTGACTGTAATCATTCACTCTGATGCTGCTGTTTCAGCAAAGTTTGGCTCTCTGTGTGTGCATCATTTCATTCTACTGTACAGGAAATGAAGCAGAGTGCAGGAAAAGATGAAGACATTTTAGCCAAGTTAGACTTTTTATGTTAGACTTGAAGTTTAAACCTTCAACTAATGAAGAAATCATATTTTCTTCTACAGAATGAGAACTTTGAATGGTTTATGGATGATGAAAAGTTGGCAGAAAAAGAGACGACGCTGATGAGAGCAGCCAGTGACGTGGTAACCTCCCGTTTCTCTTGCAATGTTTCAAACCCCGTCAGCGCTGAGATCAGTCTGCCTGTTCAACAAAACTGCTATGAGCCCTGTAAGTATCACGTGATATCAACTGTTCAAAACCTCAAATGTTCATGACACTGAAGTAATCACTTTATTAAGCTCATATCTTAATGAGATACTTGATGAACACAAGAATCAAGAATCAAACAGGTAATTTCTAATATATATTTTCATGATTTTCAGGTATTGTTCTGGTGCTGATCCTAATTGTCATCATTTGTTGGATCCAGATCAGATGAAAAAAGCAAATGTGACTAAAGCATAAGAATTCATTTATTGTATTTGTTTACTTTCATTTATTTTAAAAGCACTTCTTTTGGTTAAATTTAAAAAGACGATGTTTTGGAGAAATATTAATTGTTATTCCTCTTTTGCTGCACGAAAGGTGAAGGGCAATTACCCACGAATCACTCTGTGAGTGCATCTAGAAAAAAGACACTTAGTCTTGACAAGTGTCTCAAAATGAAGGTTGTATAGGAGTTTGTTTTCTGGTTATCGTCTAGAAAAACATGACTGTTTTCAAGAGAACATGATTTATATGCCCACGTATTTCCTGTGGGTTCCCTTGACAGAAACTGAAACTCTGTGAAAGCTGTTCAGTGATTGCAAAATCCATGTTACTGAGAGCTGTTTGTTTTCTCAGCACGTCATGATGATGATGATGATGATGATGATGATGATGATGACGATCACGCTCATAAAATTCCACATACTTTTTTTAAAAAACAAAAACAACAGCAACCCACCAGCACGTCTTGCTTACAGCTGATAACAAACTGAAGTCCCTTTTAGTGCTTGTTTAGATGTGCGTGGAGGTCTGAAGAGAAACAACAGGATGTAAGATAACAATCATGAATGTATAAACTGGTGGAGTGCGCACACAAATGTAGCAGATTCAAGGGAATTGACCTAAACAGACGATCAATCTAAAACAATTATCAGCACCTGGACGGCATTTAGTGAGAAGACCAGAAGGACAAACTTTATTCTGAAACATCAGCTGGTTGTCAGTGATTTATCAAACTGCAACACTGTATCAGAACAACTCCTGATGGATTTTGTAGATTCTCACAAAAAAACAAACAAAAGGTCACTTAGAGAAATTAGGACATGCAGGAAGTGTTTTTATGCACCATTTATTAACTCAGACTATGAATGAGGCACCTTTGAAAAGGAGCATTGCTGATGCTGTGTGTAGATTTACAGCCTACAAACATCCATCTATAGCAGACTAATGTAAAAACACCATAAAAGCTGCAAACCGAATGTTGATGCCTGAAACGTTTTGTCACCACCGTGATGTTGTAAGAAGCTACTTAAGAAATTTGTGAATGGTCTCTAGATGTAATGAAGTTTAGGTAACTAAGCTTTGTAGCTCTGTAGTCTAAAAATCATAATATCCTTTAGATTTGATAAAGTGACATATAATCACTGAGAGCTTTTATAATGTGACTAATCTATTTTTTCATCTGATTCTTTTGTCTTTCTTTCTGTTTCAAAGACTCTCAGGATGTTTGTGATCTGTATGCTGCAACAGGCACAAATGTTACTGTGCCCCTTAGATACACTTTGAAGGAATCGGATAACCTGAAATGGCTCAAGGATGGAACAGTAAGCTTTATGCGCAGAAATAAAAAGGTGATCATAGGGAAAAAGGATGATGTTGATTCAACTGGATCACTGAAGCTGACACAACTGAAAACAAATAACAGAGGACGATACACCCCAGAGGTTCACAATGCAGATGGAGTGAGTGCAGGGGATTTACAGAGTGTGCGTTTGTGTGTATTAGGTAGGTAACAACACACTGTTCAGTTTCATCATACAACAACAGTATTGTTTTTGTAGAAAAAGATTATCAGCAGTTCATAAAATGTTGGAATAATAAAATGTTCTTTACTCAGACCGTGTGCAGAAGCCCACAGTGACGATGACGTGTCTCGACTCTAAGAAAAACGTCCGTTTTACTTGCAGTGTTGGTCAGGTGAGGACAAAATTTAATGTTTCAAACACATTAAAGTTTGAGTGTTCTTCAAATTCGTAATGAAGCTGTTGAAGAATCTGCAGACAAAGGCCTCATTTCTCCTCCACTGAAACCCATCATGAGTTTTACTGTGTTGACTGTAATCATTCACTCTGATGCTGCTGTTTCAGCAAAGTTTGGCTCTCTGTGTGTGCATCATTTCATTCTACTGTACAGGAAATGAAGCAGAGTGCAGGAAAAGATGAAGACATTTTAGCCAAGTTAGACTTTTTATGTTAGACTTGAAGTTTAAACCTTCAACTAATGAAGAAATCATATTTTCTTCTACAGAATGAGAACTTTGAATGGTTTATGGATGATGAAAAGTTGGCAGAAAAAGAGACGACGCTGATGAGAGCAGCCAGTGACGTGGTAACCTCCCGTTTCTCTTGCAATGTTTCAAACCCCGTCAGCGCTGAGATCAGTCTGCCTGTTCAACAAAACTGCTATGAGCCCTGTAAGTATCACGTGATATCAACTGTTCAAAACCTCAAATGTTCATGACACTGAAGTAATCACTTTATTAAGCTCATATCTTAATGAGATACTTGATGAACACAAGAATCAAGAATCAAACAGGTAATTTCTAATATATATTTTCATGATTTTCAGGTATTGTTCTGGTGCTGATCCTAATTGTCATCATTTGTTGGATCCAGATCAGATGAAAAAAGCAAATGTGACTAAAGCATAAGAATTCATTTATTGTATTTGTTTACTTTCATTTATTTTAAAAGCACTTCTTTTGGTTAAATTTAAAAAGACGATGTTTTGGATAAATATTAATTGTTATTCCTCTTTTGCTGCACGAAAGGTGAAGGGCAATTACCCACGAATCACTCTGTGAGTGCATCTAGAAAAAAGACACTTAGTCTTGACAAGTGTCTCAAAATGAAGGTTGTATAGGAGTTTGTTTTCTGGTTATCGTCTAGAAAAACATGACTGTTTTCAAGAGAACATGATTTATATGCCCACGTATTTCCTGTGGGTTCCCTTGACAGAAACTGAAACTCTGTGAAAGCTGTTCAGTGATTGCAAAATCCATGTTACTGAGAGCTGTTTGTTTTCTCAGCACGTCATGATGATGATGATGATGATGATGATGATGATGATGACGATCACGCTCATAAAATTCCACATACTTTTTTTAAAAAACAAAAACAACAGCAACCCACCAGCACGTCTTGCTTACAGCTGATAACAAACTGAAGTCCCTTTTAGTGCTTGTTTAGATGTGCGTGGAGGTCTGAAGAGAAACAACAGGATGTAAGATAACAATCATGAATGTATAAACTGGTGGAGTGCGCACACAAATGTAGCAGATTCAAGGGAATTGACCTAAACAGACGATCAATCTAAAACAATTATCAGCACCTGGACGGCATTTAGTGAGAAGACCAGAAGGACAAACTTTATTCTGAAACATCAGCTGGTTGTCAGTGATTTATCAAACTGCAACACTGTATCAGAACAACTCCTGATGGATTTTGTAGATTCTCACAAAAAAACAAACAAAAGGTCACTTAGAGAAATTAGGACATGCAGGAAGTGTTTTTATGCACCATTTATTAACTCAGACTATGAATGAGGCACCTTTGAAAAGGAGCATTGCTGATGCTGTGTGTAGATTTACAGCCTACAAACATCCATCTATAGCAGACTAATGTAAAAACACCATAAAAGCTGCAAACCGAATGTTGATGCCTGAAACGTTTTGTCACCATCGTGATGTTGTAAGAAGCTACTTAAGAAATTTGTGAATGGTCTCTAGATGTAATGAAGTTTAGGTAACTAAGCTTTGTAGCTCTGTAGTCTAAAAATCATAATATCCTTTAGATTTGATAAAGTGACATATAATCACTGAGAGCTTTTATAATGTGACTAATCTATTTTTTCATCTGATTCTTTTGTCTTTCTTTCTGTTTCAAAGACTCTCAGGATGTTTGTGATCTGTATGCTGCAACAGGCACAAATGTTACTGTGCCCCTTAGATACACTTTGAAGGAATCGGATAACCTGAAATGGCTCAAGGATGGAACAGTAAGCTTTATGCGCAGAAATAAAAAGGTGATCATAGGGAAAAAGGATGATGTTGATTCAACTGGATCACTGAAGCTGACACAACTGACGACAAATAACAGAGGACGATACACCCCAGAGGTTCATGGTGCAGATGGAGTGAGTGCAGGGGATTTACAGAGTGTGCGTTTGTGTGTATTAGGTAGGTAACAACACACTGTACATACATTTATTCTGCTTGTACTAAGTATATTACAGTAAACAAGTGTGCTGATGCTTCAGAAGGTGTGTTAATACATTTTTTTTTATTATAAAATAACTGTTCACTTTCATCATACAACAACAGTATTGTTTTTGTTTACTTTCATTTATTTTAAAAGCACTGCACTCAGACAAAACCATTCAGTGACTTAGAAACAGCCTCTGAAGCCTCCCATTTTCCATTTATTGAGTAGTTTTTAAAGGTTACTTATGGAGCTCCCCAAGGCCCAGTGTTACGGCCAATATTTATATTTACACTTAAATTGGTAGGACCACCTGGTGGTGAGTTGGATCAGGTGGCGGGGGAAGATGCTGGACAGACCTGGCACACCTAAACGTATTGTGAGGGTGCGCTGGGAACGCCTGGCAGAAGCCCCAGTCCGGGAGATCTTCAACTCCCACCTCCGGCAGAACTTCGACAGCATTCCGAGGGAGGCTGAGGACATTGAGTCCGAATGGACCATGTTCCGCACCTCCATTGTTGAGGCTGCTGCTCAGAGCTGTGGCTGCAAGGTGGTTGGTGCCTGTCGTGGTGGTAACCCCCGAACCAGATGGTGGTCACCGGAGGTGAAGGGAGCCATCAAGCTGAAGAAAGAGTCCTATTGGGCTTGGTTAGACTGTGGGACTCCGGAGGCAGCTGACAGGTATCGGCAGGCCAAGCGGAATGCAGCTCGGGCAGTGGCTGAAGCAAAAACTCGGGTGTGGGAGGAGTTCGGTGAGGCTATGGAAAAAGACTTTCGGACGGCATCGAAGCGATTCTGGCAAACCGTCAGGCGACTCAGGAGGGGAAAGCAGTGCTCCACTCACACAGTTTATAGTGCGGGTGGGGTGCTGCTGACTTCAACTGAGGCTATAGTCGGACGGTGGAAGGAATACTTCGAGGACCTCCTGAATCCCACTGACACGCCTTCTGTAGTGGAAGCAGAGTCTGGGGACGAGGGAGATGACTTGACCATCACTGGGGGTGAGGTCACTGAGATAGTTAAACAACTCCTTGGTGGCAGGGCCCCTGGGGTGGACGAGATTCGCCCTGAGTTCCTGAAGGCTCTGGATGTTGTAGGGCTGTCTTGGTTGACACGCCTCTGCAACATCGCGTGGAGATCTGGGGCAGTGCCAATGGATTGGCAGACCGGGGTGGTGGTCCCCATCTTTAAGAAGGGAGACCGGAGGGTGTGCTCCAACTTTCGGGGGATCACACTCCTCAGCCTCCCCAGTAAGGTCTATGCCAGGGTGCTGGAAAGGAGGGTCCGTCCGTTAGTCGAACCTCGGATCTAGGAGGAACAATGCGGTTTTCGACCTGGTCGCGGAACGCTGGACAGGCTCTTTATCCTCTCAAGGATATTCGAGTGTGCGTGGGAGTTTGCCCAACCAGTCTACATGTGCTTTGTGGACTTGGAGAAGGCATTCGACCGCGTCCCTCGGGGTGTCCTTTGGGAGGTCCTGCGGGAGTATGGGGTGTCTGGCCCATTGTTGCGGGCCATTCAGTCCCTGTACAACCACAGTGAGAGCTTGGTCCGTATAGCCGGTAATAAGTCGGATTCGTTTCCTGTGGGTGTTGGACTCCGTCAGGGCTGCCCTTTGTCACCGATTCTGTTCATAATTTTTATGGACAGAATTTCTAGGCGTAGCCAGGTGGCGGAAGGCTTCTTCCTCGGTGGCCTCAGAGTCTCATCTCTGCTTTTTGCGGATGATGCGGTTCTGTTGGCTTCATCAGGGGGTGGCCTCCAGCTCGCAGTGGAATGGTTCGCAGCTGAGTGTGAAGCGGCCGGTATGAGAATCAGCACCTCTAAGTCTAAGGCCATGGTCCTCAGCCGGAAAAAGGTGGAGTGCTCTCTCCGGCTCAGGAACGAGTTTTTACCCCATGTGGAGGAGTTCAAGTATCTCGGAGTCTTGTTCACGAGTGATGGGAGAAGGGAGCGGGAGATCGACAGACGGATCGGGGCTGCCTCTGCAGTGATGCGGACGCTGCACCGGTCTGTCGTGGTGAAGAGAGAGCTTAGTGTAAAAGCGAAGCTCTCGATTTACTGGTCGATCTACGTTCCTACCCTCACCTATGGCCACGAGCTTTGGGTAGTGACCGAAAGAATAAGATCGCGAATACAAGCGGCAGAAATTAGTTTCCTTCGAAGGGTGGCTGGCCTCTCCCTTAGAGATAAGGTGAGGAGTGCGGCCATCCGGGAGGGGCTCAGAGTAGAGCCGCTGCTCCTCCACATCGAAAGGAGCCAGTTGAGGTGGCTCGGGCATCTGATTAGGATGCCTCCTGGCCGCCTCTTAGGTGAGGTGTTCCGGGCATGTCCCACCGGGAAGAGGCCCCGTGGTAGACCCAGGACACGCTGGAGGCATTATATCTCTCGGCTGGCCTGGGAACGCCTTGGGGTCCCTCCGGATGAGCTGGAGGAGGTGGCTGGGGAGAGGGAAGCCTGGGCTTCTTTGCTTAGGCTCCTGCCCCCGCGACCTGGCCCCGGATAAGTGGGAGAGAATGGATGGATGGATGGTAGGACACTGAAGACAGTTCACACTTTTTCTTGAATTACAGATGATTCAAATGTATTTTGTGATGACAATGTTGAAAATCTCTCCAAGTTATGAGCATGGCATCTAAACCTGATCTTGCAGTGCTTTTACTCATTTGAAATGATTGCATTTAACTTAATCTGAATTTTTTACATTGCATAAATATTACATATATTATAGTTGGGGTGTAATATTTTTATTTAATATTTTACGCTTGATTATCTGTGCTTATTTTAACAGATGAGGAAGAGCTTCAAATGCAGACCAATCAAGAACAGCAGCAGCAGTAGCAAGACCTGGACTGCAACACTGAAATAAGTGATGTAATTCAACCAGCAGCAGCGCCCCATAACCTAGCACCTGTGCACAGAGTGGTCTGAAGAGAGACAACAGGAAATAATCATCATCCAGTCTCAGTGATGAGGTGAACCAGTGCATTTAGGACACCTGCATTTCACTTCTGACATTTGTCACACTGAATCCATAAACTGGGTTGAGTGCATACAGAAATGCAGCAGAATAAAGGAAATTACCCCCAAACAGAGTCAGTCTAATCAATCAATCTTCATGTGTTAAGACTTTGATTTTAAATGAGTTTAAGCTGTTTTTAAGGATAAATTACACAATGTTTTTGAAAGAAATAGCTTTACTATCAAAAACTATGTCACAGGTAAATGAAGTTTCAAGGCGCACACACACACACACACACATGTACACAAACATACACAAAATTATTCTACATGGAAAAAATGAGATTTTGAGACACTTGTGTGACTTCTACCCTTGGATACTGTTATTAGTGCCTTCTGTTGATCGTTACTAATAAAATAAACTATTTTACTCTTTTCTATTTGCCTCACAGTAGATCATTTCAAAACCACTACTGTGATTAGTGAAGAAAAACAAACTAGGTTCGCGAGGGCCCATCGCGTATAGGTGTAACGCAGTAACAGCCAATCAAATCGCAGCTTTTTTGTCCAATGAAAAAATCGCTTGATTATTTACGTTATTGTCTGAGCGCAGGTTCGAGTCCTGCTGTGGACAAAGCTTGTGTTACATTATCAATGAATAAACACCAGTTTTTCTATAGGAAATGTGGATAATGTTCATTTTGAACATTGCTTTTTTTCTTCTTATACACTGTTACAGACCGAGAGCTATTTTTCTGCAGTGTGTACCTATAGTTTCACTAAGTACATAATGAAGAATAAAAGGTATAACATTTTTGAGATACACATACCAGAGATATTAAAGTCCTCTTTTTTCCCATCAGTTTATTTTTGTCATCTAGATAACCCAGTTTAAATAAAAAGACTGAAGCTGTAACAGATTTATTGTTCTGTAATCACTAATCTGCCTGCTTATCTATTCTTTATATCACCTGCATTTTCCAGTGCTGTTAAACTCAATACTGACATAATTACTGTTGTTCAATCATTTTCTTGCCTGCCTTCTCTAAGCCAATTAACCTCATTCTGAATGCTTTAAATCTCATTGCTTTTCTTCCATTCTGTCTTTCAGACTCATTTTTACAACCCATCTCCTCCTTATTGTGATCACTCAGGGCCCCATCCAAGCTTCCATCTTCAGCTTCACCACTATCAGCTTCTAAACTCTGGAGGGGTCCTGTCCTAACTCCTGCCACCTCTGGGATTCTTTTTGCTATGATGGATTATTGGAGTCTAATTGCAGAATCACTTAAGTTATTTCTGTAACTTCTGATTTCAATAAATCATCAAAATTTTCCATGTGATCTCCCCTTATTGAACTGTTTTTGTAGACAGAGCCAGAAAGCAATAACCAAACCAAAGATAGAACACATCAGACTTGGATTATCTCCTACGCAGTCATATTTATTATAACATAAATAGAACAGAAAGGTTAGAAAGATAAAAGCTGTAACTCCTATACAAAAAGCATGGACTGTATTCATTATGTGAAGTGTTTTAGGAATAACAAGATTCAAGGCCAGCAGCTTATGGTAAGCATTCACAAATAAAGATACAGCTGAGCTCAAAGTGAACACTGTGTTGATGTTCTTGTAAAAAATAACTTATTTACATTTATATATTTACATTTGTAGAAAAAAAAAACAACATTCACAGCAATTAACCCTCTGAATTATGTACAATGTCAACTATTTATTCCTCATTTTTTTCGTTCTTCTACCCATCTATGTCTCTCTGCCTCATAGAAAGGAGACTCCTGAAACTGCTTCCAGGTCATCTCCTTGGCCATGCCCTTATCTCTGTATCGAGAGTACACTTTAGAAGGGCAGTAAATGTATTTCCCTGCCACTCCTGGGAACCCTGTATGTATGTGTGGGCTGTTTGGTCCCTGTTTCAGGTCCATGTGGCAAAACCTGCAGAGGCGGCCTGCTTGTTGGGACTCTGGCCGTTTCCTCTTTTTTGCCATCCTCTCCTCCGCCCGCTTCTTCGTAGCTTGCAGTTCCCGCTGGAAGAATTCTGTTTGGGCAAATTCTTCAAAGGGCATTTTGGGGTTACAAATGCCCTCAGCAGCATAACTCTGATGGACCTTCCTTGAACAATAGAAATAGCGCACAGGCCCTTGCTGATAAAAAAAGTGGACAGAAGATCCGTCAGTCTCAACCTGGGACTTGGGCTGTCCACAGGCAAGACAGGTCTTTGTCTGCCTTTTTTTTTGCTCAGGCTGCTGCTGTTGTTGTTTTTGTTGTTGTTGCTGCTGCTGCTTCTCTAAAATGCCTTCCACAATTTTTTCTATTGAGTCTTGTGTGAGAGGTGTAGACAAGGGAGGAGGTGGTGGGTTGAAGACAGCTGGCTTGATGGTGACCACAGGAACACTAACTGTCTCACTCCCTTCTGTTAAAGCATGCCAGAGCTGCTGCGTCTGAGCAAGCTTTTCAGGGCTTGTGTTCAACGAAGAACTTGTGTTCAGTAGTTTGCCCAAGTGCTTCACGTAGCGGGATATGTGCAACTTGGATGTGGGGTGCAGCAAGCTGTTGGGGTCCATAGCAGAACGGTGGACCATGCTTGCATAATCTTGATCTACAAGCTTCAGGAGGTCCTTCTTCCCATGGTGCTTTTGCAACAAGTCATCAATTGCCTTTTTCATGGGTGATGTCCAGCGTGTGTGGTCCAGCACAAAAACCCGTCCGCCTGTTTTTATAGGTCCAGTGCGTGCACTCCTTGGTGAGGCCCGCACGGGCAGAGGAAGGGCATCAGAGATTTCTGAGAAACAATAAGACAATAATAGTTCACCATGATCATTTATAATGTAATGCATTAATAATGATAATAATATGGATTATCCAGAATTGTTTGACATAACCATTAAGTTAACTTACCCATAACTGCTGTAGGTTCCTGGATGTCTTCTGATGGTGTCTCCTGCTTTAAAAGTACACCAGCAGAGAGTGGGTCAGTGACAGGTGGTGCTGATCCAGGGGGTGCCATGCCTGACACTGCCGAGCTGGAGGAGGAACTTGAAGGAGGACAAACTTGAAGTCGGGCAGACACAGCTTTTTGTAGAGAGGATGGAGGCGGACGGGCGGCTGGTTCATCTGTCTTCAGGGTTTTGTGTTTGTCCCAGTTCAGAGGGATTGGGCGGCAGCCTGGCTCTCTGTATTCAAGCCCAAATCTCTCTCCAGTGTCTCTGTCAGAGAGGTGAAGTGCAGGGTACTTCTCTTGCCCGGTCACTCTCCTGGAGACTGCGTTCAACTCCGCCACTAGAGCTGGATCAAAAACAGCAGGGAGAATGACACCTGGCTGCTTAAGGTCCACCAGCCGTTGGTAGTTCCATCGTGCCACCCCTGTCATGCCCTGGGCCTGGAACAGTTCAGTGGATACGTGAGTCCCAGTGATCCACTGCGCCTGGTGGAAATGGTAACCCTCCTGCTGCGAAGTGCCTCGGACAGGAATCCAGATGGGGACTTTAGCGCCTTCACCGGGGACGTGGTTTAGCTGAAGAGTCCCACCATACCGAAACATTACGCCCTCTGAAAGTTCAGGGTCACTGAGGCAGCCACGCAGTATGTGCACTCTCTGTACGCGCCACACTTTCAGCATGGATGGCTTGAAGAGTGGGATATTGTTGGGGTCTGTTGTCTGGTGGAAATGTTTCAGGACTTTTTCCACTCTGTTCAGCAGCTCTGTGGGTTGTGGTATTTTAATCCTGCAGTGCTCTCTTATGTGCTGCTTAGTGGGATTAGCTGGATTGATACCACAGAATTCATAGGCATCCTGAAGCCTCTTCAGGTCCTCCTGATCAACCACAGAGAAAGCAGCAGAGAGAAGCTGGCAGAACGTGCTGAACAGAGGGTGATGCTCAGAGGTGCATTCTCGTGAAAATCGCCTCAGGCAGTGGAACAAGTCCAGTTTAACAACAATGTTTGGATTATAATTTGTTCGAGAGGCACAAGAGTTTGCCAGTGGTCCAGATGTGGCTGCAGCAATAATAGCAGGAGTGGTTTTCCAGGCATCCCAGTCTAGATTTTCACCAGGGATGCAGTCCGGGATCTTAAACGGTGCACAGCAATCCCTAAATGCAAGAAACACAAATATATTTAAACGTGTATATTATTAGTTGTTTATTAAATTGATCTTGAAAAAAACAACTCAATTTGTTCAGACAATTAATAGTTTGAATGACAATGAACAAAAAAAAAAGATGTTCTGACCTGTCCACCCAGTGGTATCCTGCCTTTTCCACTCCAGCATCACTGTACCGTGTGGCCATTCCTTGGTACATGGGTTCCAAGGACCTCTCTGTCTCAGACTGAACCATCACCCACGAAACAATCAGCCAGTGCTCATTCATCACGGCATAACTGGACATGACCCCAGATGCCAGAGTGACTTTTCGTGCCACCTTCCTGGTGTGGTCAGACCTGAAGACCTGTCCAAAAGTGCCTTGGAGGAGTTTAGATATGGCTGGCTGTTGACGTCGAAATTCATCAAGCAGGCAGTCAGTCAGGTAGTAGCTGGACACCGAGACTCCACACCACCCATCTGGATCTCCATACGACCTGAACTCCTGCGGTCTGTTTTCCTTCCTCAGGAACTGCCCAATGGTCCTCTGTCCATGTACTCCTGCCTCAGAATCCCAGACAGATTCTATGGCATGCAGGTATGCCAGGTGAGCTCGTTCAAACTTAAGATGCATGAGTTCGTTCACCTGGTTTGCCATGTCTGCTGGAGATTTGCCAGTGCGCCTCAGCTCATCCATTACAGACTTGCAGATGGCCTTTTTGTAAGTTAGAAAGGCTGGGAGAAGGTTGGTAAACCTCTTTGGCAGTTTCTCCAGCCATCGTGGATTGTCAGCGAACCAGTTCCTGCGACAAGCCCTGCAGCAGAGTCGTGAGGACAGGATGTAATACTGACCACTGGTGCCAACAATCACTCGAGGCCTGCCCACACCAGCAGAGACCACACGTGGATGAGCACAAGCATGCAAACATGGCAAGGTATAATTGTTCCTCAACCTGGCCATGATGCTGCTCTCAGGTTTCCATAGGAAGAAGGGGTGGAGCTGGAAAAAATTTGGTGACGGGAGCTCAGCTACAGTATCTATGAGCTCAGGTTGTGGAGGGAGACGCCAGAGTGAAATTGTGTTTCCTGGGTTACGCACTGGTCGAGACCCAGGCCACAGCCCTAGATCTTGCAGCTCGGTCTTCATCCACAGCTTCTGGTGTCGTGAGCAGTTCCACGTACTCAGCTCATGCTCATAACCAGCCACTGGAACAGGAATGGCGGGCTGAGCTGAAGGAGCTTTAAAAATAAAGATGGATTTTACAAAATAGTTACTTCCCTGATAAGTATTATAAATTCCATTCTTACTGTTTGAATACACTGAATAAATAAAATGAAAAAGCAGAGTTAAGATAGCATTATTAATGTCAAGAGTTTTTAAAATCTAGGGATTTTCCACATGCTGTACACTCTCACCATCTTCATTGCTGTCTTCAAAAGTGAGAACTTTGCGCACAGATGTGCAAGCAACACTTGTGCTGGGCCCTGAAAAAGGAAAGTAGGCTTTCTGTCATTCAGTTGTGCAGGTTTTGCACAAGATGACATTATGACAAAGTGTAAAGTGGTTGTGAATATTATACTGGCATCAGTGATCTATGCATTAAGCCGAAGTTTAATTGAAAACCAATCCTAAATTAAAATGGAGACGTACCTGGATTTGACTCAGGCCCTTGTGTTTGATCTGTGGTCTCCTTCAGTAGAAACTACAGCTCCTTTGGTACAGGCACAGGAACCTTGCTCTTCTCATCTTTTGAGGCTGCACCTACAAGGTACAGGGAAAAAAAACAAAAAAAACAACCTTTTTTATCTAGACACAATAAACAAAACCTTTAATCAGATGAAAAACACTATAGTTGTTTGTTACCATCAGCTGATGATGCTTGAAGTTCAGTAGTTGTGTTGGAAGGGGGTATGGACAGTGCCGCAGAGGGAGCTACAATGGAAAAACGTGTTAGTCACTTCATAATTTACAATGTATGTGAGTTTTGGTGTTAGTAGGAACTCAAACATTCATACTCTTACTTCTCCTGTTTCTCATTGTTAAACAAATGTAAAATATCTAATTGCAACAGAAACTAAACAAATTTATTCTTCTAACCTCTACTTGTTGAAGCAGGAGAAGTAATATGAGTCAATGAACAACCATTCATTCAGGTGTTAGTGCCTAGTGCTACTTGATCGCTTTTAATACAACACCCATAAAGGACAAAAGTGCATACTCACCCCTTGTGGTTGGTATCAATTCATGAAGGCAGGTATCAATTCATAGTCCTTACAGCAGTTAATATCATGCCAGCACACAACTAAACTATCGGAGGAATGTGGCCGGAACACGGCCAGAACACAAACACAAGAACAACATGATATAACAGTTTAAGTTAAGGTTCAGTTTTGGAGGGCAATTCGTCGTGTAAAACAATTGTACTCCAGTTCTGAAACCTTTCATTAAAAACCTGTCTTTGCTCCTGAAGGCACTCTGGGTGTGGGTACTTCTGCTGCTGCTGCTGCTGCTGGCACAGTAACTACTTATGCAGAGACAGAGGAGAGGGGAGATATCAGACAGAAAATAGCCACGGTCAGTTCTGACCTTTAGTCAAGGTGATGATGGTTTACTTACAGCTGTCGGCTTCAAGTTTTTCAGGTGAGACACTCAGCATTGCCTCCTCCAACTCTTTGTCATCATCCATTCCTGTGATTCAGGCAAGAATTAAATAAATAATTAACTTAGTTTCACATCAAAATGTTATTAAAATATTAATAAAATTATCTACCAATGGGTTTGGTGGAGGTCCTTGTGGTAGCTGAGGCAGACTGATGCTTCTTGCGCAAGTACTGCTGCAGCTTATACATCCGTGTTCCTTGAATGCAGCTCTTTTCCATGATAAAGGCCGCGTAGCCATCACCTCTGCCATCCCAAATCTCCTTCCATGTGCTCTTAGATCGTAAGCCAAAGCCAACAAGCTGATCATCTTCACAGGAGACTTCTGCTGCAGCACTCACTCTGCTGGCCTCATAATCCTGAAGAGCCTTTATCTCCGTAAAACTGAGGGCATACTGTACAAATGACTGCAGGCTATCCTTACTATGCCTTTCAGCCATGGTGATCCCAGCAGCCTCTTCCTCCTGGAGACTTTTGATCAGATACATGGTGTACCCAACATCATTTTCCAGAAGCCACCGGAAAGATTTACCTTTATATTTTCCAAACTGCAGGATGTACTCTCCTTGCACCTCACGCCTGTCGGAGGCATCCCCTCCTCTGTGACGGACCACAGTCAGAGCATTCTGATGTACCAGGTCCTCCCTCATTGGTACAGACTTGTTCTGAAGTTTGGTGTTTTTTATCCGCCGAGCTTCATCTGACGGGTCTTGGAGGAGGTATCCGAGTGGCCCCTTGCGGAACACCACACAGGTTTTACCTGGGTAGAATACAACTTTCTTGTGCATCTTGACATAGAAAAAAAGTAAGAAATAAACATAATTTGATTTTAAAAATATCATTTTGACACAAATACAGAGCTTTCAGGTCATAATCACATGACCTTTGACCCCACAAAAAAAGGACAAATTTATCAAAAGAAATAAATTAAAAATAATGCTGCACATTGTGGTAGGGTTTAGACAGCAAGCTCCAGGAGAAAGGTGAGGAGACAGAAGAAGTGTTTTAAAGAGCACTGACAGGAGAATAAATGTATTAAACTGTGGCCAGGGTTCAGCTGACTTAGTGAAAGCTTACTCTAGCTTACAATAGTTGTGATAAAAATGTATTTTATCCAGGCATTGCAAACTATTCTGTCTGTAAATAAAAATCATTCATGGTTGAGTGATTATTTGTTTATTCACAATTATTTATGTCAGTTGCAGTAGTCAAGCTTAACCTGAAACTGGTAGCTATAGTGTCATAGCACCTAAGTATTGCTGGCAGATTTTCAGCATATGCCTCTCATGTTTATTCATTAGCGAGCATCGCTCACCTTAGTCAGATATCGCCCACTGATTCCTTGCCATTACAACACAATCACTGTACACATGAATGAAAAATAGCAGCAGGTTCATTCATAATTTAGCGTGTCATCTCAATAGTGGCCAAAAATATATTACATCCGTAGTGGTTTAGCACTACCATAGAGAATGAATGGGAAACGGTTTAGGCCGTTTAGCTAAACAATTCTCGGCTTCCGAGATGTGGCTGCAATCACGACGGTGTCTCCGCTGAGCAGCAGCAGCAGCAGCAGCGCCCTCTGCAGTGCAAAAGCTTACAGCACCTGGTATTCCCAGGCGGTCTCCCATCCAAGTACTGACCAGGCCCGACCCTGCTTAGCTTCCGAGATCAGACGAGATCGGGCGTGTTCAGGGTGGTGTGGCCGTAAGCGACAACCTCACTGAAAAACAGGCTTTTTATACGTGTTACACCGTTTGTGCCAGTGTTGCAGTCAAGACTACCTAACCCGAGACCCAGACAAGACCAAGACTTTTAGGGTCCAAGACCGAGTCAAGACCAAGACCAGTGTCCCATGCTACATGACACACTAAAATGTGAAACATGATCAAAATCGCTTCTCAAATTGATCTGAAAGATCCACATTCCCATAAAATCAACCTGATATTAAACACTCACAACTCAAATAAATATAACCATCTTTATTTACTACTCCTGGGTGACTTATATCATTTATCACAGAATGTAAATGTTGTAGGGCTGTCTTGGTTGACACGCCTCTGCAACATCGCGTGGAGATCTGGGGCAGTGCCATTGGATTGGCAGACCGGTGGTGGTCCCCACCTTTAAGAAGGGAGACCGGAGGGTGTGCTCCAACTTTTGGGGACCACACTCCTCAGCTTCCCCGGTAAGGTCTATGCCAGGGTGCTGGAAAGGAGGGTCCGCCGGTTAGTCGAACCTCGGATTCAGGAGGAACAATGCGGTTTTCGTCCTGGTCGCGGAACGCTGGACCAGCTCTTTATCCTCTCAAGGATATTTGAGTGTGCGTGGGAGTTTGTCCAACCAGTCCACATGTGCTTTGACAGAAACTGAAACTCTGTGAAAGCTGTTCAGTGATTGCAAAATTTATGTCATTAAGAGCTGTTTGTCTTCTCAGCACATGATGATGATGATGATGATGATGATCACAATCATAAAATTCCACATACTTTTTAAAAAACAACAACAACCCACCAGCACGTCTTGCTTACAGCTGATAACAAACTGAAGTCCCTTTCAGTGCTTGTTTAGATGTGCGTGGTGGGTGCGTGGCCCCACTCTGGTCCTGTCTACTGTCAGCCCCTCAATTTGAATGGCACTTTAGACAGCGGTGTGGTCGAGTGCTGATTTTTGGAATAATAAAATGTTCTTCACTCAGACCGTGTGCAGAAGCCCACAGTGACGATGACGTGTCTCGACTCTAAGAAAAACGTCCGTTTTACTTGCAGTGTTGGTCAGGTGAGGACAAAATTTAATGTTTCAAACACATTAAAGTTTGAGTGTTCTTCAAATTCGTAATGAAGCTGCTGAAGAATCTGCAGACAAAGGCCTCATTTCTCCTCCACTGAAACCCATCATGAGTTTTACTGTGTTGACTGTAATCATTCACTCTGATGCTGCTGTTTCAGCAAAGTTTGGCTCTCTGTGTGTGCATCATTTCATTCTACTGTGCAGGAAATGAAGCAGAGTGCAGGAAAAGATGAAGACATTTTAGCCAAGTTAGACTTTTTATGTTAGACTTGAAGTTTAAACCTTCAACTAATGAAGAAATCATATTTTCTTCTACAGAATGAGAAACTTGAATGGTTTATGGATGATGAAAAGTTGGCAGAAAACAAGAAGATGCTGATGAGAGCAGCCAGTGACGTGGTAACCTCCCGTTTCTCTTGCAAAGTTTCAAACCCCGTCAGCTCTGAGATCAGTCTGCCTGTTCAACAAAACTGCTATGAGCCCTGTAAGTATCACGTGATATCAACTGTACAAAACCTCAAATGTTCATGACACTGAAGTAATCACTTTATTAAGCTCATATCTTATTGAGATATTTTCTTCTCCTCTTGTTTTATTCCTGAAGTGTTCCCTGATAAACTGTGGGGAATCAGTATCTGGGTTTTCGTGGGTGGAGGAGCAGGTATGTTTTGTCTTCTGTGTAAAATCCTCACAGTTTGATGTGATGCTGACATACATAATAATTCATTTTAAAACAATGAACATAAGAATCAAACAGATCATTTCTAACATCATTTATTTTCATGATTTTCAGGTATTGTTCTGATACTGAGCCTAATTGTCATCATTTGTTGAATCCACACCAGAAGAAAACAGCATATGAGACTAAAGGGTGAGAATTTAATGTTTATTTATTGTATTTTTAATTTTCATTTAAAGTACCATTATTAGTTAGTTGACATTAAATGCACTTGGAGATTCTTCACTTCTGAGATCCAGGAGCTGCTGGCAGCTCTTCCAAATTCCACCATGAACCATGTAAACTCCAGCACACCACAACATTATCCTAGTTGTGTATGCTGACTGCAAAAGAGATCAAATTCTTTATATTTGTTGTTCAGCTGACACGACCCTGCCAAAGCCACATTCTTAGTAATTACAGACTTTACCTTTTTTCTTACCAAAAACACTGAGAGAGATTCTCCAGGTCTAATCTGTGCTTACTTTAACAGATGAAGGAGAGATTTATTTGCAGTGGAACAATCAAGAACAGGAACAGGAACATCCTCATTATTATGAACATCAGCAGCAGCAGCAGCAGCCGGCCGGCAACACCGACAAAACTGCTGGAAACAGCAACCCGCCCAGCAGGGCCCCAGAACCCGGCACCTGTGCACACTGCGGTCTGAAGAGAGACGACAGGAAGTAATAAAATTATCAGTAAATTCTCACCAAAAAATGTTTATACGTTCTGTGGTACTCATGTAGACACCTTTGTAAAAAACTCTGATGCTTTATGTTTGTGCATTTAGAGCTTCTTGTTTACAACTTTTGTTGTTTCTTTTGTTTTCTATGAGGAGGGTTCATGTTGTAGATTTGCTGTTACGGACTTTTGTAATATGACTCATAATTTTTTTATTATTTCTTTTATGTGATTCTGCTGTGTATTTTTATTTTTTCTGATTCAAAGATTCCTGAACAAAGCGTTTTGTGTGTGTGTGTGTGTGTGTGTGTGTGTGTGTCTTTTTGTTTTAATCTGCTTATAAAAATAAAGAGTGTTGATGCATCAGAAGCTGTTATAATGTAATCAGTCTTTATCTACTGTACCATCAGCAGTGCTTCATATAATATTAGTATAATTAAATCTCAGACTGTGTGCAGAAGCCTGGCGTAATTAAAAATGTCAGAAGTCACCTTTATAGCAGTAAAAAGTGCAGACTGACTCCCCAAACCTCCCCGAGTCGCTGCACTGTAACACCTCAACACTGTATGTGTGATGTGAATTGTAAAATGTCCCAATTTATATTTCTGCATTAATATTTCATTCATGATTACAGGGCCCTCTGCTGTTTAGGTCACACACACTGTGTGTCCACTGAAAGGTGTTGAAGCCATGTCTGAATGTCTAACAAGTATTAGTAAACCTCACACACCAGAGGGGTGACCTTCCATGTATCTAAAGGCAGTCTCGGCAGCTGGGGATGGGACCAGGTCCTCAGCCCCCAGTCACTACCCAGTCCATTTCTGAACCCCAAGATAACCCCTGTGAGTGTAATTAAAGGCCCAGGTGTGTGTTTCAGTCTCATGTTAAGTTCCAAATATAACCAACTACACACTGGTACAAAGTGAACACAACACAACACAAATGCCCATGAATGTAATTATCTGATTTTGCTGGTTTGTAATTAGTGGGGGTTTTGTGATTTTACCCCAGTTCATCCAGCTGCTCTCACACAGTACACGATATTATATTCAGGACTGCAGTCTAGAGGAGGATTGTTAGATGAGGATTCTTGCTGTTTGTAGCAGTGTTTTGTACCATGCTCGTGTGTAATGTAATGCTACCACCTTGTGGACAACTGCCAAGACTGCGAGACTGTCGCTGTTCACGTCTTTGTTTACTCATAGTGTAAAAATAATGCTGAGTTTGCGGTTATGAAGTAGGATATTAAGTCATTAGGTTGTACAACATCAGCAATAACCAACCATCTGCAGAGACAGACAGACAGGATCTACAGCAATGACAGTAGTCGGATGGTAAAAAAGAGATGCTGTGCGTGTTCCGAAAAACTGTGTCAAAACATCCACGTCACGTAACCACTACAAATTGAAGGTTTGGTGCGTTTTACACCAGTTCCGACAGGTGGCGCACCCGCTGCTTCCAGGTCTGACCGACAGTGTGTGGAACAAACCTGATGACACCGCAAACGCAAAGAAAGCTTAAAGCACAGGAGTCAACAGACGTTTGTACCCACAGTGCAGCTGCTGATGCCCCTGCTGACGTCAAAAGATGCCTCAGAGAATCATTTCTCATTAAGACTCACGATCCACTGGTTTACTGGCAGGAGCGATGAGCGGTCTGTGTGTGCACAGATTCCTCTGAGAAAGAGAAATAAGGGAGCAAGGCATTAAAATAGAGGAACAAGAACAAGACTCAGCAGAAAACAGCTTTCCACATGACATGTTATAACATTGTTACTTAATTTTCTCTTCCATCCATCCATCCATCCATCCATCCTCTTCCGCTTATTCTGTTCCGGGTCGTGGGGGGACTGGAGCCTAGTCATGGTATAATGAGGCCCCGTGAACGTGTCGAAGCTTTCCAACCAACTGATTCGCCAAATGCCTGATCACACGAAGCCCCCTTTAACAACTCATTTAGGAGTGCTGACATCTGCTGGTCATTTGCTGTACAGCAGTCTTGCTGAGCTATTGGCTGGCGGATCTTTTAGTATAATTATGCAATTTTGTCAAGATCTCCATTGGAGGTATTGTAAAGCCAGATTAAATAAATCTATGCTGATCGTGGTATATTAATAAAATAAAAGATAAGATAAACTTTATTGATCCCTCTATGGGGACATTTGCATTTTACAGCAGCTAAGGTACAGAGAAGGATGAAAAAAATATATATATATTTTGACGACGAACGTGTCAAATGTGACACGTCAGGACGCGTCTTTTTCTAATTACCGTAACTTTGCGAATATATGAGGTATCTCAAAAATTCGAACGGTTCTGGAAACCTGAGAAACTCCCCTTTGCGGCAAACTTAGAGTCATTACGGTAAACTAAGTTCCGCGTTCACAGGAAGCCTGCGTAACAGCCAGTTTGTTCAGGCATTCACTAGCGCGCACTCCCCACAGATCGGTCACAGAAAAACCCAGCGACGAGCCGAAAAACAGAGGGGAGAAGCAAAAATATATCAAAAACATACTTTGAAAATGGTTCTCGTGAGTTATTACAGCAGCATGGAGGATCAGAGATGGATTGGAGACCTGAAGACCAGCCGAAGAGGCAGCTCCAACTTGGTAAGTTACGTGCGCTCCGGTTTATTTCTGTGTTGAATTTTAGGATAAATAAAACTTTGTCTACCCAGAAAGAGCTTAGTTTTTTACTGTGTACATGTTACTGCATGTGTAAATCTTAGCTTTTATTGTGCAATGACTTTAGTGTAATCTTCAATTTTAGACGCGTTTCTGCAGTGTGACGCGCACAAGAAACGCGCACAAGAAACGCGGGAACGTAATGGCAAATAACAGAGCATTCATTTCACATTTGGTGATGTTTTTAGTATAGTGTAGGCTACCAAATCGTCATTTATATGTTTGCACAGTGTACAATGTCTAGTTTTGACCGTATAAATTGTGCGCCCAGCTGGAAATATGCCGCCAGGACTCTGATTGCCTCTGATTGCCACCCATCAGTCGCAGCTGTGGAAGGAGGGGCAGAGGACACGCTCACGCTTACAGGAAGAGGAATTCAGGTTCGCTGGACACTCAGCCAGCAAATTTGGAGGAGGAGCAAGGAGGAGGACTGAGGCAGAGCCCGAAGACCCACTGAGGTTCAACCCTAAAAAAGACCCCTGGTGTCCAGCCTCCCCCTCAATATGGACAAATCTCCCCCAGGTGAAATCTTTCCATACTTTTTTTATACTGCAGTTCTCCTAAACTTAGCTTGTGATAGAAATGAAGCCCCAGGACGTCATCTCCTTCACACCAGAGGGAGGAGGGAGGAGGGAGGAGGAGGGGTCTGGAGGAGGTGTTACAATTCACACTCCAGGCAGTAAGCAGCAAAGCTCTTTTGTCAACAGAACAAAGCCTAAATGAGTGACACCTATGATGTGGGCCTGTAACTCAGAATCAGAATCAGAATCAGAAGGTTTTTATTGCCAAATGGGTGAACAGGTTCACAGCATTAGGAAATTGCTGCGGTACTTCGTGCTTACAGAAAAAAAACAAATAAGTATAAAAACTATAAGACAATATACAAGTATACAAATTGCAAATATACAGAGATATTAGAGCTATAACTGTAACACAATATTACAAAATTACAAAATATACAGTGCAGAGACTAATTAAAAGATAAAAGAATGTAAACTATATTCCACTAATATGTACATCAGTGCAGTCAGACAGGTGCATAGACATAGGGTCATCAGCGTTTGTGGAGGGTGGTGGTAACAGTCTTAGGGTTATTGTTCATGAGTCCAACAGCAGAGGGGAAGAAACTGTTCTTATGGCGGGAGGTTCTGGTCCGTATGGACCGTAGCCTCCTGCCTGAGGGGAGAGGGTCAAAAAGTCTGTGCCCAGGGTGAGAGTGGTCGGCTGTGATCCGACCTGCACGCCCCAGTGTCCTGGAGGTGTACAGGTCCTGGGGAGATGGGAGGTTAGAGCCAATCACCTTCTCAGCAGAGTGCACAACACGCTGTAGTCTCTGTTTGTCCCTAGTGGTGGCTCCAGCGTACCACACAGTGATGGAGGAGGTAAGGATGGACTCAATGATGGCAGTATAGAACTGCACCATGGTCCTTGCTGGCAAGTTGAATTTCTTCAACTGCCGCAGGAAGTACATCCTCTGCTGGGCCTTTTTGATGACAGAGGTGATGGTGGGCTCCCACTTGAGGTCCTGGGTGAAGGTAGTTCCCAGGAAGCGAAAAGAGTCCACTGTGGTGAGGGGGGTGTCAGTCAGGATGATGGAGGGTAGAGGGGCTGTGTGCTTCCTAAAGTCCACTATAATCTCCACTGTCTTCTGGGCGTTCAGTACCAGGTTATTGTGGCTGCACCAGGACACCAGACGTTTGACCTCCATCCTGTAGGCCGACTCGTCCCCGTCTGAGATGAGTCCGATGAGAGCCATGTCGTCTGCAAACTTAATAAGCTTGACAGACTGGTGGTCAGAGGTGCAGCAGTTGGTATACAGGGAGAAGAGCAGAGGAGAGAGGACACAGCCCTGAGGAGTGCCAGTGCTGATGGTCCGGGAGTCCGAGACATTCTTCCCCAGCCTCACGTGCTGCTTCCTGTTCATCAGGAAGTCAATGATCCACCTGCAGATGGGATCTGGCACGTTCATCTGGGACAGCTTGTCTTGGAGGAGATCAGGGATGATGGTGTTGAAGGCAGAGCTGAAGTCCACAAACAGGATCCTGGCGTAGGTTCCCTGGGAGTCCAGATGCTGTAGGATGAAGTGCAGAGTCAGGTTGATGGCGTCGTCCACAGACCTGTTGGCTCTGTAGGCAAACTGCAGGGGGTCCAGAAGGGGGGCTGTGAGGGACTTGAGGTGGGACAGCACCAGACGCTCAAATGACTTCATGACCACAGAAGTCAGTGCCACAGGTCTGTAGTCATTTAGTCCAGTGATCCTTGGCTTCTTGGGGACAGGAACAATGGTAGCGGTTTTAAAGCAGACAGGCACGTGGCAAGCCTCCAGTGAGGAGTTGAAGATGTTCGTGAACAATGGGGCAAGCTCGTTAGCACAGTGTCTCAGTGTGGCAGGTGAGACACCATCTGGACCTGGAGCTTTGCGAGCTTTGACACTCCTGAACTGCTTTAGCACCTGGTCCTCCTGAATACAAAAGACTGTGGGGGTGGGGGAGGAGGGGGACTCTGGGGTGGGAGTCCTTGATGATGTGGGCTTCTCTGAGGTGTGGGGAGTGGGGGAGGTTGGGGGGTGAATATTTGTGTTGGCTGTATTGTAGTTGGGACTGGTGGAGGTGTGAAGGCTGCTGAACTGACCATCAAAACGACAATAGAACTCGTTCAGTCTATTTGCAGTTTGTAGGTCGTCTGTGGAGTGGGGGGTTTTAGGCTTGTAGTTGGTAATCTGCCTAAAACTTTTCCATACAGAGGCCGCGTCGTTCTCTGAGATCTGCTGCTGTATATTCTCAGAGTGATGTGATCTAGCAGTGGCCACTTCCTTGCTAAACCTGTACTTGGCCTCTTTGTAGCAGTCTTTGTCCCCACTTTTAAAAGCCTCCCTCTTCTCTATCCACAGCTGCTTCAGTTTGGGAGTAAACCAGAGTTTGTCACTGTTATAACTCACCCTGGTGCGTGATGGCACAATGCTGTCCTCGCAGAAGTGGATATACGAGGTTACAGTGTCCGTGTAGTCATCCAGACTGTCACAGGCAGCCCTCATTGAGTCCCAGTCTGTAGTTTCGAAGCATGTGCGGAGCTCCTCCACAGCCTCACGGGTCCACTGCTTTGTTGTCCTCACCACAGGTTTTGAGAGCTTCAGCCTCTGTCTGTACGCGGGGATCAGGTGGATCATGTCGTGGTCAGAGAGGCCGAGTGCAGCGCGGGGCACTGCGTGATAAGCCCCGCTTATCGTGCTGTAGCAGTGGTCTAGTGTCTTCTCCTCTCTGGTCGGACATGTGATATATTGTTTATATTTGGGAAGTTCCTGTCTCAGGCTGGCTTTATTAAAGTCCCCAAGTACGATGATAAGAGAGTCCGGGTACGTCCGCTCCATGCACAGAATCTGCTCTGTGAGTGCGCACTGGGCCTCGTGCACGTCCGCGTCCGGCGGGATGTAAACAGCAGCCAGTATGAATGAAGCGAACTCCCGCGGAGAGTAGAACGGTTTACAGTGAATGAAAAGATATTCCAGTGAGGGAGAGCAGTGCTTAGCAATCACTGTCACATCCGTACACCACCCACTGTTGATGTAGAAGCAGACTCCTCCACCTGTAGCCTTGCCGGAAAGCGCAGCTTGCCGGTCTGCGCGGAGGAGATGAAATCCCTCCAACTGGAGCGCGCAGTCCGGTATCTCCTCACACAGCCATGACTCCGTGAAGCATAACACACAGGATATGGAAAAGTCTCTATTCATGCTCCTCATCAGTGTCAGTTTGTCCATTTTGTTCCTAAGTGAACGCACGTTGGAGAGGAAAATCCCAGGTAAGGCTGTGCGTAATCCACGTCTCCTTAGCCTCACAAGCACGCCAGCGCGCTTCCCTCTCTTTCGGCGTCTCACTTTCTGGGCCAGAGTGTGTAATAAATCCGCCGCAGATGCGACAAAAACAGGAAATAAATCCGAAGGTGTTGTGGACCTAATGTTGAAAAGCTCTTCTCTGGTGTAAGAATACCCAGAAGAGTGTCCAGACACAGAAATAACGCACAAAAACAAACAAAACAGAGCGCACCGAAGTACCAGGGCATCCATTCGCGGCGCCATCTTGTTATTCTGCATGGCTGACAAGCTGGTAAGGGCACCAAATCACTGAAATGTAAAAGGTCCTGTGTTTGTGTCATGTCCTGGGCCGGTGGCCCAGTGTTTTATGCTTTCTTGGTATGGTTTCCGTTTTCTCAGGTTGTTTTGTTATCTGTTAGAGTTGCCCTCAGTTATTTCTAGTCCCTCGTGTCTCTCTGTATTCTGTGTCAGGTTTGCGTCTCTGTTCCCTTGTCATACTTCCTGTTTTATTTTGATATTCATCCAGCCCCTGTCTGTTGTATTCAGTTTTGCTTCCCTCTGGTCTCGTCTTAGTTATCAGTGTCACCTGTGTTCCCACCTGTTTCCTCTTCCCTCATCAGCCCTTCTGTGTATTTAAGTCCTGCGTTTTCTATGCCTGTTGTCGCGTCGTTGATGTTGTGTGCCCGTGTGTTCCTGTGCTCCCTGTGGTTCCCCTTCGTCTCCCTTCTGAACGGTTTTTGTATTGTTTTTTCCCGTTGAAATAAATCCCTTTTAAGTTACGCTGACTTCTGGAGTCCTTTGTGTCAGCCATTCCTCGCCTGTTTCCTCCCCGGCCATGACAGAACGACGCGACCATACTAAAGACCCTTCAGGCTCCGGCCGCTACAACGGCACTCGCCTGGCGCTGGGGGGACCAGCTTTTTTGAACGGTTCCCGGCGACGCCGCTCACCGCCCCCGCCTGAACCGCAGGTCTGCCGCGTGGGCGGACTGTTTTTGGCGCCGGCCGCTCCCTCACCTGCCTCTCCGTTCGCTCGCCCCTCTTCCCTCTCACAGACGGAGCAGCAAGGGAGGGGGAGGGATTCCCGGCAGCTGCGGGAGGAGTTTTTTCCGGCGCCGCGTGGTATAACGCCGCGGCTATCCCAGCCGTCTGCACAGCCGAGTCTACAGCCCGCTTCCGTGGGGTGGAAGTTTAGCTCTCAGCAGCAGAAAGAGCAACTTCAGCCCGTCATGTACTCTGCTGCTTCCTCCCTCTCAGAGGAGAGCAGGAAAATTCTGATTCGAAGAGTGGACCGATTATGCTTGGACTTGTTATCTGACCCGTGTAAGGAGGAACAGGAAGTCATCACCACCAGGCTTCAAGACCTGATTGCCAGTTTCCCTTGGCTGTTGGACTCCTTGCACGGGTTAGTGAAAGACTTTGTAATCACCACCCTTCACCTACAGCCAGCACCACAGACCACTGCTGCAGCCTCTCAGCCACTCCTGTCAGTTCCCTTAGCTTCTTCCCAGTGTTCCCAGTCAGCTGTAGCTCCCGCTCCCCCTCAGTCGCAGTGTTCCCAGTCAGCTGTAGCTCCCGCTCCCCCTCAGTGGCAGTGTTCCCAGTCAGCTGTAGCTCCAGCTCCCCCTCAGTGGCAGTGTTCCCAGTCAGCTGTAGCTCCAGCTCCCCCTCAGTGGCAGTGTTCCCAGTCAGCTGTAGCTCCAGCTCCCCCTCAGTGGCAGTGTTCCCAGTCAGCTGTAGCTCCAGCTCCCCCTCAGTGGCAGTGTTCCCAGTCAGCTGTAGCTCCAGCTCCCCCTCAGTGGCAGTGTTCCCAGTCAGCTGTAGCTCCAGCTCCCCCTCAGTGGCAGTGTTCCCAGTCAGCTGTAGCTCCAGCTCCCCCTCAGTCGCAGTCCCAGACCCCTCAGTTAGCTCCAGCTCCCTCTGCTCACCCTGCTCCAGCTCCCTTAGCTCCAGCTTCCCCTGCACCCGTACCTGTTCCGCGGGTGGGGGCAGCCACGGACGGGCTGACCTCTGCACCCGTACCTGTTCCGCGGGTGGGGGCAGCCACGGACGGGCTGACCTCTGCACCCGTACCTGTTCCGCGGGTGGGGGCAGCCACGGACGGGCTGACCTCTGCACCCGTACCTGTTCCGCGGGTGGGGGCAGCCAGGTCCAAGCCTTCGCATCAGTTTTTTGCGTTAGCTGCAGCAGCAGGGTCTCAGTCAGCCTCAGTCGCTCTCCCTCGCCTTCAGTCAGCTCTAGCTCCAGTCGCTCTCCCTCGCCTTCAGTCAGCTCTAGCTCCAGTCGCTCTCCCTCGCCTTCAGTCAGCTCTAGCTCCAGTCGCTCTCCCTCGCCTTCAGTCAGCTCTAGCTCCAGTCGCTCTCCCTCGCCTTCAGTCAGCTCTAGCTCCAGTCGCTCTCCCTCGCCTTCAGTCAGCTCTAGCTCCAGTCGCTCTCCCTCGCCTTCAGTCAGCTCTAGCTCCAGTCGCTCTTCCTCGCCTTCAGTCAGCTCTAGCTCCAGTCGCTCTTCCTCGCCTTCAGTCAGCTCTAGCTCCAGTCGCTCTTCCTCGGTCCCCAGTGTCAGCTGTTTCAGTGCCCTCTCAGTCAGCTCCCTCTCAGGCCCCAGTGTCAGCTAGCTCTCGGTCTGCTTCCACGCAGCCAGATCTCCCTAGCTCACAGCCCGCTCTCTCTGGCTCCCGGCCTGCTTCCACGCAGCCAGTCGTCTCCCGGCCTGCTTCCACGCAGCCAGTCGTCTCCCGGCCTGCTTCCACGCAGCCAGTCGTCTCCCGGCCTGCTTCCACGCAGCCAGTCGTCTCCCGGCCTGCTTCCACGCAGCCAGTCGTCTCCCGGCCTGCTTCCACGCAGCCAGTCGTCTCCCGGCCTGCTTCCACGCAGCCAGTCGTCTCCCGGCCTGCTTCCACGCAGCCAGTCATCTCCCGGCCTGCTTCCACGCAGTCCCCTGCACCTCGGCTATTCCTCGAGCAGCCCCTGCTGCTCAATAAAGCAGCAGTGTGCCCTGTTCCGCGGTCCCAGCCTACGCATCCGGTGCCTCACTATATAGGCCCCGTTCAGCCCATGGGCTCAGCTCACTCCAAGCCGATGGGGGTCTCCGCTCATTCCGAGCCGATGGGGGTCTCCGCTCAGTCCGAGCGCTCCGCGCCAGAGGGCCCCGCTCAGTCCGAGCCGATGGGGGTCTCCGCTCAGTCCGAGCCAGGGGGTCCCGCTCAGTCCGAGCCGATGGGGGTCTCCGCTCAGTCCGAGCGCTCCGCGCCAGAGGGTCCCGCTCAGTCCGAGCCGATGGGGGTCTCCGCTCAGTCCGAGCCGATGGGGGTCTCCGCTCAGTCCGAGCCGATGGGGGTCTCCGCTCAGTCCGAGCGCTCCGCGCCAGAGGGTCCCGCTCAGTCCGAGCCGATGGGGGTCTCCGCTCAGTCCGAGCGCTCCGCGCACGAGGGTCCCGCTCAGTCCGAGCCGATGGGGGTCTCTGCTCAGTCCGAGCGCTCCACGTCACCCGAGGGTTCCCCACCAGAGCCCGGGGTCGCCCTTCTCCGCCGCCGCATGCCCCGCGGTCGGCCTCCAGTGTCTGCTCCCCGTCGCCGCCGCCGCACGCCGCGCGGTCGGCCTCCAGTGACTCCTCCTCGTCGTCGCCGCCGCCGCTGGGAGCGCGGTCGGCCTCCAGTGACTCCTCCTCGTCGTCGCCGCCGCCGCTGGGAGCGCGGTCGGCCTCCAGTGACTCCTCCTCGTCGTCGCCGCCGCCGCTGGGAGCGCGGTCGGCCTCCCTCATCCAGACTCTGCTTGGTGGCCCCTTGGCCTCTGCGGCCTCCTGCACTGTGTTTTCTGTTTTGGGCCTTCCCCTACACTCCCCTGAACTATGGACTGTTTTTCCCCTGCAGTTTGCTGTTTTTTGTTTTGTTTTGGCTCCTGCTCTGTTCATGGACTTTGACCCTTGTATTGGACTTTGGAGCTCTCCAGCCTTGCGCCATTGCTTTTGTTTATTCTGTTCTTTTTGCTTATTGTCTTTTTGCCCTCGTGTTCTAGGTCTTGCCCCTGTGCTTCCCCAGTGTTTTGGTTTTGTCCCTGGGCCTTCTTCCTTGTTGCTCCCTGCCTGGTTTTTGTTTTTTTTGTTTCGGGCCCTCCTTCCTGGTCCCCCGCCTCCCGCCCTGGTCTGGTTTTGTTTTCTTGTTTTGGCCGTCAGGAGCCGGCCTTTGAGGGGGGGGTACTGTCATGTCCTGGGCCGGTGGCCCAGTGTTTTATGCTTTCTTGGTATGGTTTCCGTTTTCTCAGGTTGTTTTGTTATCTGTTAGAGTTGCCCTCAGTTATTTCTAGTCCCTCGTGTCTCTCTGTATTCTGTGTCAGGTTTGCGTCTCTGTTCCCTTGTCATACTTCCTGTTTTATTTTGATATTCATCCAGCCCCTGTCTGTTGTATTCAGTTTTGCTTCCCTCTGGTCTCGTCTTAGTTATCAGTGTCACCTGTGTTCCCACCTGTTTCCTCTTCCCTCATCAGCCCTTCTGTGTATTTAAGTCCTGCGTTTTCTATGCCTGTTGTCGCGTCGTTGATGTTGTGTGCCCGTGTGTTCCTGTGCTCCCTGTGGTTCCCCTTCGTCTCCCTTCTGAACGGTTTTTGTATTGTTTTTTCCCGTTGAAATAAATCCCTTTTAAGTTACGCTGACTTCTGGAGTCCTTTGTGTCAGCCATTCCTCGCCTGTTTCCTCCCCGGCCATGACAGTTTGCAGCCAGAGAAAATAGAGATGGGGGAAAAGCGCCTAAAAATAATTTTCATTTTGCTCTGTTTTTTGATATTGAGAGCCAAAAACTCAAACAGCCTTATTGTAAATATGCTTTATACAGATCAAATATCAATTTTTCTTTGCAAAATAAGGAGTTTATGTACAATTTCATTATTTTTCCCTCAGTAAATGTCTAAAATCAATTTGCGTTTTTTGTTTTTCTTCATTGTAAAACTGTTGATACAGTCCTTGGCATGCAGTAAATTGTAAATAACTGGCAGATATTGAAAATTCAAAGTGTTCTGAACAAAGGGGCAAAAGCACATACTCACAGGACATTTTAAGGCCTTTTTATAGTACAATAAGTAAAAAAAGTCCAGGCGGACAATTTGAGGCCTAGGTGTAAAAGGGATATATATACACACACACACACACACACACACACACACACACATATACATCATAACTATATACAGTATAGTATATAGAGACAGTATGTGGTGTGTTTGTGGATAAACGGTTACAGGAAGTGCTTGGGCAGAGGTGCTTTATTAATTTTTATACACGAATAAAAAAACTGACAGTGTCGGGTTTCAGGCGATGTTTTTGGCATAACTTCCACAGCCTTCTTCAGTCTTCTGTGAGGCACTCTCACAGAAGACTGAGGAAGCAGGGGTGCAGAAACTGAATTTGTACAGGTGCTTCTGATTATGCTGCTATAACAGTGGATCAGACTCGGATCACCCAGAATGCTTCCTCTGTTTCCCACGACTTTTTCAGCAACTTGAATCGCATGATGAAACTGTCACGTGATTTCAGAAAACTGGGCCTCATTTCGCTTTTGTCACGTGATTTCCTCAAAAACGGTACGGGCCTCCACAATGGCTTCCTTTGGACATGTCCCCTTTGCTCGGTACAGGCCTTGGGGCTTCGGTACAAGACGTAACATCACTACTGGAGCCTATCCCAGCTCTTATAGGGCGGGAGGCAGGGTACACCTTGTACAGGTCGCCAGCCTGTCTCATGTTTCGACAGATAATCATTCACACTCACGTTCACACACATGAGCAATTTAGCACCACCAATTAACCTAACCCCAATAACTGTATGCCTTTGGACCGTGGGAGGAAACCGGAGTACCCGGAGAAAACCCACACAAACACCGTGAACGGATCCAAAACTGATCCTGGTCCAGGTCAGTCACGGGGCCAGTGGTGGATGAGGGATCCGGGCCCTTGGTCCTTCTGTTGTCCGAGTCTCCGGTTATCGAGATCACACCGCCTCCTCCGTGAAGCAGAAGACGCGATCTGATTGGTATGTACCGTTTATCATCGCTGATGTTATCGTTGTTTTATTATGGATCACGGGGACTTAGGTCCTCAGTTGGACGCTGATAGTTTCACTACTACTGCAAGTTTGGCCTGCACCACAGGAACTCTGCTGCTTTGCTTTATTGGCTTGAGTTCCCATTCTGGGTGGACCAGAGTCATCTGTAACTACAGAAGTTAATATTTTTAATATCACTGCTGTTTGTGCTGAGGACTGTGAAGATCAATTATTCTGTATCCATTCACTCCAAAGTGTACTTAAATAAACGCCAGTGATTACTGTTAGAGGAGAGAGAGAGAGAGAGACTGCTGGGTGAGCTGCTTTCACTGATATCAGCAGAGACTGCTGACCCCCCCCCCCCCCCCCCCCCCCCCCAATAACTAATCGCATCAGAAAGTACAAAACTTCAAATGCTCCAAATGTTCATGACACTGAAGTAATCATTTTATTAAGCTCATATCTTAATGAGATATTTTCTTCTCCTCTTGTTTTATTCCTGAAGTGTTCCCTGATAAACTGTGGGGAATCAGTCTCTGGGTTTTCGTGGGTGGAGGAGCAGGTATGTTTTGTCTTCTGTGTAAAATCCTCACAGTTTGATGTGATGCTGACATGCATAATAATTCATTTTAAAACAATGAACACAAGAATCAAACAGATCATTTCTAATATTTATTTTCATGATTTTCAGGTATTGTTCTGATGCTGATCCTAATTGTCATCATTTGTTGTATCCCGATCAGGCGAAAAAAGCAAATGCTTTTTTCGAATTTATTTATTGTATTTGTTTACTTTCATTTATTTTAAAATCATTGCACTCAGACAAAACCATTCAGTGACTTAGAAACAGCCTCTGAAGCCTCCCATTTTCCATTTATTGAGCAGTTTTTAAAGCTTACTAATGGAGCTCCCCAAGGCCATGTGTTAGGGCCAGTATTTATATTTACACTTAAATTACTCTTATTGGTAGGACATTAGTAGTATAGAAATGTGGCATAATTAACACCTAGGTGTTAGCGCGTGCTAACACCTAGGTACACCCAACTTCAAAGCGCGTGCATGTGCATCCTTGTGTGCATGCGTGATCAATGATTTATGATTATGGCAGGTAGGTGTGAAAAAAGCAATGCGTGTGCACGTGCGTCCTCATACACGTACATGTGTGACGTGCGTGATCTAACAGTTGACCCCCACTCTCTCCTTACAAGGGTTTTATAGGAGAAAATAATTATTTAAGACGAATAATCCAGCATTAAAGCGGTCTTCCAGCGACACCAAAACAGCGATCCGCCGAACACTCATTTATTTACCACTCTATTTTTAATTTGATCTCCTCATTTGCACGCCCCGAATTTATCAGGGAAATCACTGCTTTTGACCGTAGAGTATCTGAGCCCACAATCACTACTTTTCACCAAACTGACATTAACACACAGGCGTATTAAAGTTTTTCCCAGACTTCATCAAAGCAGCTCAATCTCCCCAACACAATGTGTGAATAAAAACAATGTTCAATAAGGCAATATCCGAGTTCACCTGGGTGCCATAAAACAGACACTTATCTGTTGAAATCCTCTTTCCCACGAGTTTTCATCAAACCATAACCAAGTGACTGTGTTACAAGCGAGTTCCTCATTTACATACAGAAATGCTGTTGAGCCGAGTTTCACATCAATGCTTAAAACGTCTGGACAATCAATGATTATATCCTTCATCCGGACCCAGCTTTATTTCCACACACAAATAATTACACCAATGTTTTACTAAAAGCCGACGCAGCGCATTTGTATTAAAATATGCGAATCCCTATTTCCACTACAATTCCCATCACCCATAGTGCAATGCGCAGTTTTACGTCACAATCAAGCAACAGCAACCCGTCTTTTGTTTACAGATACAGCTGGCGGTGTTGTTGCTTCACATTATCAGGCTCGTCAGTTTCTTAAAACACTTTGTGGTTATTTTTAATTTGATTTTCCCCATTGGTGTCTTATCAGGAAAATGATTGCGCAACTCAGGGCCGGACGGATCACTTTTCCAGTGCACACAACCCCCCCCAGCGACAAACAGTGGGTCGTAAAAAAGATTCACACCACAGAGTCTTCAGACAAAGGTTTATTCACTCATAAAATGACCGTCCTGTATAAAACCGACAGAACATCCAGTCAGTCGGATCTGGCGAAGAGACTCGCGTCATTTCTTTCCTCATTTTCAGCAAATCTTGCTCATCGCGACTCTCTTAAAATGTACTGAGGCAAGTATAGTCTTTCGCATAAGATTATGTGATTCAAACTGTGTTGTGTATAGTATCTAATTCTTTTTTTAAAAATACTCATAAAAATAAATAATGATACATGTGTGTATTTGTATATATTACATTAATGATGGCTACATAACGAACGATGTTTTTTCTATTACAGCATTCACTAAAACCAAGCCAGAAACGTATGGGTCATCCCCATCACGGTTGCAGACCCATCCTGACACTTCCATCATCACCTCCTGCGTTTCACCGAATACCCGAAGAGGAACTGTCGGAGCGCGGTGTGTGTATTTTCCTATCTAAGGGGAAAAAAAGAGTTTTTACAGCCTTTCTTGTATTTCTGTTATCACATCTGCATTTTCTTAAAACACTAGCTGACTCTAATTTTCAGTCACAAAGAGACCAAAGGGGTCTGCACTCACACGAGGCCTGTTAGGTGACCTCTCAGTCATGTATACTTTTAACCATTCATCCCCTACTACCAGGGTGTGTGTTACTTTAGTTTCTGTTTTTTAAAATCCATAGTTAAAACTTCTGAATACTCTGTTTTTATTCAAGCATAATAAACCCGTCACCACTGTGAAAAGCATTATTGCATTAGGTTCTGAAGTTTGACTCGATAAAGTCAGAACATAAAGTAAAACATCACAGGTTTAGAATAGTATTACCCAACTAGTTGTACGTCCCTAATAATCACCTAAATAACCCAAAGTCTCTCATGTGAGGTGTAAATTGTTTTTATTCATAAAGAAACAAAAACTTCACATGCACCCTTGTTTTGATCAATGTAAGCTCGACAAGAACCCCTGACAGGTGGAGCTGAATAACATCAGGAGCTATTTTCCTAAAACACTAAGGACTGTTAGAAGACCCTTTAATCATTAAAGATATGTGTTTTCACACACTTTAACCATTGTGTGCATTGAATGATACCATAATCTTCTGTATTACCCCCTATGTCCATCCATCACTCCTATGTATAATTTAAATCCACAACTTGATGGTTAAGCCTATCTTTTGAGCTGGATAAATAAACTTAAACTAGTTTTTCACTAAATTAGGATGATCATCAGTTTTATTTTGAGAAGATCCTGAAAGGATCTATACCAGCTTTCAGCACCATAGGTTATATCCTCTAACCGCTGCCAACAGAAAGAGTCTAAAGTCAGAACAGAAAGATGCAGTGGAAACATCACAACTTTAAAATACGCTTTTTTCTTTAACACACTAAAACTGAGTCTGATCTTCTTCTCGGTCTTGATGCGTTTGCTTTAATAATAACCCTTTTGTTTGGAAACCAAACTGACCACAAAGCATACTTCTATACTTTTTTTTTCATTAACACAGATTTCTACGCCATAACAAAAACATTTTTGCTCATCAGAGCCACACATCACTCATTTCACAATAGAGCAGTCCGTACACACAGAGAGTTTAATACCTCTTGTAATGTACAGGCCCACAGACATAGGGTCATGGCCTGAGGAATCTGTTGCTGCCATGGCTCTTATGCTGGAGTATAAGAAGTTGTGTGTCATGTACTGTTTATATATGTTGAGACCCATACCTAGCTACAGTGTTTGCTATGAATGTACATATATTTGACAGTTCAAACTGGAATATTTCCACATGTTTTGCTGTAGATTGGATCCAATAAAAAAACCTATCCCTATTCTCACAGTGTGAGTGGGCTGAGTCTGTAGAAACTGAGTCCTCACAACTTTATGTGACCCAAACAGATGAAGAACATCTCTGTAAATGTAAAAACGCCAAACTAATTACAGATTTGATCTTTGTAACAACAACCTGAGTATACACTCGTTTTTAAGAGAAGACGCAGCCGAAGACTCACGCAGCACCCGCGCACAGTTATAACGTCATACCCCGGCGACTGTGTTTTGAAAACACAGCGTTATAGAGGTGAGATGTAGCCTAGCAAAAACGGGCAAATTACAACACATGTATTTTTTATTCATGTTTCCTAAGTGTAACACTCTAAGGAGGACATATGTGGATAAGGCTTAACAGAAAAAACTTATCACATGCACACATGAGTGTCATAAAACCTATAAGACCTTTTGGTGTGACCCACTAAAGTCACAACCATCCCCAGTCTTTCCTAAAATGTGACAGTTCAGACGGTCGTAAACAAAGCGGTTGTTGAATCAGCTTTTAGGACATCGCTGCAGCCGGTTCCCTGCTTCACCTCGAAAAATCTTGTTGTCCATACACAGATTAACTGATGCCAAACAATATAAGACACAATCATATTGTGTTATTGTATCTGTCTCTTTAACCTTTGTTTACAAAACAGTACAAAGAAAGTGTGTTGCATGCTACAACAGCACTTTTTTTCCACTCACACACACGCAGGTTGTCTATATTTAATCAGACTAAACACACCTTAGTTTGATTTCACTATAGTGGACTTAAGTATTTTTCATAGTATCATATCACTGTTTGTTGTTGCTCAAAGTCTGCAACAACATGTTTTTAAAATAAAAGTTTGTAATGCAGTGCTGGTGAGACAGCTGCAGTTTTATACACAAATCTGCACACTATCACCTGTCAAAGTATTGATCAGACACTTGATGGTTCGTATAGTTATGATCCATGCCACAAAGACCAAAACATAATGTATTTATATATTTTTTTGTGTTTCAAGCGTGTGTTACAGACGGGTCATTGAGCTTAAAAGGAAAAAAAAAAGTCCACACAAAGCTACTCATAAATCCTAAAGGTGTTAAAGCATCTTTGTACTTCAGCACCGCTGTTATCAACATTATTCTTAAAGATAATTACCCATCTGTTCATCTGCTGGTTGATCCATAAAGACTTAATATGTTCATATATCACAGCAAACATTTCACAATTTCCATGTTGGACACGCAGGATTAGCAGATGTGTAGACACACAAAGTATTTTGTTTATCTCCACAGTTTTGTATATCACTCCTATTGTGGTTTTAGTTTAAAGCAGCTGTATAAGAGAGAGAAAAGCAGCAGATGAATGTGCAATGTCGATGAGTTTCTGCGTTTTTTAAACATGTAAATATCAATTTTCCATCCTGTGTTCACTTGTTTAGAGTAACAGGATAAATAACAAAACAAATGTGGAATGAGGAGAGAGGAGGGCTGATTTGTATAAAACTGTTGTTTCCTGGATAACCTCACAGAGGTAAATCTTTATAGGGGATCACTTTTTCACAAAGGGCCAGGCAGGTTTGGAAAGCTTTTTTCCCTTAATAAATTAAATAATTTAAAAGCTGTTTTGCATTTACTCAGGCTACCATTGACTGATATTAAAATCTGTTAGAAGATCTAAAACATTCAAGTGTGACAACTACTATAAAGGTGTGCTATTGTGAATGTAATATATATATATATATATATGTATATATATATATACACACAAAGGAAAGGAGTAAAAAAGAAGAAGGAGAGCAATGCAAAAAAAAGAGTGAATGAATCGACCATCATTCCCTTGACAGAGAGAACAGTGGGATGTTCAGTAGGCACCTTTTTAACTATATCAGTAAGTAATTAATGCTGTGTACTTCCGATAAATGCACCTTTTTGAAGCTGAAAGGTGTGTGCAGTTTTTTCATTTTCTAAAGGTGAGCATGACAGAAAAAGTTTGATGTAAGTAACATTCAGGGGTTCACAGAGTTTTCAGAACTTTGTGTCTGTGTGTGAAAACTCTCTTTCCTCATTAACTATGTGGCTTTGGGTTAATATCTGGTTGTGGTGGTTAAAACACACACCTGACATGTTTACATGTACCTGTTTCCAGGGAAGAGCTTGGAGGTATTCATACAAACAGTAGACAACAGTCCTGGGTTGCATAATTGAGTGAATTCAGACACACAATATCAAAGGTTTCTCCATTTTTGCTGCTCCTGGACAGCTCGAAAGCAGTTAGGCACAGAAAAAAGTGCTTGTATGAATGGATGAATAAGGAATGTTGTATGAAGCACTTTGAGGGCTCAAGTAGAGTAGAATAGCACCATCTGAGAACCTGTCCATTTACCATTTACTTGTATTTACCATTTACTAGTATGCAGTCAAGTTCTCCAGAGACACATCTAAAACCTGCAGGACACTGGGCCATGAGGACTGGATTTGAGAACCACTGGTTTAGTCCAACCTCCCTAGTCTTCTATGATCTTGCCAAGCTTTCGTCTCTGTTATAAGTGTTTCCCTGCTTTGCTACTTCTGTTTCAGTTTGATACTCCTTTGTCTGATGTCCATGCTCTTAGCTCCACGAGTTCAGCTGTGTCTAATTTCCCAGGTGTTTCCACTCTGTCCTGGTTGTCCTTCTGTGAATATATAGCCTCAGTTCCCCATTTGTCAGATGGTCGATTTACCCCTGTTTTTGTGTGTTCTGGTGGGTGTGCTCCAAATATTGGGGGATAACACTCCTCAGTCTCCCTGGTAAGGTCTATGCCAGGGTGTTGGAAAGGAGGGTCCGACCGTTAGTTGAACCTCGGACTCAAGAGGAACGATGCGGTTTTCATCCTGGTCGTGGAACGCTCAGAATCTCATCTCTGCTCTCTGCAGATGATGCAGTCCTGTTGGCTTCATCAGGTGCAGTGGGATGGTTCGCAGCCAAAAAAAAGGGATGGATTTTTATACACCATATATACTCACAGTACCTGACAATGTTTCATCAAGATTGGTCCACTCGTCTGGGTGGAGATAGAGAACATACAACCATACATACAGTACAGTCATTATGATATTGAGTATGAAATACTCTGTGTATACAGTGTTCAGTAATATTATATAATGCTGTTGATCTGTGGAGACTGGGATTCCTCTGTTATCTAAGAGCAAAAGAATCTCTAAAAAAAGTTTAATTCTTTTTTCTTCTCCTTTATGCCTGTTGGTTCCCTGTGGAGCAAAGGGCTGCACAAAAGCCTAAAATTGTCATGATCCTGGGTCTGTTGGTTTTGAGTCTTGATTATGTGTTTAGTTGTCTTATTGTGGTTTTGTAAACTTGGATTTTGTTTTCCGTTTAAGAGATTCTTGTTGATGCATGTGCTCACACTCGTGCTCAAGTCTGAGTTAAGTTTCAAGTGATTTAGTATTTTGTGCTGCTGGCTTCTGGCGCCTCAAGCTATTAAAGCTGAAGTTTAACTCACGCCTCTTGCGTCCTGCATTGGGGTCCTCTGCCTGTCCGCCACAGTGGTTAAATGACAGAAATAGCCCTTAGAAATTGCGCAGACAGTTAATGTAATTAGAATGAGTGGAAAAAAAGCAGAAAAATCTAATTATATTTTGCATGTGTATTTAAAAAAAGAACAGATTTAAGCTGCTGCTCTTGTAGTAATCAGGATCTAACAAAATAAGAAGTGTAGGAGAAGATATTTTGCTTTGGATTGCTTCAGTTATGAATGTTTTCTCTTTTTTTTTTGTGATTGCCCTACCATTAACTAATTAACCTTTGGTCACAGACTAAAACAAACAAAGACAGACTAAAACCAGGTTTCATATGAATAAAGTTGCATTTAGCTCAAGTTTGCGCTGGATAACCAAAAGCTGAATTACTTCGAGCTAAAATGGGTGTAGACTTTCCCCTGTGACAGTGTAGCAGCACAAAAGCAAAGGCACAGCTCTCATATATCTGTGTGTGTGCGTGCATGAGTATCTGCTGCATTAGAGTGTTAAGGTCAAACGTGTGGGGTGATGGTGTTTTTCTGAACTTTCATCGTGTCAAACCTTCAGAGGTAAGATGATTAAACCTCGACATGATTAGTTTTGATCTTGTAAATCAGGTGTTTCATTAGAAAGAAATGTTAATGAAATGTGTTCTCACGCTAAAATGACATCACTTTGTGTTATTACACTCTCAGAGGTTTGGGATCTCACTCATTCCTGATGTATAAACCTGAAAGAGTACAAAATCAAAACGAGTCTCATTTCATTTATTTTCATTTGTGACGGACAAGTACCAAAAACACTCTTCAGCCTCTTCGATCGCTTCCTTTCGAGACCATACATGTGCATTCATGTATTTTATGTGTGTGTGTATGGTGACACACACACATAAAATATGTGATGTTACTTTGCTCTGACAGAAAATAAAGTAAAGCTCATGTTCTTTTATGCTGACTGTGATGAAGAAGATGACTTCTGCTGCTGCCATCACCGTGTTTCTGCTCTGCTGCTTCTTCATTGGCTCCACAGGTATGAAACAATTCATCTCTTTATTCTGTCAGGTGCAGGTTTTTAGCTTTAAATTACAAAACTTACTAATTACAAACTTAAGATTTTTATACTTTACATTTATAATTAAGATTTATATATTTTTTATATTTTATATTTTGATGATGTTGATGCAACTGGGTCATTAAAATTGACAAAACTGACAAGAGACAAGTCAGGTCGATACACCCCCGTGGTTTATAATGAAGGTGGAGAAAGTGTAGGGGACTTGCACAGTTTGCGTTTGTGTGTATTAGGTAGGTAACAACACACTGTGGATTCTTTTATTCTTGTTATAAAATATGTTACAGCAAGCAAGTATTTTGATGCATGAAAAGCTGTTTTAATCGTGCAGTAATATTTGTTTTGTTTTATAAACGTGTCATCAGCAGTACTTCATATAATGTTGATATAATTAAATCTTCTTTGCACAGACCGAGTGCAGAAGCCCACAGTGACGATGAAGTGTACAGACTCTAACACAAGCGTCAGTTTTACTTGTAATGTTGGTCAGGTGAGGACAATATTTAATGTGCTTTACTCACATTTATTGTATTCTTCATAAAGGTAACCCATAATTATACGTCAAAAGAATCTGTAAACAAAGAGTTTCAGTAGCCTCACTTGCTCTCCTCAGAAACAGCATAAATGAACTGATGAGAGTTGACCACACACACACACACACACACACACACACACACACACACACACACACACACACACACACACACACACACACACACACACACACACTGCTGTATCAACAAGGTTTCACTTCTATTTATTATTTCATTATGTAGGACAGGAAAGAAGCCAGACTGTTGGTAAAAGTAAATCGAGCTGTAATTTTGGCCAAATTGTGCTGCTGTGGGCAACCATTCTCTTTTTCTCATGTTTTTAGGTCACAGCATTAGATGAGGGACTCAAACTGCACTAAACAGCTTTTTCAGAGATTTTCTGATCCTCCTGAAGAGAATTTCTGTCAAATTGGTTCTGTCATTAGTAAAGTTCTCAACTCTATTGTTTTGACTTTTCTGAGTTCACTATTTGCACACATTTGACTTGAAAATGTGTTTGTGAGTCATTCCAGAACTTCGAACTAATCAACAAATTATATTAACTTCTACAGAACGAGAACTTTGAATGGTTTATGGATGATGTAAAGTTAAAAGAAAAGCAGAAGACGCTGACGAGAGCAGCCAAAGACGTGGCAAACGCCCGTTTTTATTGTAATGTTTTTAATGCCGTCAGCTCTGCGATCAGTCTGCCTGTTAAACAAAACTGCTATGACCCGGGTAAGTGTTAGTGAATCCAATATCACTCCAAATGTTTGAACATTTACAAACAAAATCCATTTTTCTTACAACTGCACTGTTTTTAGATATGCTGTGGACTGAACATTGACAGAAAGATATAACACAGCATTACTTATTGTAACACAACTAATATTTCATCTGATTCTTGTCTTTCTTTATGTTTCAAAGACTCTCAGGGTGGTTGTGACCAGTATGCTGCAACAGGCACAAGCGTTACTGTGCCCCTTAACTACACTTTGAAGGAATCAGATACCCTGAAATGGCGGCACAATACAACATTCATCTTTAAACGCAGAAATAAAAATATGACCCGAGGGAAAATTGATGATGTTGATGCAACTGGGTCATTAAAATTGACAAAACTGACAAGAGACAAGTCAGGTCGATACACCCCCGTGGTTTATAATGAAGGTGGAGAAAGTGTAGGGGACTTGCACAGTTTGCGTTTGTGTGTATTAGGTAGGTAACAACACACTGTGGATTCTTTTATTCTTGTTATAAAAGTATATATTACAGCAAGCAAGTATTTTGATGCATGAAAAGCTGTTTTAATCATGCAGTAATATTTGTTTTGTTTTATAAACGTGTCATCAGCAGTACTTCATATAATGTTGATATAATTAAATCTTCTTTGCACAGACCGAGTGCAGAAGCCCACAGTGACGATGAAGTGTACAGACTCTAACACAAGCGTCAGTTTTATTTGTAATGTTGGTCAGGTGAGGACAATATTTAATGTGCTTTACTCACATTTACTGTATTCTTCATAAAGGTAACCCATAATTATATGTTAAAAGAATCTGTAAACAAAGAGTTTCAGTAGCCTCACTTGCTCTCCTCAGAAACAGCATAAATGAACTGATGAGAGTTGACCACACACACACACACACACACACACACACTGCTGTATCAACAAGGTTTCACTTCTATTTATTATTTCATTATGTAGGACAGGAAAGAAGCCAGACTGTTGGTAAAAGTAAATCGAGCTGTAATTTTGGCCAAATTGTGCTGCTGTGGGCAACCATTCTCTTTTTCTCATGTTTTTAGGTCATTGAAGAGAATTTCTTTGTCACATTAGTTCTATCATTAGTAAATTTCTCATCTCGGTTCTCTTTTATTTTCTGAATTCACTGTTTGTACATGTTGAAAATGTGTTTGTGACCCATTCCAGAACTTCTTGATTTTTTTTTTAATTTTTCATGCAAATTGTTTTTGATTAACTTCGAACTAATCAACAAATTATATTAACTTCTACAGAACGAGAACTTTGAATGGTTTATGGATGATGTAAAGTTAAAAGAAAAGCAGAAGACGCTGACGAGAGCAGCCAAAGACGTGGCAAACGCCCGTTTCTATTGTAATGTTTCTAACGCCGTCAGCTCTGCGATCAGTCTGCCTGTTAAACAAAACTGCTATGACCCGGGTAAGTGTTAGTGAATCCAATATCACTCCAAATGTTTGAACATTTACAAACAAAATCCATTTTTCTTACAACTGCACTGTTTTTAGATATGCTGTGGACTGAACATTGACAGAAAGATATAACACAGCATTACTTATTGTAACACAACTAATCTAATATTTCATCTGATTCTTGCCTTTCTTTCTGTTTCAAAGGCTCTCAGCATGATTGTAATGAGTATGCTGCAACAGGCACAAGCGTTACTGTGCCCCTTAACTACACTTTGAAGGGATCAGACACCCTAAAATGGCGGCACAATACAACATTCATCTTTAAACGCAGAAATAAAACTGTGATCCAAGGGGAAAATGATGATGTTGATGCAACTGGATCGCTAAAGCTGACAAAACTGACAAGAGACAAGTCGGGTCGATACACCCCCGTGGTTTATAATGCAGATGGGAAAAGTGTGGGGGATTTAGGGAGCATGCATTTGTGTGTAATAGGTAAGTAACAACACACTGTGAATACATTTATTCTGGTTGTACAGATATACAAATATCATTTGTACATTTCATTTTATTATGAAGCCATTGTTCAGTTTTATCATGCAACAATGGTCTGAAGAAAACTGCATATAATATAATTATCATCCAAACCAAGTCCCAGACTCATCTAATTTCTTACATGATTTTGTGGTTGGTTTGTTTTTTCTGTGTCTCTGATTCAAAGACTCTCGGGATGGTTGTGACCTGTATGCTGCAGCAGGCGATGCCATTGTTGTTCCTCTGAACCACAAGCTGCACAAAGCATCGGCCTTAAAATGGAAACACAATGATAAAACAATCTTTTATCAAAGAAAGATCAAATCTCTTAATCCCACATTCGTTAAGGGGAAAAAGGAGGACATTAATCCAGATGGGTCTCTAAAGCTCACGAATCTAAACGCAAATGACTCGGGAATCTACATCGCTGGGGTTTTCAATCAAGATGGAACTTTGGAAAATAATTTGAAGACCATACGTTTATGTGTGTTGGGTAAGGTAACAGCAGATTAGATTTATTATGGTCCCATGAATATGATATTTCTCATTGCATTTCTTTTTATACCTCAGCTGGATCAAAAATAAAGGCATGCCGTCACCTGAATACTGAATGCTTTTGCACATCACACTGATATATTTTAATAATGCATTTTTGAATTGATCTCTCCATAACAATGTGTATTGATACATTAGAATCTGTCATAAGTTCCTGTGTAATCAGTGTTTATTTAATGCAACGTCAGCAACACTTCATATGATATCAGTGTTGTATCCAAGCTGTCTAGCCAGCAAAAAAATGGAGTAGATCCGTGTACAAAATGATCACCTTTACTCAGCAGAAAACCAACGGTCACATCGGTACATCTCCATCACGCAACAACAACAAACACAGTGCATTCTGGGACATGAAATGCATCTTGGGAAATGTAGTTCAAACTAAGTTCAAACTGCAGCGTTAAATTAGGAACATACATTAACAAATCCTTTAACTAGTAACTGTTCACTCATGTAAATAAATCAAATATAACATGAAATCCTCAGTTGACTATAGTCGGTATTATATGGGAATATTGCCTTACTGTCCTTCAAAGGCCAACCAAACAAAGTTGCAACAATCAGTGTAATCAAATCTTCTCTACTCAGCACGTGTGCAGAAGCCCAGAGTGAGGATGATGTGCTCAAACAACTCAGATGTCAAATTTACTTGTGCTGTTAGTCAGGTAAGAACAGTATGTCATGTATTTGATGTAAATTTGAAGTGTAGCCTGTTCTCTGCACCCATGAGGGCCCCGCAGACACAGATGAACATTAAAGATGAACATTAGCTTGCAGCCGTATCTGGAACAATATGTTTATTGGTTATTGCTGCCAAATAAAATGAAATGGGGAAAAAAATATTGCTGAAAATTGCATGTGCCTTTAAAATATGAATGCAGTCCATTACAGGATTTTGTTTTCACTTCTGGGTATTTTTGATTGTTGTGCCTGAAGTCTAAACCTTCAGCCAACCCATGAATTATATTTTCTTCCACAGAATGAGAACAATTTTAAAATTGAGTGGCTGATGGATAATAAAAAGCTGGAAGAAAAAGGGAAGATGCTGACGAGAGCAGCCAAAGACGTTTTAAACGCCAGTTTCTCTTGTAATGTTTCTAACCCCATCAGCTCTGAGATCAGTCTGCCCATTCAACAAAACTGCTATGACCCGGGTAAGTATCAGCTATATCAATTTCCATTCACCTTTTTAGACGTTTATATAAAAAAATAAAACTTGTACCAAAGTTTAGTCACTTTTAGTGCATGTTTATGTGAGCGTGGCTTTCGTGCAGACTGTGGTTTAAAGCTAGACATCGACATGCAATCATCACCCAGCCTCAGTGACGTGGTGAAGGGAGCTGTGCAGAATGCCCACAAATTTCATTTAGACTGACTGTACAAACTCTGTCAGTGTGCACAATTTTTTGCACAATTTTTTTTTAAAAAAGTATCTGAACACCATTCAGTGTCCTGAACAATCATCTGATATTCTAAAATATCCAAAGTTTATTTTTTTGTCACCAGAGGTGGGAAGTAACAAAGTACAAATACTTTGTTACTGTACTTAAGTGTACTGTACTTTGAGGTATCTGTACTTTAAGTATTTATTTTTCTGACAACTTTTTACTTTTACTCCCTACATTTTTAAACAAACATCTGTGCTTTCTACTCCTTACATTTTCAAAACAAGCTCATTACTTTAGGTTTAATCAGTCTGAGGGAAGTTTTCATTTCCGGTCGCTGCGCCTTCAAACATCAAATCGATTTGAACAGATAAGGACTTTTGCATTGATGCATCCCTCCCCGGGGCTTATCGACTAAAAAGACATGAAAGACACAAAACCATATAATTTATGCATCATTTATGTGCACAGGCCTAACAGCGGGCCAGACCGAGTGCAGATGTCCATAAGTTGTGGTTGTGGTACTTAAGCAGCTAGCTAGCACTATAGAACGTGTTGTGGCAGCTAATTTCAAATGCAACGTTTCTATCAGCTCAACAAATATCAGCAAACACAAACTGTTATGTGCAGTTTATCACACAGTGTGTCTGAGATCCAGCTGCTGTATTTCCAGGGAGGGAAACGAATGAGAGAGACGTTCAGTCAGAGATGGAGAAAGATGGAAGAGAGAGGACAGAGGAGGAAGCAGAGATGTTAGATTTAAAGGTAAGGACTGCTCAGTAACATCTTATAACCTGGAAATTTAAAGTTTTATTTTTTAAATCAGATATTGGATCTGTATATGATGTGAAGTTAAGTTTGTTCATATTGTGAAAAAAAACAAACTGTCCTGCAAAACAAAGTGAGGAGTTCTAACTAGCATGAAAATACTGCAGTTCAGGATAAACAGTTAGTTTGCTGTACTGTGGTGAATTTACAGTAAAGCTCTCTGTTGGACTGGTGCAGAGCAACAGCAGAGTTTGAATTTAAGTTGATGAAGCTTAGATTCATTCACTGAATTCAACTTTTTATACCAACTTTATGATTTAGTGATGTGTTGTTCTAAGAGCCGATGCTTGGTAGTGAATCAGAAGACGAATAAGAGCCAGCTCCCCAATTTCTCATTAACTCTGCTCACAAACCCGAGGACAGGGGCAGAATTGATGGGCACACCATGCAGCCAATCACACAGGGGGACATGGGATTATACCATTATTTTAAAGCACAGGGGGAAATAGATGTTCCACCGTGCGTGGGCGTAGTCCAGGTTCAGACAGCAAGACGGTGGGAGACAGCGGTGCAAAAACACATGGATATGAGTGATACCTATAAAAGAAGCAGCATTTGGCTGCAATTTAAGGAAATTGGAAATAGCAGAGCAGATTGCCATCATTGCAAATTGAAAATTACAGTTAGAGCATTTTCCGCCACAAACCAGCACTGACATATAAGACCTGTCCATCCCTTGGTGCACTTGGAGCAGAGAGGGCAAGCTAGGTCTCCATCTACTGATCCTGGTGAGTCTGGTCCCAAACAAACAACAACTGTTGCGGCATCCCCCGCCCTCCTCAAAACTGCAACTATAACCTGTCCTACTGCAACACAAAGCAAAATAAGTCCATGTGTTTGTTTGTCCTGTGTTCCATTAAATGTTTATTTAAAATGTTAAACAAAATGTATTTTAACAGAACAAATGCATAAAATAAAGCAATTATTAAGTTTATCATAAAAAGACTGAAGTCAAAAGAGCTTCTAGGCACATAAACCCTTCATTTTTGCTTATTTAGGCTAAAATATGAGGATACAAATGATAACAAGTAAAGAGCCGTTTGGGAGCCAAAAAAGCCGGCTCTTCCTTGGGAGCCGAGCCTAAAAAGCCAGCTCTCTGAAAAGAGATGAACTTCCCAGCACTATTATGCTGTCAGTGTAGGTGATGGAAGATAGGTCCTGAAATATCTTGTTGAATTCAGTTGCATAAATCCACATAGAGCAGTAAACCTCAGAGCAGCAGCAGCTGATCACTCCCCACACACAAAGAATATCTACTAGAGCTCACAATAGAAATTTTCCCCATGTTAAGCCACTACAACTGATCTTAGAGTTTCCCCACCTGCTGAATCCCACTGTAACCCCTGACTGTACTTGTTTTTCCTGTTTAGGATATGAGGCAGAGTCACCCTCTACCATGTAAGTAACAGAAAATATATATATTTTTTAATTCTCTTTCTTTGTTTCCGCTCATGTTCTACAGAACAGTGTTCAGGCATTCAGTGCATTCATTAGAATTTTAGATTGAAATAAAGTTTGTATTCTCATGTAATAATGTTTTATTATTACAATAATATGGCACAAGGTTTAGTTAGCTTTGCACAAAATAGCTAGAATTCAAGATAGAAACGTCCTCCAAAGAGCTACATTCGCTTTCTTACTTTGAGTAGATTTCAGAGCCTGTACGTTTTCACTTTTACTTGAATAAAGAAGTTGAAACAGTACTTCAAGTTTTACCAGAGTATTTTTTAACTCAAGTATTTGTACTTCTACTTAAGTACAGAATGTCTGTACTTTTGCCACTTCTGTTTGTCACAGAAGCAGTAATATTTCAAAATTTGCTCACAGTTTTGGCCGCTCTCCTGTGCCATTGCCGCTTTTGAGTTTCATTCGAAATGCATTCTGGGATACTTGGCTGTACCAAGCACACACAAGTCACCACCGATGCAATCTTGATAGAAGGGGCGGAGCAAGAACACATTTTGAGTGTACTTGCCTTTATGTATACTTTTATTTGGAACAGTACTCGGGCTGAGACTGATGGTGTTTCACAAGTACACAAGTATGCACAAGTACGCATATTGAAAAACGGTTCCATTAATGTTTGTACAGTAATGCTTCTGCTAGTTTACCTGTCAGAAACAAGCGCTCATGGATGATGTATGTTAAGCGCCGCCATTTCAGTTATGTTAGCTAACGAGCTATGCTGTCTCCTATTTTTTTCTTGCATTAATATTAGCATTCATTCTGAATAGTAAACCTCTTCATGAGCTGAATCATCTTTTCAGTCATTTTAGATGGAAAAAATCTTTTTGATTTAATTTGAAGCCTTATTTGAACTTTTGGACAGAGGCCATTTTAATTTACTTATTTGCACATTATATTTTAATTCAGAAAATTATATTCACTTTAATATGCATTGTTTATTTGATGTTTATTGTGATGGTAATATTAATGTTAAAAATACATTGGATTCGTTTGAAACTCGTATTTTTATGGGTCATTATTTTAATTGTGAGAAGAGATGACAAGGTGATATTCACAGGCGGGCAGGCTTAAACGAGAGAGGTAAGATTAAAATAATAAATTAAATAAAAAAATAGACTAATGTTTAAAAAACATAAATGTTTCAGCATTAACATTTTCTACTGGGCTGGTGTCTACTATATATGAGGCGTGAGAATAGAAAAACATAAAAAACTTTCATTTTAAACTATGTTGCAAAATGTTAAATGTGTAAGCTCTGAAGCTGGATTAAAAAAGTCACGATATACTTATACTTCTTTCTTTGTGTTTCTTTCTGTTTCAAAGACTCTCAGGACAGTTGTGATAAGTATGCTGCAGCAGGCACAAGCTTTATTGTGACACTTAAACATGCTATGAAGAAATCAGAGAACCTGAGATGGCACCACAATGAAAAATTAATCTTTAATAGCAAATTAGACAAGGGCACCCAAAAGAAAGATTTTGTTGTTGATTCAACTGGATCGCTGAACCTGACAAAACTGACTAAAGACTCATCGGGATGCTACACCCCAGAGGTTTTTGATAGAGATGGAATAAGTGTGGGAGAATTACCGAGTTTGAGCTTGTGTGTATTAGGTAGGTAACAACACACTGTAAACACCCTTCTTCTGGTTATATAAATATATATAAAGCTTTTTTAGTCACATACTGTAATGAACAGAAACAGTTTGGTTTCATTATAAAGTCACTGTTCAGTTTTATCATCATTATCATTGTTGTTTTTACTCAGACCGTGTGCAGAAGCCCAACGTGACGATGAAGTGTTCGGCCTCTAAGATAAACGTCAGTTTTACTTGCAATGTTGCTCAGGTGAGAAAAACATTTACTGTGTTTTACTCACATTCACATTAGAGTATTTTTCAAATAGTTGACCCATGGTTACGCATTTGTAGACAAAATGTAGACACAGGCTTCATTTCTCTTACCCTGAAAGAAAATATCATGAGTCGAGCTGTGCTGACTGCAACACAACCGCAACCACTCTCTTTTTTTTATTTTCTGATGTCATAGCCAAACTGCTTATCCAGAGACTTCCTGATCCTCCTGAAGATTTATCTCCACTTCCTGATAAAGATACAGAGCTATACCGTCACTTGTTAAACAATCAAACCCTGAGAAAATTATATTTGTCTTTAAAATATGTTTAAATTCAAGAAATTCTAGACTTTTTAATTTCATCCATCTTTGTAGTTAAGCTCAAATTTTAAACCTTTGATTAATCGTTAATCATGATTTCTTCTACAGAAAGACAACAAATTAGAATACAAATGGCTTATCAAGGATGAAGAGTTGAAAGGAGATCTGAAGGACACAATAACACAAAAAGCTGAAAATGTGGCAAACTCCCCCATTGTGTGCAATGTTTCTAACCCCGTCAGCTATGAGATCAGTGATCCTGTTTATCAAGAATGCCTCAAGCTTTGTGAGTATTATGTGCTATCATCTGTCCATTAAAAAGTTGCAGTGACAGTTTTATGATACTCATCTTCTAATAAATTACATTTCTTTTTCTTTTATTCTGAAGTTTTCGCTGATGAAAAAATTGGAATTTATGTTGTTTTTTCCGTGCGCCTAGGAGCAGGTATGGTTTACCTTCCTCACATCATTTATGTGGCTGAGCTTAAATAAAATCAACACATTATCAATTTTTTCAGATTTTCATGTGTAATACATATTTGCACTTGTTTTTCATCTTAAGGTATTTTTCTGTTGCTGATCCTCATTTCCATTGTTTGCCATGTCCAGACTCGCACAACAAAAGCATATCGGATAAAGGGTGAGATTTTTTAATGTATGTATGGCTCTGCACTCAGGCAGACCTTAAGGGGGGGCTTTTTGCCAAGACCGTCTTCAAATATAAACCGTCTCAGCAGTAGCCCCTGGAGGGTGGGCAGTGGGTTGCTTTTTAAATGGGGCTTAAATAGCAACCCACTCCCCACCCTCCAGGGGCTACTGCCAGCTCTTCCTGATTGGTGAGCCTTTCATAATCTGTATTGTGTCAACAATAGTGACACAAAGGGATCTAAATTTTACAAACATGTGAACTCTCGCACACTAACATTGTGTGATCCTATGCACTATGCTGATCAAATTCTTTATGTTTGTCCTTGTTTAGTTGACACAACACCATCAAAGCCATGTTCTTATTCACAGCAGGCTTTTCTTGCCTGAAACAGCAGAAAGACGATTTTCAAGGTTTGACCTTTCACCTGTGCTTATTCTGACAGATAAGGAGGAGCTTCCTTTGCAGTGGACCAATCAAGAACAGAAACATCATCAGGAGCAGCAGCATAATTGATAACACCCAGCAGCTTCCCAGAGCCTGAGTTCAGTGCAGACTGTGGTTTGGAGAGAGACAAAAAAAACTGGGATATGCAGGAAGTCAGTGTGTTCAGTAACTCATGATCTGCTGTATAAACACTGCTTTTTATACTGGCTATGAAAGTGATGGGTCAGGACTTTAGCAGCATGATTAATTTTCATGTGATGCTGTCATGATCCTGGGTCTGTCACCCAGTGTTTTCTCTTATGGACTTTCTGATTGTTATTTTGTTTATTTCTTTGAGTCTTAGTAACTAGCTGTTTGTTTGTTGGTCTTAGTTTAATTATCAGAGTGCTTGTTGGTTTTTGTTCATTGCATATCATGAGATCTGTGGTGTCCAGTCTGTCCCGGTGTCTTCTTTGTGTCATCCACAGTGTAATGTTCCCTGTGGATGACACACATAAAACAACAGTTTTATACAAAACAAGCGCTCCTCTCTCCTTGTTCTACATCTGTTTTGTTATTTATCCTGTTACTCTAAGCAAGTGAACACATGATGGAAAATTGATGTTCCCATGTTAAAAGTACAGAAAAACATATCGGCCCTCCTCACACAAACTGGTGCAGCAGCGCCCTCTGCAGTGCACAGAGAGAAGTGCAAAAGCTTACAGCACCTGGTATTCCCAGGCGGTCTCCCATCCAAGTACTGACCAGGCCCGACCCTGCTTAGCTTCCGAGATCAGACGAGATCGGGCGTGTTCAGGGTGGTGTGGCCGTAAGCGACTGACACAATCAATAAAAGGCTCTTTATACATGCTGGAATTAAATATATTAGACTTTTATTTGATATAAGCAGAAGTCTCCCAATGACAAAAACTTTTTACTTAAAAATCGTCTTAACAGCCTGTGTGCTCTCTGTCACTGCAACACTGTCTTTTAACAAAATAAGATTTATTATAACTGATATAAGAAAAGCATTTTTGCGACAATCAATAACTAAGGTTTGCATGTTTTATCAGTAACATATCAAACTGACTAATCCTGCTCAACCGCTGTAACACGTATAAAAAGCGTTTTGTTCATAATTGCTGTCGCTTACGGCCACACCACCCTGAACACGCCCGATCTCGTCTGATCTCGGAAGCTAAGCAGGGTCGGGCCTGGTCAGTACTTGGATGGGAGACCGCCTGGGAATACCAGGTGCTGTAAGCTTTTGCACTTCTCTCTGTGCACTGCAGAGGGCGCTGCTGCACCAGTTTGTGTGAGGAGGGCCGATATGTTCCACTGTTTTCTGGATAACCTCACACAGTTAAACTTTTATAGAGAATCTCTTTTCTAGTCACTTGTTCACAAAGGGATGTCACGATGGATGGCTTATTTTCACCCTAATAAATCGAATCATAATTTTAAAACCACGTTTTGTCTTTACTCAGGTTATCTTTGACTGATATTAAAAATTTTCAGAAGCTGTTCAGTTTTTGTTTCATGCATTATCAGCTGTACTTCATATAATATTGATATAGTCAAATCAAATCTCACTGATAGATGACGGCTCTCTGACAGCCACAGCAGTGATGTTTCAATGAGTTACTGTTAAAGGTCAAAGTTCAGTCATAGCTGAAAACATTCAGAGCAGCTTTCCAAGTCTGTGATGAATGTAAAGTTTTTCCATTAAAGGCAAACACGTTATAATGAATGTCTCAGCTTTATAGGTTTTAAACATTTCAGTACAGTTTGGGAGAATGAGACATTTTAATTAAAGAATGCAGATCGTTTTTTCATACTCTGAATTTCAGACATAACTTTTAAAATGTGGGAGGGATAAATTAGCTCTGTGTTGTGTGGCTGCTGGAGTTGTGTTGTTTAGTGTGAGTTACTTGACTGCTTTGGAAGTCAACACAGATAAAAAAGAAACAAGCTTCCATTTCCCTAAAACAGTCACATGTATACAGTTACATAACTAAAAGTAAAAACACAGCTCAAAGTACAGCCATACGCATCAGTAAGGCAGTTAAGTGTGACACTTTCACTGTAACATAATGTGTAGACGAGGCTCAAATGGTAGAAAACCAGTTTAAATCTGCACAAGTTGGCACAGTTTCCACAGAAAAAGTCACAAAGCATCATTTAGCTTTATGTGTAGTGATTTAAAAGCATGTGTGCAGACATTTATTTAATTACATTCAAACTCCAAAAGCTTTTATTTCTAAAGGCTTGCAGATTTGATGGAGGTCACGTCTTTTCTTTCCAGCATCGGTCTCACACTGTCAGATTTTTTTGAACTGAGGTTGCTTTAAAGAATATAAAGGTCTCAGTGACAAATGCAGTGCATCTACACAACACTGGCATTTCAGAGCTGAGCGAGCACTACACTACACATCCTCTGAACTGTGTGATCTTGTTTGAATAAAGATGAGGACTACATTGTATTTGAACAGGAATAAAGAGCAGTACAATATTCAAGCCACACGTTTGTCTTCAGTTTGATTGTGAACAGAGAAAAACATCTTGCAGCTTTGCACTCAGGATGAAATGCATTTATTCTATTTTATTCTTACATCCACAGTCTACATGGTTTTTAATATTTTCAGAATAATCTTTGATTTTTAGATGACAGCCACGTGAACATCATCACATTTGAAGAAATGCTGTTTACTGAAGAGGACAACAGCTGATTCAACTCTGATGCTACTCAGCTTTCTCAAGGTACACAGGACGGCCTTTTTTACATTTTATCTTCTTCTTTATGGTCTGTGGTGTGTCATTGTACGCGCAGGGTGTCTCATTTGACCTCACGCAGTCAATAACATTCAGCTCAGGGGTGATTACTTCCTCTTTTTTACCCTTGCACAAAACCTTAACTGAAGCTTCTTGATCTTTGATGAAGGTATGTATTTCCTTGCATTCACTTTTTTTATTAATATTTTTCATCATGTCATAACACTTTTGAGAGCCCTTCACTGGAAGGAAGTGCTCATTTTTGAAGTCCTTATAACTCTGAGAGAGCACAGCAGCAAAAAGCAGCAGCAGCAGCAAACAGGCACACTGAACCCTCATGATTCCCTGAGGAAGAGAAACATAGCATTTACATTAGTCTGTCCTCTCTGCAGTTTAGATTTTAGTGAAGCAACTGCCGTAACTTTGATATACAGTAATGCACCACCACCACCACCTCCCCAAAAAACAAATGGAGCTCAGACATGTTAAACTTTTCTGCATTAAAAGGACCCAGCACATCACATTGGGTAATTCACATTAATGAGTCCTCTGATCAAAGTAAATGTATTACCAAGCATTTATAATACAAGCTTTCCCAAATTTGGACACTTACCTCAGTTTGCGACTGGCTGATGAGCGGTTTGTTTTTCGTCTGCAGCAGCAGTCGATGAAAATGACTTGGGGGAGTGAAATTCTCTGAAGGTGGAGTATGGTTACAGGGAATTCATTATATAGTGTCCAGCTGGATGGGAGTCATCTGATAGTCCGCTCACTTTGAATGAATATTAAAGAACCACATAACAGGAACCAATAAAGACAGTCCTGCGTGTAAAAAAAAAAAAGCAGGGAGCTTATGTTAGATTAGCATGCTAACAGAAACCGCAGCGTGCTAGTGTTGTGCCCTTAAACAAGGGGAATAGTGACAGATAAATGAAGAGGTCGACATGCCGCTCTTGCCTTCACTCGTCTGTATTGAGTAACTTACAAATGTGAACAGAAGCTGAATAACAACCATGCAATATGGAGAGACGGTAGCACAAGCTAACACAGCAACAAAGTTCGCTGGGAACTCATCAAAATAAGCATTCAAAAATTAACACATTCTCTCAAAACAAACAATAAGTCAACATTTAATGATGACGTGTTACTGAGTTTAGGGCGTTTCGTGTGCAGTGATTACCTTAAACAAGGGGAATAGTGACAGATAAATGAAGAGGTCGACACGCCGCTCTTGCCTTCACTCGTCTGTATTGAGCGAGGGAAAGGGACGCGCGGTTTCCCCTACTTAAATCCTAAGGCATTACCAGTGGATCAGTGCACAATCAATTCAGGCAAAACACTTACTCCCCAGCTCTGCATTTCTACACAGCAACACAGTCAAAACAATAATAAAATGTTGTGAGGTAAATGGAACAAAATTATAAAACTAAACAAAATCAAATTTCTTGTCCTCTACATACTCCCCCTCAAAAATAGATGTTGTCCCCAACATGCTGACAGTTAATCTTAAACACAAATATGGGGTTACTTATAACAATGGCATCAAGAAACATGCATTAAACCACAGTATACTATAATTGCTGTTGTACCTTATTACTCTTCAAATATCGTTTCACAGGCTGGAACTCTTTTCATCCATCCATCCATCCATCCATCCATCCATTTTCTTCCGCTTATCCGGGGCCGGGTCGCGGGGGCAGAAGCCTAAGCAGAGAAGCCCAGGCTTCCCTCTCCCCAGCCACCTCCTCCAGCTCATCCGGAGGGACCCCAAGGCGTTCCCAGGCCAGCTGAGATACATAATCTCTCCAGCGTGTCCTGGGTTCACCACGGGGCCTCTTCCCGGTGGGACATGCCCGGAACACCTCACCCAGGAGGCGGCCAGGAGGCATCCTAATCAGATGCCCGAGCCACCTCAACTGGCTCCTTTCGATGTGGAGGAGCAGCGGCTCTACTCTGAGCCCCTCCCGGATGGCCGCACTCCTCACCTTATCTCTAAGGGAGAGGCCAGCCACCCTTCGAAGCAAACTCATTTCTGCCGCTTGTATTCGCGATCTTATTCTTTCGGTCACTACCCAAAGCTCGTGGCCATAGGTGAGGTTAGGAACGTAGATCGACCAGTAAATCGAGAGCTTCGCTTTTACACTAAGCTCTCTCTTCACCACGACAGACCGGTGCAGCGTCCGCATCACTGCAGAAGCAGCCCCGATCCGCCTGTCGATCTCCCGTTCCCTTCTCCCATCACTCGTGAATAAGACCCCGAGATACTTGAACTCCTCCACTTGAGGCAAGAACTCGTTCCTGAGCCGGAGATGGCACTCCACCCTTTTCCGGCTGAGGACCATGGTCTCAGATTTAGAGGTGCTGATTCTCATGCCAGCCGCTTCGCACTCGGCTGCGAACCATTCCACTGCGAGCTGGAGGCCTTCCCCTGATGAAGCCAACAGAACCGCATCATCTGCAAAAAGCAGAGATGAGACTCTGAGGCCACCGAGGAAGAAGCCTTCCGCCACCTGGCTACGCCTAGAAATTCTGTCCATAAAAATTATGAACAGAATCGGTGACAAAGGGCAGCCCTGACGGAGTCCCACACCCACAGGATACGAATTCGACTTATTACCGGCTATACGGACCAAGCTCTCACTGTGGTTGTACAAGGACTGAATGGCCCGCAACAATGGGCCAGACACCCCATACTCCCGCAGAACCTCCCAAAGGACACCCCGAGGGACGCGGTCGAATGCCTTCTCCAAGTCCACAAAGCACATGTAGACTGGTTGGGCAAACTCCCACGCACACTCGAATATCCTTGAGAGGATAAAGAGCTGGTCCAGCGTTCCACGACCAGGACGAAAACCGCATTGTTCCTCCTGAATCCGAGGTTCGACTAACGGACGCACCCTCCTTTCCAGCACCCTGGCATAGACCTTACCGGGGAGGCTGAGGAGTGTGATCCCCCGAAAGTTGGAGCACACCCTCCGGTCTCCCTTCTTAAAGATGGGGACCACCACCCCGGTCTGCCAATCCAATGGCACTGCCCCAGATCTCCACGTGATGTTGCAGAGACAGCCCTACAACATCCAGAGCCTTCAGGAACTCAGGGCGAATCTCGTCCACCCCAGGGGCTCTGCCACCAAGGAGTTGTTTAACTACCTCAGTGACCTCACCCCCAGTGATGGTCAAGTCATCCCCCTCATCCCCAGACTCTGCTTCCACTACAGAAGGCGTGTCAGTGGGATTCAGAAGGTCCTCGAAGTATTCCTTCCACCGTCCGACTATAGCCTCAGTTGAAGTCAGCAGCACCCCCCCCCGCACTATAAACAGTGTGAGTGAAGCACTGCTTTCCCCTCCTGAGTCGCCTGACGGTTTGCCAGAATCGTTTCGATGCCGTCCAAAAGTCTTTTTCCATAGCATCACCGAACTCCTCCCACACCCGAGTTTTTGCTTTGGCCACTACCCGAGCTGCATTCCGCTTGGCCTGTCGATACCTGTCAGCTGCCTCCGGAGTCCCACAGGCTAACCAAGCCCGATAGGACTCTTGCTTCAGCTTGATGGCTCCCTTCACCTCCGGTGACCACCATCTGGTTCGGGGGTTACCACCACGACAGGCACCAACCACCTTGCAGCCACAGCTCTGAGCAGCAGCCTCAACAATGGAGGTGCGGAACATGGTCCATTCGGACTCAATGTCCTCAGCCTCCCTCGGAATGCTGTCGAAGTTCTGCCGGAGGTGGGAGTTGAAGATCTCCCGGACTGGGGCTTCTGCCAGGCGTTCCCAGCGCACCCTCACAATACGTTTAGGTGTGCCAGGTCTGTCCAGCATCTTCCCCCGCCACCTGATCCAACTCACCACCAGGTGGTGATCAGTTGACAGCTCAGCTCCTCTCTTCACCCGAGTGTCCAGAACATACGGCCGCAGGTCTGATGATACGATTACAAAATCGATCATCGACCTGCGACCTAGGGTGTCCTGGTGCCATGTGCACTTATGGACATCCTTGTGTTCAAACACGGTGTTTGTTATGGACAAACTGTGGTTTGCACAGAAGTCCAATAACAAAACACCATTCGGGTTCAGATCGGGCAGGCCGTTCCTCCCAATCACGCCCCTCCAGGTCTCACTGTCATTCCCCACGTGAGCGTTGAAGTCTCCCAGCAAGACTATGGAGTCACCAGATGGAGCACTCTCCAGCACCCCGCCCAGCAACTCCAGCAAAAAGGGTGGGTACCCTGAACTGTCATTCGGCGCATAAGCGCAAACAACAGTCAGGACCCGTTCCCCAGCCCGAAGGCGCAGGGAAACTACCCTCTCGTCCACCGGTGAAAACTCCGACGTACAGGCAGCAAGCCGGGGGGATACAAGAATACCCACCCCAGCTCGCCGCCTCTCACCGAGGGCAACTCCAGACTGGAACAGAGTCCAGCCCTTCTCCAGGAGACTGGTTCCAGAGCCCAGACCATGCGTTGAGGTGAGCCCAACTATATCTAGCTGGTATCTCTCAACCTCACGCACTAGCTCAGGCTCCTTCCCCACCAGAGAGGTGACATTCCATGTCCCAATAGCCAGTTTCGATAGCCGGGGATCAGTCCGCCAGGGCCTCCGCCCTCGGCCACCGCCCGACACACACTGCACCCGACCCCTACGACACCTCCTGCGGGTGGTGGGCCTGCAGGAGGGCGGGCCCATGTAACCTCTTCGGGCTGCGCCCGGCCAAGCACCACGGGCTAATGCCTGGCCACCAGACGCTCTCCCTCGAGCTCCCTCCCCAGGCCTGGCTCCAGGGTGGGGCCCCGGTAACCCTATCCCGGGCAGGGTAAACTGTTCCCTTGTTTTTTCACTCATAAGGGTCTTCTGAACCGCTCTTTGTCTGGACCCTCACCCAGGACCAGTTTGCCATGGGAGACCCTACCAGGGGGACAAGCCCCCAGACAACATAGCTCCTGGGATCACTGGGACACACAAACCCCTCCACCATGATAAGGTGGCGATTCACGGAGGAGGAACTCTTTTCATACATTCTTTTTTGGATGGGTTAACAACCCGAGTCTTTCAGCGTTCTCTGATGGTCTGCATGAATTACAGTGTCCATTCAGTTAGACACAGGTAACAGTCTGCAGGTGACATGTGACAAAGTCCTGTTAGTGCAGCATGTCTAAAGCAGCAACACTCTCAATTGATAAAAGTCCATGACAGAGTTTTAAGTGACTGTGGCCATGTGGTGTGCTTTGGATATGTGTTAAGCTGAAGGCATAATGTATGAATCTGCTTTATGTTCAACAGTCCATTTGAATGTGAATTCTGTGTTAAACAGTCCATTTGCTCTGACTTGAGTGAGATGTATGTGCATTAACTCAGTTCAGTAGCGTGTTTTGTATGTGATCACAGTTTCTTTCTCTGTCCATCAGCAGTAGCGGTAGTATACCTCCGAAGTGCGTGTCCACGGCACCATAGAGTGTGAATGATGTGGTAGTGTTCTCATGTTATAACAAGCTGGTGAGCCAAGCCGATCATAGGTGAAGATCTTTGGTGGCTTACGCTGTCTGCTCGGTCGCTGAGGCTCTTGCTCACTAGTCCTGCTGCATTCACTTGGGGCAGGTGAAGGGACAAGATCTTCCACTTCTGTTTCCCCAGCACAACTTCCCTCCTGGCCAGGAAAGTCCTCACACTGGTCCACTGCTCCCTGCTGCCTCTCTGTCCCAGACACTATCTCCTCTGCTTGGAGGTGCTCAGCTGGCCCATCAGCACTCACAGGATTCAGCATCTGATGATGGCGTGGCTGGGATGGCTGTTGAGGTGACACTGGATAGTATTCATCATCGTCATCCTCTTCCTCTGACTGTTCAACCTCCTCACTTGTCTCTACAGCTTTTTTTCTTGTTTGTGGTCTCACTTCTATCTCAATCGGCAAATGGTCACATGGTAAGAGAAGATTGCGATGCAATATTCTTGATCGTCCATTTGCCTTCTCAGGTCTGAGTTCATAAACTGGGATATCTTTGCTGACCTGACGGACAACTGTGTGAACTGTATCCTCCCAGTGGTTCCTCAGCTTGCCTGGACCTCCTCGAGGCGTCATGTTCCTGACCAAAACACGATCACCTGGCTGTAATACTGAGCTTTTCACCTTACTGTCGTAATGCCTTTTGCTTCTCATGGCTGTTTTGTGAGTGTTTTCTCTGGTTATCTCATATGCTTCTTCCATGCCCTGTTTCCACTTTTCCATGTAGTCATGGTGATTGCTGTCTCCTTGTTCTGATGTCAAACTGAACAGCATGTCGACTGGCAATCGTGGGGAGTTTCCATATAACAAGTAAAAAGGAGAAAATCCAGTTACCTCGCTCCTGGTATAGTTGTAGGCATAGATCAGTTTGTTAAGTGAATCCTTCCAGTTCGTTTTCTTTCTCTCTGAGAGTGTCTTTAACATCTGGAGTAGCGTCCTATTAAATCGCTCCACTTGTCCGTTCCCTTGGGGATGGTAGGGAGTAGTTCTGGATCCAGCAATCCCACAGTAGTTTTTCAATTGTGCAAACAGCTGATTTTCAAACTCAGCACCCTGGTCATGATGGATTCGTGCTGGGAAGCCAAATCTTAGAGCATAGTCATTAAAGATTTTGTCCGCTGCTGTTTTACCTGATTTGGAAGTTGTGGCATACGCCTGGGCAAAGCGTGTAAAGTGGTCAATAATTACAAGGATGTATTCATAACCGCCCTTGCACTTATCAAGGTGTAGGAAATCAATAGAGACAAGTTCAAATGGGTGAGTAGTGACAATATTAGTCAGTGGTGCTCTGCTCTCATGACAGGGTTTCTTCTGTTTTATGCAAAAACATCTCCTCATAACATAATCCTCGACTTCCCGCTGCATATAAGGCCAGAAGAACCGATCCCGTATCAGTGACATTGTCCTTTCTACACCCTGATGGCCCATTTCGTTGTGCAGCTCCTTTAATACTGTATTTTTGTGTTTTTCTGGTAAGACTAGCTGTTTTCTGTTTGCTGTTCTCCTGTACAAAACTCCGTTCTCATCCATCTCCAATTTGTCCCATTCTCTTAGAAGACAGAGGGTCTGAGGGCTAAGTTGCTTCAGCCCTGAGCTCGATGGTTTTTGCTCTGTTAGTTTACACTGAATCACAGGTCCAATTGTTAGATCATGTCTCTGGTCCTGTTTGATTTGATCTTTTGTGAGTGGAATGACGGAGACATCTGTGGCCATGGCTGCACACTTGACTGAGACACCCATGGACCATGACACACTGGATTCTCCCTCTCCTTCCACTGCTTGTGTGGCTGCTCCAATCACATCATATGCCATTTCCTGCGTGCACTCTTCCATAAATGTTTCCATATCTACAGGCATCCTGGACAGACTGTCTGCATCCACGTTTTCCTTACCAGGGCGATATTTAATTGTGAAATGGAAATCTGCCAGTTCTGCTACCCATCTGCATCCTGTTGCATTCAATTTGGCACTGGATAGTACATAGGTAAGTGGGTTATTGTCGGTGTACACTGTAAAGAATGGCGCATAATATAGGTAATCGCGGAATTTCTTTGTGATCGCCCATTTAAGAGCTAAAAACTCTAACTTGCCTGAATGCAAATGGTAATTTTTCTCAGCTGCAGTTAAAGTACGAGAACCATAAGCAATCACACGAAGCTTCCCATTCTGTTTTTGGTACAGCACAGCACCTAGTCCTTGATTTGACGGTCCTGTACATTGTTCACTAGGTGCCAAATCACATTGAAACCAATTATGGGACACGACTGTTGGTTGCCTTTTAATACTAACATGGGTATTAACAACTCATCATCATTAGCAGTAAGTTTGAAACTCACCTCAAGCCAACCAATATATGGCATTTCTGTTTCATTAGCTGCCTCGAGTTGCAGTGGCTCAAGAGGATTGACTAGTTCAGCTATATCCCTCAGCTTAACATCAGGCAAATGGCTCTGCTTCCAGGCCTCATCTATAGCACAGATTTGTGAACCTGTGTCCCAAAGTGCCTGAAATCTTTGGTTGTGCAGAAAGCACTTAATGAGACATTTCTCTCCTACTAGCTCCCTTACAGTGGGTGTCATCACTGAATTACCAATTTTCCTGTATTTTAGTTTCTGACCTGATGGAGTTTCCTGTTTTTTAATGCCCAAGCATGTGTTTGGTCTACAAAATTTTCTGTGTGCTGACCAGTGCCTTTCTTGGCATTTTTTTCGAGCAGTACAGTGTTATTTTACAAACAGAACAACATTTCAATTTCGTACTCTCTTCCCTTCCCTCACAGTTAGCACAAAACTGGGACTTGTCTATGCTGTCGGCTGCCCCTTGTCCCGTAGGAGCAGTCCGTCTTAGTTTAAATGGCTCTCTCTCTCTCTAGTAGATTTTGTCAGTCTTGGTGCTTTACAACCTGCCCGGAAATGCTCACTGCTCCCACACCTAAAACAGTGTTGACAGTATTCCTCACCTGACTGCACACAAGCAAAACACCTGGGGCGGTTGCGTGGTGCTGGATAGTATTGCTGGGGTGCAAACCTTTGTTGAAACTGTGCTGTTCCCCTCACATGTCTAAGCCCGTGTGCTGAGTGGTATTGCGATGCCACTGCTGGTGGTTGCTGGTGGTAAAACTGCATACAATTTTGTTCAGCTTCAATGGTGACAGGCTGCAGGGGTGCAGGAGTTGACTTTTGAATAGTTTCTCTGATCTGGGAAACCTCGGCTCTCAAGTCTTTCAGCAGCACCATGTCAGCACGCATTTCTTTTATTTCCGAGAGAAGATCAGGGGGTACAGTGGCTGCTCTTTCTTGAACTGTGCTTTTATGTTCCACTGGGGAGTTGCTGGATTGGACAGTATTTACAGTTGTTACTCGTGATGGAGCTGCATGTTTCTTTTTGTCTTGCCTCTCTTTCTCGTTGGCGACTGCAATATTCACTTTCTCCAGCAACAACTCATCTGACGTATTTATCTGCAGTAGGAAAGGCTGCAGGTCACTTTTAATATTGTCATTTTGAAGACCAGTCAGGACAGTATGCATGAAAAGACTCTGAACAAGTCCTTGATCATATTTCAGACTTGATTCGACTTCCTGAGATGCAAACAGGATTTTCTGTCTCAAATCCATGGCTCTGATTAGGAAATTTTGGGGTGTCTCTTTATTACCCTGGACCTCGGAGGTGAGTTGCTTATATAACTCTGTGGCACTTTTCTCCTGGTAGTGAGACCTGAGGATTCTCCTGAGGGCAGGCAATGTCAGATTCTCTTTCCCTTCAAGATAACTCCATAGCTGCAGGCCTGGTGTAATAGCACGAATTACAGCATCAGTGATTTCTGACTCTGGATAGCCTTTATTGAGCCCATTTTCAATTTGCCTGGCCAGACTGGAAAATGTGAGCCTATCTTTTTGTCCAGGCTCCCCTATTTGGCCTGATATCTTAAAGTCTTTGCGCCACACAGAGCCATTTGGTGGTGTCAAAACAATGTTTTTTACTGGGGTGCAAGGAATTGTGGTGGGATTCATGCTATTCCTCACTGGGTCATGCATTTCGCCCTCTTGTGGCTGTTGAAACAACCTTAATGTCTCGACTGCTCTCTGGATGTTCCTGGGTGGTTTGATCCAGAATCTCAATTGCACTTGGTTGTTTATTCATTTGTATGTTGCTTATAATGTCCTGAATATCAAGAAGCGCTGACATGCCTTCATCTTCTATGGTAGCCAACTCTGCCCGTTCAAGGTGCTTTACTACAAGTGACACTAACTGGCTGCGTGTTTTATTAGTCACACACTCTTTTTCTGGTCCTGAAATTTGAAGTGCATCACATAATTTAATCAGCTGCTCAACGGTCAGTTGGTACAGGGTTCCTTTAATTTCCAGCTGTAGCTTCTCTAACTCTGACTCCATGTTACCAGGTTTAGTTGGTTTTATTGCCCCCTAGTGGTCACTCCACTCACGTTGCCTAGCGACACCTCCTTTGTTGTGCTCCTCGCTGACGCCTGGATCGTTTGTGGGGGATGATGGACGAGAGGATTCCTCTACAGCTCAGGGACAGTCCTCACGCCTTTCATCCCAGCGGTGCCTCCAAATGTTGTGCCCTTAAACAAGGGGAATAGTGACAGATAAATGAAGAGGTCGACATGCCGCTCTTGCCTTCACTCGTCTGTATTGAGTAACTTACAAATGTGAACAGAAGCTGAATAACAACCATGCAATATGGCGAGACGGTAGCACAAGCTAACACAGCAACAAAGTTCGCTGGGAACTCATCAAAATAAGCATTCAAAAATTAACACATTCTCTCAAAACAAACAATAAGTAAACAATCAATGATGACGTGTTACTGAGTTTAGGGAGTTTCGTGTGCAGTGATTACCTTAAACAAGGGGAATAGTGACAGATAAATGAAGAGGTCGACACGCCGCTCTTGCCTTCACTCGTCTGTATTGAGCGAGGGAAAGGGACGTGCGGTTTCCCCTACTGAAATCCTAAGGCATTACCAGTGGATCAGTGCACAATCAATTCAGGCAAAACACTTAACTCCTCAGCTCTGCATTTCTACACAGCAACACAGTCAAAACAATAATAAAATGTTGTGAGGTAAACGGAACAAAATTATAAAACTAAACAGAATCAAATTTCTTGTCCTCTACACTAGCATGTGGATTATATATCTGGATATGATTTGAATTATATATCATTGCACTGTCTCACTATTTTTTAGGCATTGTTATTAAATTAAATTATATAACATAATAGGGTATTATTATTTTTTAATCACAAAACTACAGCACAATAGCAAAAAACGTGAATCCTTTAATTGATCATAAAATGTGATCTGAAACAAAAGCCCCAACTTCAAACACGCCTTTCTGACAGCTGCAGAGCTGCTGCAGAGCTCAGGAATAAATGTGGATCATTTTCCTTACAGAGCTTTTTCAGGGTCAGCCAGACTTTTGGGAATGAACATATAATTTAGTCACAGTCAGACAATATAAAGTTGTAAAAGTGGTGGTGTTATTTGCTCTGATAAACAGAATATATTGGCTATTTATCAGCAAATATACGTAGACCGGGTCCTTCGCAGCCCACGAAAACCCCAAAGGCCAGAAGTGAGCGGCTGTGTAATTGGACGGTCCGGCCTTCATATCAGCATCACCTGGGCTCACCTCAGTGTTGCTCATGTTGCCTAGCAACCGTGACAATGCAAAGCATTGTTATAATGGAGCATTGTTATAATGGAGCTGAACTTTTGCTCTTTTTTTTTTTGTGCTTTATTTAATGCCATCTGTAATTCAAAATATAGCTATAGCTATATATATATATATATATATATATATATAGCTATAGCTCCCCCTGGAAAAGTCATAGCACCCCCAAGAAAATAGCTTGTGTCTGTGTGGGAACAAAAAAAACAAATGATCCTTCATAGCACCCTCACCAAAATGCTTAGCCCCCCCCCCCCAATCTTAGCACCTGCAGAAAAATATTTCTGGAGCTGCTGCTGAGACTAACTTTGTTTAGATAGTCCCCTTTGGTTTGTGACTGTCATGCTTTTGGGTAGGTTACTGTGAGTTTAGAGTGACTGTACACCATTTGTGTGTGGGGGGTGGTTGTTCTGGCTGGGGTTAAAAACCAGCCTTGTTGTTAACCACCTGTGTAACTTGTCTCTGGCTAGTCTGTCCAGATTTCTCACACTTTTTTTGGGTAAACAAAATTGCAGAGAGGCATGGAACAGTGCTGATGTCTTGATTATTGGACGTGTGTGTGTGTGTGTGTGTGTGTGTGTGGTTTTCTGGATGCTTAGCTCTTATTCTTGAGTCTCTGCTGTGTTTGACACCTGTGCTTGGTGCACTTGGTGGCTGTTTCTCCAGTTGTGCAAACTGAACAGCCAGCACATTAGGCTGCAAAAATGCGGTTTAGCTGTATTGGCTCAAGCTCCAATTTTTAACATCTTGTTACTGGGAGTGAAATGTACCGAAGTGTACTGTTAGACTTGGTCCCTTACTTAATTTTTTCTGTGCTTCTGTGGCAGGTCTCCTGCAATCATTGGAGGGCTGGAGTGGCTCGTTTGTTGTTTAGTGACATTGGCAACACCTGGGCCCCTTGTGTGCCAGTGCTCTATAAGTTCTCACAGGCCAGTTGATAAGAGGCTCTTTTCCTTGAGACACTACTTTGGCTTTTGGTTGGTTTCTTGTACTTGACGACATTGCATACACCATTTTTCCCATTCATGCACTTGCTGACACTGCTGATTGTATTGACTACACACATCGTGATTGGGCTGAGTTCTGTTCATTTAATTTAACATAAAAATAAACCTTTTAATTGGCACTTCTGTGCATCTCCCTTTTTTGTCATGGCCGTGCGGCCCGGTTCGTGACAGATTTTGATAAAACGAGCAGATATTTGAGGTTTACACATCTGGCCTGAAAACCTATTAAAAGTTAATTTTCGTGTCACTGAAATAGTCATATTTCTAACTTTTTGGCTGCTCTCCTCCACCATTGCCATGTTTTGAGTTTTGATGTGCAATGAATCATGGGATATGGTAGGCCATGAAGGATACACCAGACCCAGCCTTCAAATCCGGGGAAAAGGAGGATGCATTCGTCGACCGCACTCGGAGAAGCCTTTAAATTTGGACAGCCTCCGTCGCCTTGCTGTGACGTAATCAGCCTACAAATGCGCCCTTCGAAGGATGCCGAAAAAGGTGACTCTAAATGTTATAGCTACAATAAGGAGCTTAACATGAAAATGCAGGTATTTTGGTATGAGATGGAAATAGTAGTGTTCTCGTACAGCGTGTTGAAACGCTGACTAAACACCAAGTTAAACCAGTCAATGAAGACAGTCAAAGCAAGTGTCACAGTAACAGGGCTGACTCAAACCAGGGAGACTCACTAGTAGTGATGCTATCTCTGACACCGAGGCTTAGAAACACGCTTCGAACCCGATAGGTGAAGTCTTGTGAAGCATTGGGCTGGAGCTTGCTTCAGTTGACGTCACTGACGTTTGAACCACTTCACTGCTTCATTCAGACTGAATCCGCTGACTGGTTTGATTTACCAGGCAGAGCTTTGAAACTTTGGCGCGATACTCAGAGTATGTAAGACGACTGAAACGCCGTTTCACGCCTTGTATCAAACCTGCTGTCCGTCAGTGATGGCTGGTTTGTGTGAATTCCAGACTTTAAATAATAGAGCCATCTCATTTTTCCCAAGTGTGGGAATATTTTGATTTGGTGCCACCGAATAAGGTAAAATAATTTCAGCGTGTCCATCCATCTATCTCTTTCCAATTATAGTGGAAACTTGTGCAGGTAGGACGAGCATGGAAGAAGAAAATTGTTGATACTTAAACCACATTAATAACCCAAAAAATATATTGAGGTTACAGCCAATTAATCTCTCCGATCTCTTTCCGGGTATTAATAAACTACTTTATGCTCAACAAAACATGATGACACTAAGTCATATTTATTTTAAAACATAAAATTATGCATCCACCTTTTAAATTGGTGACCAAATGTGCGATTAGCGGCCAGCGACGTTCAACGTGTCGAAAAGCAAACAGGTGAGCTCGAACTACGTCACTGGCCGAAGATGCAGTGATCACAACACACCTATTCAGCGTTTATTCAAATATAATACTCATAGTGCCACATCATTCAAGAGGTGCTTTTCTTTCTCCCTTTCTTACTTCCTTTTAACACCAGCTTCTTCTGTTCCATGTGAAAGGATGTTCTCAAAGGCTGGGGCAGCTGTCCCTAAAAAGAGAAGCCAGTGAAGCCCATCTACTGTGGAAAAATTATTCCTGAATAATAATAAAAAACCGAGGTGCATAAGCACACATTTCCTGCACACCAAGCACAATAACAAAGGAAATAACTGTACACCAAAAAAAGAGGGGGAAACAGATCAATCTCACCTACTGACTCATTATTATTGAACATCGTCCCTGTCCAGTATGTAATTTAGAATCGATGACAGACAAAACCATTTTCCAAATGTATTTATCATTTCATAGATGGAATTACTCAGACAGATTATTTTCACATATGGGATACAAAGAACAAATGTCATAGGGCAAGAGGCAGGGTACACCCTGTACAGGTCTCTAGCCTGTCGCAGGGCTAACACAGAGAGACAACCATTCACACCTATGGGCAATTTAGAATCACCAATTAGCCTAACTGCATGTCATTGAACTGTGGGAGGAAACCAGAGTACCCAGAGAGAACCTATGCAAAGAGACTCCAGGTGGACTCAAACCCGGGATTGTCTTGCTGTGAGTCAGAAATCCTAATCTACACCAAACACAGGACACGTTTGCCCCAGAAACAGATGTAATAATTACTGTGTCTGTGTGCTCACAGGCACACCACAGATGGGTGCAGTCACTGAGGGAGTGACTCACATTTTGCTTTATCATTTATTTTGCATTAACTGAACTCCAGGTTTGCATTTTCCAAATGAAGTCATCACCCTACAAAGGTCTCAATTTCACTTTTTATAGCATGTAGCAGATTTAAGTATCATAGGATACTTAAATCTGCTCCAGATAATGAACTTTTTTTTTTTTTTCCTCCTTCCTGTTATCCAACATACTGGAGCACACAGTGTGATGTAAACATTTTGCTTTTATATAAACTGAGAAATAAACACAGCTGAGTTTCATTATGAACAAACTGACAGGAGCAAAGAGTCTGTGAGGACCACGAGGTCGCAGCAGAGGCCATGTTTTGGGCTTTCGCCCTAAAATAGCTGTTGTCCCTTTAAGACTGTCAGTAAATGGCAAGTAACAGGAAGGGATGTAGCCAGAAGTGGTAGAAGCCAGGAAAACCAGCAAGAAGGCTGCAGTAATTCATGCGTTCACCATCTCATGCAATCCTGCTGTTCTAGACCTCATAAAGGCATTCCCTGTAAGTTGGATTTTTAACTGGAAGTATATATTTGGTATTGTTGTAGTTTGGGACATTTTTTTTCCAAATATACTAATTTGTATTGTATATGAAGATTATGTTTGTTGTAAATACATTAGTTGATGGAAGGTCATATTTCTGCGTTATATATGGCAGACACTTTATGTTAAACACCTCTTTTTAGACATGCATGCATTTGAAGTACTAAACTCCCCGTGTATTTACTATTCTGTGTATTGTATTTCAGTTTCACACCGTTCACATTATAAAGACGCTCAAGTTCGACAGGGTGTCCTGGATTTATTGTGTGGAGGTGTTTAGCTTGCTGGATAGCCGAATGGAGATTTCTGCGAGGCCAGTACAGTGAAAAGGGAGACCTGCGATTGTGAGCGTCCAGCCGAACCACTTTCTGCAGTGAGACCGGCGCAACAGCTGCAGCACCACAAGAAAGAATCAAGGTAATACCTGCCTGCTCGACATGGATAACAAAGTAAAAGATGTTGACACCCAGTCCACAACATCCCATTCAAGTAAAGCTTCAGTGGCATCAAGCATTTCTATGGCAGCTGCTACGGCACGTGCAAAGGCAGAAGCTGAAAATAGAGATAGAAATAAAAATTGAAAAGGCCTGTTTAGAGGCTACACTAGAAGCTTTAGAAAAGAAGAGAGAGGCAGAGGCTGCACTTGCCGAAGCGGCAGTTATGGAGGCTGCAGTGGCAAATCTGGAGACCACAAGTGAATGTAAAACGCAGCTAACACCTCCACAGACTTCCCGACAACGTACCAAACAGTATGTTAGGGAACACAGTCATCTCAGCGGTAGCAGACCATCACTAAAACTTGAACCCTCACTACAGAGTAACCACTCTCACACACAAGGAGACAAGAAACTACGAGATAAATCAACAGTCCTGCAAAGCTCCCAGCCTCCTAGTCACATTGAGGATGACAACACTCATTCCAACCAAGGTTTTACACATCAACATCAGTCACACAATATAAATGGAGTGCCAGGATACACATCAAAGCTAGAAACCCGAAACCATTATCCATCTTCTGCTCCACATTGCTCCGGTGATGCAGCCCAAATTGACCTAGCCAGATACTTAGCTTGCAGCCAGCTAATGTCATCAGGACTTGTGAAATTTGGCGACAAGCCTGAAAACTATCTACCATGGAAATCATCATTCCTTGCTGTTACTGAGGACCTAGCTCTGAGAGCAGGAGAAGAAGCTGACCTGTTAATAAAATGGCTAGGAGCAGAGTCTTCTGAGCACGCTCGACGCATCAAATCTGTAAATGTGAGAAATCCATCTGTCGGACTTGAACACATATGGGACAGATTGGATGAGCTGTATGGGTCGCCAGAAGCTATCGAAGGAGCTCTATTTGCAAAGCTTGAAAGATTCCCAAAAATTGGGCTTAAGGAGCACCATAAGCTCAGGGAGCTATATGATTTGCTGTCTGAGATTGAATCAGCAAAACAAGAAGGATACTTGCCAGGCCTGTCATACCTTGACACTGCTAGAGGCATCCATCCTATTGTACAAAAACTACCATATGGGCTTCAAGACAGGTGGGTGATGGAAGGTTCACACTACAAACAAGTGCACAAGGTGTTTTTTCCACCATTTTCATTCTTCTTAGAGTTTGTGCGCAAGCAAGCAAAGGCACTTAATGACCCAAGCTTCAGTCTCCAGTTATTTTCCACTGCTTCTACTGCAATCAGAAGGGATAAGTTCTCACAGAGCCACATCACAGACCGAAGACCAGTCTCGGTACATAAAACTGACGTCTCCCTGTCCAAAACAGCACCCACTGCTGATGACCCAGAGAAGATATGTCCAGTGCATAATAAACCCCATCCCTTACGTAAGTGTAGAGGACTGAGAGAAATGCCTCTCGATGAAAGGAAAAGGATCCTGAAGGTACACAAAATCTGTTTCAAATGCTGTGCCTCAAACAAGCACATACCTCGAAACTGCGATGTAGTGGTTGAATGTTCCGATTGCCATAGTAACAAGCACCCTACAATCCTGCATCCAGACAAACTTCCAGCTACCCCCACACCTTCTCGTTCCCCTACAGAGAATGGCGGGGAGATGGGATCTCCAGAAGCTGCAGTTGTATCTAACTGCACTGAGGTGTGTAGAGAGGGATTTAGTGGCAAATCCTGTTCTAAGATATGCCTCGTAAACGTTTACCCTGCTAACAGCCACAGAGAGAGCAAAAGGATGTACGCCATGTTGGATGACCAAAGCAATAGGTCATTGGCACGCTCCGAGTTCTTCGAGATGTTCAACATTAATGGTCCCTCAACCCCATACACTCTCAAAACATGCTCAGGTGTCGGGGAAACAGCTGGTCGCCGTGCGACTGGGTTTGTTGTTGAGTCTGTAGTTGGTGCTCTCAACATCCCTCTGCCCACTCTCATTGAGTGCAACATGATTCCCAATAACAGAGATGAGATCCCCACTCCTGCGGCTGCACTTAGTCACTCTCACCTTAAATCAATAGCCCATGAAATTCCAGTGTTGGATAGCAGTGCCGAAATCCTGCTGCTACTTGGGAGAGACTTGCTAAGGGTCCACAAGGTAAGGGAACAAATCACTGGGCCCTCTGATGCAGCATATGCACAGAAATTGGATTTAGGATGGGTGATCATTGGTGATGTGTGCCTGGGCAGCTCCCATAGACCTGAAGTTACTACCTTTAAGACTCATGTTCTGGAGAATGGCAGAACAAGTTATTTTCCTCCATGTGAAACCCACATTAAAGTGAAGGAGAAACTCTGCCCCTCCCATCAGATCCAATCAATCGGCTTTCCTCTAAACCCCCAAATGCTACAAGCCAAGCTGTGAGAACTTGGGAGATGCAGTTTTCCAGAAAACCATGGATGACAGCAAGCTTACACCATCAGTGGAGGATTTCCTGTTCCTTCAGATAATGAAGAATGAATTCTTCCAGGATTCCTCCAACAGTTGGGTAGCTCCCTTGCCATTCCGCCAGCCACGAAAGCATCTTCCTAACAATCGCCAATACGCTATGAGCCGCCTTAAGTCTTTGCAGCACACCTTGAACAAAAAAACCCCAGATGAAATCCAACTTTGTGGACTTCATGCAGAAAATATTGGACAATGAGCATGCAGAGCTTGCACCTCCGGTACAAAGGGGAAAGGAGTATTGGTATCTGCCATTCTTTGGAGTCTACCATCCACAAAAACCCACTCAAATACGAGTGGTGTTCGACTCAAGTGCACATTTTGAGGGGACATCTCTTAATGATGTACTATTACCTGGACCAAACCTGAACAACAGTTTGTTGGGTGTCCTCATAAGATTCAGGAAGAACCCAGTTGCAATTACAGCAGACATCCAACAGATGTTTCACTGCTTCCTGGTGCGGAAGGACCACAGGGATGTTCTTCGCTTCATCTGGCACAAAGAAAACAACCTGAAGAAGGAACTGGTTGACTTCAGAATGAGGGTGCATGTTTTTGGGAGCAGCCCCTCCCCCGCTGTAGCAATCTTTGGAATGCGCAGAGCAGCCCAGGAAGGAAAAGAGCATTACGGAGCGGATGTTTGTCGGTTTATAGAGCATGACTTCTACATGGATGACGCTCTCAAGTCTTTCCCGTCCGTGGAATAAGCTGTTGACCTTCTCTCGAGAACACAAGAAATGCAAACAGCCTCAAATCTTCGGCTCCACAAAATAGCCTCTAATAAGCCTGAGGTGATGGATGTATTTCCAGTGGAGGATCGTGCCAAGGACCTTCAGGACCTTGACCTATTCACAGATGACCTTCCTGACCAACGGAGTCTTGGATTGAAATGGAACATTATGTCAGACCAATTTACATTTCACGCCCCTCAGACAGAAAGGCCATATACACGTAGGGGATTACTCTCCATGGTCAACAGCCTCTTCGACCCACTTGGTTTCTTGGCTCCAGTGACAATCAAGGGACGGCTGTTACTAAGAGAACTGTCAGAAGAAGCTTCTGACTGGGACTCTCCTCTTCCAGAGGCAACGCAAGAAAAATGGATGGAATGGCAAAACTCTTTGCAGCATCTCAGCAGCATTCATGTGCCCCGTCCATACTCCACAGTCCCGACCTGCGAAGCCAAGAGTACTGAGCTATGCATCTTCTCTGATGCTTCTGTGAAGGCCATATGTGCTGTTGCATACCTGAAAGTCATAAGCCATGATGGAAGAGTGGAAGTAGGATTTGTCGTTGCTAAAGCACGACTTGCTCCTCAGCCAGAACTTACTATTCCCAGGTTGGAGCTCTGCGCAGTGGTGCTCGCCGTCGAAATAGCTGAGGTAGTTGCTGAGGAGATTGACCATCCGTTCAACACAATCAGTTTCTATACGGACAGCAAGGTGGTCCTTGGTTATATTTAAAACCAGTCAAGACGGTTTTATGTCTATGTGAACAATCGCATTCAGCGTATCAGGGAGTCTACCGTGCCTGAACAGTGGCATTATGTGCCAACAGAACAGAACCCAGCAGACCATGGCTCACGTTTTGTTCCTGCCCTGAAGCTCCAGAGCACGACATGGTTTACAGGGCCATCCTTTCTCCAGAACCCAAGAGCGTTATCAGATCCACCAGAGAAATATGATCTCCTGGACCCAACAACAGATGCAGAAGTCCGTCCTGAGGTAAGAACTCTATCTACCCATATTATAGAGACCTGCCTAGGCTCAAAACGATGGGAACGTTTTTCTACTTGGAGATCCGTGACCAAGGCCACAGCTAATCTGAAGCATGTTGCATGCTGCTTTGGAAGTTCAGCAAAGGACAAAATGTGTGTGGGTTGGCACATGTGCAACAAAGCCATCAACGCCGATTTGATAAAGGAAACTGAGGAAGTAATCATCAGAAGTGTGCAACATGAGGCTTATGCAGAGGAAATAAAATGCATCACTGCCAAGCATAATCTACCTACAAACAGTCCACTCAGAAAACTGAATCCCACAATGGACAAGAGAGAGCTTTTACGTGTTGGTGGACGACTTAGTCAATCAGGTCTGGAGCAGAGGGAGAAAAACCCTATCATTCTGCCAGGTAATCACCACATAACAACACTCCTTGTTCGGCATCATCATGGAAAGATCAGTCATCAAGGCAGGCATTTTACAGAGGGAGTGATTAGAGAAAACAGCTTGTGGATAGTAGGAGCAAAAAGGTGCATTGGTAAAGTTATCAGCAATTGTGTGACCTGCAAAAGGCTCAGAGGAAAGGTTGGAGAACAGCTTATGTGTGACCTACCTGCAGACAGTTTTAAAATAGAACCTCCTTTTTCATATGTGGGCGTGGACATGTTTGGACCATGGGAGGTGTCCACGAGACGGACACGTGGAGGCCAAGCCAACAGCAAGCGTTGGGCAATTTTGTTTACCTGCTTATGCATAAGAGCAGTCCACATTGAGGTTGTCGAGGATATGAGCTCTTCTAGCTTCGTCAATGCACTAAAGCGTTTCTTTGCTCTCCGCGGCCCAGCAAAGCAGCTTCGTTCGGACTGTGGTACAAACTTTATTGGTACATATAAAGAAATGAGGTCAAACATTGCAGAGGAGAAAAGGGTACAAGGCTTCCTGCAGGATCAAGGCTGTGACTGGGTCTTCAATCCACCCCATTCGTCCCATATGGGTGGGGCATGGGAATGTATGATAGGTATGGCAAGACGGATCCTTGACTGTATGTTACTGCAAGGCAGTCGCATCCAACTCACTCATGAAATTCTGACCACATTTCTAGCAGAAGTTACAGCCATTCTAAATGCTCGTCCTCTAATTCCAGTCTCCTCGGATCCGGAGCATCCTCACATTCTATCACCTGCCATGCTTCTCACACAGAAGGGCAGTGTTCCTCCACCTCTCTCCTCCAGTGTCAACCCAAGAGAAATGTTGAAGAGCCAGTGGAAACGTATGCAGTTTCTGGCCGACGATTTCTGGAATAGATGGCGGAAGGAGTATCTTTGCACTCTGCAGTCTCGGCAGAAATGGCAGCATAAATAACCGGATATTAAAGAAGGAGATGTGGTTCTCCTTAAAGAAATACAAGCCAGGAGGAATGAATGGCCAATGGGTGTTGTTGTCAAGCCTGTTCCCAGTCAAGATGGACTCGTGAGGAAGGTTGAAGTCAAGGTTGTTCAGCATGGTACAACCAAAACCTATTACAGACCAATTTCAGAAATAGTTTTCCTTTTGCATTCCTAAATCAGAGAACATTAATTGTGGTATCCTGGAAGATACCAGACGGGGAGTGTTTTGGGCTTTCGCCCTAAAATAGCTGTTGTCCCTTTAAGACTGTCAGTAAATGGCAAGTAACAGGAAGTGATGTAGCCAGAAGTGGTAGAAGCCAGGAAAACCAGCAAGAAGGCTGCAGTAATTCATGCGTTCACCATCTCATGCAATCCTGCTGTTCTAGACCTCATAAAGGCATTCCCTGTAAGTTGGATGTTTAACTGGAAGTATATATTTGGTATTGTTGCAGTTTGGGACATTTTTTTTCCAAATATACTAATTTGTATTGTATATGAAGATTATGTTTGTTGTAAATACATTAGTTGATGGAAGGTCATATTTCTGCGTTATATATGGCAGACACTTTATGTTAAACACCTCTTTTTAGACATGCGTGCATTTGAAGTACTAAACTCCCCGTGTATTTACTATTCTGTGTATTGTATTTCAGTTTCACACCGTTCACATTATAAAGACGCTCAAGTTCGACAAGGTGTCCTGGATTTATTGTGTGGAGGTGTTTAGCTTGCTGGATAGCCGAATGGAGATTTCTGCGAGGCCAGTACAGGCCACATGTACAAGTAAAGAATAAAACATTTGAAGTCAAAGAGCACCTTTTTATCTGTTGTCTATTGTCTCTTTATTTGCATTCATTTTATTATTGTATTAAAGTGTCTCAATAGTGCTGATAGTGCAGCTGCATTACACGCTCTTGAATGTAAGATAAACCACGTACAGTGTTTAAGCTGTTTTGCAACTTATTCAGAAGCAGTTTGATAACTGAAAGATGTCAGTTTGGATTTGACTAAAGAAAAGAGGAGTACTACATTGTATCCATATAGAGATACTGTAAGTGAGTAACGGAGAGCTCTGTGTAAGTGATAGTCAAGTTCACTGAGCCAACGACATGTCTGCACAATTCAAGTTTGGTTCAGGAGGACTGTGTGTAATAAGGATAAAATCAGATTTTCAGAAATTAAGATTAAGTGCTTGTCCATGTTTTGGTGTGATCCATAAACAGCAACCAGTCAGCTTGCCTCTGGTTTTCATGGGTAAATATTTTTACTATATTTTACATATATAATATAATACGTATAATATTTTACATTATTTTATGTTAATTTTGCCTCCTTGGCCCAGACCTCTCGTTGTGTGGAGTTTACAGGTTCTCTCCATGTCTGTGTGGGTTTCCTCCCACAGTCCAAAGACATGCAGTTACTGGGGTTAGGTTAACTGGTCACTCTAAAGTGCCCATAGGTATGAATGTGAGTATGAATGGTTGTCTCTCTGTGTTAGCCGTGCGACAAGCTCGTGACCTGTACAGGGTGTACCCTGCCTCTCGCCCTATGGCAGCTGGGATAGGCCACTAAACTCTGCTATGGCTGACATAGTCTCAACAAATGGAACAGAAAGTGTGACCTGATTCTGACAAACTGCATCTGTTTGTTTATAGATGACAAACATCAGTTATTGAAATTATTTGTTATCCTGATATGTTACAGGATGGCACAGCCAGTAAGTAACTGTAGCATCAGCATTCAAAGATGAATTATTTTACACAGCTGGGCCTGGTTAGTACTTGGATAGAAGATTGCGCTGCAATACAAGGTGCTGCAAGCTTCTTCACTTCTCTTTAGAAACTGCAGAGGGCGCTGCTGCTCAGGGAACTGCAGGGGAAACCGAAATATGAAATAACCTGTTTCATTGGAAGCATTTTCATTTCCAAATACTCTGTAATTATTAGCAGCCTTTTCTTATTGATTCATGTAACAGGATCTCCACAGTCTGACCATAATGCTGTTCACCACACTGTTAAACTTTAAAAACTGAGTGATAGTAACGATAAAAGACAGAGAGATGGATGGATTATCATCCAGCATAGAAGCTGAGCTTCATCAGGGATAGAAAACATTTATGGTAAATATTTCTCTAAATATGAATCCACTATTTCATAGTAAAAATGTCATATTTATAAAAAATGATTCTTTTCTATTGAAGAACATGTTCTGATGACTTTGAGTTTAATTGGCTCATCAGAGCTTTGTTCAAATAAACTAACTTTAGGCCACCGATCACCGGGTATAAATATTCTTATAGCTGGAAAACATTACATGAGAACTAATTCAAAATGTGACTCTTAAGAAAGCCCTGCTCTCACAGCATCACACTGTGGCTGGACTGAACATGTAACTGTGGTGTGAATACCACAGTTTTCCAAAGAATAGCTGTTAATCACTTTCAGTATCTTAATTAAACCCTTAGCCGGGGCCTTATTAGAAAATTGATATGTGACATCCCATTTCCCTTCTATATCTTAACTAATCAAACAGAAGGAATGACATCATTGATAATATAAGATTGGTATTAGACCTTATTGATTATTCTCATTTTGTCCTAAGTGAGAATAATCAGTAGAGCATCATTTTATGTTTTCTGCACTTGATACGTCTGGTTATAGTTCATGGTTTTGTGATGCTATCAAAGGGCTCAAATTTAAATAGCTTTATGAAACTAGATGTGAGGTCAACTGTGAACTTCTCATTGACAAAAGTGGCTTCAAAGAGTTTTGTCTTTAAAAGGTCGAGCTTTGCTTTGTACAGTAAAACCTCTCTAGAGTTACACGTAACCTTCTCTATCCATGTAAATAGGAACATTTGTAAATCAGTAAATGTTATTCTATTTTTGTGGAGAAACAAACATGATATTAAAATGTCTTGTTATGAACAATTGTGATGAAGGTGTCTACGATTTTTTTAGATTTAGATTGTCTCGGTAACACATTAAAAGTTTATTGGATAAAGCAGTTTTTAAACAGTTCATTTGGAACTACATTCTTGCTCATATAGCTTCCAAAGTCGGTGGCTCAAAATTTCCTGTGGGAATTTCATAAACAGCCGTTGTTTTGCACACTGAGTGACAGTTTTCCTCCTCAAAGCTGCTTCATTTGGAATGACCACAACATCACGTACAAAAACAAGGTCTTATTTAGGCCTTAACAACAAAAGTGTTGTGGTATTGAGGGTTTGTCGTCTTGTTTGAAATGAAAATGTTCTTGTTGTCTTGAGACTACAAATTTGTTTTCCGGCTGAAAATAATTGTTGTCATAACACGTATAAAAGGTTGTTTGTTTGGTTTGTCTCCCGCTTACGGCCACACCACCCTGAACACGCCCGATCTCGTCTGATCTCGGAAGCTAAGCAGGGTCGGGCCTGGTCAGTACTTGGATGGGAGACCGCCTGGGAATACCAGGTGCTGTAAGCTTTTGCACTTCTCTCCACACACTGCAGAGGGCGCTGCTGCTCAGGGAGCTACAGTGGAGAATCGTAAATGAACACATCCAAATGATTTTAATATCAAAAAGAATAAATATATAGAAATCAATGCATAAATTCTTTACTCCAAGTAAGATTTATTTATATGAAAAATAAACAGGAGCTGACAAAAAACAATGTAGAGAGTTGCACAGATGCATTCACACCTTCAGTATGTCACCAACAGTGGATAATAAAGTGATCTGACCACAGCGATCCCCTGTGTGATTACATGTGCTTCAGTCGGGGTCCTCTGAGGAGACAGCTTCTCCACCACCACAGTCATTTACACCTTCAGATGCAGGAAAAGGGCCACCTGCATCCTGAAGGGCCACACACACACCCAGCACACACACACTTTGTTCCACTCCCCTCAGGCAGGAGGCTGAGGAGCATTAAGAGCAGGACCACCAGCCTGAGGAACTGCTTCTTTTCTCTCTCTCTCTCTCTTTCATATATATATATATATATAAAGAATTTACTAGAATGTCATAACTGTTACATGGGCAACACTGGGACCGGAGAACAGAACTTCGTTCCACTGTATGTGAATGACAATAAAGAATCCTCGAAACCTTGAACTTCTTTTTGTTTTGCGAGATGATTTACAAAACTCAACTTCGGGAACACATCATGTAAAGATCCAATATCTGACTTTAAAAACAGGCTGGCACTGTAGTGCAGTTATTTGCACTGTTGCCTCAGTGCAAGAAGGTCCTGGGTTCAGTTCCAGCCTCAGGCTCGTGGGGAGTGTGCCTGTTCTCCATGAGCCTGTGTGTGTTCTCTCCAGCTACTCTGGATTCCTCCTAAAGTCATGCATGAGGTTCGGCTAACTGGTGATTCCAAACTGGCTGTAGGTGTGAATGTGAGCGTGAAGGTCGTCTGTCACTATGTATCAACAGGGTGCCAGCCTGTTGCAGAGCTAAGTGGACCGTATGCCTTGCCCCACAACAGTGGGGAAGCAATGCCAGGCTGCAGGGCATGAAATTAACTCATTTGATCATAATATGCACTATCCTGCCTATCAGGTGACAGAACATCATTTTGGCCCAGTTTAACCCTACAGGTCAGCACAAGTCAGACTGCTGGCATGAATAGTTTGTTGTTCAGTGCCATTGTGAGCAGAAGAGACGTCTTGTGGCTTGTTTCTGAATTCATATTAGATCATCAATTAGGCAGATGTAAGAAAGATGCAAGATGCATGTAGGTTTCCACACCATGAAGTTCTGCTTGATGCTCTCAATAATTCACTCGTTGTCATCCATATCCATAAAAGAAGAAATCCACAGGAGCAGTTTTAAACATTTAAAAATGTTTACTTAGACTTATAAAGAAACAAACAAAAATGGTGGTACAGAACATTCGCAAAATTGTTTGTTAATCATCCATCATATCCAAAAGCGTAAACAAGAAAGAGGTAAAAAAAAAAAAGTGTGGCTCCCCCTCACTGCACCTGACCGCCTAATAAAACTGACCGTATAGACCTCATTTAAAGTTGCAGCAACAAAAAACCTCAAACTCTCCCATACATTAGAAATACCACATAAATTACATTTTTATCCACCTTAAACAATTCAAATGCCCTTTAAGAGATAATTATCTCTTAACATTCTTTTATTATTCTTTTATTACAACAACACACAAAAAATCTAAACTACATGTAAATAAGCTGTCCTCACCCATTCAAATGAATGGGTGAGGACAACCATTCAAATGAATGTGTGAGAGTGTCTTCTGATCTAAAAATGACACAAACTACAATATGGAGACATCAAAAGCACATAAAGTGTTTCAGCAAACAGGACACACGTATGATCAGGGATTCTTCGTCTTTTTATTTAGCACATATTAAACATTCCCAGCTTGGTGAAAAACATAAGATACAAGTATTTACTCTTCATAAAAAGTTTAAAAATTTGCAGATTTCATCACTTTTAAATAGTTTGAAATTATTTTTGTCTTATAAAAAATTGCTCGTAAAGCTCCTGCACTCAGTTGAAACTGTAAAAAACAAACAAACAAACAAAAGCAAAAGCAGGTAAAACCCGCCTGCTTTAGTTTACTCATAATGTGGTTCTAATCTCTGCCTCAGATACATTTCAGAGAACTGCAGACTCGCATTGTTAAATCTCTAGGAAGCATCTATAAACCAGGCAGAGCCGACATTAAAGGGTTTGAGGAGCAGCCAAAGCTGGGACAGAGCGTGACTTTTCAGCATCAGATAAAATACAGAAACCAGAGAGACAGAAAGAGAAAGAGAGACAATTGATTGCAGCTGCAGCAACTTGAAGACTTCTGATATTTAGCATTCTCGAGGTGCACAGGTAGGCCATTTTCACATTTTATCTTCTTCTGCTCTCTGAGGTTTAGATCTGTGTATGTACAAGGTTTCTGACTTTTCCTCCTACAGTCAATAACATCAAACTTATCGATGGCCCAATCATTTTTGTAAGATCTACATAATTTCACAATTTGATCCACCTTTGCCTTGAGAAAAGTATTTATTGGCTTGCACTGATTTATGCCATTGATGTTTTTCATCATGTCGTCACACTTCTGAGAGCCCTTCTGTGGAAGGATGTGTTTCCGTTCAAAGTCATTATAACTTTGAGAGAGCGCAGCAGCGGGGAGCAGCAGAAGCAGCAAACAGGCACACTGGACCCTCATGATTCCCTGGGGAAAGAAAGCAGAGTCAACCTGACTGAAAATCCTCTGATTGTGCCTCCTTTTAATGCATTCTTCTGACAGTATTAAATGGTTTAATAATGTATTATGCATAATGTCTTATAATGTAGCAAAGAAAAGGAAAGTGTTATTTTTGCAAATAAAACGAAAGCAGTTTCAGAGCTGCAGGATGAGGCCTTCTTTCCTTACCGTAATACGGACAATAGAAGAGCAACAAAATTCAAGGTGCCGCTGGCCCGACTGAGACTTCGCAGCTGACGGTTCACTTGCAGGGTCAGGTCTTATTAGCACTAGAATGGGAGACCGGAAATGGAAAACCAGGTGCTGTAAACTTTTTTCACTTCATTTTGCAAAGATGCGCAGAAATGCTGCGCAAGTAAGAAGTGCACACAGGTATGCTGGTGAATCAGGATTATTCTAAACAGGCTCATGCCCGATATCTGCAATCTGCCTTCTACAAGGAAACATTTTTACCTGGAGGTGAAGCGGAGAAAGGCGGGACGATGTTGAAGAGAAGCCTGCACCGTCAAGAGCAAAAAGCGCAGGACAAAGTCCGACTGAAGAAACAGCAGAGCATGTGAGGAGGAAGCCGGAAAAGGCGCAGCTTCGCTCTTCCGTGGGAAGAGATTATGTTTACATTCTCTGACTGAAATAACGGAGGTGCTGCCTATCCTTTACTCTGAAACGCTAACTGTGGCTGAAGTGAAATCAAAAGTGATGAACTAACAGACCGGAAGAAAAGGAAGGACACAGGAGGAGGACACATGAAGAACTCACTGCAGTGAAAAAGCTTTAGATCCTCCGAGCGATAGTGCCAAGAAATTACACTGATGACATCCTGCAAAGATGGAAGTTGGTTTTAAAGATAACATTTTGTGTACTTTACATTTGATTTAATTATTTCTTTGGCCATTGTTACAAATTTATGAGAAATTATGGCTTGTGCTGTTTTGGAAAACTGTAAATAATTACTAAAATTAATATTAATAATAATGTCAGTGATGATTTGGCAGTGTTGAAAGTAAAACTGTTGTAGCTTCTTTCAGAAGTAGTTGCATTTGTTTCTTTTTCGTTTGTGTTGACGTTGATTTCTGACTGCAGTGAATGAATGGTGCTTGTTTGATCTTACTGTCATCAGTCGGTCGTATATACGACTATATATAGTCAGCATATGTTTCCTGCTGTTTTTGATGCTTCTTGTTTACGAACATGGCAGCAGCGGAGCCAGGACAGTTTTTGAAGGCTAAGCGTACTTAACTGAGGACGTGAGGGAGGAGGGGAGTGCAGACATAGCTGCTACACTCTATTCTTTGCCCTCTATCATACTGTTTTGGTCACCTTGGTCTTTGGATAGTCACTCATTGACTTAAAACCTATGGATTAAGAATCGGAGGTCATTCAGGTTCATATATGTGTCAAGGCAGAGGAGCAAATACTTTTGGCAGTAAAGTGTAGTATTTAGTCCATTGCTTAGCACTAATATGCGTGTATGAATATGTTTACTTACTGTGAATTACTGTGACATGTGTTATACTCTCTATGGTTCAGCCAATTAGTCCTGCCTTCTGCCACTTAGCGACACCACTTGGGTTAGAGAAGAACAGGTCAAAGGTATGAACTTCTGCATGGAAACAAATCTGTTTCCCTGAATGGAAGAAGTGGAATGATTCTGTTCAACCAATAGTAGCTCCACTGTACCAAAAAAAAAGGATTAATAAGGGGATGGGTGTCTGCCTTGCATACAGTTTTAGCTGAGGAGTTAAATACAATAATGTAGTTCTTCAAAACCTGAAAATCAAATGCTAGAATCACCCCTCTCCTTATAAACAGGCTGTCATGGGACAAAAGAGGCACACTGTTACAGTGAATTATGTTCCTACTGTCTCTTAAAAGTGGTTTGAATGCTGCCTCACTGCAGCAACATCCAATTAGAGATGGAAGACGGTTTCATTGTAATCCCTGAACACTTTGTCTCTGGGCACTTTGTTTGGCAAGAAGAGGTTCTGAAAATATTAAAACATTTGGGTATTAATATCAACATATTCAACGCAAATCATACAATAATGCAATCTAATGTGAACACAGAGCAGCAGAAGCTTCATTCATCCTTCAACAGTGAAACACTGCCCTCTGCTGGACTCAAGAAACACAGACACTGCTTGGACAGGTGAGTCCATAGACACGTATACCTAGACGCTGCGTTGAGCGGGTGGGCCTGATGCTGTGATACGTCAGCGCGTCCGCCATATTGGATGTGGCAGCTCTGCGCTGCAAACTAATACAAGTGAATAGACTGAACTTCACAAAGTGCCGTAAGCGGTGGCCAGGACGGATAACAAGCAAGACAACATTTTTTACTTAAAAATCGTCTTAACAGGCTGTGTGCTCTCTGTCACTGCAACACTGTCTTGTAATAAAATAAGATTTATTATAACTGATATAAAGGTTGCGCCTGTATAACGGCTGCATGACCTCAGACACCTGTTTCTTGGCTGGGTGTTCTGTTAACTGTAATTTCCCCATTGCGGGACTAATAAAGGTATTCATTCATTCATATATTACTGCGAGAAAAGCATTTTTGCTGCTCAATAATCAAGGTTTGTTTTATCAATAACGTATCAAAATGACTAATCATGATCAACCGCTGGCACACGTATAAAAAGCGGTTTGTTCATGATTGCTGTCGCTTACGGCCACACCACCCTGAACACGCCCGATCTCGTCTGATCTCGGAAGCTAAGCAGGGTCGGGCCTGGTCAGTACTTGGATGGGAGACCGCCTGGGAATACCAGGTGCTGTAAGCTTTTGCACTTCTCTCTGCACACTGCAGAGGGCGCTGCTGCACCAGTTTGTGTGAGGAGGGCCGATATGTTTCACTGTTTTCTGGATAACCTCACACAGTTAGACTTTTATAGAGAATCACTTTTCCAATCACTTGTTCCCAAAGGGCCAGGTAGGTCTGGATGGCTTATTTTCACCCTAATAAATCGAATCATAATTTAAAATCCGTGTTTTGTCTTTACTCAGGTTATCTTTGACTGATATTAAAAATTATCAGAAGCTGTTCAGTTTTTGTTCCATGCATTATCAGCTGTACTTCATATAATATTGATATAATCAAATCAGATCTCACTGATAGACGACGGCTCTCTGACAGCCACAGCAGTGATGTTTCACTGAGTTACTGTTAAAGGTCAAAGTTCAGTCTTAGCTGAAAACATTCAGAGCAGCTTTCCAAGTCTGTGATGAATGTAAATTTTTACCATTAAAGGCAAACTCTGCTCAGACTGTGTGCAGACGCCTCCAGTAAGGAAGAAGTGAACGAGCCAGTCAGAGACAAACGAGAGTCAGTTTATTGGTGGAGGTTAAATAAAAAAAAAGGGGGGGGGGGATAATACAATAAAATGAATGAAGCAATTTTACATTTAAATGTAGCCCATTACATCCATTCCTAATTAAAACCATGTAATGTCCAACAATTATATTTTTATCAAAAAGATATAAATTTATTGTATTTATAACATTTTTTTCTAAAGGCAGACCATGCCAGAAAAAGTTTGAGGTAAGGAACATTCAGGGAGTCACAGAGTTTTCAAAACTTTACTGAGCCTGAACCTGAGAGACGCCTCAGCCAGAGCGCGGCCTGTGACTTCTGAGCAGCTCAGCCGACTTAGTACATGTCAGCTCTCCAGAGAGACTCTGCCTCCTTCAGTACTGGCTGTCAATCAAGCCTTCAGTGGTGATCCATCTCAGCTTCAGCCTCTGGAGTGGCTGCAGCTCCTTTGCTGTTGGCCTCTTGGCCTGGTTCATAGTTGGCCTCCTGCCAAGCCTCCAGAGGCACTCTGCCTCCTTCGTTACTGGCTGCCTGCCTGGTCTCCTGACAAGCTCCATAACCACTGTTGCCCACCAGTGAGATCTCCAGAGAAGTCCCTTCAACCTGCTTTGCCCCCAGATTCTGTGACCCTAACCTGCTCGCTGGCAGGTTTTATCCAATAAACTCTGAGTGTCTCTCTGACTCCGCCCCTCCTGCTGCACCTGAACCACCTGTCTGACACTCCCATTCATTTCCTCATTCATAAAGTGGCTGTCAGAGCGTCAGAGGAGAGAATTCATCTGCAGATGTTTATGTTCTTACAAGCACTGAAATCCCAGTTAGACGTTAGTTTGCTATTTTTGTACGTAACATGAAGCTTTTACAGTCGTTCCCTCGTCAACAGGCTGTAAGGACGGAGACAGCGATGATGTCACGGATTTATAATGAGGCAGCTGTAGCTGTCAGTCTGTCAGTCAGTTCCTCTGAAACATTTACTGTAGTCACTGCAGCATCACTGTTACATCACACTGATCTGGATGAAGCTTTAGACACAGAACACACTGTGGATGGAAAAATGGATCCTGGAGATGATGTGAATGTTTGAGTGAAGATGAGGCTGAAATGATCTGAAGACCTGAAAACTGAACTTAATCGATTTAAAGTGACGTCAATCAACATTTTGAAAGAAATGATGTCTGAAATTCAGAGTATGAATCTCGACATATTTTCCACTGAAAATCACCAATCGGAGATCATTGGCTCTATAACGGGTCAGCAAACCGTGTCCAGCTTCACAGCAGGAGGATCCAAAATGATCAGGATCATGGGTTTAGATAAGGTCCCGATCCAGTCATTTCCCAGCTCATCCAGTCCAGATCTGTTCATAATGGATTCATTTTCCCAACACAATCTGCATTCTTTAGTTAAAATGTCTCATCCTCCCAAAATGTACTGAAATATTTAAAACCTATAAAGCTGAGACATTTATTATATTGGATTTGCCTTTACTGGTAAAACTTTACATTCATCACTGACCTGGAAAGCTGCTCTGAATGTTTTCAGCTAAATAATAAACTATTACTGAACTTTGACCTTTAACAGTAACTCAGTGAAACATCTCCGCTGTGGCTGTCAGAGAGCCATCATCTATCAGTGAAGCTGATCTTAGATCAGATTAGAAACGGATAAACTGGAAACACTAAAGAAGTTTTTCCGTAAACCTCATCACTCATTTTTATCCAGTAGTGACTGAAATAATAAAATTCTCAATTAAAAGAATGAATAAAGTGAGGTTGCTATTCCATCAGTAGTTTAAATAATTATTCAGTAAGAATGTTAAACAATTAAATGGTCATAAACTGCTGCAAAAACGGTTTTTATTAAATAAAAACTGACCTGAGGTCAGCTCTGCCCCGGGGTCTACTGCTGTTTCTCCACAGTTTTATCTTCACTTTCTGTCTCCTGCAGTTTGTCCATCAGGCTGCAGCTGAATAATTAAATTTTTAAAATAAATGTAAAGTTAGGATTCAGCTTCATCTGATGAAGCGCCGACACTCAGAGTTTGTTGGATAAAACCTGCCGGCGAGTCTGTTACCACGATAACAGACTCAGAGTTGGAGATAGCTCTTTCTGAAACTGGACACCCGAGTTTCCCTCATTTTACGGTGAACAAACCCAGAGCGTCGCTAAACCTGCTTCCTGGAATTGGCCCCTGTAGGCCATTGGACATGCTGGGTTGCACAGAACCGTGGTGAGGGTGTCACATCCTGTCTCATAGGTTTGATGGGTTAAAGGTTAATAATCATTTTGTCTCAAAAAAGAATAATTTGCTCAAATCCTTTTTTTTTTTTTTTTTTTAACATGTCTATAAAAACCAGATTTATGTGTTCTCGTGTACCAGTGGCTTGCAAACACGGATAGAAGAAGAAACAAGTTCGAAGCATTGAAACAAAAACTAAAGGAAGACCAGCACTGCTGTATTGTGTGAAACCCTATAGAAGAATTTTCTCTAGAACAAACAACTTTGTGTTTCCTCCTTCCTCTCAGACAATCAGGATGTGCAGCGAGGTGTCAAACCACACAAGTGATATTTCATTACCCAGTTTTACTCTTTTTTTTTTTTCCTAATCAAACATCTACAGCTTAGAGTACACACACACAGTCTTAGAGCACTGTTTTTATCTTCATGTACAAATCTCATGTAAGAATTATGACTGATTCTTACACAGCAACCTTCGCCTGGGTCCACCATCACTGCTTACAGCAGGACAAAAACAGCACTTTATGCTTGTGCAACAGTTTTTGTGTGTGTGTGTGTGTGTGTGTGTGTGTGTGTGTGTGTGTGTGTGTGTGTGTGTGTGTGTGTGTGTGTGTGTGTGTGTGTGTGTGTGTGTGTGTGTGCGCGCACCTCTTTAAACCTCTAAAGTTAAACCTCAAAATGAAACTGAGATGCTGCTTTGCAGGCACAGGGTGAAGGATCGAGCACTGGGACCCTGCAAAGAGCTGAGACTGCTGAAGGGGATCTGAGACTTACCTGAGCTTGAATTATTTTAGTTATGTTAAAGACCTGAGCAACAGAAAGTGAAGACATGCATCCTTTATATAGATTTTAACATTTAATTGCTCTGATATTTTGAATGAACGTAAGCTCATCTTAAAATGGTTAAATACTGAGTTTGACTAAAGCACTATGCATACAGTGTTCAGTGATAGTCTATAATGTGGGGACTGGAACTGGTGTCTGTTAGAGGGAAAAGCGCTTAAAAATAAGTCATGTGACAGTGGATTAAGCTTGTGAGAGGTAACTTATTCTATAGGGGAACTTAAAGATCACCAGGCAACAGGGGAGTTTCTTAAAACCTTCAACAGTTAAATTATTCTTGCCTCTACTTCAAGTAAAGTAACTACAGTCTGCAACAATTCTGGGATTAAAAGAAAAAAAAAAAAACTGAGAAAAATGAGATCAGTATTAGACCAGGAATCGGTGAAGCTGTTATCCTGGGATAAAGGAACATATCAACTCTTGTCAAAAGCTTGCACCACAGGAATTTATAAATATGGAGGAAAGATTGTAAGATTGTCACGGATCAGACAGAGTAGGACCCAAATGCAGGACTCAGAGGACAGGGAATCAACTTAAAGAGCAGCTTTAATGCTGAAGTTTCTTCCAAAATGCAAAGTGAGGCAGGAATGAGATCGGCAATTGCAAGATAAAAGGGGAACACTATCGGTCGTGGTTCGGGTTCCCCTTTTACCTTTTTATCCTCAGGGTGGCCCCGACTGCAGCTGGAAATTTTCCCAATTAAATCCACTTTTTTGAAATATTCCACAAAAATCAAAACAATCCACAGGAATCGAGCAGGGTTCATTTCAAGGATTTATTTCCACAAAAGTGTTACAAAAAACAAGAAAGCAAGAAAGCAAGCAAGCACCTCCCGGGAGTGTACAGCCTTAAGCAGTTAGTCCAGCAAAAAAGAGAAGCAGCGCAGAAAAAAAAAACAGGGCAATTATACCCTGTCCACAGGACTTTCCTCCACCCTAAATTAATATGCATAAGTTGTCACCCTTTGATATTTGATCCTCACCCCATCAACTTTTGGGCACTCGTCACCCACTTTAGGACACTTGATTAAAGCTGTACCTCACAGGTCTATCGCTTACGTCACAACAGTTCAAACAGAGGTCACCAATGATGACCTTTTGACTGTAATGGAAAGTCTGGTCAGAATGGCTTAGCTCTGGGGCACATTGTTCAGTGTCTCAACAAGTTACAATAAATATTTGAGCTCATTAGTTGATAAAATTAACAGATACAGTAGATACAGTGATGTTAAGATATGCAGTTCATGTAATTGTGTATATTTCTGTTGTGCTTACATACGTTAAAAAATTAGTATATAACTGATTTGTGTTTTCATGTGTTTTAGTTTCACACTTTTCTGAGTCTTCAATAAACCTGTGGACAAGCTGACAACGTTTTCAGAGTCTTGAAGTAGAAAAGAGTTTAGCTGTCTGTCCAGAGATATATACAGCACATGTATTGAGGACAGAACAAGTGGAGAATAATTACTGCTAATAGTGGGGGAAATGGTATAGACAGTATATGATGCTGATAAGGACACCCGAGGAGAGAGAGAAAAAGTATAAGGGGAGAAAGTTCAAAGAGGGGAAAGAAAGTATAGAGAGTATAGGGGGCTGTTGAGGGCAGAATGGTACAGGCAGTGAATGAAATATATGTATAGTGGCAAGTACCCACTACTTTGTTATTTGTGTCACATGCAAACACCACCAGAAGAAGGAACAAGTTTAAGGTACTAAAACCAAAGTCAAAATAAGACCAGCACTGCTCTCTGATGTGAAAGCCCTGGAACAAATTACTCGTGCATGTTTCCACCTTTTCCTGTGTGATCAGTATCTGCAGTGACATGTTAAACCACAGCAGAGAAGCACTATTTTATTGCCCCTTAAACTTTTTTTAATCAGTCTTCGGGCAGGATTCTCAAGTGCACAAAGTCTTAAATGCACATTAAAAATTTGGCTCCACTCACAAATGTGCAGTTTGTCTCTGGTGAAATTCATGTAAAAAATCTTGAGCTGTGTGTTTAAAAATGATTGTTTATCATTATTATTACTGTAGTTTTGCCTCAGCAACCTTCATGATGGTGCTGTAGGACATGCTCTATGAGAAGAGTGTTTTTTATATTTTTATAATGTGTTTAGTTTTAATCTAATCTCCAATCTCAGATTATGCGCAGAAGCCTGTCGTGCTGAAGCAGGGTACAGGAAAGTGAGAAGTCACATTTACAGCAGTAGAGTTTGTTGGCTGAATCACCCAACCTGCCCTGCATTGTAAAGCCTCACAGTCCAGGTGTGAATTGTAAAATGTTGCAAGTGAACATCCCTGGAATTATATTTCGCTCAGTATTAGAGCGATTTCTGCTGTTTAGGTCACAGACTCAGAGTTTGTGTCTGATCAACAGTCATGCCATCTGCAGGACAGAAACAAGCGTGAAGACCATTTTGTTTGAGGCAGACCAGATGAAATAAGCAATAGGCTGCTCTTTGAAGCATTTTGATATAATGATGAAAGGCTCAGATTGGCTGTTGAGGTTATTATAGCAGGTTTTGATTTGATGTCTAAAGGAGTTTGTGTCTGTCTGAGGCACAGACATGACAAATGGCAGCCTCGGCGGAGACCAACACCCTCCGAGAACAGAGGGAGAAATAGCTGCTCATTTAACAGTAAGGGGTCGTCTGCGTCTGTCCTGCTGCTGCCACAAACTCCCTCCATCAAAAGATCACGTCAGGACTCGTGAAAAAAGAAAAAAAAAGCAGTGTTTTATGTTGACAGGCGATCAAATTCAAGCTGGAATCAAGCATTCCCAGGACCATCTAAACCCCTGTTCCTCTGTCATATAAGTAAAACATTGCTACTTTATATCTTATAGAAATTAGAAAAAAGCAAACACTTTAATAATCATGACTGACAGGACTACAATCATAAAATATTGTTTTAAAATAAATATTTTATACTGTACAATTTTTGGAAAATGTAATGCTCCATAATATAAAATAGTATTCATTGTTGTAATGAATATCATTCATGTCTCACACATTTAACTCTGTATCTCTATAATGATTTTATTTTGAAAGAAACACATGAAAGATGTGAATTTTCACACACCCAGGAGGACATGGCCCATCTCCTGTTCCCAAACACATGTAGACTGATCATGCAAACAATCTTGAATACCCTCAAGAGGATAAAGAGCAGGTACAGTGTTCTGCATCCAGGATCGTTCCTCTTGGATCTGAGGTTTGGCTTAGACCTTCCTGTGGAGGATGAGGACTGTGATCAGAGCTGCACGGGCTCACCAAGCCTGTTAGAACTCCTCCTTCAGCTTGTTGAGTCTCTTCAAAACTAGTGGCCACCATTTGGTTAGAGGCTTACCACCACAGCAGGCACCAACCATCTTATGACCACAGCTCTGTACATGGTCCACTCATTTCTAGCCAGTCATTTATGTCATCTGGTCTATCACAACCTCACGCACTAGCCCGTGCTCCTTCCCCACCAGAGAGGTGATATTCCATATATCTAAATCCACACTTGGCAACCGGGGATCGACTTGACCCTCTGCCCTCAACCTCTGCAGAGTCCACGTCACACTGAACCCCTACAGTATTTCCTGTGTGCACACCACCCACAGGAACAGTCCTGTTGTTGGAGGGAGGGAGAGTGATACAGATGGAAAATTAACCAAGAGAGAAGCACTGGGCCAGAATTACCTCAACAGAGAGGGCACAAGGATGTTCAGCCGGCACCTTTTCTACTAGATCAATAAGTAAAAGTACTTTTCCATAATGCAAATAGAGGTTAAAGCTGAAAGGGAGCGTGCTATTTTTTTTTCATCTTCTGGAGGTGGCCATGAAAGAAAAGGTTTGAAAAGGCTGCTAAAAGCCCATTTTTTTCCCAAACTATTTCTAATGAGTGACGTTAGGTGATGTGCCATCGTGTGCGCAGGTGTTTATGGTCAGTGAGCCAAACGAAGCTCAAACTGCTGCTTAAGTGCACGGAGTGTCCAAGACATGCTAACCACTAAACATGCTGTCATTACCTGTAACTCAGTAACAGCTACCTCAGGTGATGTCAGCTGGATGAACACAATAGCATTTGCTATAAAACTGAAAGGTGGAAACCAATAATGTACAGTAGAGACTACGGTATTCAACTCCAGGCCTCGAGAGCCCCTGTCCTGCAGGTTTTAGAAGTGTCTCTGCTTCAACACACCTGAGTCAAATATAGAAGTCATTAGCAGGACTCTGGAGAACTTGACTGCATACTGAGGAGGTAATTCAGACATTTGATTCAGGTGTGTTGGATCAGGGACACATCTAAAACTGCAGGACACCGGCCCTCGAGGCCTGCAGTTGAATACCCCTGCTTTAAAGGGCTTTGCTCCCCACTGTGCATTGTTTGTTGAGCTGCAGAGTTTTAAAACTTTGTTGGAGATGTCAGCTTGAACATCTTTACTTGAACCCATTCCCAGGAAAGATCTTTCTTCCTGAGGGCTCGATACCAATTCACTCCAAAACTGAGTGAATTCAGATCCAAAATATCAAAGTTTTCTCCAGTTTGCCGTCCCTGGACTGATGGATGGACTTTCACTGGCACTCATCAAAGTGCTGCACCTGACAAACCAGAGCTGTGCAGTGTAAGCCATTGGAAATGTTGGGTTTCAGAGCACCGTGGTGAGGTTGTCATATCCTGTTTGAATGGCATGCAAACACAGATATAAGGGGAATGATTTTAAGGTACTAAAACTAAAGCCAAACGAAGACTAGCATTGCTGTGTGATGTGAAACCCTATAGAAGAGGTTTTTTTCCTAAAACATGTTACTTTAATGTGTTTCCTCCTCCTTACCATGTGATCAGCATTTGCAGTGAGATGTTAAACAACAGGAGAGAAGTGGTATCTCTTTGCTGTAAAGGTCTTTATAATCAAACATCAGAAAAAAGAAAAACTAAAACAAAATTTTCTGTGGGTATTTAAAAAAAAAAAAAAAAGAGAGATTTAAGTTGCTAAACAAAATGGGAAGTGTAAGATAAAGTGTTGTTAGAGCTCAACCCACATTCTGAAGGAAAAGTCAGGATATCTTGGTCTGAGTATTTTGGTCTGGACTCAAATGCAGACTCACTGGACAGAGTATAAAAACAAACTTTTAATCAGACGAGGCAGAGAAGTCCAAGAATTCAAACCAGGAGACACACGAGGGAAGACAACAGTGAAAAATAGAATCAGCAGGGCAAACTGAGGCCTTGAATACACAAGGACACACTGAGGGCTAATTCATTTCAATTCAGTTCAGTTTTATTTATTTGGCACCAAATTAATTTTTGCCCAAATGCAGATGAGGAAGAAGTCTCACCTCTGCAATGAATGACTAAAACCAGCCTCATTAATACAGTTCCAGTTAGCTCAGGTTCATGAGGGGAACCAGAAACTACAAATGAGTGCAGACTTTCCACTGTGAAACTTTAGCAGCACAAAAACAGTCTGCACTCAGGCAAAAACAAGGGCAGAGCTCTCTTATGTGTGTGAGCTGTTAGAGTGAGAGGTAAAACGTGCGTGTGGTCACGGCGGCTTTCTGACCTTTCATCGTGTCAGACCTTCACAGGTGAGGTGTTTAAACTTTGACACGATCTGTCCTTTTATTGGGACGAAATGTTGACGATGTTACATCATTCACAGGAGCTCGTTCGTGATGTGTAAAGTCTGAAGAGTACAAAATCACAATGAACGTTTAAGCTCACGAGCTCATGATGGATCATTGATTTTCTTCAAAATCAGAAGCACAGCACCGCTTTTTAAGGTTTAAATTGTCCTGCTTTAATTAGAAAACTGAAGAAATGAATGAGAGGCTGCTGCAGCAGCAACAACAAGTCTAAGTGCAGATCACAGATTCCATTTATACATATCAACAAAACAAAACTGTCTTCTGAGTCTGACATTTGCTTTGCTTGCTTTGTTCTTTATCTGTGAAAGCAGATGCAGCCTCTTGGATCACTTCCCTTCAAAACCCATACACATGCATACGCGTACATGTACACACACACACTAAATATGTGATGATACTGTGCTCTGACAGGAAATAACCTCGATACTAGAAAGCGGCTGCTCTTTTTTAGCCGAATGTGATGCAGAAGATGGCTCCTGCTGCCACCATCGCTGTGTTTCTGCTCTGCTGCTGCTTCATCGCCTCCACAGGTACGCTACAATTCATCTGTCAGCTGCAGCGTTTTAGCTCTAAATTCCCAACTTACAGGTTAAGATTAATACTTTTTTTTTTTTTTTTTTTTTTTTTTTTACAAAACTAATTTTAACATGTTGTTTGCCGACTTAATAATCCTTCAAGAATCTCTTGTTTTTTAACACCTGTGAAAGCATGACGTGACTTCTGTTTGTAGCTATCTACGTGAACATAGCCTGTTTTAGTTTTTCTCATTGTTAATGTTATGTTTTGCTCATGATCAGGTTACTCTTCCCCTTTGTAACATATTTTGTCTTGTTTGTTCAATAAAAAGTTAATATTTGATCAGAGTTTACATTTTGAAGCTCTTCAACAATTAAAACAATCTAAATTTCCTCCTAATCTGAAAAAACTGACACAGGAGTGTAACAGGATTAATCAGATTTTTTTTTTTATCTGGTTTTTTCTGTCTTTTTGTCTTTCTTTCTGTTTCAAAGATTCTCAGGATGTTTGTGATCTGTATGCTGCAACAGGCACAAGTGTTACTGTGGCCCTTAAATACACTTTGAAGGAATCAGATAACCTGAAATGGCTCAAAGATGCAACAGTAATCTTTATGCGCAGAAATAAAAAGGTGATCATAGGGAAAAATGATGATGTTGATTCAACTGGATCACTGAAGCTGACAAAATTGATGACAAAAAACAGAGGACGATACACCCCAGAGGTTCATGGTGCAGAAGGAGTGAGTGCAGGGGATTTACAGAGCACGCGTTTGTGTGTATTAGGTAGGTAACAACACACTGTACATTTATTCTAGCTAAACATATATATCACAGCAAGCAAGTGTGCTGATGCATCAGAAGCTGTTCTAGTCGTACACTTTAATAAGAAGCTGCTTTTATTATTATTATGGCAGCACGGTGGCGTGGTGTTCGCACTGCGCCTCGCAGCTAGAGTTTAACCATCATGCAACAATATTGGTTTTTGTAGAAAATCATTATCAGCAGTAGTTCATGAAATGTTAATAGATCAAATTTTCTTTGCTCAGACCGCGTGCAGAAGCCCACAGTGAGGATGAGGTGCACAGACTCCGACACAAACGTCACTTTTAATTGCAGTGTTGGTCAGGTGAGTACAGTATTTAATGTGCTTTACTCACATTTATAGTGAGTGTTTGTCATAAAGGGAACCCATACAGTAGTTATATGTTAAATGCCTCACTTCCTCTGAAACTCATGAATCAAACGAAGAGAGTTGATGATCAACATTCACACACAGACATTCGTGTTGGGCTCCTGGGGGCAACGCTTCTCTTTTATGGATCATTAGCTGAGAGGCTCAAAATCCGCTAAACAGCTTCCTCAGAGATTTCCTGACCCTCCCGAAAATTTCACTCCACTTGTTAATAAAGACACTGAGATGTGGTTAAGGACTTCTCTGTTAAACCTTTAGCTCTATGATCAGAAACATTCTCCTGTCTTATTATTGCTCTTATTATTTTTTTAATTTTCTAAGTTCACTATTTGCACACATTGTCCTTTAAAATGTGTTTGTGATCCATTGCAGAACTTTCCATGTGAGGTGTTTTTGATGAACTTTCAACCGATCAATTACTCATATTTATCTCTACAGAATGAGAAAATTGAATGGTTTATGGATGGTGAAAAGCTGGCAGAAAACGAGAGGACGCTGACGAGAGCAGCCAAAGACGTGGCAAACACCCGTTTCTCTTGCAATGTTTCCAACGCCGTCAGCTTTGAAATCAGTCTGCCTGTTCAACAAACGTGCTTTAAGCACTGTAAGTATTATTGAGTGCAATTTCCATTCACAAAAATATTGTGTTTTGCTAACAACTGATGACAAAAGTGTGTCACTTTTAGTGCGTGTTCAGATGTGCACGGCTTCTCTGCAGACTGTGATTTGAGGGTAGTCGTATAACAATCTATAATATAATCTCCGTGTGGCGCCAGTGATGAGGTGAAGCAACCTGTGCAGCACCCCCACAGAGTTTTATTTCATAGATGATTGTCTGCTTCAGACTGAACTTACAAACTGTGTTGAATGCACACAAAAAGGTGGAAGAGTAAAGGAAACAACTTAAAGCAAATGGAACAGTTAAAAGCATTAAGTGACTAGACCAGAGGGGCAAACTTTATTCTCAAATAAAGCTGATCATCAGTGAGCTGTAACTCTAATACACCGTATCAAAATGTCTCCTGACAGATTTTGAGATTTTGTAGTTTTGTAAGTAGATTCTCAAAAAAAAAAAGGTATTCATATGAAACTGGGACATGCAGGAAGTCGGGCGTGCAACGCAGGCAGTTTATGTGCTCCATAGTCACTCAAGGTATGCAACATAGACACCTTTGCAAAGAAGCATTGCTAATGCGTGCATTTGCAGCCAGTCTTGTGTACCATTTAGTAGACTAATGTGTAAAAAAAAAAAAAAAGAAAAGGCAAAAAGAATCATAAAGCATCTTATTTTAAAAACAATAAACAATCTGAATTTTTTTCTGAACAGACTTTTTGTTGTCTTATTTTTAAGGAAATACATTTATCACCTGGGCAGGTTCACACTGCAGTTTGGTTGTGAAAGAGCCGTAATTTTTCATGTGGTTCTGTTATTTTTTTTTTCTCTTATTCAAAGTTTCCCGGGATGTTTATGACCCGTATGGTGCAACAGATGATTGCATCATTGTGCAATCCATGTTTATTTAATGCATCATCAGCAGTGCTTCATGTAATATTGATATAATCAATCTTCTCTATTCAGCCCCTGTGCAGAAACCTAAGGTGACGCAGAATTGTACCGGCACGTCAGAAGTCACATTTACTTGTACTGTTAGTCAGGTGAGAGCTATATGCTTCATTTCATTTTTTTAATATATTTGTTTCTTTTAGCTTTAAATTCAACTGTTCTCTGCACCTATGAGGGCCATCCTCCACAGGCTGCAGATGAAAATGAGCTTGTAAAAAGAAAATTGAAAAATATGGCTGAGTCATAATTATGTGTTTGAAGAATCTGTAGACAAGACAATGAGATTTTGAGGCTTTGCTTCATGAGCTGAACTGATTATAAATGTTCACACAGAAGTCGCTGTATTAACAGCTATCTTTTTATTGTAGATAATAATAAAGGCAGATGTAGGGAAAGTAAAATTGATCTGTTTTTCATTCTCTTCTACTCATGTTTTTAGTTGATTTGAAGGTCAGAGCATTACCTAATCATGGGACGTTCATAAGGGACTCAAAGTCCTCTGAGCTGCTTTTTAAAGAGACTTCCTGTCCTCCTGGAGGCTCTGCGACTGATTAAAACATTTAGATGTGGTTCGTTTCTCTGTCAAACTTGTACCGCTATAGAAGTGACTATTGATCTTTCTGATGACTTTTTTTAATGTTCTGAGTTCACCAACTGTACAAACTCACTGAGACAAAAATGCAACAACCTAGTCAACAGCATCAAAAGGAACACACACACACGCGCACACACACACTAGATAACTAAACGATCAAATCTCAAGTAAACTGTATTTGTATTTAAAATGTGTTTGTATTTAAAATAATTTGCTGCTATACTTTAAGTTTAAACCTTTAATGTATCCATTAATCATTTTTATTCTACAGAAAGACAAATATTTGGAATTTAAATGGTTCAGTGAGGACAAAAAGTTGGAAAGAACAGGAGAAATACTGACAGTGAAAGTCACAGATGTGGGAAACACCCGTTTCTTTTGCAATGTTTCGAACCCCGTCAGCTCTAAGATCAGTGATCCTGCTGTACAAAACTGCTTCAATCCCTGTAAGTATCATGTCCATTAACTGTCCACTAAATTATTAATGGCAGTATGACCATTTTACACTCATTTCATGATAAAATATATATCTCATCTTTTTTTTTTTTTTTTTTTTATTCCTAAAGCTTTCCCTGATGAATTATTTGGAATTAGCATCTGGGTTTTCATCGGTGGAGGAGCAGGTACGTTTCACGTTCTGTGTAAAGTGCTCACATCTTATATGAGCTTATGCTGAAAAGCATATGAATTAAGCTTCACATGATGAATTCTCTATTTTTCAGTTTTACATGTCTAATATAATTTGCTGTTATTATTTGCCATCAGGTTTTGTTCTGTTGGTGATCGTCATTGTCGTGGTTTGTTGTATCTGGACCAGACGGAAGAAGCGTATTCAATAAAAGGTAAATTTATTTATTTGCCACTATAATAACTTTTATTATCATTATTATTATTATAGTTCGTGTTTAAAATATAAGCCACATATTGCCCAGTCAATCACCCTTCATTGTGCAGTGCTTGAAGGTTACTTGTGGAGTTCCCCAAGGCTCTATCTTAAGTCCATTATATTTTTATTATTTATATTTACCTGACATTTATTTTTAGGGGTTAAAAAACATTTCCTCCTTTTTATTTGCAGGTTATTCAGTTGTATTCTAAGATAAGAATATGTAAAACCTCTATGGGTGGCATCAACTTGAGGTTTGAGGAAACCACACTGAAAATGCAAGGAAAGTTCTTACTTACACAATAACAGGGCACTGCTTTCACTTTTACTTTGTGCTTCTGTTAATTAATATTTAGAAATTAATCTTTGCAGACAATTAATAGAACCTTTTTCACTCCATTTATTTGCATGATGATGTGAATAAAATGTAGCAAAGTACATGACAGTTGTGAGATCTTTTGCATACAGCTCAGGTATTGACAAAAAAAAAATTCCATAACTGCACGAGGGGATGACACGTGCTGTCCAGTAATTTGGTCATTTGGGTCAAATGGAATGTGATTGTGTTGATGGTTTCAGTGTGTTGTGTGGATACACGGAGACACTGTACAGGTCTTGACATCTAAGTTGGTGTTGAACGATTCACATTAGCAACCACTGCACTGATTTATTTATTTATTTATTTTTTGGCCATCATGCGTTAATTATCCTACAGTTTGTGGTGTGTTTTCTGGCAGTTAAATAACTTAGTTAAATAACTTAGTTACAGACACAGGGCACTCTTTGCAAATGATTGGTTCTTGGTTAACATCACTTCTGCTAAATCCAAAGTATTTCCAAACAGTGGATGATGATCCTCATGAAGGGACAAGCTCTCTGTGTGTTTGATTTAAAATGCATTTTAAATATCTGTGAATCATGCTCATTTTACTGTGGAAAGCCAAAACTGAAGTACAGATTAACATTCAATACACTGTGCAAGCTTACTGAGCAATATAGTTGCGCATGTGTTTAATTTCATAAGCTTGAATTTTAATGATTAACTTTGGTTGTGTTGCGATCATTATTTCAATTGACCCTGTGAAAGTGTAACGTGGTGTCTGGAGTCGATGTGGCCAAGAACATGTTCAGTGTCATTGTTCAAATGAGACCGTGCACCTGTATCTGTGTAGTGTGTGTGTGTGTGTGTGTGGCACAGGCATGTAACAGCTAAAAGATGTGCTTCTTAACACATAAAGTAAATGTTGTGTACTCTTAACAATTGCAGATAATCATAAAATGTAAAATAATATAGTTTAATTTTTTTTTATATTTTACAAAGTTTCCTAAGCTACAATTGCTTGAAATGCATTTAACTTAAAATGGAGTGCTTCCACATACTAAATTAGTACTAAATAATGTTTAATTTTAAGTAAGCCAGATTTATGGGGGATTGTTGCCTTTAAGCTCATAATCACAATGTGAGTTGAACATTTGGTGCTAGATTTTGCAAGAAGTGTGTCAAAGGAAACAAAGTTGGGCTTTGCGATATTTGTTTACACTATATTAGTTACTTTGTGGAAATATGGGCATCACACACACCTTTCTGGATAGATTGAGTGAAGTTGTATGCTGTTATCACACATTTGAATGGTATCCCCGCTCTGTAGCGGCTGGATTTCCATTCTTTCCAATTTCTTCTGCAGCTGAGACTCTGACTCATAAACCTGTTCTGACAGCCTCTAAACCAGCATTTATTGGAAACATGCTGAGGGTCTTTATAAATGACCAACTAATAACAGACTCTTTGTTAATTACATTAGCATTAAATTAGTTGATAATGCTCAGAGCTTTGAGATTCTTCAGGTCTGGGATCCAGGGGCTATTGGTAGCTCTTTCTGGTTGGTGACTTAAATTCCACGAGTCATGTAAACTCCAGCACACCACAGCATTGTCCATTATGATTCTTTATATGTATGTTTTTTTTTTTTTTTTTGTTTGTTTGTTTTTGCTGAAACAACCCAATCAAAGTCATATTCTTAGTAGAAGCTTTGCTTTTTAAAATTTTTCTTTCTTGACTGTGATTCTCCAGGTCTGACCTGCCATCTATGCTTATTTTAACAGATGGAGGAGAACTTTGTTTGCAGCGGCCTAGTCAAGAACGGCAACACCATCAGCAGCAGCAGCAGTTGACAAAACCACTCTACACAACAGCGTGCCCGGCAATGTCCCAGAGCCTTACATCGCTGCAGACTGTGGTCTGAATAGAGACAACAGGAAACAGGATATGATATAAACCCCATCCAGCCTCACTGGTTGACGTGATCTTTGCAGGACGCCCACAGAGTTTCATTTCATCACTGTCTGTCAGCTTCATACTGAATGCACAAACTGGGTTGAGTTCTCAAAAATGTAGCAGATTAAAGGAAACTAATTTAACCAATAATCATTAAGTGACTTGATCAGTTATGCAAACCTGAAATATCAGCTGATTTTCAGTGACCTGTCAAACTAACACAACTGATTAACTGATGGATTATCTTGTTTTGTAGACACAGACCTTCATAAAGAAACATTGCTTATGCACATTTAGAGCCACTTTTCCCCATATTACCTTATCAGCTGCATGTTTTTACATATATTACATTCATGTGAACATATTTGCATATTTTTATACAAAAAAATGTATAAAGCACTTTTTTTATATAGATTTACAAAAATAAATTGTTTTGATGCACACTTATGTTCCTGTGTGATCAGTCTTTATTTAATGCATTACGAGCAGTACGTCATGTAATTTTTTAAATACATCTTTATTGAACCAGAATATGCAAAGCAAACAGGTTTTGCATTAAAGAGCAGCACATCAAAAACAAGAATAATATGTAATTTCTGTTGAGTCCATTATGAGAATGGCAAAATAAGCTGAAGCAAGAAAACATACCTATTTAAGGAGAGGCAGTACAATAATACAAATCTTTTCTCAGTCACAGGAATCGGGAGTATACGGCTGTTTTTAGTCTCCCTCCTGTTTCCTCTTCCCTCATTACCTCATTTGCATTTGGAGCCTCAGTTTGGATGAGTTCTTTGATGCGTCCACCTGTGTTCCTGCTCTGTTGATCCTACTATATTCCCTGTGTGACGCATTTATTTTATACCCTTTGGATTTAATCAGCCTCAATAAAGGCTCGCCTTTTGTTCTGCCAAGTTTGCCTCAAAAGTTTGCATTTGGGTCCCCCAATTCTACGCACACCTTAATGACTTAGAATACCAAGTCTTCCTAGTATCCTGAGTCCTGCTCAGTGTAGCCTCAGCCACCCAAGTTTGTGGGACCTGCGTAGCCCCAACCGGAGGAGTCTGTGTATCCAGAGCCAGAGGGTCCAGAACTTTCAGTGAGTCCTGCTCAGTCCCATCCAGCCAGAGCCAACCAGTGGTGGTAAACTCGATTCATGTTATGGACTCGGATCAGTCAAACTCTGAAAAGACAAAAGGAGTCAATGAGCGAGAGGGAAAACTGCCTGATTATATCCTGGAAAAATGCCACCCAGTAATTAACTTACAGGTGTGCTCCATCGGAACAGAAAAGGAGAGAGACGGAGCAAACAGGATGATCTGCTTGGCTGTAATAACATGTTTAAATCAAGCCAGAAAAACAGCAGAAGGTAAACAGCTGCTAATAGTTTGCTATTTGTGAATGATTTGATTTTCCTAGTATAGTGGAATATGTCATTTTCAGGTGTGAGGTCTGAGCATTAAGAGCAGAATCTATGACAATGAATTATACCCCAGGATTGTGACCATTTGTCCTGGGCCGTTTGCCCAGCGTTTTGTGTTTATAGTTTATTTCCTGTGCGTGTCCTCCCAGTATGTTTGATGTCTTGTTCCTAGTGTTGTGACTTGTCTGCGTGTTCCTTGGTTTATCACTTCCTGTATTATTTTGCCAGTGTGGTTTCCCTGTGCTTTGTGTCTAGCTTTGCTTTCCCTGTGTAATTAGTTTCCTTTGCCTCACCTGTTGTTCCCTGCTGTTTCCTCTTACCCTGATTACCCATTGTGTATTTAAGCCCTCAGTTTCCATGTGTTCCTTGTCGCGTGGTTGTTATTGTGCCTGCGTGTTCCTGTGTTCCCCGTGTCTTCCCTTCGTCTCCCTTACATAAATAAATAACTCTAAGTTTTGCCTTTCTCTGGAGTCCCTCGTGTTTGCCCTTCCTCGCCTGTTTCCTCCCCGGCCATGACACCATTTCTGGATATGATGTGAGAGAAGTATGTTGATCTTGCATATGTAACTGCTTTCTGGTATTTTTTTTTTTTACATTAAATTCCCTCACACCAGGGTTATAATAGTTTTGGATTTTACATTATTGTTTAGTTTTAGATAGTTTTTACTTTTTTTTTTCTTTAATTCAGTTTTAATTAGTTTTCAGAGTGGTGTTGCTCGTTTTTATTTTTGGTTTATTGCTTAGTTTTAGTTTAGTTTCGTTAGTTTCGGTATTAGTTTTAGTTTTTCAGACTTTGTCAGGTGCAAGATTCAAGGTACAAGAGTGACTACTGTGTAATAAAGACTCAACCAAAGATACCGCTTAAAGAAATATATTCAACAACCAACTGTTCACAGACAGCAGCACTACAGGCTGAATGTGTGTAATATTAAGGACACACTTGAACATCAACAGGGAGAAACAAAGAAAAACATGAACTCCCAAACTCAATAACTCCTACAATAAACTCAATAAAGTTCAGCGTCAGTGCAGCAGATTAACAACAGCTTCTGTTTTGGAGCTAGCTTGGTTAGATGCTCATATATGGTGACCTCATGTCGCATTTCTGCTTGTGTAGCTGGATTGTGTTTGTTCATTACCTTACGGTCGTGTGCTGGTCTTTTATATGTGGTGCCGGCTGGGACTTGTTGCTCTTTGTGCTCAGTTTTTTGGCTGCAAACATATTTGTCCCTGTTTTTTCACTTTCTTCATTCCCTCGAGTCCATTCCGACAGTTTTAGCAGCTCCCTCAAGGAATTTGCTGACATTTGTGAGTCCTTGTATTGATTGTTCCTGATTGTTATTCTCTCACTGATAAAGTGGCCGGAAACACAAGGACGGAACAGGTTCATCACAACGTTGCGGCTGCATGGCAGTGACGAGTAGTCACATTTCTCCGGAGGTGAACGCCAGATTAAGCCGGTTCAGAGCGGTTTCCGTAGCTGCCTTGTGTGGGGCTTCTCAGGTGGACTTTGATGTTGGTGTTTTTTCCTCACTGAGACGTGTTCCATACATTTTTCATCATTCACAACAAGACACTCTTCTATCTGTATTATCGGACTCAAAGAAACTCCATGTGGGACTCTACCGCTTTCTCGGCAGACCGCTGCCATTACTTTGTGGACCAGCGTGGTGAGCGCGCGCACGCACCCACACAGCTGCCCGACGGCGCTCCCAGCTTAAATGATCAGTCCACAAGGCTTTTAAATAAAATGACAAACAAGAAAAGGAAGGTCATTTTATCTATAATTTCAGTTAGTTTTAGTTAGTTTTTTAAACTCATAATACAGTTTTAGTTAGTTATCGTTTTTTCCTTTTAATTTTAGTTTTTATTTATTTCAGTTAACGACAATGTTTTTTCAATTTCAGTTTTCGTTATTTCGCTCCTTTTCGTTAACTATAATAACCCTGCCTCACACTTGTGCACTTACAGAGTCTGAAGCTTGGTGGTATTCTAAGAGGAAGTTGTAAGAAGAAGACACCAATGATTTTGTAGAATCAGCAACAATGATGCCAGATTGAATGACAGCTTGAGGTTTTAAGACAGGGTATGAAAGAGATCAATTAAAGAAAACTGTTTAGTGATCAGAAATCTACCACCTCACAGTTCTCCATACACAAGAGTTAAAGTGGGATTTTTAGTTAACCATGTAACAAGGAGCGTGCCATCGCCGACCAGCTTGAGGTGCAACAGAACAACTTTTGCTCGGCTATGAAATCTGTGTTTTGCCCACGAGCACAAACCGCTGCATATTAACCCCTCGCGCTCATCTGCGGGTGATACCTGAACTTTTCTGTCGGTAAGCGCTGCTGTATCTGCCCCTAGTGGTGTTAGTGAGACTGTCCTTGAAGTGGATCTCACATTACTGAACTTAGACACTTAACAAATAAACTCTCATATGATGTGAGAATTTAATCAAATTGTTTATCAGAGGGAAAGTGTGATTTTAGGACCCTAATGTTAGTTATAACCAGGTTGAAAGAGCTATTTGTGATCTTTAAATTAAAAGTAACTTATAAGACATACTACCTATGTGGCCTGGCTTTAGCTACATACAGAAAAGCATGATTAGGTGAAACGGTGACGGTGTCCATCTCACCCACTCTATTGAAGATGGCAGGGGAACATGGCGGCTTCCACACACCTGCACCTGCTCCTATGTGTTTTTAATAGATTAATTCTAAGTCTATGAGAATGATGTAATCATCCACTAATCTGTTTATATTTATGAGTACAGCACTCTTTTTTTTTCTCTTAAATAACCTCCAAAAAATTACATACTGTACCTTTAATGACTTTAAAAAACAAGAATTGGAACATAAGTTTGGCTTTATTTTGAATTTTCTTTACAGGCTCAAATCCATTCACACCCTCACTTAAATATTTGATTAAGTGGAGTTGGAGGTTCATCAATATCCTTTAACTATACCTGACTGTAAAGTGCTGCAAAAGTAAAGGCCCCCTTCCTGATTTCTTAATTTTTGGCATATTTGTCACACTTATATTTCTGATCATCAAACAAATATATACGACAAAGATAATTAGCGTAAAAACTAAATCCAGTTTTTAAATAATTATTTCATTTGTTAAAGAAAAAAACTATCCTGGCCCTGTGAGGAAAAAGTAACTGCCCTCTAAACCTAATAACTGGTTGTGCCACCTTTTGGCTGCAAGAACTGCAATCAAGCATTTGCAAAATCGTTTTAATTCAGCCACACTGGAGTATTAACGTATTAACGGCCTGTTTAAGGTCATGCCAAACCATCTAAATCTGATTTAAGCCCAGACTAGGCCGGGTCTAAAACCTTAAACATGTAAGTGTGACAAATATTAAAAAAATAAATAAATCAGGAGTGGTGAAATACTTTTTAACAGCATTGTTTCCTGCCAGTATCTCTCCACCTCAAGCACTAGCTCAGGCTCCTCCTCCTGCAGAGAGGTGATGTATGAAACCATTTCTGGCAACTGAGAATCAGACCGGGGCCTCTGACTGCTGTCCAGTCCACATCACACTAAACCTCTGGGTTGCGTCCTGCGGGTGAATTTTGATAATAGTTTCTAACCCTAACTACACCTTTAATTAATAAAACAAAAAAAATTTTAAAAATGACTTAGCTTAAATAAAGTTTTTTTTTGTTTGAATAAAACACAGATTTTCTTTAAAGGAATTTGGAGAAAGCAAAATTACCCAAGCATTTTTGTATGTCAATGTTAATGGCCTGGTGTAGGGATCAATTCTGCAGTTGTTACCCCTTCAAAAGTATAAATTGTGACCTGTATAGAAATAAAAAGAAATCTCAGTTGCTCCAGAGGTTAGACTGAAACAACCCCACACTGGTACAAAGTAGAAACTCAAGACAAAAGCTCATAACTGGGATTAATATGATCCAAAACTACTGGCTTCTCATTATGAGAGGTTTTAATCTAGTTCATCCAGCTCCTCACACACACAATATGTGAATAAATTCATATTTTATGCAATATTAAATGATAATATTCTAAAGGTTCTTCCTGTTTGTAGAATGTGTTTGTAATACATACATGCATGTGTAACGTCATGGTGCCACCCTGTGGATATATATATATATATATATATATATATATATATATATATATATATATATATATATGTTAACATGAAACATGAAGTGCTTCTTAATAACAGTGGAAAAACAACAAACCATTCTAATACTGCCCATCACACGTTAACCATTAATGTTGGTGTCATTTCCTTGGTGTCATTGACTCATTTGCAGAAATAGCTACAACAGATGTCCTCAGTTGACCACCATGGTGAAAAATAATTCCAACTTTGACATTTCTGTACGACACAGATTTTTGCTTTTTGTGTGCATGCATGCATGCAGACACAACTGGAAAAAGGAACAGGTTTAGGGTACTAAAACCAAAACCAAAAGAAGCTTAGCATTGCTGTGCGACATGAAATACAATAGAAGAGTTTTGTTTGGACTGCAGGGTTTTAGAGAAAATGCTAGGTGTTTCCTCCTGCTTCACATGCGATGAGTCTCAGTGAGGTGTCAAACCACATGTGAGAATTGGTACGTTGTTGCCCAGGTCCGATTCTCACAGCACACTCAGTCAGTGCACATGTGGCCACAGAGAGCTGTTTTTAATACATAAAAATCAGCTCATTAAACTGGAGAGAGTCCAGCTCCTGATGTAAACGTCAGAGTGAACCTCAGATGTTGCTTTGCACACGACTGAAAGGGAACTTAGAGGGTCCGAGGAGCATTGAGTCAGCTTACGATTGGTTAATTAAACATTTAGTGAATCAGCTGTAGACGGGGGGCTGAGACTTGTTCTTTTTAGATAATATGTCCAGAACGCTTGATAAATAACTCTACTAATATTCAGTATTTTTTTTCATACATTAGTAGTGTTTTGCGTATTTGTCACGGGATAGCTAAAATAGGGGGAAATGAAAAAGCAATAAAATTACATTTGTGTGTGTGTGCGCGTGCGTGCGTGTGTGTGTGTGTGTGTGTGTGTGTGTGTGTGTGTGTGTGTGTGTGTGTGTGTGTGTGTGCGTTTAAAGACTGTCCTTGCTACCTTTGTGTCTTGTAGGAATCAGGCAGATAGGGTCCAACTGATTTTTGTTTAAATCATTTCATGTTTATATGACTATATTTGTTATAAGCTCAGCTGAATATGAGAGATGAATTCCAGCTACAGAGGCTGTTGAGTTCCAGAGCATTGTGGGAAAAGTAGGATAAAGTGTTTTTAGAGCTTGGCCCACCACTCTGAAGTAAAAGGAAAGGCATATCACTCCGGTTCAGTTGTGAATGTTTTTGTGTCTCACGAGAAAGAAAAAAGAAAACCAATACTTGATCACATTTGCTTCAGTTCCAGAAAACAAACACCAACAAACAGACGGGTGAAGCATCAAGAAGAACGACTAAATGGACTAAAATCAGTCTCATGAATTCAGAGCCACAGTTCTGAGGTTCTCAGGTTTGTGTTTGGGAACCACAGGCTGACTTACTGTAACAGGTGTACACTCTCCCCTGTGATAAGGCAGCAGCGCAAAAGCAACATGCAGTCAGTGCACGGCTCTCATTCATGAGTGTGAGCATGAGTTTCTGCTGCGTTACTGTCAGACTGAGAGGAAAAACGTGTGCGCTGACGGCGTGGCCTTCTGACCTTTCGTCATGTCAGCCTTTCAGAGGTGAGATGCTTAAAACTCGATATGATCAGAGTTGTGACCGTGTACCTGCAGGAGAACATTTAAGCTTATGAGCTCACGATGGCATGTTTATGCTGCCCTGCTTTTAATTAGGTAGAAAACAATGAGGAACAACAAGGAAGCAACAAGAAGATCAGCAGGTTTCTGCAAGGTAGCAGAAAGTAATTTCAAAAAGACATAAAAAAAATTATGCTTTATGGCCTAAAATACTCGTTACCACCTAAATTATAGTAGCTCAGTGCTTGAGTACTTGGTTACCTTTTGAACATCTCTACCTGGAGATCACAGATTATATTTATAAATATAGTTGCTGAAGCAACAGACCTAAAAAAAGAAGCACTGTGTAACCAACTTCCCGAGATACGAGAGCAGATTACATTTAATAGTGAGATAACTGATAGAACAACTGTGGGCCTAAGATCAGAAGAACCTGGTTCGTGGAGCCAAGGAATAAAGCAGTAATAATGAGCCGAACACAGAGATGAAATTGAGTAGCAACTCTTATATTGTTACATAATAAAAATAAAATTTGCCATGGCTTACAATCAATTAACTGAAAACCCCAAAACAAAAGAAAAGAAAATTGTGCACAAGTCCCACTAGGGATGAAAAAGGAAATTGTCCGTCTGAGTCTCTTATGGGAAAGACAGCCCGTGTTGCAGGTGTACCGGGTATGCTGAGTCTATCTGAATGGTCTGTATGTGTATATGTGTGTACTTGACTCTTTCCTTCTCTGGATCTGGGTCTTTCTCCAAAGTCCTTTTAGCTCGCCATCGAATTGGATCGGAGTCTCGCTGGGTCCTCAAGACTGTTTTTCTTGTCCACTCAAAAAACCTGACCTACAGATAAGGTCATACATGTACATGTCCATTACTTCATATTCTTAGATGCATCATTAAAGATTCAAAATCAACATATCTATTGAATTTAACCTTGGTCATATGTCCTCAGTCAGTTAAATATCTGTTTTAGTTGTACAACATTCAGCAATTCAAAACTAATCAAACATGAGAACTAAATATTCAAGCACTCATATTACTTACTGTTCGTGTGAACAATGTTCTACTAAGTTACAATTCAAATCAATCTTGTGAAAAGTTATCACAACCTGAATAAACAAACAATTTTCAACAAAACGAGTACACATACAAGTTGGTTTAGAGGTATCAAAGAAGTGTGCTTAATTTCTTCCCTTGCATTACAGGCCTATTAATACAATAGAGAAACTGCACCAAAAATTGCCCTCTAACCTGCTTTAATTTACAAAGGAGGAATAGAGTTCCCCTATAATTTGAACTTACAAAACACATTTAGCAACAACACACAACTACAACTCTTCTTAGCATACATTACAATACATAAATCACAGTGACTGCAGCCTACTCGCAGCTACACATTCAGTTTGCACTTATCTCACCATAGCTCACTCATTAGCTTTAATTCCAGCAGCCGAAACAAGCTAGCTGTAGCTAAACGAAACGTGGTTCTCACCGTTGCTCTGGATTTCAAACGGAGTTTGTTAGCTCTGGCTCATCCACAGCTCCCAACGCGAACGGCAAAACCAGCTGCTGTAACTCGTCTCCCTTTGCCGAATCACTCTCTCCTGAACTCGCAGCAAGTAAGCTAATTGCTTCTGGCTTTCTCTTCACTTTATCAACCGAGATGTTCTCCCTTCAGCATGTAGCTACCTTCTCCATTTGCGCCTCGACTTCACCCTATGCTTCTGAGCGTGATTCCTGATTGGCTGCTGAACAGCGTCGGATCGCATACACTGAACGATGCATTCAAGTGCAGTAGGGCATTTGAAATTTAAGCATACACTCCTATTAATTCCATTTTCCTTTCATTAGTCAGTTTTGTCACCTGGGCTACACCCTCCCCTCCTGAACCTATGCACGTCCCTGTGCATGGTAGATGGTTAAATGATGATCACTCGGGGGGACAGAGAAGGGGTAGGACCAGGTTCTTTACCATCACCTTCGATATCTTCCCAAGCTTTGGAGAGTCCTTGAAAGAATGACTTCACTGCAGTGATTAAGGGATTACCTAACTCCGGATAGTCGAGCCGTTTTGGTGGTTGACGGTCCCTCTCAGATCTCCTGACAAAATCATTCATATCTGTTTCCTTCTTTTCCTTCTCTTCATCCATCAGGACTGTCCCATCCTCCTCAGATTCTGCACTTTTACTGCCATTCTCCTCAGTACTCGCTGTTATCTTTGCTGGAACTAGAGATTGCTCACCTTGGATGCTCGGGTATTCAACCTCAGGTAATTCTTCTTGAGTGAAGGCTGTCTTTTCTGCTTGTTCGGTGGATTTAGGTAAGCACTCAGTGTCACTCTGATAAGAGTTAGACTCAGTGAGTATCAGGGGACCATCTGAAGTACTGTTGGACATATCAGGTAAGTTTTGGTCAAGATCGGGTAGATTGTCAATATCAGGCGGGTTGTCAATATCAGGCAGGTTGTCAATATCAGAAATTCTCTTGGCATTCTGAGCGGTTTCTGGACTCTCGACAGGGTGAAGGCCTGGAGGTTCAGCACGCTGTGTATCTTGTACATTAGTCAACAATAGATCAGGTTCCACAGGACTTTCACAAACTGTGGGAACAGGAGACCCTGAATAAATTGGAATTAGTACATCATCTCCTTCATCTGAGGAGTTCTCCTCCTCTACAGCAGGATTAGCACGAGTTCCTGGCTTGCGGGGTACTGGGTTTTGGACAGGCGCACTGCTTTCCTCCATGGGCAGATACCCACATGGGAGTAGTAGATCTCTATGTAGCGTCCTTAAGGGACCATCCCTGTTCTCAGGCTTGACCATGTAAACTGGGAGGGTACCTGCTCTTCTCACCACTACATGCACAGTGGTTTCCCATTTGTCTGACAGCTTATGTTTACCCCGAATGCGGACATTTCTGACCAGCACTCGATCTCCAGCTTCCAAATCTGAGGCTGTTACACGTCTGTCGTACCTTGCTTTGTTCTTATGAGCTATTTTTGCAGCCTGGTCCATAGCTACCTGGTAGCTTTCTTTGAGACGTGACTTGAGGTTTCTCACATACTCGGAGTGAGATGAATGCTGACTCTCGTTTACTGGCAAGTTGAAGGCAAGGTCAACTGGCAGACGAGGTTGGCGGCCAAACATCAGTTCATATGGGGTGAAACCAGTTACCTCATTCCTGGTGCAATTATAGGCATGGACAAGAGGTCTTACATGGTCACGCCAACAACACTTATCTTGATTTTGGAGAGTGCCCAACATGTCAAGCAGGGTGCGATTAAATCGCTCCACAGGGTTTCCTCTTGGGTGATATGGAGTTGTCCTAACCTTGTGGATACCGGCGACATGACAAAGTTCCTTGATTGTTCGGGACTCGAAATCTGGCCCCTGGTCACTATGTAGCTTTTCTGGGATACCATAGTGTACCATGAAATTTTCCCACAGACACTTTGCTACTGTGCGGGCCTTTTGGTTGGATGTTGGGATGGCAACTGCAAATTTGGTGAAGTGATCTGTGATCACAAGTATATCCTTGGTTCCACTTTTGTCGGCTTCCAGGGACAAGAAATCCATGCAGAGGAGTTCAAGGGGTCTGGTTGCGCTAATATTCACCAAGGGTGCCGCTCTTTCAGGTTGTGCTTTCCTCCGCACGCACCTGCCACATGTCCTCACTTTCTTCTCTACACCCACAGCCATCCTTGGCCAATAGAACCTGGTCCTCACAAGATCCATGGTGCGGTCGACTCCCATATGACCCATGTGGTCATGCAGGCTGGTGAGGACTGTGTCTCGAAGCTCTGATGGAAGTACAAGCTGGTAAGTTATCTGAGACCCTACCTGGCGTCGTCTATACAGAACTTTGTTCATAAGCTCAAGACGGGGGAGTTCTCGGAGAAGGAGCGGGAGATCAGGAAGTTGATCCCGCAATGTGGGAGGTGGTGTGCTCCCATGCTCCATCTGGGAAATGACATGTTTTATGCATTCATCAGCCCTTTGCTTATCTGCCAGTTCGGTCTCAGACAGGTGGGGGATGGTTGGCAGGCCACCAAACCGTTCTTCCTGTCCATAGCTGTCGGGTACAGCACTAGGGGACATGGCAAGAGTCTCCACTAAAGCAACGCAGTCTGTCTTCCCCTCTTCCCCATCATCAGGACGGGCACTGTAGATGAGCTGCCTCTCACAAATTGCTCTCACAACTGACTGATCTACTGCATTGATGTTCTTTGGATCAGAGAGGTGATCTTGCGTGAACTGTTGAATGCGCTCTCTTTCTTTTTGAGACCTTAAATCATCTGCCAGTACCCCATGGGGCCTTCGAGATAACCCATCTGCATCTCCATTCTGTTTTCCTGGACGATAGAGGAGTTTGAATGAGAACGTGGATAGCGCTGATAGCCATCGATAACTGGTTGCATCAAGTTTTGCAGAGGTCAGGATGTAAGTCAGTGGATTGCTATCTGTTACAACAGTGAAGTGGTTGCCGTAAAGATAATCACTGAACTTCTCTGTCACCGACCACTTGAGTGCCAAAAATTCCAACTTGTGTGCTGGATATCGACTCTCACTTCGAGACAGCCCTCTGCTTGCATAGCCTATAACTCGAAGCTGGCCCTCTTGTTCCTGATATAACACCGCTCCCAGGCCAGTGGTGCTGGCATCGGTGTGCAATATATAAGGCTTCTGGGGGTCAGCAAAGGCTAATACAGGGGCGGTTGTAAGGCTCTGAATGACTGTCTCGAAAGCCTGCTGGCAACCTGGCGTCCAGCGACTTCCAAAGGGCTCTTTCGGGTTATGGTATTGGTCTCTTCTCTGTGTTATACCTACTGGTTTCCCCCTTGATTTCTTGTGGTAAGGTGGGTAACCAGAGGTCAAATTGTGGAGAGGTTTTACGGTGCTAGAGTAACCCTTAACAAACCTCCTGTAGTACCCAGCAAAACCGAGGAAAGATTTTAGTTCTCGCAGGGTCTGGGGAACAGGCCATGATTTAAGGGCTGCTATCTTCTCAGGATCAGTCTGAACCCCATCTCTGGAGACTATATGGCCCAAGTATCTAACTGAGGTCTGAAAGAAGATGCATTTTTCTGGGGATAGCTTCAATCCGAACTCTTTGAGGCGAGTGAGCACCTTCATAAGTCTCTCCTCATGCTCCTCAAGAGTTTTGGAGAATACTATCAAGTCATCCAGGAATACCAGCACGTCCTTCAAATGCATGTCCCCCATGCACCTTTCCATCAATCTCTGGAAGGTGCTGGGAGCATTAGTTACACCCTGGGGCATCCTGTTGAACTCCCAGAATCCGAGGGGACATACAAAGGCTGTCTTTTGTCTGTCTGCTTCTTCGACCTCTATCTGATAGTATCCTGACTTTAGGTCGAGTACAGAGAACCACTGGGAACCACTGAGAGCTGAGAATGTGTCCTCCAGCTTTGGAAGGTTGTATGCGTCTTTTATAGTCTGGAGATTCAGACGTCTGTAGTCAATGCATAGCCGTACTTGGCCATTCTTTTTCCGTACTACCACTATGGGTGACGCAAATGGTGACTCTGACTCTCTGATTACTCCTGCATCAAGGAGCTCTTGAATGTGCCTTCGGACAGCCTCAATGTCTTGAGGGTGTATTGGTCGGGCACGCAGTTTGAAAGGGGTTTCATCTGTGAGTTTTATGTGGTGTCTCACTTTATCTGTCTGGCCAAAGTCCAGATCATGCTGCGCAAAGACATCAGGCATGCTGTTGAGCTGCCGAGTGATGCGTTCTCTCCATTCAAGTGGGACTGGGGAGTCACCAAAATTGAAATGTAAGATGGACTCTTGAGATGACTGAGTTTCTGGGGTTCTTTGGAGGGATTCTGATTGCTTGACTATGCCATGTTCTTTTAATAGGATGGTCTGATAAGTGCCAATCTCTGCAATAGTGCTTTTTGCAGGGATGACAATGTCATGGTCTGACTCATTGCTTATGACTACTGGCAACTTATGGGGCCGAAACCGAGGGAAGTCAACTAGACCAGCTCGGACCAGCAGCCCACCTGGCAAGGGGGATGATGATGGGTACTCAATAATAACGGATTTTTCACCTTGGAGGCCATTGGCCAGAGCAACCCCCTCCACCACTACTGTTTTACCGGCTGGGATGACTTGAGGGCTCCTGCCTTGCATTCTCACCAACCCCTGCTGGTCATTACTTGCTTGTTTTCGTCTCAGCTCAATAAGTTTGAAAACTACTTTGTAGCCATATGGGAGAGAATGGCGACAGATTACATCAGTCCCTGAGTAAATGTCAAACAATACATCTAACGTGTTTGTGCCTATAATCATGAGGGACTGTGAGGTATCAGGCACAACTAAAGCGAGTGTGGTCACATCTATCGAATCCCCTAAGAAGTCTTTTGGAAAAGTTATGGTAAGCTCAACATAACCAAAATATGGCACCAACTGGCCATTTGCACCTTCCACTTCTAAGAGGTCGTGCAGGGGCTTAATCTCCTGGTCGGAGAGGTATTGCTTGTAAAATGACTCAGGTACAGTTGTAACTTGCGATCCTGAGTCAAGAAGACAGCTAACCTCTTCCCCTTTCACAATCACTTGAGCTGTACTCTTGGTACCAACCAACCGTTTGGGCATTTGGGAGGGTTGGTTCTGCTTTGAATGTCGTAGGCCAGAGCGTGGTTGAGCATTAAGCTCTTCCGCGGATGTAGTCGCCCCACAGCTCTTGACAGAGAGTTTGGATTCACTTGGCATGTCTGAGGGACATTGTTGACTCCCCTCAGTCCCTGTTTGTCCCACAACAGGAACTGTTAACCGTTTAAAGGTGAGGCAGCACCATTTTGTGACTCCCACTTGAGCTGTCTTTCTTTCAACTGCTTCTTCTTTTCTCCTACTAGGATAGGGTTGGGAGGGTCAGTGCAACGTGAGGCAATATGCCCATCTTCGCCGCAGTTGAAGCAGTACCAGGGTTTTGGTTTGTATATCTGTTTCTTTTTAGTCTGCCTTTGTGCGTCTGCATCCCCTTCCTCTGGTCTTGACATTCTGCCCTGAGGTTTCCATGGAGATCCCTTATTTTTGTCTTTCTTCTGTGTCATGAATGTAGTTAACTGACTTTGTAAACTGGCCACCTGTTTCCTCAATTCCTCAATGGCATTTTTACTACCCTCATGTTTCTTTTCTGGCTCACAAGCATAGGCACCTTGGAGCTGCAACTGGGCTCTGTGTTTTGTGGTACCCATGTGTTTTTTCATACGACTACTTTTTGCTTGTTGTCGATCTTCTTCAGAGCGAATCAGTAGTAGGAGATCTGAAAACTGGGGGGGATCGGTTTTCTTTCGTTCAAGCTGCAAGGCACTCAGCAGAGCGTCATCCCAACAACCCCTGCAGAATTGTTTTAGGAGATGTTTGTCAACCTCTGTACAGGCAATTCCACCCCTCTTTGCAACGCGGCTTAATGCAGCCTGAAGTCGATGGAGGTAAGTGGATGGTTTCTCACCTGGATCTTGGAGAGTATTCAAGAATCGGGCAAAAAGTTCCTCCCCATCTTCCACTGTGCCAAAGGCGGAGTCTAGGAGCTGCAGGTAGGCTGCGGGTGATGACTCAGGCCGTAAACCCCTTACTATATCCGCTGCTGGAGGAAGCAGGCTCTCAAGAATCTTTCTGGATATTTGCAAGGGAGGCATACTAGGATCACTTTGGAGTAGTTCAATGTGTGCGCGCCATGTGTCATAATCGGTTTCATTATTAGGTCGGGAAGTTTTCCCGGAGAAAGAGCGAAGCCTCACTTGGGACTGCATGGGTGGAACAACATCTTGACTCCGTACTATATGCTCAACCACGACCTTCTGGATGTCAGGTGGGTTCATATCACTTAATGAAAGTGGCAGTGTCCTCCCTTTACTAGTGAGGGTGACATGGTCAGTGGCACCTTTGCTGCTTGGTGTGGCATTTAGGAAAATAGTGGGATCTTGTTGCTCTTTAATAGTGGGTGAAGATAGTGTGATGGTCTCAACATGTGTATGGGGAGAATCTTCGGCTACGGGTTGAATGGCTTCAACATCCTCCCCAATCTGGGACATTGTTTGCTTCAACACCTCACTATAGTCTTTGCCACTCAGCTTGGCTAGTTCTTTAAGTTCAGCTAAGTAAGTTTTTGTGACATTACTTCCAACCTGGGCAGCATATACGCTACTGAGTGCACTGATTTCATACACAACAGTGGGGTCATCATGTGAGGTGTATTTATAAGGTAAGTGAGCCTCTAAACCTTCTATGGCTGAACCACTGGAATATTCAACGATCAGGTTTTGGTGGAACTTAGACAATGAATCATCAACAGAAAAGCATCTCTCAATCTCCCCATAATGTTTCAGAAAGTCGATCACCTGCTCATCTTGGCTGGCCACCTTAGTGACTCCGCTGATAATAACTGCATTTGGAATTTTGACGCCAGACTTCTGTATGAAATCCATACTGATCACGTCTCAGTATTGCTGCTAAATTCAAATGGCTCCTGGCTGGCTCGCCACTTATGTAACCAACTTCCCGAGATACGAGAGCAGATTACATTTAATAGTGAGATAACTGATAGAACAACTGTGGGCCTAAGATCAGAAGAACCTGGTTCGTGGAGCCAAGGAATAAAGCAGTAATAATGAGCCGAACACAGAGATGAAATTGAGTAGCAACTCTTATATTGTTACATAATAAAAATAAAATTTGCCATGGCTTACAATCAATTAACTGAAAACCCCAAAACAAAAGAAAAGAAAATTGTGCACAAGTCCCACTAGGGATGAAAAAGGAAATTGTCCGTCTGAGTCTCTTATGGGAAAGACAGCCCGTGTTGCAGGTGTACCGGGTATGCTGAGTCTATCTGAATGGTCTGTATGTGTATATGTGTGTACTTGACTCTTTCCTTCTCTGGATCTGGGTCTTTCTCCAAAGTCCTTTTAGCTCGCCATCGAATTGGATCGGAGTCTCGCTGGGTCCTCAAGACTGTTTTTCTTGTCCACTCAAAAAACCTGACCTACAGATAAGGTCATACATGTACATGTCCATTACTTCATATTCTTAGATGCATCATTAAAGATTCAAAATCAACATATCTATTGAATTTAACCTTGGTCATATGTCCTCAGTCAGTTAAATATCTGTTTTAGTTGTACAACATTCAGCAATTCAAAACTAATCAAACATGAGAACTAAATATTCAAGCACTCATATTACTTACTGTTCGTGTGAACAATGTTCTACTAAGTTACAATTCAAATCAATCTTGTGAAAAGTTATCACAACCTGAATAAACAAACAATTTTCAACAAAACGAGTACACATACAAGTTGGTTTAGAGGTATCAAAGAAGTGTGCTTAATTTCTTCCCTTGCATTACAGGCCTATTAATACAATAGAGAAACTGCACCAAAAATTGCCCTCTAACCTGCTTTAATTTACAAAGGAGGAATAGAGTTCCCCTATAATTTGAACTTACAAAACACATTTAGCAACAACACACAACTACAACTCTTCTTAGCATACATTACAATACATAAATCACAGTGACTGCAGCCTACTCGCAGCTACACATTCAGTTTGCACTTATCTCACCATAGCTCACTCATTAGCTTTAATTCCAGCAGCCGAAACAAGCTAGCTGTAGCTAAACGAAACGTGGTTCTCACCGTTGCTCTGGATTTCAAACGGAGTTTGTTAGCTCTGGCTCATCCACAGCTCCCAACGCGAACGGCAAAACCAGCTGCTGTAACTCGTCTCCCTTTGCCGAATCACTCTCTCCTGAACTCGCAGCAAGTAAGCTAATTGCTTCTGGCTTTCTCTTCACTTTATCAACCGAGATGTTCTCCCTTCAGCATGTAGCTACCTTCTCCATTTGCGCCTCGACTTCACCCTATGCTTCTGAGCGTGATTCCTGATTGGCTGCTGAACAGCGTCGGATCGCATACACTGAACGATGCATTCAAGTGCAGTAGGGCATTTGAAATTTAAGCATACACTCCTATTAATTCCATTTTCCTTTCATTAGTCAGTTTTGTCACCTGGGCTACAACTGTCTGTCTTCTAAGTGTGACATTTGCTTTGCTTGCTTTGTTCTTTATCTGTAAAAGTAGATGAGGCCTCTTGGATCACTTCCTTTCAAAACCAGCATTGCGCGTGCGTGCACACTGGCACACACACACACACACACACATAAAATACTTGAAGTTGCTGCACTCTGGCAGGAAATAACCTCGATGATGGAAAGCGGCTGCTCTTGCTGTAGCTGAATGTGATGAGAACAGTGTAGAAGATGGCTCCTGCTGCCACCCTCGCTGTGTTTCTGCTCTGCTGCTGCTTCTTCAGCGCCACAGGTACGCCACAATTCATCTCTTTATTCTGTCAGGTGTAGGTTTATTCTGTCTACTTTCCAAACTTACTGGTTTCTATTTCTATCCATTTTTTTTTTTTCAAGGAAATACTAATCTGAACCTATCAGCTGTGGACACTTTATAGAGGCTTGTTCTATTGTTCTGTGACACCTGTGAAATTCCCACAGCATGCAGGGAAATAGAACTCCTTCATTTAGTTGTAATAAATGAGCTTAACCATCCCAAAGGTTTTTATTTACTGCGCTATTAAATATGATCCTTTATTGAGGAAAAACTCTCCTAAAAGGGAACTAAGAAATGAACTGTAGTAATACTGTAGGGTGTGCGGCTGCCATGGGCAAGGATGAGGGTTTAGTTCCTGCTGAGGTTACATTTTTACTAGTGTGCAGCTTTTTAAAAATTTTTTTGTGTGAAACTGTACTCTGGTTTTCTTTTCTATATTTGCTCATCGTGTTACATCTTTGTGACTAGTGCTTTAGTGCGCACTTACACACACACACAAAAAAAGATGTGTCTTTGATTTTCAGCGGTGAGTGCAACTCAAAACCTCGGCCATAAATACACCAGCGTTAGACAAAAGAGACAAAACAGTCCAGAAACTTCTGCAGATGAGACACGCTGCTGATGTGGTAACTTTGGTCTGAAATGGGGACGAACAGGAAGCAATGCAAAGGTGCAAAAGTAGAGGTGACCTGTAGAAGCTGCGAGCGCGCAGCGCAGAGAAGCAGCTTTAAGATCTGAACAATAAAAATGATGAAGAATTGAAGCCGTAAATGCAGCAAATCTTAGAAAGAAATAAAACTGAATTTTTAAATACAATTACATATATCAATTTGTATATGAGAATATATATAAATTAAGGAGGTAGAGGAACACACACACACACACACACACACACACACACATATATATATATATATATATATATATATATATAATATAAAAATAATCTAGCTTGCAAAATTGGTTCGATTAAGCAGTATTACTCTGTTCAATCAGAGGAAAATGAAATCTATGTTCTGCACATACTTATCTAGATATAAATAAATATGTGCAGAACATACTTAGTAGATGAATATATATATATATTTATCTACTCCCATCAAATGTTGTAATTATGAACTTTTTTCTGAACTCTTTTTTCAGTAATTAAATTGTAAATTTCCCCAATTTTTCTTTAAATCATTTCATGTTTATATGACTATATTTGTTATAAGCTCAGCTGAATATGAGAGATGAATTCCAAAATATGCAGTTTGGGTCTTGTTGATGAACAGATTGAGCATCTTCTTGTTTCTGCTTCTTGAAAATGTCAGGGCTTTGTGGAGGCGTGGGTGATAGATGGTGCACCCAACCTTCACACGTTCTTCTGTTGTTTCTTAGCACGACAGTTTGACATGCGGTTATGAAGTGCAAAAGAGGCTTAATTTATCGAAACGGAACAATACTGTGAATTTCAGTGGAAGAAACCCTCACTGACTAATTGTGCTTCTTTAAAACATTTGTCTTGTGATTACAGTTTCATGCCAAATGCTTACATTAATCTGATGCCTTTTTGCTGACTTGACATCACAGTTTATTACCAGAAACTGACCCAAACAGACCAGGAAGCTCATCCCAATATCACAGAGCATTTGTGTCTATATGTACATGTAGCATAGGTGAAAATGGACTTATTCACATGGAGTGGGGGTAAGGTGTTGCTCCTCTGAACTCCTGTAGAAATAAAATATCATCAATTACACATTTCTCTTCTTTCACTTGTTTTCTTGAGTACATGTGAAACACTTTTAAGGAAACAGAGTTTCTGGTGGGGAGTTCCTGAACGTCGCAGGAAGTGGCTGTCATTGGGAAGTATTCAAGTACTGGGAAGTATTCTGGGTTAGATTCTTGAGTCTAACTTGTGGTTAGCTGATTTAGAGAAGAAGAAGAACACTTTTGGTTAATGTTAAAGACGATTATGGTTTTTGGCAAAATATTGAGTATTTTCTTTTTCTTTGCTATATCAAAGGTGTAGGGCAATTAACCTCAAGCCACTTTGGAACTTCCTCATATAAAAGACACACACACCCAGTCATGATTAGTAACTCCAAACGAGGGTGGGCTAAAATTACCTTTTTTTTTTTTAATTATCATCCAGGAAAATATTAATGCTGTGTTTAAAGAGAAGATGACTTATATAACCACTCACTTCCTGTGGGTTTTCTTCACAGAGAAGGAAACTCTGTGAAAAGTTGTTCAGTGATTGCAACATCTGTTCTACTGCGCTCGCGCACACACGTTTGTGTGTGTGTGTGTGTGTGTGCACCTCGTGATCTCTGAAAAATAATAATCTATGCACCTCTTTAAACAGAAATAAAATATATTTTTAAACAATTGATAGAAAAAAAGTCCCTTTTTGTGCACGATTGAATGAGCATGCTGTCTCTACAGACCACAGTGTGCAAAATAATAAAATGTAATCAACATCCAGCCTCAGCGATGGGGTAAAGTGATGTGTGCAGGACGCCCACAGTGTTTCATTTTATAGATGTTTGTCAGCTCAATCAATCTGAACCAACAACATTCAGCTTCTGATTGACATTGAGTGACTAAACCCGAGCTACCAACTTTATTCTGAAGTATCAGCTGAATCCCATTTATTTGTTAACTTCTACATTGTATCTGAATTTGACAGATTTGGTACATTCATAAGTTAGAGTTTCACAAAACAACAGCACACAGCTCTGAGAAATTGGGGCATTCAGGAAGTCAAAAAATGTGTTTACATAGAAATATTTATGCTATATGTTTAATACCTGAAGTAGACTAATGTAAAAGAAAGGAAATCAGCATTCAGGTTTCAGAGGAAATAATCTTTACCCTTCTTTAAAACTCTGCAGGTTTATAATGTGCTTTGGGTTGTGAGAGTGGAGGGAAATAAGTGATTAAAAACTTGATCAAATCCTCAAAATCCATCTCTATATTTAAGAGCTGTCCCTTATAGTTCCTGAAAAATTCAAAATGGGCAGTAAGTTGGTTGCCAGTGTCACTTAATTTATATACAACTTGGTTCCTATATAAAATTATCACAGAAAGTAAGTAAATGTGTGTTTGTTTTGTTTTTATTGTGACAATGCTTCATGGCAATAAATCTTATATAATTGGAAAGCTTGTTAATTTCCCCTTAAATGGAGCCACATTTGTAAGAAAAATGCATTTGTGGGTTGAGCAGCAGAGTTGAGTTTGTGGGCTGTGCTCATGAAAATCTTCTCTGCCAATGCCAAACAGCTTATTCTGCTATTGACTCTAGTTTGGTGTCTTTTATTGGACTGAATCATTGCAGTCTGTAGAAACAAGATATATTTGCAGTTTAACAATTTACTCATTTTACAAACAAGGGCCCCAGCAGCATGTGGAAGAGCCACACACAGCCACAACAGCCTGGCACCTCCTCCTCATGCTGGTCTCCTGCTTGGTCACACACCGCTGTGGGATGGCATCCTGTTCTTCAACCAGTATTTGTCACAAGTCACCCAGTTTGGTTGTGTTGGTCATTCTGGCAGGAACAGCACACCCAGGCTGAGCCCACAAATGTTCAGTGGGGTTGAGGTCAGGACTGCAGGCTGGCCGTTCCATCCTCTCCATTCCCAAATTCTGGAGGTAGTCTCTGAGAAACCCACAAATGGATTTTCCTTACAAATGTGGCTTAGTTTACGGGGAAATAAACAGGCTTTCCAACAGTATCAACCAAACAAACAACAGATTGTTATCAAAAATTATATGAAAATTATATGAAGCATGCCAGTGACATATGCTGAAAAACAGCCCCCCCACCGTGATGTTCCATCCAATCCTGTTTTTGGGGTGATATGCAGTGCCTTTTGACCTCCAAACATGGTCTATATTACGACATCGAAAGAGTTCAGTTTTGGTCTCATCTGACCAGACTTTAATGTCTCAGTATTTCAATCAATCAATCAATCAATCAATCAACCAATCTTTATTCCAGACACAAAGATGGTCCATATTAAAGTAAAATAAAAGAGATAAAAACACATACAAAAAGATAAATAAGATAACAGGTTCTAAATCTGACTGTACTCAGTGCAGGGTTTACTAAAATGGAAATTATGCCATTACATGACACAGATAATCTACACATATACCTGTGCATAAGGTTTCTGAGCACAGCAGGACATGTGGGTACAGCAACATTTACAAACATTTGGCTAGCACTACTCTAGGTATTTTGAGTAGTAGCCTCATAGCATCATTGTATGCTACATAAAGTTTCTGCATGCTGCCTCTTTTGTATTGTCGCCACAAATGAGCAGTGTACACTGGAGTACAAAAGGCTTTAAAAAGAGCTATTTTTACAGAGGGTGAGGACATACCAAATTTTCTGAGCAGCATATTAGCTTGTGCGTACATCATACGATACTGCCTATAAATGTCACGATCATCAGACAGGTCATCATTTATGTAATGCCCCAAGTATTTAACCTCATTACAGATTTTAAGAACAGCACCAGACAAGGAGAAGTCAGGAGTTATCAAATGCTTATCTGCCTTACTTCTAACAGTCATAATGTTGCTCTTCTTGGCATTATACTTTAAGCCAAAGTCATTTCACAGGCGTGTCTAAATGTTGCTCAGCAAACTTTAAATTCACTTCAACATGCTTTTTTTTTTTTTCTTCCAGCAGTGAAGCTTGTAAACAGGCCATGGCAGTTACTCATTGTTTTCTTTTAAACAATTGTGTCTGCTGATTCCAGGTCTTTCTGTAGCTCTCCACAATGATTATATAATGATAATTTGTTTCACCCCTCTGTCTGAAATCTTGTGTGGAGCAGGTGGTCCTGCCCCAACAGTGCTCACTGGAACCTTCAGTAATGTGTTCAATATTATTTCCTGTGTCATTTCTCATTATTGCTCATAACTTAATTTAGGGACATTTATGGTTTGATTTCTCTGCATGTATGCATTGGATGGGTTGTTGCCAACATCTGGTGCAAATTTCATGTCAGTGGCACTAGAAAATTGGTGATGTGTTCAATACTTACAGTATTTAACCCCTGTATATAGGAACCATTAAAATGCAGGGAAACCCCTTAAAATCTCGAGCTTCATATCTAGGACCTAAGTTTGGGAGGACATAGTTACAACCTTACTCTCATGGTGTGAGAGGGAGCTTTATTTTCCCATCTTGTCTTGCATGTGAAGAAGATTTTAAGCAGACTGTTAATGCCTGATACTTTCATTAGTCACAGTGAATAAAATTAACTTGGCTTATCCAATGTTTGCATAAGAAAAGCTTTTTTAACGTGACTAATCTATTTTTTCATCTGATTCTTTTGTCTTTCTTTCTGTTTCAAAGACTCTCAGGATGTTTGTGATCTGTATGCTGCAACAGGCACAAATGTTACTGTGCGCCTTAGATACACTTTGAATGAAACGGTTAACCTGAAATGGCTCAAGGATGCAACAGTAATCTTTATGCGCAGAAATAAAAAGGTGATCACAGGGAAAAAGGATGATGTTGATTCAACTGGATCACTGAAGCTGACACAACTGACGACAAATAACAAAGGACGATACACCCCAGAGGTTCATGGTGCAGATGGAGTGAGTGTAGGGGATTTACAGAGCACGCGTTTGTGTGTATTAGGTAGGTAACAACTCACTGTTCAGTTTCATTATACAACAACAGTATTGTTTTTGTAGAAAAACATTATCAGCAGTTCCTAAAATGTTGGAATAATAAAATGTTCTTTACTCAGATCGTGTGCAGAAGCCCAAAGTGACGATGACGTGTCTCGACTCTAAGAAAAACGTCCGTTTTACTTGCAGTGTTGGTCAGGTGAGGACAAAATTTAATGTTTCAAACACATTAAAGTTTGAGTGTTCTTCAAATTCGTAATGAAGCTGTTGAAGAATCTGCAGACAAAGGCCTCATTTCTCCTCCACTGAAACCCATCATGAGTTTTACTGTGTTGACTGTAATCATTCACTCTGATGCTGCTGTTTCAGCAAAGTTTGGCTCTCTGTGTGTGCATCATTTCATTCTACTGTACAGGAAATGAAGCCGAGTGCAGGAAAAGATGAAGACATTTTAGCCAAGTTAGACTTTTTATGTTAGACTTGAAGTTTGAACCTTCAACTAATCCACAAATCATATTTTCTTCTACAGAATGAGAAACTTGAATGGTTTATGGATGATAAAAACTTGACAGAAAACAAGAAAATACTGACGAAAGTGGCCAGCACTGTAGCAAATGCCCGTTTCTATTGTAAAGTTTCAAACCCCGTCAGCTCTGAGATCAGTCTGCCTGTTCAACAAAACTGCTATGAGCCCTGTAAGTATCACGTGATATCAACTGTGCAAAACCTCAAATGCTCCAAATGTTCATGACACTCAAGTAATCATTTTATTAAGCTCATATCTTAATGAGATATTTTCTTCTCCTCTTGTTTTATTCCTGAAGCGTTCCCTGATGAACTGTGGGGAATCAGTATCTGGGTTTTCGTGGGTGGAGGAGCAGGTATGTTTTGTCTTCTGTGTAAAATCCTCACAGTTTGATACTATGCTGACATGCATAGTAATTAATTTTGAAGTAATGCACATACGAAGTTTGTTCGATTTCATTTGTCTAATACAGTTTGCTGTTATTATTCACCATCAGGTGTTGTTCTGGTGCTGATCCTGATTGTCATCATTTGTTGTATCCAGACCAAACGGAAAAGGCGTATGCGACTAAAGGGTGAGAATTTCTTTATTTAGTGAATTCATGTTTTAAATATTGGTCACTGTGCTCTGGCAGAACCTTGCTGAAACAGTTTTAGTTGCATGAATAACTAATGAATTAGTTAGCCTCTAAATCCTCCCATTCACACTTCACTGTGGACTGCTTGAATGTTCCCATATCAATAGTGATATGGACTGGGTATTAGGAATGAAAGGATGCCACATTTTTTGATGGAAAAGAAAATGATCAACTTACAGAGGCTGAATTCAAAAAACACCACAAAAATCAAAGTGAATAAATGATGGAGCAGGCTAGAACATTTTGCTGAAATTCCACTGCAGCAACTCAAAATGGTGTTCAGTAGTTTGTATGACCCCCGTGTTCTTGTATGCATGAGTCATGCCTGACAACATCGGGGCTCCTAATGAGATGACAGATGTAATCCTTGGAGATCTCCAGTGCAGGGTCTGACAGTGGGTCCAAGGATTTCATCCTGAAACCTAATGGCAGTCAGGGTGCTGTTGCCCAGCCTGTAGAAGTCTGTGTGTCCTCCATGGATATGCCTCCCCTGACCATCACTGACCCACCCAAACCCATCATGCTGAACAATGTTACAGGCAGCATAATGTTCTCAAAGGCTTCTCCAGACCCTTTCACATCTGTCACATGTGCTCAGGGTGAACCTGCTCTCATCTGTGAAAAGCACAGGACAGCAGTGGTGGACCATCCAGTTCTGGTATTCTATGGTAAATGGAAGTCGGGCTCCACAATACCAGACAGTGAGCACAGGGCCCACTAGAAGATACTGGGCCTTCAGGCCACCCTCATGAAGTTTGTTTCTGATTGTTTGGTCAGAGACATTCACACCAGTGGCTGCTGGAGATCATTTTGTAGCTCTGGCAGTGCTCATCCTGTTCCTCCTTGCACGAAGGAGCAGATACAGGTCCTGCTGATGGGTTAAGGACCTTCTACGGCCGTGTCCAGCTCTCCTAGAGTAACTGCCTGTCTCCTGGCTGTGCTGAGGGACACAGGAAACCTTCTGGCAATGGCACGTATTACTGTGCCATCCTGGAGGAGTTGGACTACATGTGCAGCCTCTGTAGGGTCCAGGTGTGGCCTCATGCTACCAGCAGTGACACTGAGCCTAAGCAAATGCAAAACTAGTGAAAAAATAGTCAGATTGTCTCTTTTTTTCTTGCCACAAACAGAGAGATGATTATGAGTCTCCAGGTCTGACCCGTCATCTGTACTTATTTTAACAGACGAGGGGGAGCTTCGTTTGCAGTGGTCCAACCAGGAACGGCAACATCAACAACAACATCATCATCATCAGCATCAACAACATCAGCATCAGCATCAAAATCATCCCGATCAGCATCAGCATCAGCACCCCCACCACCATCAGCAGCAGCCGGCAGGCAACACCGGCCCTCGACAGCCTCGCTCTAAGCAGCAGCGCGCCCAGCAGCGCCCCAGAGCCCCTGACCCCCCCAACGGCCACCCTCAGCCCAGCCCCCGACGGGCTGCCCAGGTAGGACACTGAAGTGGATCTGGGACCTGCATTGTTGAGTTTATAGACCAAAAGAGAGAGTAAAAAAATTAATCTGCCATACACAGTTTGAACAGATAGTTCTGATTTGTTTTTGTAGTACGTGCCATTATTTCTGTCAGTTATGATGAGCCAAGAAGCAAAGAGCTGCAACTTGCAGCACTGTGTCATGTGGAAATGCACAATTATAGGTCTGACACTCCAATTTTCACCCCCCCCTTCAGGCCTCCAGACCGGCTGATAACAACAACGAAGAGCAGCCTCCTCCTCTTCCTCAGCCCAGGAAGAAAAAGGCACCAAAAGAGTGAAACTTTCCTGACTTTATAGAAAATGTGAGCTCAGTATTTCTGAAACAGAGTTGTTCTTCAATCCACATTGTAGAAGTTGGTCATCTGTGTGTTGCTGTCAGCACATCAGGATTTCATTAGAGTATGATGGAAATGAATTTGAACAAACTTAAAACAAAAAAAGGAGTTTTTTTTTTCAGAACCAGAATCATTTTATTGTCATTACATGTCAAACATATAACAAAATGGAGTTCCAGAACAACCATCCAAAAGACAGACAATCAAACAAACATGGAGCATAAGTGTTCTGCGACCTTGCTGCCCTCAGAGGCGCTGCCGTTTAAAAAGATGGAAACAAAGCAAACACATTAGGGCATAATAATCTTATATTGTGCCCTAATGGGGCACAATATGAGATTAAAAAAAAACTCTGCATAGCATAGAAGCACATAAACTGCATGGGAGCACAAGGGTGGGGAGGGGAGGGGATGTGCCAGAGGGGGCAAGTGAGTCCCGGGTACCGTGGAGGCAAGCCAGCGCGGGGAATAGAGCCTCTGTTTACACAACACAACATTCTCTCTTTTTAAAGCTGAAATCAAACTATAAATCTACCCAATGAGGTGTTGCTCAAACTTGATCCTTGAGACTATTTAAACAGCCTTCTGAGAGCGTCCAGGAGGAAACAGACTAGTGGTAAATACGAGGTGTATTATATGAAAAATCAAACTTTTATTTCATAGTTTCAAACTGCCTTCAAGAGTGCTGTTTTTTTTTTTTTGTTTGTTTTTCATTTTTTCTTGTTATACTAATTAAAATACAAAGTAAATGCTGTTTAATGTACACATGCACACAGAATACTGCGAGTAGTTATTAGCCCTCGCTGCTTAGCCCATATAAACATCCTAGACACAGTTCAACATTTTGGGAAATACTCTTATTTTCATGTTTATTAGATTGACCGCTGTCACGTTTGGATGCTGAATGCAAAGCTGAGGCCAGCAGCTGGTTAGCTTGGTTTATATGTGAGGTAGACCATCCCTTTGCTTCTTGGCAGAGACGGGCAAGCTATTTGAGGTTTCCTACAAACGTTTTGGTAGGTTAAGCAAAATCTGTCTGACTGTCTATAAAAGATGTGGTCACCCATCATGACTAGCTTCTTGAAGGCAGACCTCATGAGCGAGGAGTGGATCTTTCTGAGAAACCAAGAGCCACGCACTAAAGCACACCCTGCTTTAGCACCCTGAATCAAACGGGGACTATCATTTATAACCCGAGCGTCGTGCCGCTGTTAGCACGGCTTGAAACTCGGAACTGAAACCATGTTTTTATCAGGAGAAAAAAAAGTTGCTGCTGAGGACATGTATTGAGGGTGTGATGGAGTTATGCTTCTTCAGACATCTTTCGAACCAAACTGCTTTTTTGGAACCACGAGCTTCCCCCTGCTGGCCATAAGAAGAACTGCAGGTTGTGCCTGCAGAGGTGCCTTTAAAATATCATGTTTTCACCTTTTTCTTGGAACCTAAACCTTTTTTTTTTCTTTCTACGAGAAGAATTGCACATTATGTATTTTAGGGTTGCACTTACATTACTTACGTTACTACCAGCAGCACAGAGCCTTCGATCTGTGATCAGTGTTCTATCCCGAAGGCTTCTTCTTCTTTCCAGACAGGGTGCAAAAAGAATGTCATGTCAGATGTTTGCATTGTGAGAACAGCCTTTACTGTGTGTTTTACAATAAGGAAAACTATGTGTCATGTTGGCTTTTACTTTTGTAAATTTGCTGATCTTCTGAGGTTGGCCTGTAACTGTAGTCAGCTGTAGATAATTAAATTTTACAAAAGTTAACTCTTCACATTGTTTGCAATGAAGTAATGCCAATATGTTGATGTAAACTGTGTGCAGTCGTCTTTAAATAAATTGTGTAATTATAAATTATGATGGGACTTTTGCAGCATCAATTTGGGTGCAAATGTTGCAGACTGCGTCATTTTCACCTTTGCTCTTTTCTAAGTGCACAGAGCGATGCAAGCAGGCGGTGTGTGTGTGTGTGTGTGTGTGTGTGTCATTCACATATCCTGTCTTTTTGCTGAAAATGTGTTTGTGGCTTTTGATTGAACACACTGAGCTACTTCTACATGCCAGATCATTGTGTGCGTGTGGTGGAGGTTTTCCTGTACTTGCTGCTTTTGTATAGTAACAGAAAATTACTAAATTTCCCATCAGATCTTTTTCCTTTTTGTTGCTACTCTAAAGTGAAATACTAGTAATTATTTTAAATATTTGACTGTATTCTCAGCCCTATTGTGCTTAGTTGTGTGTGAACACCAATGACTGAATAATGTGCATACCCACATGGTGCTCCTGTTCACTTCTTTTCACACCTTTCAGTGCAGCTATATATATTTTCCTGTTGTCAGAACAAGAGATCTAGAGATGCTGTGAAATATGCATACCCCACTGCACTGTGGTGTGATCTGTGTGGTGGAAAAATAGAAGAGAGATGAGGTTTAACTTTGTGACCGAGTTCTCATATGTTTCTTAAGTGATGACTTCTGGTTTCCTTCTGACATGGATGAATATTTAAATGGTAGAGAGCTTGAAACTATGTTCTGTTTCACTACAGTGAAGCAGAACAGTACTCTCTGATATGTAAGGACATAATTTATATACAATAACACATAATTGCACAGTTCTAGTTTTAGTTCAGTATCATTTATTTACACACACGGTCCAAACTTACCAGGCGCACCTGCTCAACTGCTCGTTCACACAAATATCTGATCTGTTGATCTCATGGCAGCAACTCAGTGCATTTAGGTCAAAGCAGCTGAAGTTCAGACCGAGCATAAGAATGGGGGAAGAAAGGTGATTCAAGAGACTTTGAATGTGGTGCGGTTCTCGGTGCCACACGGGCTGTCTGGGTGTTTCAGAAACTGCTGATCTGCTGGGATTATTCCACACATCTTTGGAGTTTGCGGAGAATGATCCAAACAAAAGTGAGCGGCAGTTCTTCTGAGAGAAAATGCCTTATTGATGCCAAAGGTCAGAGGAGAATGGCCACACTGCGTTTGAGGAAACAGTAACTCAAATAATCACTTGTTATAAACAAGGTTTGCAGAAGTGTATCTTGTAATGCACATGTGCAGGAAACTGATGCTGCGATTTACACAAGCTCACCAAAGCTGGTCTATAGAAGACACTGGTCAGCAAAAAAAACCTGAGGAAAAATAAGTGATTTTTACTAATTTGGGTGATTCTGATTCTGAATATGCAAACAGAATTTCTCTAGCACGTCAGGATCTTGAATTACGTAACTATGCCAACAAATGCCAATCGCCAAACTTGACATCAATGATTTTATTAGAAAAGTACACCATGGACATACAACTGGTGAAAAAAAGACACAGATACCAAAATCAATCATATGAGGAGTCTCAAACTAATACAGTCCACAGTTAGTCTGCCTAACCAGTTCAAAAGTGTGACAAACTCTTCTCTTGTGCTTCATGGAAGTGTCACGCTGTAGAAACCAGCAGTACTCACCCATCATGTTTGCATTATAGCGCCCCTGGTACCTGATCTCCATGTCAGAGACATCTTGATGGAACCTTTCAGCATGCTCATCGCTCACGTCACCCAAATTGGGTGGAAAGAAGTCAAGATGAGAGTGAAGGAAATTAATCTTAAGTGACGTTCTGCAACCCATGCGTCTGAATAATATGAGCATGTCGTCAACTAGTTATTCATAGTTTGTGGCTTTGTGGTTGCCCAAGAAATTCTGTCCCACCAGAACAAATGACTCCCGTGCGCTCAGTTCAAGGGGTCTGAGCTTAGATGGAAAGTCTTTGTCTCTAATAAGCTCACGGACTTGGGGTCCATCAAAGATCCTGGCTTTAAGCTTGGCATCACTTTGGACCGCTCCAGAAACTCTATTCATGACTTGATGTAGCACTAAAACTTTGTTTTTATCTACTGACAGATCAAAGCAGTCACTACAAGAAAATGCAAATTTCTGGCATTGTTGATCCTCAATATTGGCAGTTAAACTTTAGTTGGTTGAAGTTTAATGACCATATTTGGATTCAGCACCCCAGATCACCCAAATTATTGCTAAATTCTGTTCAGTTTCAAAGTTAGAAAATCATAGCACACACTACATTTGCGTGAGAAGCGCCAGTACAGCAAAACATTAGCTAAATACTGACATGTGCATAACTCAAGAACCTGACGTGCAAGAGAAATTCTGATTATAGATTTGGAATCAGCATACCTATCAGGTATTTTTCTCCAGGTAGCAAAATCATTGTTGACCTGTGAGATTGGAGAAACGGTCTGATGAGTCTTGATTTCCACATTCAGACGGTAGGTTCAGACTTTGGCATAAACAACACTAAAGCATGGCTCCATCCTGGCTTGTATGAGTTCAGGTTGGACGTGATGCTGTAATGGTGTGTGATATTTTCTTGGCACACTTCGGGCCCCTTAGTACCAGCTGAGCATCATTTAAACACCACAGTCTGCCTGAGTATTGTTGCTTCTTATTATGTCTTCATTAAAGCACGCTGACTCATTGCATCAACGAGCTTTCTGCTGCTTCAAATAGAATAAGGCATTTGCTGTGAAGAGAATAAGCTCATCTTTGCCTTGCAGGTGTGGGATAAAATATTACAGGTGCAGTCTACGGGAATTTTAGCTTCCAATTTTAGTTTCGGTTTACAGTGACTCAGAGCTGCTCTGGCTCCATGCTGTCAAAACCACATCTGTTTATAGCAAACTGATGTTGCAGTGGATATATTAGTGAGGTCATAAACTCCTGCTATGAACGTATGCTGTGGTGATCTTATTTATGGTTTCTCTCACTCAACAGCATCAGCACTGTGCTCTGATGGGGTTATGGTGGTGATGAAAATGTACAGATCAGTATCAAGAGGAGAACTTGATCCTTTGACCCCAGCAGCAAGGGGATCGTCTGTTATTCTGTGGGTTTTGTGGGTGCATTTGTCCCTGAGGAGAGCAGGCTCGTTGTGAATCATTCCAAAGCTGCTCTGAGCGATCACCTCTTATTTCTGTTCTGCTGGGACTGCTCTCATTCAGGACAGCGGTTATGTTATGACTTTCATGGAGCTCAGATCTTGCCCAGAAGAACTGCCTGTGGGAGATTTGGGGCTGAAGTGTTGTGACGGCGCTCTCCACCATCATCTTCAAAACCCCACGTGGAAGAATGGCGCTCATCCCTCCATGCAAGTCAGTGTCGAGGCACGCTGAAGCTGTTGCTGTAGCCTGCGACGGTTCGACACCTTATATGGATCCAGAATATGAAGCTCAAATCATGGTCAGATACGAGGAGCTCACAAACTGCAGCAATTTGAACAGTTACACAATCACAATTCACTATTTTGGCTTCCTTTCTTAACCTACCCCACTTCCTATGACTCACTTCCTTCCATCGCCTCCTTCACCTTTGGCACTTGCATGGTCTCTTTGCCGCCCCTCATTTAACTGAAATCTTCCGCTGATTGCTCCTCATTTAAGGACTGCATTCACCTTTGAGTGAGCCGGCAGGTCTGGATGGAAATTTCAGTTGACTCTTTACTTCTTATCCTACATCTGCTTCACTGAGGTCGTCATTTAAGCTCGTCTGTTTAAGGTGGGGGGGGTGTGAGAGGAATTTAACCCTTTGTTTATGCTTCCTTTCAGTGTTTGAGCTTCATGCACGCAATCCACTTGAACTTTAAAAAATAAAAAGTTTTTACGTGAGTTTTGAAGAAAAAATATTCATGTAGAGGGGTTTTAGTTTCATTCACAATTAGTGGCCTGTGGAGTTCCCCTAGTAACACTTTTGTGGACATGCACGTGAGTGCATGCAGGTAAAACATCCCCATAAATGATTTGTCACACTTTTAGAAAAAACAAAAACAGCTGGATGCAACATGCATGAAAATCAATAATGCTGGATCTAAAATAATCTGCTCTCCAGTGCTGGGAAGTAAAGACATGAGACATGTGTTAGGATCTACACAATGCGCTTTGGTGGGTAACAGAGCGCAAACAGAGAAAACTGAATCTGTAATACTGACAAAAGTGAACTCATAGCAAAATGTTTACACTGTTGTAGACACGGCCTGCCTCACAGCTCTGCTGTCTAGAGTGGAAAAAAAAAAAAAACACTTTCATCTTGCTGTGTCTTTGGTCTGTTTCCCTTTTGTCCTTCCGCTCTGTTTTGTGCATTTATATCGCTGTTCCTCTATGTGGCCACAAGAGGGCGATCTAGCTCCATATTTTCTGAATATGTGAACCCAGAAATGCATCATATCTTAGACTCCTGTGGCAACTGATGCAACTGATGTTTCCTGTTTGTGTGTGTGCGTTAACGCTAAAAAAAAGCTGTATTTCTAGGGTTTGGTGGTGCACAAACACAAGAATTGCTCATGGTAATACTTCCATGTGAGCTTGACACTTGAATAATGAAGTGAAACAGAGAGAAGAACTGGAAAACACAAAGAGCTGAACATTTGTCATCTGGAAAACCTCGCAAGAGCAGCCCAGTGATCCAAGTCTTCCAGCCCACCCTGATGTGTCTGTGGCCCACTAGTGGAGGGGAGGACACGTGTGCCTGTGCCGCACACAGCAGACCACCCAACCAAACAGTATCGCACAATGTCCAGAAGATAGTGTGAGCTGTCCAGGTCTGTTGCGTATGAAACATTCAATATTTAAGAGTGTTGAGTGATATTGTAGTTTAGATTTCATGATTCATTTTACATATTAACCTTTAAACTTTCACCTGAGGCCACAACAGAATAGTGGAAAAATAAACATACTAGATTGGAGAAATGTAGACAAGCTGGACGTATGAAAAATATAGCAAAATGATGTTAACAACATGATATGTAACACTGAATTCATGTCAGTCAATCAGTTTTCCATAAAGGCTTCCACTGTTTGGGACATCTTTTCTTTTTCAAAGAATGTGAGCAGAGAAATTTTATTTTTATATTAAGTAGCATTCACAATGTCATCTCCATTTATCATAAACAAGGGCACCCTGTCACGGCTCGCCGCTGTGCAGGCAGGAAGGAGGACCCCAAAATGCAGAAATCCAGGACAGATGTAATTTACTCACACGCTTTATTTACACAAATAACACAGAAATACAGGAGCTGTCCCCGGCATACACCTAGCGGGGGAGAGACGTGAAACTGACTGGGCTTTACTCAAACAGACGTACATGCAAGCAAACAACCAATGACACAACAACAGGCAAAGAAAACACTGGACTTAAATACAGCAAAGGATAACGAGAGGAGTGGAAACACAGGTGAATCACATTACACAGACGAGACAAGAGGAAGCAAAACCGAACATGACAGACAAACAAAACAGGAAGTAACCTGGCACTGAACACAAAGACAGTAATTGTAAAAGTAATTGTTTATACTCGAGTACCAAAATTCGTCTCAATAGATGAAAAATTCACTGAGATATGATTTGAAAAAAGGTACCAATTCCTTTTTTTTTTTTTTATCTTTGTTGACCTTGACCTTTGACCTTGAAAATGAAATAATATGTTGTAAAGAATATTTGCACAAAGTTTCATGAAATGGTTAAAACTTTTTGAGTTATTTTGCTAAGAGACAAACAAACAGGGGTGAAAATATGACCTCCCTCCACCTCTCCGTGGACGAGGTCATTAACAGGAAAACAATCACGTAACAAGAACCAACATTAATAATAAAGCTCATGTCCACATTTTAGGTGCTAACAGGTTTTGTAGAATTCTGATTCTGTTAGCTTGTTATTTGCTTCTCATTTTAAAATATCTTCTGCTTTCACTTCAGAAGATATAGTCGTGCAGCAATACTAGTTTGTACCACTAGATGGCAGTAGATGCTCTAGTATGTCATTTTAATAAGTAAATAGCAACAATGCATTATTATGTATACAATATTTTATCACAACCAGTCTGGGTTATATAACTCCTACATTTACAGTGTTTTTAGCAGAGAAAGTCCTTGTTTTGTCGGTGTTGTTGCTGCTGAGCTACAGCAGGAATATTGCAACAGAAAGTAAAGTTTTGGTTTTAAAAAGTGCACAAAAGAAATCTGCCCGATTTGACTCATTTTGACAGCAGAAGCTTGACATTAGATAAAACTAGAAAAAGGTAGATTACAGAGCTGGATGGTGGTTATTAACAAACAATGCTTACAATGTAATGCATTCATTATGAACATGAGGAATTATTTTTATTTTATTTCTAATTTGGGGATCTGGCAACTGTTTAATGACAGAATCAAAAATCTGTGAGCCCAGCCTATAAAATATCCCAATTCTCTACTTTTCTTTAAGTAAAATCTAAATATTTTAATTGTAATTAATAATTTCTATAAACACTATTGTTACAATGTTATACACAAGTGACTGCAATGAATTCACACCTTAAAAATAAACAAAATACTGTTAAATCTTATAGTATTCGCAGAAATCAGAAAATGTATGCGTTCCTCTAAATACCGGCGGCATTGATGTCATTAGTGTGAAAAGCTACTTCTGTGTCCACTTAATAAATTCCTCATATTAACGTGCTATAACAGTATATTCTGCAGTATGACAGTAAAAATGACATATAAAGAGTGTCCATCTTATTTGATTTTGAATTCCACAATCAGAACTCAGTTCACTAAAAGAATCATTACTGTGCAAAATCCTTCAAAACAAAAGCATTTCCTGTATGCCCAGTAGGGTGCATGCTGGATCCAGCTGGATGAGTGGTGTCTTTTCTTTTCTTCTTTTTTTTTTTTTTTTTGGTCACGTTTTTGAATTGTCTGACCTCCCAAACCAAAGTACAACAGGATGACACAGCAAGAGCCCAATTTCTCACAAATCCAGCTAGCGGCAACGCACAATGCGCTATCCACCAGCAAAAACAGGGATCGTTGAGAAGGAGAGAGGCTGGGCACCTTCATTGCAGATATGCAGCTGCGTGCCTGATGTGGCTACCCACAGTTCCCCCCAGGTGTCCAGGAGCAGCTGGGTCTCCATGCCCTTCTGCGGGGGCTTTCCTCAAAGTGTCAACATGTCTGCCCCAGTCCCTCATCTTCATGGAGTCTCTGTGTGAAGCTGAACAGGCTGAGCTGGCGTCCTATACGTGACCTAACCAGCAGAAAGTCTTCACTCCAAACCTTCACACCAGCATACTGCAAGGAGGACACCAACAGACTGGCAGCATTTAGTTTGGTTTGTTCTTCCTCTTCCTCTTTTTTCTTCTTTCGTTCTCATTTTTGTTGATCGTCTTTTCCAGTTGTTCAAACAGAGTTATGCATGCCACCTGTAAGTGAATGGAGAGGGCGGGGCCCCCTTAGGGAGGTCAGGGGCCCCAAACTGCACCTGTAACCTCTCACCCTGTCTCTCTCTCTCTGTAACCTCTCTCTGTGTGTCTCTCTCTCTGTAGCCTCTCTCTCTGTGTGTGTGTCTCTCTCTCTCTGTGTGTGTGTCTCTCTCTCTCTGTAACCTCTCTCTGTGTGTGTCTCTCTCTCTCTCTGTATCCTCTCTCTGTGTGTGTCTCTCTCTCTCTCTGTAACCTCTCTCTGTGTGTGTCTCTCTCTCTCTCTGTAACCTCTCTCTGTGTGTGTGTCTCTCTCTCTGTAACCTCTCTCTGTGTGTGTGTCTCTCTCTCTCTGTAACCTCTCTCTGTGTGTGTGTCTCTCTCTCTCTGTAACCTCTCTCTGTGTGTGTGTCTCTCTCTCTCTGTAACCTCTCTCTGTGTGTCTCTCTCTCTGTAGCCTCTCTCTCTGTGTGTGTGTCTCTCTCTCTCTGTGTGTGTGTCTCTCTCTCTCTCTGTAACCTCTCTCTGTGTGTGTGTCTCTCTCTCTCTGTAACCTCTCTCTGTGTGTGTCTCTCTCTCTCTCTGTAACCTCTCTCTGTGTGTCTCTCTCTCTCTCTGTAACCTCTCTCTGTGTGTGTGTCTCTCTCTCTCTGTAACCTCTCTCTGTGTGTCTCTCTCTCTGTAGCCTCTCTCTCTGTGTGTGTGTCTCTCTCTCTCTGTGTGTGTGTCTCTCTCTCTCTGTAACCTCTCTCTGTGTGTGTGTCTCTCTCTCTCTGTAACCTCTCTCTGTGTGTGTCTCTCTCTCTCTCTGTAACCTCTCTCTGTGTGTGTCTCTCTCTCTCTCTGTAACCTCTCTCTGTGTGTGTGTCTCTCTCTCTCTGTAACCTCTCTCTGTGTGTGTGTCTCTCTCTCTCTGTAACCTCTCTCTGTGTGTGTCTCTCTCTCTCTCTGTAACCTCCCTGTGTGTGTGTGTGTCTCTCTCTCTCTGTAACCTCCCTGTGTGTGTGTGTGTCTCTCTCTCTCTGTAACCTCTCTCTCTGTGTGTCTCTCTCTCTCTCTCTGTAACCTCTCTCTGTGTGTGTCTCTCTCTCTCTGTAACCTCCCTGTGTGTGTGTGTGTCTCTCTCTCTCATTAAACTGGTTCAGTGTCAGTGACAGCGGAGAGAAAGGACTGACATCAGCGATCTGACCCTCAAAGAAAGCAGGAGCAAATCAGGGGAAAGGATCGGAGGGGAATAACTGAGGAGTGAAATGAATAACTGTGTCGTCGCTCTGGCTTTGGGGCTTTGGCTGCTCGGTAAGAGACGTTTCTTTGCTCCATGGCTAATTAACCCTGCCGGTGTCGTGCCAAAAAATGATCCTCTGCCAAAAAGAGATAAATAAGTTATGCTTTTTTTTTTTTAATCTCTAATAATAGTTTTTGTTTATGCCGGCAAATAGGCTGTAGTCAAGAGGATTTACGATGGAGTTAGATAATAAATTATCCAATGACCGTATGTGTTCTGCATTATATTCACTTCCTTTTGCCAGTTGTCCTTTGCCAAAAACTGAGTGCAGCTTTTCTGCCTCAAAATGACTCCATGAATATCCACGAGAAATGTGCTTGACAGATTATAGCAACATGCCATTTGCAACAGTTTAAGTACTGGCAAACTTTTTTTTTTTTTGGCAAATAGCGGCAACTATTTGGGGAGATGATTGTTTTTCGGTAGCGAGAAGCCCCGTTTAGAAATTTGCCCATTTAATATTTCCTGCTTCTCTGCCAGCGGAGACTGTTTTAAAAAAATATTATTACATACTTTCAGTATGTTTAATATTCACTATGCGGTTCGGCATGCATCCAATCCATGATCCAACTCTTATTTTTAATGCATTTGTAACTTTTGAAGCGGCTCCCGCTGCTGATGCTGTGGATTTGAATGGAAGAAGTTTACGAGTGCCACAGGCTAACCTGCTTAAAAATTTTAATTTTAAGTAAAACGGAGGTGTCGGTTGGTATATCGGATTAAGCCGAATTGAAAAGTGAATCCGAGAGATTGAAAAGAAATCACTGAGATGTCCTGTGAGAGGCAAGTGGGTGTGACGATGGTGGAGTTGCGCAAAAATGTGGTGCTTTCAAATGCAGTTCGTCACAGTGATACTTGTACCAGTTTTCTCCATAAAGTTTTCGCAGTGTCCGCCCTCTCATACATGCATACAGGTGTGTTACGGTAACATAATAAAGTCACTCCTGGAAGTGCCAATTTAATGAAGTGAGTTAATTTTTATTCAAATGGTACCACAAGAAAAACAAGAAAAAACAAATGAGAAAAAAGTTTGTATTCCTGTCATCAGTCTCTGTCCTGTTCAGGACCGATGACAGCCGGTGCTGGGCTGGTTTTCTCCACAGGGACAGACCAGGGCCTGTTCACTGGTTTACCTGCCCTACCTCTAGGAAGTGTCCCATATCCATTCATACCCAGGGAGAGGAGGATGCCTCTTAGTCAGACTTCTCCTTTCATTGTGACCGCCAGACTTAAATTTTCCTTTCCTGTAACAACTCACACAGCATTTCTACTTTTCTGTAGCCCACTGTTGGCAGATAGTGAAGCGAAACAGCCTGTGGCTTTTATGTGGATTTTTTCTTGTTACTTAAAAACACACACACTATCAGCAGGCTCACGTACATGCACACCATCTACCATGCCTTTTCTTTGGGTACTTTTCTTCTCATCCATTTATAGGTTTAAGGGTTTAACAATAAACGACATTACTTGTTCTGTGAAAATGCTTTTTTTTTCTTTTTTTTTTTGTCATCAAACAGCAATCTGAAAAAGACAGAAAAAACATGACCTGACAAAAAATACATTTTACATTTTAGCAGTTGCTGACTGCTAAAGCTAAATCGATTCTGCAAACTGTTATATGAAGTCTGTACAGTCTTATAATCCAAATTAACTCTCAAAAAGTAACTTTAAATGATGACAATACTTTTGACAGTATTCTATGAAAAAAGGAGTGCTTCAATTTTATGCAGTAAAAACTTGTGTTTTTAATTAAAAGGAACCCTGTGGTGGCGTTATAACTTGGCCACCAGCTGACTCTGTTATGTTTCACTTCAACAGACCAGTTGTGCCCAATCAGAATAGGTCAAAACTAATTATGAGATCATCCTGAACCTGTCTGGTGGTCTGACTGGATGTCTGTCTGTGCTGTCACTTATTTTTAGCAATCTGGCTCTGAACACAGAGTAGGAATGCCCCGATTGAGCTGACCAGCTATGATGTGACCACTTTGGTTTCTTGGCTTTTTAAAATTCAGTGCACAGTTACACGTGAGCGTGCATCATCAAAACATGTTACTGTTATCGTCAATAACGTCAGTACTTCACTCAAACCACACATCTCTCTGTGCTTATAGTTTGCTCCCAATTATATATTTTTCTTAGCAAATGTGTGACTGTAGTTTATTCTTCATGTAAATTCTATTTTGTTCTACATATGGATAAACTTTCCTTCATCTTAGAGGTTTTGGAGTCCAACTCAGCCTTCACACTTCTTTTTTTTTCATTATTTATTCTGTAGAAAACTTTTAATTTTTTAAATATTTTCTCTGTCCTTCAAGGTGGGTGCTCGGCCCGTGTGGTGACGGTCTGTTAATCCGGGTGGAAGGCCACCCAGTCTCCATCAGCTGTGACGTCAAAGAGTACACAGGACCTATTGAGCAGGTCATTCTCCCAAAACTTCCTCTGATGATGCATGCCGGTTTTCCACTTCCAGTGTTTGTGTCACTGACCACCACATGCAGTGGTACCCGCTGTCACAAATACTGTATAGTTAATGAGTTTTTTTCTTTCTTTTAATTAAAAGTACTGCAAACATACATGGAAATACAGTATATAAGGCAAAACAGCTTGTACAGATATAACAAGCTTAAATATCAATATTTGGTGTCACAAAGTGCCTAAAGAGACAATTTAAAATGGGTTCTTTGCTAAGTCATCTGTTATGTGTAGACACAATACTTGGGTCTGTTGCAGGAGGCCAATAATGAGGCCATACTCCCATCAAGTTGAATATTATTTTGATTGGCGACCCCACGGCTCTGGGCCCAGTGTTTCTAATTTACTCTGCCAGCAGTACAGTTATGTAGGGTTCCACTAATGAGGATTTTCAGTACTGATTTATTACTGAAAAGTCTTTTGTCCATCCAGATTTTAAACAAATGTTTTACAGGAAATTGTTTTTATTTATTATTTTAGATTTTTATACTCTTGCTTTTCTCCATGGAGGTTGAATGTTTTTAAGGGAAAGTTTACCTTCAGCTAACCTCCTTTTTCCTGCAGGATTTTGAATGGAATATGTTAAAGGACACAAGTGGGCCGAAGATAAAGATAATCTCCACTTTCGACTCTCACTACTCTGATCCGTCGCTCAGCAAGCGCGTTGCTTCCGGCGACATCTCGGTGGTGCGTCTCCAAGACAACGAGGTGGAGCTAAAGATTGCTCAGGTGAAGTCGCAGGATGCCGGCTTCTACGAGTGTCAGACACCGAGCACCGACTACGTCATCAGTGGAAACTATGCGGCTAAGGTCCAACTCACAGGTATGAGCTTGTGTGTGTGTGTGTGTGTGTGTGTGTGTGTGTGTGTGTATGGAATGAAAATTATTATTATTATCATTTTTTGGTTTTCCCATCAGTCATCCCCAACACCTTAAAGGTCTCCTCCAAGACCCTGCCCCCTGTTGTCTCTGAGGGAAGTGACCTAACTCTCTCCTGCAACATCGCACGGGAACTCGTCCGCCCCACCTACCTGTCTGTCACCTGGTCAGTGAAGAAGGGGACAGCATCAGAGAAGATTTTGACGTTTGGTCCTCAGGGAGACGTGGTCACAGGGTCCAGTTTTGCTCAGCGTTATGCAGACGGAGGCATCCGATTGGCCCCCGGCAGGAATGGATTGTTTGAATTGGTGATTTCTAGAATGACGACGTCTGATGAAGGGAATTATGAATGCACAGGAACAGAGTGGGCGTATGAAAGTGGAGGACGATGGACGAAACTTGTAGAAGATACCAAAGAGATGGGAACCGTTGCTGTTACTCCTACAGGTAAATGGTGACCAGGGTAAACATGCTGGCTGAGAAACATCTGTTGGAAGTTTCATTATGATCATGTTGGCACACTAGCATTATCATTCTGGTCAAAGCAGCACTTTGCTTAAGGATAGGTCCAAACAGACTTTTAAAAAAGGATAATAAAAGTGACAGCCTGTCTGTGGGGTCTTCAGCTGTCCATCTCCATAAGTGACAGCAGTCCTTTTATTACAGTTAGCACGGCTGCATATTCTGTCATACACTCCTTTACTACCTTAAACTTTGACATGTCTCTTTTATGTGATTTACTCAGTCTGAATCATACTATACTAGAAACAGTACTAGAAAATACTAGAGTAACTGAGTGGCTCTAAAGTCCTACTGAGATTTTTAGTGTAGTCCATCAGTTTCCAATAGGGTTGAGGTACGGGGTTAGAGAAGGCATTCCAGAAATGCTAGCCCGCTTTATCCCTTCCAAAACTGGTTTTGATGTGTATTTGGGATCATTGTCCCGTTGAAACACCTATCCACTCGAAGTTGGTGCAGGTAATGGCGACAGGCAGCAGTAGTTGTGTGCGCTCTGTGTGTGTATTTTGTGCATTTTGGGTGTTTTTTATATCATTTTTTAATGTTATATGTGCGAATGGTAGAAAGCAACAATCATGATATACACTTGTGTGGTGCACTTTTTGATCCTTCTGAAAGTTTTGTGTCACTTTTTGGGTGGACTGCGAGAACCAAGTATGTCGGTGTGGGCTTTGTGGAACCCTCTGCAGTTCGGATATTCTCCAGATAGGAATGTCCATGGAGAATCGAGGCTGGGGGTACAAGTCGTCAGTGGTCAGGAAGTGGGGAAGACGAGGTGGTGTGTGTCAGAGGCTGAAGTGGCAGGGCCACCGTCGGATGCCGCTTCCCACTATCATGTTGGCAAATGTCACTCTGTTGCAAAACTGAAGCGCTTCAGGTCAATGTCAGGTATCTGGCAGAGTACAAAAGTGCTTGTGTCTTGGCGAACACATTTTACGGTCCAAACAAAACTACTGCAGCATCTGTGTGCAGCACAAGGTAAACACAGACAGCGATTACGAGCAATACGACAATTACGCACTTTGCGTCCTTTTATCTGTGATATGAACTGATACAAAGCAGCAAGTTCAGCCTTAGGGCCCAACCTAATTCACAGCCATGAAAATCACATCACTTTTCTCATGTAATACACACCTTTCAGTGAAGTGGCGATGGAAAAACTTTACGTGAAGATGGCAGAGCTACTCCCTTCTGCTGGTTGCGTCACATGTTCCTTGGTTCCAGACCAGCTAATTTACGGTGCTGGAGCAGAACCTGTTTTTCAGCCAATCACCGAGTGAGTTCACGGTGGAAAAAGCGCTGAACGGTTCGAGCACTTGGCAGCAGCACTGGCACAGTGTCAGTGGGAAAAGGGCAAGTGTTGTTTATTTGGTTCCGTCCTACAAACCTGTCCTGAAGAAACACAAGTCGGAGCGCCATTGGGTTCCGGTGTGGTCAGAGGAGTCTATCCGCTGTCTTCAGGACTGCTTCAGCTGCACAGCCTGGGAAAGGTTTATCAGAGCATGCACTGACTTTGATGATCTTACACCGTTTCATTATATGTCACTTTCTGTGAGGAATCGGTCTTTCCCAGGAAATCCCTCACTGTATTTCCTAACAATAAACCTTGGCTTTCCAAATCGGTTAAAAGTATGATTAACTTGCTTGATATAAGTTTTGATAATGGGGACATGGCTTGCTACCACATACTCAAGAAACAAGTGAGGAAGGGACTGAAAATAGCCAGAGTCAATTATAAAGAGATGGTGGAGAATATGTTCAGGTCCAATAATTCTCATCTGGCTTGGGAAAAGTATGAGTCCTGATGCTCTGCAGCTGGCAGACATCTTTAGTTTTCTTCTTAAAATGTCTCTCCAGACCCAGAGGGTCCCTCAGCTGTGGGAAGCCTCTGTCATTGTTCCTCTCCCTAAAGGTAGGCTCACTCAGTCTCTGAATGCCTTCAGGCCTTTTACCCTTACTTCATTAGCAATGAAGTCATTTGAAAAGATTATTAAGGAAGTGCTTAATACTTCAATTTGCTTACAGGTCAGGGGAGGGGAGCGGAGGATGCAACAGGAACCCTTTTAAAAATGATTTTAAGACATCTGGAGGGCACAAAATTCTTGGAAAGATTACTTTTTATTGATTGCTTTCTGTAATTATTGTAGGGTCTATGCCTTACAATATAAAGCACCTTAAGGTGGCTGTTGTGATTTGGCGCTATATAAATAAAATAGAATTGAATTGCTTTTAACTGTATTTAACCAGAGGTGGCAAAAGTACTGACATTCTGTACTTAAGTAGAAGTACAAGTACTTATGTTAAAAAATACTTTAGTAAAAGTCGAAGTACTGGTTCAACTTCTCTACTTAAGTAAAAGTAAAAAAGTACAGGCTCTGAAATGTACTCAAAGTAAGAAAGTAAAAGTAGTTCTTTGGAGGACGTTTCTACCTACTATTTTTGTGTAAAACTAACCGAACCTCATTATATATTATTGTAATAATATAAAATAGTACATGAGAATACAAATGTTATTCCAATCTAAATTTTAATTCTAATGAATGCAATCAGCTTGAATCTGTTATGTAGGACACAAACTGTGAAAGGGAATTTGCTCTGTTCTCTGTGTCCTCCATAGTAGAGGGTGAGTGTGCCTCCACCTAAACACCAACATGAGGATTCTCAGGCGTTACAGTGGGATTCAGAAAGTGGAGGAACCCTAAGATCAGCTGTAGCAGCTCTGCATGGGGAGAAGAATCACAGCTTTCTATTGTGAGCTGCAGTAAATGATGTTGGTGTGCAGGCTGTGATCAGCTGACCTGCTGCTGCTGCTCTGAGGTTTACTGCTCTGTGTGGATGAACTGAATTCACAAAGATGTAACCCAGTATTTCACAGCTATCTGAGCTGATTTCCATCCCCTACACTGACAGCATACAGGCTGTAGAAATGTTGGATTCAGTGAATGAATCTCAGCATCAGCAGCTTTGATTCAAACTTATCTCTGCTGCACTGATGTAACCTGTAACTCTGACCATGAACACAAACACTGTGCACCAACACAGAGCTTTACTGTAAATACAGTACAACAAACTAACCTATTTATTACACACTAAACTGCAGTATTTTCATACAATCTTTGAATTACACAAAGTCAGCATACTTCAGTTTATTTTCCAGTCCTTACCTTTAATTCTAACCTCTTCTTCCTCTCCTGTCCTCTTTCTCCATCTCTGAGTGAATTTCTCTCTCTTTACTCTCCCTGAAATACAGCAGCTCTTCTTTTAGCTAGCAGACACACTGTGTGACAAACTGCACACACTTTGTGTGTTTGCTGATATTTGTTGAGCATTTAGAAACGTTGCATTTACCTGCCACAGGTTACTCCCTTCATGCTCGCTCCTCTTCAGTAGCGCTAGCTAAGCTGTTTATGTGCCGCAGCGCAACTTACGGACTCGGTCCGGCCCGATTATAGCACTATAAATGATACATTAATTATATGGGTTTGCGTATTTAATCCCTTTGTACGAGATAAGCCCCGGTGATGAAGGATACGCAGTACGATTGTCTCTTATATGTTATTATTCCTCCATTTAGGCTCAGATCGTTTGATGTTTGAAGGCGCACTGACCGGAAATGCAAATTTCTCTCTGACGTTAAAAAGTAACGAGTCTGTTTGAAAATGTAAGAAGTAGAAAGTACAGATACTTGCATAAAAATGTAGGGAGTAAAAGTAAAAAGTAGTCAGAAAAATAAATACTTAAGTAAAGTACAGATACCTGAAAAATCTACTTAAGTACAGTAACGAAGTATTTGTACTTCGTTACTTCCCACCTCTGTATTTAACCACATAGTTTTGCTAAGAAATTACAATGTTCTTATGGTTTTGATTCTGGCCTCATATATTGGTTGGTTTATAGACTTTTTAACTGCACGTTTTCAGAGGGTGAGGTTCAGCAGGGTCCTTTCCGATGTCCTCTTTTCCTTACTTTTAGCTTCTTCTCTGCTGGTTCAGACTTCTAACTTTTAAGCACAGGAACAAACTGCTGGGAATCGTAAAGGTGTGCAGAAAAATTGCTGGCATAGCCCTGAGCAACCTCACTGACTTGCTCAAGGTGAGGTCAGTGAATAAGGTCGGACTGATCCTGGCAGAGTCAGACCGCCCACATGAGTTTAGGTTGCTTCCTTCCAGACGCAGATATCGACTGCCAAGTTATAGGACGAGCAGACTGAGAGACTCCTTTGTCTCTGCAGCAATTAGGTTTTTAAAGGATTTGTTGTGATTTTATGTATGTCGTCATGTTATACTTGTTTGTTTTTATGTTTTTTACTGCTGACTGTGGAAGAAACTGCCCTTAGGGGATAATAAAGATCTTTGAATTGAATCGAATTGAATCCAAACTTGTGTAAATCTGCAACTCTCTTCCTTAGATCTTCACTGAGTTTGGACTTTCCCATTGTTCTGAGTATCGCTCATTCCAGTGAGTGTGTCAAACAAATGCTTTTTATGCTGGCAAAGAGGAGCTACCATTTGTAGTCAATCATGATCACACTGTGGAGCCTTCAGCAACTCTTTTTAAAAGATTTACATGAATATTTGAGTCTTTGAACTTTGACCTCCACAGAGCCCGTGAAGTCGTACGACTCTGTACCGTGTTATGTCGTGAGCAGCTTCCTCGGCCTTTACAGCCTCATCATCACCAGTATGTTGATCAAAGAGAAGGTGGGTCATTCTGCTTCATTTTATTTCACATTTACTGCTGAGTAGAATCTGATCTTTGAAGAAGTAAATCCAGAGTTATTGATGTTATTGACTGTTTGACTGATGATTATAATCTTGATTTTAACCCTGTGAGGTCTACATGAAGACACTGCTGTGAACTCCAATAATTGGGATTTGTTAGTCGTGATTCGGGTCTTAGGACCTGCTAATATTGTTGGGGGACATGTTGTTTTGGACTTGGGATTTCTTGTCTTGAATCTCTGTCTCTCTTCCACAGCATGTCTTTTGTCCTGTCTCTCTCCCATCAGCCTCAACCAGTCACAGCAGATGACTGTCCCTCCCTGAGCCTGGTTCTGCTGGAGGTTTCTTCCTGTTAAAAGGGAGTTTTTCCTTCCCACTGTCTCCAAGTGCTGCTCAGAGGGGGTCGTTTTGACTGTTGGGTTTTCTCTGTATTATTGTAGGGTCTTTACCTACAATACAAAGCGCCTTGAGGCGACTGTCTGTTGTGATTTGTGCTATACAAATACAATGTGAATTGAATTGAATTGAATTGAATTGAATTGAATTGAATTGAATTGAATTAATAATAATTAATGAATTATTCAGTTATAGAAAAACTGATTTATTATTATTTGTGTTTTACGCTGTTTACATGTGAACAGAATAAACCTTGTTAGTTTCAAAAAGCTTAAACCATTAACTAAATCTCCAGACTGTTTTAGCTGTGATCATCTCTGGCCCCTCACACACTGATCAGTTTCACTTCTCTTTAGGGTCCGAGTTCAGCCACGACTATGACTCCCTTGAGATAAAACCACTTCCTGCTCAGTAACGAGCCACTTACCATACTTTTCCCTGGAAGTTTTAAGTAAAAGTAACTGCTGAACACTTGAACTATAAAGTAACTAAAGTACAATATTGTCACATAATAACATTGAAAAATATTTTCTACCTGGGATGTTGTAACCCGGATTGAGCTTTTTACTCAGCTGCTTGAACCCCTCCTTTACCACCATTGAACCACATCAATAATTTCCAACCACCATTTGCTCTGGTTGAGCAAGTAAAAATAAGGAAATGAGTAATTATTAAAATAGTTTCAGAAGGGGTTTCTTTTTCTATTTTTTTTTTTACGATACCTTTTATGCCTGCATACTTTACAGATTTAATTGTTTTTTGATTTGTTTTTGTTTTTTTTACACTTCTCTATGTTTTAATCTGACAGGATAAAAACCTGTGTTGTAACCTTTTTGAGAAGTTGTGCTGTACTCACAACAGTTATTTTGTTCTTGTATAAATGTTTTTGCTTCATTATTAAAGTCTGTAAAGCTCTGGATTGTTTGTTTGTTTGTTTGTTTTTATAAAATTTGTCATAAATAAATGAACTCAGTTTGAGGAATTTCAAACCAGCTGAAGAGCAGATTTTTGGACATTTCTGCCACCTGGTGGATGAAAGCTGAAACACATCCGTGAAGAAAGGTTTGCTGTAGAAAATCATCCTTTAAATGTTCTTTTAATAGAAGGCTTTCACTTCAGTACGAAACAAGGAGTTTATAATGATGTGATTAAGGTATAGCTTTAAAAGTCTTTAAATATTTGAATTTGAATTATTATAAAGAAATTGTTCTAAGCCTTGGCAATTGGTTTAGAAAGGTGAAATTGTTTAAAACCATTTACCATCTTATTTTGAATTAAGATGAAAGTAAAAAAAACACGTTTAAATTAATTTAAATGAATATTTTTGAGCCCTACAAATTTTTAAAACACATACATATTTGAATTTTTCTTTTAAATATATGAAAATGGTCAAAAGTATTCAAAGTACATAAGTTTAGTCAATCAATGCATAAAAAAACATTAAAGTTTAGTGTAAAAAATATTCCAGATCCTGAAAATTCCTATTAAAACATATTAAAATCAATTGATGTATTAATTTATGTTAAAAAATGTAATATTTTTGTTTGTTTATTTTTTTTTTTGGGTGGGGGGTGTTTTCAGTGTTTAAAGCTTATAGAATAGAATAGAATAGAATAGAATAGAACTTTATTGATCTGCAGGAAATTACTTTGTTACAGCAGTAGTAGCAGCTAACACTGACACAATATACAATGCTATAAGAATGCAATAAAAATACTGTATACACAATATAAATATTATTACACAACTGTGCATTGAGGTTAGTTGTTGGCATTAAAGAGTCTGATTGCTGCTGGCAGGAAGGACTTCCTGCTGCCTTCTGTCGGCATGTTTGTGGTTCGTTTTATCTTTAGAAATGTTTTTTGAAATTTTCTCTGTAACTTGCAGCAGAGCCCACACTTCATTCTACATGCATCATTTTAACAGTGAATCACAGGAAAACCCATTTCTTCCTCAGGGCCAACAGACTTTTTAATCTGTGGTCATCTAACTGCCTGATAGAGATCATTATAATCTGATGAATGAGTTTTGGAGAGAAGCAGAAATGACATCTTTTTCTTAAAGGAGGTCAACAGGAAACTTTAAAATCTTACTTTTACAAAAAAAAAAAAAACCACACAAACAAACAAAAAATCTTCATTTAGTTAGTGAACTTTATAAAGAAGCTTAAAAGCTGTGAGAGCCGGAAAATCAAAGCCCCTGCTTCATTTTAGAGAATAAGGATACTGACAAATACCTCAAAATTTCAAATTAAAAGCCCTGACTGATTTCACTGGCGTGCTTTGAGGTGTCACAGTTTCAACAGACGTCAGCAGCAGGAGCAACAATCACACTGCAACGTCTCAGTTTGCATACCCTAGTTTTTATTGTATTTAATGTGCTTTTAAAAAGATTTCAGCATGGCATCTCGGGAAACATGGCGAGCAAGATCGAGCGCGCTGGCTGGAGTGGGTGGATCCAGGTGAGCACACACCTGTCTGCAGGAACAGCTTCTATTAGTATCCTTATTCGGTCTTCTGAGTTTAGAACCTCCTCCTCAGCAAAGGAAAATGACAAGAAATATATAAAAACGATCATAAAATTTAATTATTTTTGTATTATATTTGCTTTACACCAAAGCACAAAGGGTGAATTTCAAACTAGAAGCACTAGCATGATTAATAAGAAGTATTAACATTGGTTACACACACACACTGTAACCATCCCTGATTAGAGTGTGTTTCACTTTTTTCCCCACAGGTTTGTACGCTTTCACGAGAGCAGCGTCCCACGGAGCGTCCTTCACAGAGCGCGCCAGCAGGTGGCGCTTCAGCCTCAGCAGAAACACACAGAGAGCTGCAGTCTGCTTCAGCAAGAGGGAAGAGGACAGAGACTTCCATCTGATGGAGGCGTCCTGGGAGGATAACATTTGGTTTTTAAAGGAAAACAGTGACTGAGAAAAGCTGAAGTGATGAAGGAGGTGAGGGGTTAGAAAATCAAAGCGCAGCATCTTGAAGTACAGGAAGCAGCCTTTTCAAAATAAGGTCAATAAGGATTTTCATCCTGTGTGCTGTCTTACTTTGGCCTGACCAGGGTGTAGCTAGGAGCCATTAAAAACAGCTGTACTCTCTGAGAGACCAACCAAATTGTCTGTAATTGTATTTAACTGTGTGAGTGTACACTGGTGGCTGCATATTGTGTGCACCCACACAGCGCTGCTGTTTGCTGATTTTCATACCTTTCTCATCATCTTTATAGAATTTGCTCTTCTCATAATGAAAGAAATGTAGATAAATAGCAGAACATGCAGACCTCAGTGCACTGTGCAAACAATCTATGGGGCCACGTGAGGTTTAATACAAGTATCAGGTGATGACTTCCATTTCTTCTCCGGTGTGCGTCTGTTTCTGGAGTTGTGAAAGGCTTGAAAGGCCAATATTTCACCAGGAAATGTGAGCTGTCATTGCTGAACATGTGTACATAAATATCTAGTGTAATGCTGAAAATTATAGGGAAAAAATTCAGTCCTGTAGAGTAAGAAAGTAAGCCAGTGACATGCTAACACCAAAATATAGCTGAACCTGATGGAGGGTGACAGCACTGGGTTGGATCTATTACAGCGTGGTATCGGCACATACAAAATTTGGGCTGGGAGCGGTATGCGCTCTGCTGAGTGCCCTTCTAGTTTAACCTCATCTATTTAAGATGAGCATGTGAGATGACTTTGACCCTCTGTTAACTTCAACTCTTGTTTTTGCTTCTCATTTCGTCTCAATCCATCTGAACTTTGAGATAAACTCAATTTTCTTGAATTTTGGAAAAATTATACTTTCTTAAGAAGGTTGTAGTTTCGTGCACAAGCAGTGATGCCCGAGACTTGACGCAGTGTGTTAATGCAGTGTAAAGTAGAACCTGTGGAGTTCCTGGACAAGGGTAGACATGCACGAGAGTGCACGCAGGCAGGCAACACATACCTCTCTATTGCTTGTCACTGTTCCATTAAATAAAAACAGCTAGATGCAACATGCATGCAGACAGTTAGCTCGCAGAAATGGGTGTAAACAATCCTGGATCAAAAACAATCTGCTCTCCAGTGCTGGAAATGAAATACATGAGGCATTTGTTCACACCTACACAATGAGCTTTGGTGTGCGACAGAATGTAAACAGGAAAAAAAAAAAGGAGAACATGTTTGGAGTAAGAGAAACTGCTCTGTGAGGCAAACCCGATGCAGAAAGGATCAGCTGCTGTATACACAGCCTGCCTTAGCACGCTGCACACACTCTTCAACTGCATCTATGAGCGCTCATACTACGCTTGAATTTGACCTTTTTTGTGCAGGCGGCGTGGTGGTGCGCCTCACAGCAAGAACATCCTGGGTTTGAATCCGTGAGCCAGCTGGGGCCTTTCCGTGTGGAGTTTGCCGGGGCGACACCGGCTTCAGTTGGTGATACTGAATGGGCCATAGGTGTGAATGTGAGCATGAGTGGTTGTGTGTCTCTCTGTGTTAGCCCTGAGATAGGCGGGAGGCAGGGTGCACCCTCTCTCTCTCTCACCCGGTAAAGTTTCCAGACTACACTGTTGAGATGCTATCCGATGGAAACCAAACTGCAGTTTTGGTTCTCTCTCTGATGAGACAGTAAAATAACGTATAAGGATTGAATTGATCATTTTATTTAAATAGCCGACACCCCCCTGTTATCCTTCTCTGTCTCATCAGTTTCTCTCTGTGGCCAGAAGGTGGTGATCTGGCTCCAAATGTTCTGAACATGTGAACTCACACAGTCTAAAGTGCATCGTGTCTGAGGTTGTTGGAGGAGTAAAAGTCAATAAAACCAGAGGTGGTGCCAAGACTCCATGACCTAGTTAATAACTGATAGAGGAGTAGAGCAATAACAGTCTCCACATGCAGCAGCGGGCTGCACACGCACATTTTAAAATTAGAACGCACCACCACCAGAAATGACCTACGAAGTCTTAACCTTTGACCCCCGAGCTTGCAAACCCAAACTTCTCACCTCCTCTCAGCCTCTTGCTCCTTTCTCTGTCTCCTTGCCTGCGGAGCGACTGACTGAGCTGTGAGCTTTGCCCTGCCCGGTGGCTTTTGTGTAAATACGCAGCGTGGGCTCGGCCGCAGGACTGTAACTGACAACTGGCATGTGTCAGCGCTGGTGAAAGGGCAGGCTGCGAGGAAAAGGAAAACGTGAGAAATGTGACCGTGCAAATATGGCTGCAGGAATCGTAGTTTTGGGAAGGAAGTACATGTGGTTTGTGCATGAGAGTGGGACATTTTATGACTATGTGGCTTATATAATAATAAAAAAAATAATACATTTCCTTTGGAAGACCTGAGGATACATGTAAACTGTATATTTTAAGTATCAGCCCCCACCTCCTTTAACTCTTCTTCTGTTGCCTGAGCCATAAATTCCCTGCTGCCCCCTGACCTCACCTCACTTTGAGCTCTTCTCGAAATGCTCGCCAGGGTTACATGTAATTTAGCGCACTGGCCCTTTATCACTACCGTTTTTCAAATCTTCATGGCAGCTCTCCAAATGAGCTTTATTATCATAAAGCAGTCTGGGTGCCACAGTGTCTTCATTACTGACCCACACACGCAGTGATCAGAAATCAGGTCCCCGCCTGTCCCACACAGAGGCGAGACGCTCCGACCGAGCGAGACACAAAACGACTACAAACAGGGTCGATGTGTTTTGATACTGTGCTCCTTTTTGTGACTCTGCGGTGCTTCTGTGTGTGTTTGCTTTGCATCCATTCCTGTTTGTTTAGCATTTCTCTTTAGTTATCTCTCTGTGGGTGATTGACGTCTTTTTGTGCGTCTTTGCACTTCTTTAGTGTCTGTTTGTGTTCATTTAGACGCCTTTTTTTTTTCACATCCCTGCATCTTGTCTAGGTTTTTTTCCCCCTAATTCTCTCTGTCACTGTTTATCTGACTTACAGGAACTTACAGGAACCTTCCCCCAACAGGCTTCTTTCACTTTAATTCAAAGTGTCCTTAAGGCAAGTTTATTTGCACACAATTGCTTCAATTGCTTCATTTTATTTATTAGGACCAACACAGCTTCATTTCTCAAACAGCTCAATTTCATAGTTCAACACATCATAAATGTAAAATTAATATACAGAGAAATAAATCAAATTTAGCAATTATTATGCACAAGGAGCTGGTATAGCACCGTGGGCTGGGGAGGTCGATATTAAAGGATAATCACTGGAGATTTAGCAGCTGTAATTTAAACTCTGTGATTGAGGAATCCATCACATCATCACTGGACTATATCCGACATGCAATAAAGACTATTAACTATTAAACTTGTGGCACACCAGGAATGATGTGGGAATATCTCTCTCCACCTGGGACCTCCCTGTTTCCCTCCACTCCTCCTCCAGACCGTCACCTAACTTCCGGCCACTCTCTCTCTTTCTCACACACACACACATATACAAGCACACACATTCTCTCTCCCTCCCCTCTATGAGCCTCACCCCGTCTCTATCTAGCTCGCCCCAGTTCCCATACACACACACACACACACACATTAAACCGGTTCAGTGTCAGTGTCATGTAAACGCTCTCTCACGGGACCAGGACTTTCGCCTCGGTGGGGATCAGGAATCGCGGTGTGTGCATCCGTTTTGCCTTGCGGCTCCGCCCGGTGTGCGGTGCGGACTGACGGCACACATCTGAGAGTTTTATTGGATTGCCCGACAGCGGCGGGAGAGGACTAGTCTTACCCCCAACGCGGGACAAAGAAACCGGGGGGAGATCAAGGAAACAGGATAAGAGTGGAATAAGAGAGGAGTGAACATGGACAGCTGTCTCTTCGCACTCGCTTTTGGGCTTTTAATGCTCGGTAAGAGACGTTTCTTTGCTTGACTATATTGATGGCTAATTAACTCCCGATAGATGTCGGCATTCTCCAGTAGCGAGAAGCCAATGTTGATCCCCGTTTTGAAATCTGCCAATTTAATATGTTTTGCTTGTCTGCCGGCGCGCACTCCTTTAAAATTATTATTTAAACTATCTTCCGTATGTTTATGACCTCCTACCTGGTTCGGCATACACCCAACCCACCCACCAACTCTTATTTTTAATGCATTTGTAACTTTTGAACTGGCTCCCGCTGCTAATGCTGTGGATTTGGATGGGAGAAGTTCACGAGTGCCACAGGCTAACCTGCTTAAAAAGTTGGATTTTAAGTAAAACGGAGGTGTCTGTTGGCATATCGGATTAAGCCGAATTGAAAAGCGAATCCGTGAGATTAAAAAGGAGTCACTGACTTGTCCTGTGAGAGGTGACTGGGTGTGACGACGATGGAGTTGCGCAAAAATGTGGTGTTTTTAAATGGAGTTCGTCACGTTAAGACTTGCACCTACTTCCTCCATTAAATTAACCGTTTCACGGCGTCCGCCCTCTCATACAGGTGTGTTAAGCTAATGCAATGAAGTCATTTCCACCATGGGCAATTTATTAAAACGATACTACAAGGACTTTTTAATTGAACAACATAAGAAAGAATGAAATAGTTTTCAATGTCAAATGAGGGGAAAAAGTCCCGAGTTTGGTGTGTTCCTGTCTATCCTGTTCAGCCTCTGATTAGCCTAGCAAACTGTACTCCCATTAAAACCAATTAGCCAACATGAGTTGACATGGTTCCATTAGCCTGCTGAGAAGTCATGGCCTGGTCATAATGATGAGCTGTATTAATATAATCACATCAGACTGCTCTGAGCCAAAGTGCCGGGCCAGACCAAGCCGGTGTTGAGCTGGTTTTCTCCACAGGGACAGACCAGGGCCTGTTCACTGGCATACCTGAATACTGCAGTTGCCATATGTTTATGAGTATAACAGTGACTGCCACAGGGGTTCTCCTGTATACAGAGAGAAAGAGAGAGGGGGGGGGACTTGGCTTAAATTAGTGCAGTGTAAGACGATCAGATGCCACCAGCACTCATGCTGTGTGTATTCTGACTCCACGCAAGGAGAAAGTGGCTGTAATATGCAAAATATTTCCCTTCATTTGGGTGTTCAACTGTCATGCTTCAAATAACAGAAAATCACATAACAGACTGCTGATCTGTTTCTGGTAGCGGAGCTTAAACATCTTGGTTTCCCGCATGCATTCATACCCTCAAAGAGGAGGAAACCAGTTCGCAGGACTTCTTTTATTGTGACCAGCTGACTTTGTTTCCTTTCCTGTAACAACCCATAAAGCACTTCCATTTTTTTCCTTTTTTATAATGGTTTATGGTGGATACTGGATATTTTTAATGCAGTGCACCACTGACGTGTTCTAGTGGTTTTATTAGTTTTTTAAAAAAATGGCTGGAGATTGTTGGGCTTTGTATTTGTTGAGTATCCATCAAAGGCAAGCAGCCAATTGATCCGTCTGTTAGTGTTTAATTAACACTCACTGGTGAAAGTTTAGAAAGACTTAACCCTGCCACTAGATCAACTGTTGTAGCTGGAGATTAGTTCTTTGATCTGATAATGTGTGTGTGTGTGTGTGAATTTTTTCTTGTTACCAAATGTACCTGTTGATCTGCTCCAGCTGTGAGCATGAAAGTGAAACCTACTGATTTCAGTGATCTTGTGCCGTTAACAAGCCAAACTGGTCTCCTGCCGTCTATCAGTAAAGAAATATTATGGGTTATGAGTGAAGGTTGCCAAGTCTTTAAAGACTAATATGACTTTAGAGAGAGTTCAATCAGAGGGCACACATTAAAATCAAAGAAGCCCCGCATGCATTCATGTGAAAAACAGAGCTGTCACATGACTCTATGTAGTCCTGTGAAAAACTAAGTGCACCCTTACTGCTTCCCAAGAGTCTGGAACATCCCAATCTTGTCAGGAGTGGACGGCCAATCAAATTCACCCCTAGGTCAGACCGTGCAGCGCTCTGAGAAACTGCAAAAAACCCAACAGCTACATCTCAGACGCTACAGGCCTCAGTTAGCACGTTAAATACTAAAGTTCATGACAGCAGAAGTATGGCTTTTTTGAATGGGTTACTGGGAGAAAGTCTCTTCTCTCTAAAAAGAATGTGACAGCACAGCTTAGGTTTGCAAAGATGAATCTGAACAAACTACAAGACTCCTGGAACGATGTCCTTTGGAGAAACGAGAGCAAAGCAGAGATGTGGAGCACCATGTTTGCTGAAAAGCCAAACATCTTGTACCAAATATTCATGCACGCTGGTGGAGGGGTCATGATTTGGGCTTGTTTTGCAGCCACAGGGGACCTTGCAGTCACTGAGTCGACCATGAACTCCTCTGTGTACCAAAGTATTCCAGAGCTAAATGTGAGGCTATCAGTCCGACAGCTAAAGGTTGATCCAAAAAGGGTCATGGAGCAGTACGTGATTCCAGGCACAGCAGCAAATCTAGAAAAAGAAAATGATCATAGACCAGTCAAAGTCTAGAGGTCAACCTGACTGAAATGCAGTGGTGGGACCTTAAGAGAGCTGTGCATAAGCAAATGCCCACAAACCTCAGTGAACCGAAGCAACCCTGTAAAGAAGAGCGGGTCAAACTTCCTTCACAGTGATGTGAGAGATTGATAAGTTATTGCTGATAAAGGTGGTGTTACAAGCCACTGAATCATGGGGTGTATTTAGTTTTTTCATAGTACAGCGTAGAGTCCCTGTGAAAACGCTCTCATTACTGTATAATGTACCCTAAATGCTGTCAATTGTTAATGTACAGTTCAATCAGAGAACCAGTGATGATTTATTATGTATTATGTAGTTTGTTTTTATCATGCAGAAGTTTTTCAGCCCCAGTTTTGTGCCCTTTATGTTTATTTAATGACTCTCAGGTCAGGCCAGCAGTGGTGTTTATAGTGAAGCTCACTGAGAACCAGCCAGTTCTTTCAGGACCTGTCCATATAAATCATGGAGCTTCTGAAATGAGAAGACCGCCTACAGTACCAGACAGTATCTATTATAGAACAGTCCAAACTATAGCTATAGATCATTTATTGTACTTATTAATATACCAAGGTTAAATAATCACATCAGAGCTTTTGCAGTCATCTTTAAGTGGCAGAAACCGTTGAACCTGATTTTATGACTCAGGGCCCAGAAACCAGTGCTTTTTATCGTGACTCATTGCAGTGTTTCAACACACAGTCATGAATTAAAAAAAAAAAAAAATAGAACATTAGAGACACGGTGTTAGTGATCTGACGCCTTATTTTGTTTAGAAAGGGGGGGATTTTGGTTCGAGGGCTCAGCTGGATGCAGGAATTTCAAATTAGTGCAAGCTTGAAGTTTAAATGGCTGACTCCTGCCACCTGTCAATCAGCCATAGCATAACTGCCTCTAATGGAGCAGAAATAAGACATCAGCTGCAAGATAGAAGATAGAAGGGGTTTTGGTGGTTTTTTTTGCTGATAAGATTGACGGTCAGCATCACCTAAACATTACGAGCCAGCTAAGCTTCCAGATGGCGGTCCAGACGTGCTCACTCACTCTGCCACAGCGATGCAAAAATATCCAGATACCTTATTTTTACAAAGTCTTAATTGATTATCAGACCTTGTGGGAATTTTCAGGCTCCACTGGTTGCACAATCTTTTATTTTCACGAGAGACCGAGAGTCATGCAAGCAGGAAACTGAGTTTTTTTTTCCCCCTTTAGTGATTTACGGCACTCGCTCTTCTCTCACATCCAGGCTGTGCGGAACTTTCTGCCCATTTTGTTTTAAAGCACCTTAATATTAAAAGGGAAGGAACGTATCACATGATAGTAACTTGCATTAGCTGCATAAGCTGAAAAAAAAAAAGTAATTTAAGGGAAATTATTTGAGTTTTGAATGATGCAGACTTGCGACTCAGAGGTGCAGAAAACCCCAGTAGACGTGTGTGACTCACTGAGCCTCAGGTGCTCTGCGTAGGGGACGTCCACTGTTACAGTCGCACTGTCATTTGAGACCAACGAGCCAACCACCCATCTCTGATGTGAAGATAAAGATGGATTAAACTGTAGAGCGCTGCAGACAGACGGTGAACATACAGTAGGTTTCATATGGTTCTTGCCTCATTGTTCCTGCTACTTGCAAAGCAGAAAAAAAGCCCACACTCAGCAGGCGCGCACACACACACACACACCAACAGGCCAACTGCCAAAAACACAAGAATTGAACAACTTTCAAGTATTGATGGCTCATACAAGCACAGGGCTTTTTCTTGAAGCACCGTTCTTTTTTTTTTTTTTTTTTTTTGTGATCCATTTATAGGTTTAAGGGTTTAAAGATAGAAGACGTCACTTTTTCTGTGAAAATGCTTCTTTGTTTGCAGACCTCTCAGTATGCTTATAGGTATAGGCTTATAGAGCTGCTTTTAAAATCACATCACATGATGGAATCACTTTTGATATTACTCTACAAAAAAAAAAAAATGAGTGCTTTTATGCAATTAAAAAGTTATGTCATTAATTAAAAGGAGCAACTCTGATTTAATGCTGCAGCTCTGGTCATCAGCTGAATCCATTATGCTTTATTGGAACAGACCAATTGCACCCAATCAGAATAGGTCAGAACTAATTATTAGATAATTCCCAACCTGTCTGATGTTCTGGCTGGGTATGCTCCTGCCCTGTCAGACTTATTTAGCAATCTGGCTCTGAACACAGAGTAGGAATGCCCCGATTGAGCTGACTGGTCATGACATGAGCACTGTAGTTTCTTGGCAGCGCCGCTGCAAGCCGTGATCTCTTAGCACTGTAACCGGCAGGTCGAATGGTCGAAACCCAAGCCTCACTGGTGGTCAGTGTGTGTTTCTGAGATCTCTGTTTTCGGTTTTGTTTTTACTTGCTGCTCACTTTAGTTTAGGCGCACTTACCCATCAAAACTGCCTACTTAAGTTAAGGAAAAGATTGCGATTACAAAACATGTTACAAAGCTTCATTTTCCAGCTCATCATAACCCTGTATCCCACCACCGGAGGCTGTGCATGCGCTTCTTCACAGGAAGGCTCCTCTGTAATTTGTGTTGCTTGTTATTTATCACTGATTACAATGAAAAATGACTGCCTACTGAGCTTGCTAGTAAGTGGAAGTGGTATATATGATATATAGGGGACTGATTACAGCTGATCATGGCCATGTGGTGAGCTGAACCGAGTACAACAGATGCCTTGTAGAAGATAAGTGTGTTAAAATTCACATTTTATTGGTATTTTCAATGAAAGTTGATTGTGTTCGTCTGGACGTGGCCTGTTCAGTGGGAGAAACGTCCAAGTGACAGTCGGACTTCTTCAGTGATTTCCTTACCTGGATGATCGAGCATGCATCAAGATATTTTAGTGGTGTTTTCCCACTGTCTGTTAATAAGAACAAACTGGATTATTTTGGGGGGTGGGGATAGTATGATGCAGCTGTGGAAGACATCCTCAGTAATGTATCGCACCTTCTTCACGGTGAATACACCTTCCTGCCATCGTGACAGAGGTACAGGCCACTTTTATACCTTGATGACTCTGTTGAACAAATCCAGGTGTTGTTGTTGTTATTAATGACTTTAATGTTTATACATGTGACGAACTTCTTGCAGTGGTTGTATTTGTCTGACAGCCGCCACAAGACACAAATTGTAAGGACGATGAACATTAATGTAAATCAGACAGCAGTACTAATTTGAGTGCATGCTCATTATCAGCTATAAGCTATTACCTACTTTGATCATATTATTATTATTACTATTGTTCTCTACACTGAAGAATGTGTTGGATCACCTGCCAGGATGAGTTCGGTGTGGTTCAGTAAAACTCTACCTTGATCCTGACATTAGCTGGAGCGTGAAGCCCGCCTCACCAACCAGGAAGCACAGTGTCAAGTAACTGAACATAGTTCAGTCAGTTCTGCTGTGTTGCTACATGCTTCAACCCAGCTGGAACTCAAGATTTCAACACTTTGACCAAGGAGGAATGAAGTGCAGATGGTTTGATTTGATAGAAGAAGTCTTACAATATAACCAAACACGCACTAGTGATCTGTTGTGCAATTTGAACGAAATTAAAGAGGCGCATATAAATCTCAGTCTCTCGTTGCTGTTTTCTTCCTTCGGAGAATCTCTGAAATCTGCTGGAGGGCTGTCGTAACCAGCGGTTGGTGTTCGTGCCAAAGAAAATGATGTGGGTGTGAGCGTGTATAGAAACACATGCGCGTGGAGAGTGCAATTCAAGTTTTAGCACAGTCAGCGTCATCGTCAATAATGTCAGTGCTTCGCTCAAGTTACAGCAAGCCCTGTGTCTGTGTCTGTTATGCAGCTCTTTAAACACACACCTTTGATTTATAGGACGCTGCTTCTTTAACACAGTACGGTCTGGTAATTATTTTGTTCTGCGTGTGGATGAATTTTCCTTCATCTCAGAGGTTTTGGAGGCCAACTCTGCCTTCACACTTTTTTTTTTTTTTTTCTTTTTTCCCCCCCCGTTGATGACGTTTATTTTTAAAATATTTTCTCTGTCCTTCAAGGTGGGTGCTCGGCCCGTGTGGTGACGGTGCCCCCAGGTCCGTTAATCCGGGTGGAAGGCCAGCCAGTCTCCATCAGATGTGACGTCAAAGAGTACACAGGACCTAATGAGCAGGTCATTCTCCCAACACGCATCTCTGATGATGCATGCCGGTTTTCCACTTCCAGTGTTTGTGCCACTGACCACCACATCCAGTAGTACCTGCTGTCACTAATACTGTGTAGTTAATGAGTTTTCTTTTTCTTTCTTTTAATTAAAAGTACTGCAAACATATGTGGAAATATAGTATATAAGGCAAAAAGAGCTTGTACAGATATAATAAGTTTAAATATCAATATTTGGTGTGACAAAGTGCCTAAAGAGACAATTTTAAAATGGGTGCTTTGTTAAGTCATCTGTTATGTGTAGACACAATACTGGTTTATCCCTTGAGTTGGGTGCTTTTTATTTTAATGCTTCAATGATTCATAGGTTGCTGTTGATGATTTTTTTTTTTTTTTTTAATACAAGGACTGGACTTAAAATGAGTGAAAAAGCAGCCAATGTCCAAAGATAAGCTCTGAAAAAAGACTTTCTTAAAAGCCTGAAGTCTCAAGGTTATGGTCATGATTTTAAATGACTATAAAATAAGCTGTGCTTATGAACATGTGTGTAACTTGTAGTATTCTGTTTCAAAGGGCGCTACTAAGAATGGATCATTAAATAGTTCTACCTCTAATCTAGTATTATAAGCTTAGTATGCACAAAAAACAACCTTACTAAGGTCTGTCGAAGGAGGCCAATAATGAGGCCATACTCTCATCAAGTTGAATATTATTTTGATTGGCGACCCCACGGCTCTGGGCCCAGTGTTTCTAATTTACTCTGCCAGCAGTACAGTTATGTAGGGTTCCACTAATGAGGATTTTGAGTACTGATTTATTACTGAGAGGTCTTTTGTCCATCCAGATTTTAAACAAATATGTTTTAGATGACTGAGAAATTGTTTTTATTTATTATTTTAGATGGTGGTTGAATGTTTTTAAGGGAAAGTTTACCTTCAGCTAACCTCCTTTTTCCTGCAGGATTTTGAATGGAATATGTTAAAGGACACGAGTGGGCCGAAGATAAAGATAATCTCCACTTTCGACTCTCGCTACTCTGATCCGTCGCTCAGCAAGCGCGTTGCGTCCGGGGACATCTCGGTGGTGCGTCTCCAAGACAACGAGGTGGAGCTGAAGATCGCGGAGGTGAAGTCGCAGGATGCCGGCTTCTACGAGTGTCAGACACCGAGCACCGACTACGTCATCAGCGGAAACTATGCGGCTAAGGTCCAACTCACAGGTATGAGTGTGCGTGGATGTGTGTGTGTGTGTGTGTGTGTGTGTGTGTGTGTGTGTGTGTTTGACAATTCTGTCCTTTTGATATTAAATATCTCTAAATCCTGTTTGACAGACTTTCCATCCTATCCAATGAAATACCAGCATTCCTGTGGAAAATTAGCTGTGGTCATTTATTACAGCAATAAAGCTTCTGAAGTAGCTGTTTTACTTTGTGTTTGAGGCTATTTGGATATGTTGGCTCATTTAACAGCCATCCACACAACTTACTAATGCTTTGCTGACCATGTATATATCCTCTTGCACACACACTCCCACTGATTTTAGACAATTAGTGGCTTATAATTTGGCTTTCTCATGGACACACATACCCCGACACACTGTCAGACTCACGGGGAGCAGATGTCAGGTGGGAGTACTTGGCTTGTGTCAAATGAGGACCAGGGAGACAGATTTGGATGAAGAATATAAATACCATGGTGTAGGTGAAATGCTTAATTACATGGTTTATTCTGCTTATAATCTTTGTAATAACTGGTGTAATTTTCCTTAACAAGAAGGAGAAGCGCACCTGCTGCCAGATAATATTTACCTTTATAAACAGTTAGGGAAAATGGTGTGTTTGTGGAAGTCCAGTACAAAAGCACTGCATCAAAGAGACTTTTAAATGGAAAGCTAAAAATCGGATACAGTGAGACATAAAGTCTGTTAACATTACCACAAAACTGGAAAAACTGGAAAGAGGTTTGCTTATCAGACCTTGAAATATGTGAAATGATTACTGTGATATCACAGTGATGATACTCTGATTAAGCTTTTACATCAAATTACCGTTACATTACTCCTGCTGACACACCAGCTGATAGTAAATTCAGCACAGTAATGTGAGAAGCTCTCGCTCCCTGCTGTGCTGGTCTTCAAGTGTAAAAATAAACTGTATGCAAAATGTTGTGTTTTGCCTGTTTTACATTAATTTAACTGTCTGGACAAGTCATCTGTTGGTGAGCCACAAAAAGGGGAACTTTTGTTTGAATGCAGCGATATAACAAGAACTAGGAAGTGCATCACTTCCTCATCCAACCACCATCCTCAGGTTGCACGTTTGTTTGGCATCATGTGTGACACAATCAGGGAAACATTGTACATGTGATGTTGACTATTACTGATCTACACCTGTGTATTACCTACACGTAAGCAGTCACTTTTTGCTAACATAATGTAACATCATGGCTGGATATTGATGTTGATGAGAAATATAATGCAGGTGGCATTTGTGGTTGTGGTTGCAAATTAGTGCAAATTTTCAGAAGACATGGTTGCATCATTCACCTTGATGAGCAACAGGGCGGATAAATATTGATTTTTTTTTTTTGTGAGCCAGTGAACCACATATACCACACTTTCTGCTGTTTAAAGAAAGTTTAAAATGATCTCTGTGCAGTCTTGGCTTCAACCAGATTGAGAAGGTGGGTCGTCTCGAGCGTCTCCATCCGGGCTTTTTTGGATCCAGAAGTGATTGTATTCGGATGCAGTGAGACGTATCAGTTGACATTGTTGGACCAGTTAACCACACAGCAAGCCGTATTATCAGCATTAGAAATGCTTCAAAGGGACAACAAGGTAAAATTATTCTGAGTCTGGTGCCTTTGGTGAGACCAAATCTTCAGTTCCTCGTCAGAAATGCCTTCCTGACAGTAACTGAAGCTGCAAAAACACGTGAAAATGTGGCTTACGCTTAAAATGATAGAACTGAGCAGTGAACTATCTGTTGGTTATCTACGTGTTTGTAGCGTCTCGACTGAAGAAATTGTAAAATGGTTTGTAAAGATGGCCAGAGCTCTGGTTGGCAGGGGTTAGAAGATTGCTGGTGTTACGCAGGGTTATTATCCACAGGTTTCTGTAAGAGTGTATGTAGGCTGCCATGACTGACTGCTACTTCTGCTGTACGGTTTTATACTTCCGGTTACCCAAAGTTAGAGCCAGAATGAATGACAAAATTGTGTTACTTTGTGCTGTAACGGGCGGCTTTATTAGTTGGAACATGAGCTCGGGGTCAACTTGTGCTGTTGTCGGTTGTCACTACGTCAGTTTGTACATTTTTTTTCAAATTATTTTATTCTGTAAATTTGTTCTTTCCCCCCCAAATTATACTACCCAGTTGCGCATACTATTACTGTTTTTTTTTTTCTTATGTTTTAAGTTTTCCTTTTAATGTACAGCCTCTTATTTATTTATTTTTTTACATTATTTTATTTATAGTGTGACCCTACAGTATACAGCCTACGCAAAGTTTTAACACTGCGTAGGCAGTGTCCACGTGTAAACATGTAGCAGTTAGCAGGATGACAGCTGCGTGTCTCCTCGATCACAGCCTTCGGCCAGTCCAGTGTTTCTGTTTCAGTGATCTGAACACTCTGATATCCAGATCAGTGATATACCTTCCACAGAATAGCTGCTGCATGACGACATGATTTCCCTAATCAGCGATACAGGAACAGCTGACTGTCTGCACCGCTCCACTTTCCCTTAGCATGACCCATGCTAAGCGCTTAGCTTAGCAGATGCGCTGGCTCGGCTCTACAGCTGCTTTAAGGAAAACAACGTTGCCTTGTTTGTTCAGCATTACTTAGTCAGGAATACTGTGGATAAATGTGAGTTTTAGGACACAATCCTGGTGTAATCACGAGAACAGTCGACGCAGCCACTTGAACCTTTTCTTTTTCTTTTTCTCTGGCTTGATCTCAGTTTGTTCGTCGAGTTTGTCCATGTTGGTGAAAAGGACGTTCTCTTTTTCTTGGTTTCGTTGCAAAGACGACTTGATGCTTTGCAGCAGTATGTCCTCTTTTTCCTCCTTGTCTTGTTGGACATTTTCTGTTTCTGGGACAGAGTCCTGCAGAAACACTGAAGTCTGGGGCAGTAAGTCGTCTTGGTCTTCCTTGCTTTGATCTTTGTCTCGATCTTCTTGGACAGACTTCTGCAGGGACTCCTGCAGAGACCTCACATTCTGCTGCAGTAGTTCCTTCTCTTCCTCTGCTATTAGCAACTGGTTTGCAATGTTGATGTTTTCCTCTTTCTGTTCCTGCATGCTTTGGAGGTAGGAAGCTTTGGCCATTTTCAGGTCTTGGTGCAGTCTCATTAACCTTATATTATGAAGAGCCTCGAGGGTAGAGGTGTGGGAGGAAAACTCGTGACGTTCAACACAGAGTCTGTCTTGTTCCTGTCTGAGCTGAACAGCCTGTTCCTCCAGCTGTCCCTGAGTTTCTAGGAGCTGCTGCTGGAGTTTCTTGATCTGCTGCTTTTGATTCTTGCACAGGACCTTAAGGTTAGCCTGCTTGGCAGATGCTTGTATCTGTGAGACCTCCATGGATTGGGTGGGAGGCTCCACAAACAGTTCTGCAGCAGGGTTGCTGCTTTGTTCCTCCGTGTTTTGGATCACATCTTCCAGGTTCTCTGTTATGGGACTGTTGTCTGTAACAGCTGCTGCGTCACTGTTGTCCTGTGGCTTGTTACCACCAGCCTCTTCTAGCTGTTTGGTCAGGTCTGCTATTGTTATCGCAGCATTTGCTTCAAAGGTGTTAGAGTGTGTTCGAAGCCGATCAAACCGAGATTGGTATAGTGAAGCCCTCTTGTTGGCAGCTACCAGTTCCATTTTAAGTTTGTTCTGCTGGTCCTGCGAGTCCTGCAGTTGCTTTCTGAGAGCCGCGATCACCTCCTCTGCATTATATGGGACTTTGTCCTGACTGGGTCTAAAATTTGGATCGGTCCCATCGTCCTGAGTCTCTGCAGAGGGCCCAGGGTTTTTTCTTTCGGGGTTTCCATCTGCACTTACCTGCAGCTGCGTGCTTTTTATTTTGGGGCTGACAACCACCTTGTTTTGTGCTTCTGTCATTGCGCTTTCGTCTGGGTTTTGTCTGGGTTTTGATTTAGTTTATTTCTGTTCTAACATTATACTTTTACCTCGAGTCTGTAGGCATCGACTTGTTTGTGGAACCACAAGTTGCCATTCAAGGAAGTGCAACTCCAGTTTAGCCAGCCTTAAACTGCATTTTGAAGTTTCCCGGTTTTAGCCGTAGTTATTTTTGCTAAAGGCAGACTATTTCAAGCTAAATGTAGGCTTTGGATAGCTAAAATGCTGTAAATGTCATTTGTAGACATACAGTTGAAACAAACACGTTTTCCATTACTCAGATCATCCACTACAGGCACAATTAATTTGAACTACTTCCTGATAAAGAAACTTGTATTCAGCATTTTCCTTTGATTTTAATTGGGTTTCTCTTCTTCTAGTTGGTAATTAAACCCATCCTCTCTGCATTGGTTTAATCCAGTGTTAACCCATCCTCAAGCAGAGGCAACTCTGTCTTCAGGAAAGGATTTTTAAGGGTTGATTTAAGGAGGATTTTTACTTCAGTTTAAGTTTAAGAGACGAACTCACAAAGAGCCTTGTGTGACAGCAGGTTAGTTAGCTCCATAATGCACCATCATGTTCAGCTGCTCTCTGCTTCCCAGCACGGCTCCCCAGACACCTTGTTAAATTTAGACCTGAATTAACTAGGCAGCGCTGTTTGTGAGCGAGAGATTGTCGTGTATATGTGGAGCATATGTATTAGTGAGCGCTGCATTTTGCAGCGTATACAGTTCTGCGTATTTGTGGCTGTTGGTAACACAGATGATGAGTTAGATTTATGCCAGTTGAGACATGTGTGCCACATTTCTGATTCACACATACATACACACACACACACACACACACACACACGCACGCGCTGCCTCCATCGGCCCACTGAGGCCGATTGGTTATGTAAGAAACAAGTGAAGTAGAGGTCGCTGAGGGTTTGAAAACTCCTTTCAGGCTAATTTTAATTGATAGAGCAAAACGCAGATTATTTGCACTGCCTTTCTCATCTGCCATACACAATCACTGCAGCGCAGCAGCAACAGCACTATAAGGCCTGCAGGCTACTCTGACCTCCAGTGCCAGGTCTGGCTGGTGTCGTCTGCTGTCCTGTTTATATCCACATGTTTAAGAACACCTCAAGGAGTGAAACAAGTGTTTGAAACCCTGCAATGAGCACATTTACTCCTATACATAGAATGTTCTCTTACAAGCGGAGGCATTGTGATAGCTAAAGCAGCGTGATGCAGATCTGCCAAGGTCAACCTTATAAACATGATCGGTAATGGCTAATGCTTGGGATGTTATTGTTCTGATGATGCCAAACAGACATAAATAAACAGAGGAAACACGCGATTGACATCCATGCGTATCTGCTTTATTCATCTGGCACCTTCAGCAGCATTTTGCAGCCTCATCTTCAGATCTGATTTGACAGTCTGACCAATAGGTAACAAGACATTATCCAGCTCAGGTGCTGAATGGGCTGCACCCTCTTTTTAGCACAGGCCCCCTGTTGTGCCTGTGTGAGTGCATATGGGAGGTAACGGTGTAAAGAATTCCCAGTGAGCGAGTGGGAGTTGTCTCCTGTCTCCTGCATGATGTGCTCAGGCGGCACCCTTGTCTGGACCAACTGGAATATATTTGCAGTAGTGAGAATGAGTCTGAAGCAGACAGTTTCCTGTTGCGTGCGACGTGTCAGAGAAGACAACTACGGGCAACTTTTCCCGACATTGTCAAGAGCGGAGACTCTAAATATGTAATTAACCTTTAGAAACGCTAATCTGAGTGTGTTTCATGCACATGCAAACAGAAATTTGATAATGATGATTGAGCCTACAGAGCTAAACTTCTGCTATAGATGCATTTTTGTAATTATACATGCATTACATCATGTATTTTACTTAAATATTTGCTTCATATCCTGCTCTGCGCTGAGTTCATCTACTGTAAACATGGATAAGATCATATATTCCTTCTCAACATTGTTGGCTCACACTTTCCGGCCCTGTTGTGAGACCACCTTGATCGGTGTTTTTCACACATTACAAGCTGTGTGTCAGATTCTCCGAGGACAGTCAAACCTGCTACTGCACACATACTTTGTACAGTAGTAATTAATCTGTTAATGATTTATTCATGGTAGAATTTTTAATAAAGAGCCAAGATGACCAGCTTTGTGTGTCATTCGCGCTCGCGTTAAGGACGTGTTGATCCATTGTTGTTTTTTAACTTTGCATCTGAAGTTGGGATGAACTTTTTATTCCTAAATGCTTACAAAGCAGCCTTTCCCACAGGATGTAAACGTGGCATTTCTCAAATTCCCATAATGCATAGCTACGTACTTCTCATTCCCAGCCATCTGCCGCCTCTTGGATTCATTTGTAACGCGACTCGAGTTGGCTTCCAAAATACACAGTTCATCATTTATCTAAAGTATTTCAGTGCTAAATCTCAGTTTGGAGCTACTGTTGCTTTAAAATGGTCTGACACACACACACACACACACACACAGCCCTCATTTCTTTGTTATTTTTTAAATTTTTTTTAAGTATACAAAAGCTCCAGATGACTTGATTGCAATGATAAAACAGAGCCTGTAATTTCTGCTTAGCAGACATCCAAACCCCACCCTGATTTTTGCCTCTCAGCATTGTTATTAACCCCCCATGTCTTCACTGCGTCGCGGCATCTGTCTTTTCCTGTACTTCCCCTGTTGCGAAGAGCAGAGGTAAAACTTATTTTCATTGCTCTCCATGTGCAAGCATTTGAAAGCAAAGTCATGCTCCCATCAGGAAATCCAGGAGTCATAAGCTTTTCATTTTTTTTTTTTTCCTTCCCCCTCCAACAGTGACTCATCATCCTTCTTTGTGTCATAATAAGAAAGAAAGGAGCGGTGAAAGCTGCTCTGTAAAGGCCTCCTCCTAGATGACACATTTAGTCTCATTTTTTTAACACATAAACGAGTCCGAGATGAAAGAGCAGAGGTGAAACTTGTTTCAGAGTTTACTCGGTTAAGACGCTGACCTTCATAAGCACTCCCCTGGGTGTGTTTCTATGCACATGCCACACACGCAGGCACAAATTTACAGCTTTATCTGCGTCTGTTTGCTGAAGCGCTTCTTCAGCCAATGACCTTGACTCAAGTGTATGTGAGACACTTTGTTGGCTCGCCTTGCTCTAGTCCTTAGTTTAACCTGATTGCCTGACTGACAGGCTGCTTTGAGCTGTGGTAAACAAAGGTGTGACATTATCAAGTAGGACATGCGATCATTATTTATGATTTTTGGCACTCCACCCAGTAATTCCCAGCAGTCTAATGGCTGAATGTTGAATTGTTCATTTCTTACAGTGTTTCTGCTGCTCAGCATCAACAGAGCAGGGAATGGCTTTTGCTTACCCCGAGTTGTTGTGTCATCATTTTACCCACATTTTCCACCCCCAAATATGCTGCTTTTTAAAGCAGGAATTGGTTTAAACAGATCTTTGCTGCGAACAAAATCTTTTTGCTCACAGCTCAAATATGCCTCAAGTGATAGACAGCGAAAAAGCAGAAAACTGGAGGAAACTGCAGATGTGCTGCTGGTTTAGCCACCGGGCCCTGTATGAGAAATCAGATATCTGCATATGAATATATGCTGAATCTGTAGGTAAAGGACAAGATCATTGGTGCACAAAGCTTTCTGGTTTATGTTCATTTCCTGCTTGTAGTTCAAATTTTATCAGTCAGGATTTGATTGCATGCAGGCAAACAGTTCAAGTAGGGGTTGCAGTTCTTTAAATGTTCTTTAAATTGTGTGTGTTGGGAGTAACTTTCATCATAGTTCAGCTTGCTGCAGTATAATAAACTCTTTCTTTTCTGTTTCTTCAGTCATCTCCAACACCCTCAAGGTCTCCCCCAAGACCCCGCCCCCAGTCATCCCCGAGGGAAGTGACCTAACTCTCTCCTGCAACGTCAGCCGGGAACTCGTCCACCCCACCTACCTGTCGGTCACCTGGTCGGTGAAGAAGGGGACAGCGTCGGAGGAGATTTTGACGTTTGGTCCTCAGGGAGACGTGGTCACGGGGCCCAGGTTTGCTCGGCGTTATGCGGACGGAGGCATCCGATTGGTCCCCGGCAGGAATGGATTGTTTGAACTGGTGATTTCCAGAATGACGACGTCTGATGAAGGGAATTATGAATGCAATGGAACAGAGTGGACGCACGAAAGTGGAGGACAATGGATAAAAATCGTGGAGAGTACTAAAGAGATGGGAACCGTTGCCGTTACTCCTACAAGTAAGAGTTAAACTGTTGGTTTCACAGCTGATTCTTTCTTTTGTTTAAAAAAAACATGCCTCTCTGTCAGACAGATATGTTATATTATAGAGGGTGATGGCATGTGGTATGGAAGATTTCCTGTATCTGGCCTTGTGGCAGTGGAGCTGAATCACTCTGTTAGGGAAAGCGCTCCGCTGCCTGTCCAGTATGTTGTGCAGAAGGTGGTCAAGATTTTCCATGATGGTCCACTGACCTCCTCAGAGACAGAGCCAGCCTTCCTAATTACTTCATTCAGTCTGTTGGTGTCACCAGCTCCGATCTGGCTCTCCCAGGAGTCCACAGTAAAGTACAGCATCGACAGGTGTCATTCAGCCACAGAAGCAAATGATTCCTCTCAGCCCACTCCCCAAAAACATCCACTGGTGCTCTGTACTCCTCCTGCCCATCACTAATACATCCAAATACTGTAGATTTGTCTGATTTCTGTAGGTGGCATGACCCAGAGTTGTACTACAAGTCTGAGGTGTACAAGAAGGGAGACAGCACTGTCCCCTCTGGAGCCCCAAGTACTGCACATTATCACACATTTACAGCTTGCACGTCAGGTAGTCCATAATGTATGAGATGGTAGATGTGAGTTTACTGATATTTCTTGTAGCTTCTCTTTCAGCAGCAGCAGCTATTAAATGCACTGAAATCAAAGGATCCTCATTGTGCAGCCATTACAGTCTAGATGGGAGGAAGCTCTCTGCAGCATGTAGATGATTGCATCACCCACTCCTGGATTTGGTCTGGATGCAAATTGCAGAAGGTCAAGCGATGTTTTGACTTGTGGACTTTAGTGAGCCTAGACTAGTCTCTCCATGGTCTCCATGGTCAATAATCATTAAGCTCTCATGGAACAGGAACCAGACACAAAACTGGTATCTTCGCCTGTTTCATACTGAGGTTGTAAATGTGACAGCTGACTAGCACAGGTCCTCAGGACCGTGGGGCTGATGCCATCAGGGCCTGCAGCCTTGCTCTGATGTGCAGCTGTCTCCTAACCTGGACAGAAGTCACAGTCAAGCCGGGTTGTTTCCCAAATGCAAACCCCACCCTTCCTCAGACCTTGGAGAGCTCTTCTCCAGCATGTGTTATTGCTTTGTTCCTCTCAGTATTCCCACCACATTGTTCATGTATCCATCCATACACCTTCATTACTAATAATACACCCCACGATTTTCTTTGTTTGTGTTGCTTTAATATTGCTGTTAAATAACTTAGGAATTATTAGTTACAGTGTCATGGAGTGAGTTGTACTGTTGAGTGATATATTTTTAACAGACAGGTATATTTATACAGCAGTGTGTAACAATATCAGATGCAAGAGGGAAGGGGAAGGTTTCTAAGATAGTTATGGTTTAGAGACAGGTGGTAGAGCTGGAGGTGGCAGAGATGAAGATTGTGATTGGGAGTGACCAGGATGGACAGGATTAGAAATGAGTACACCAGAGGGACAGCTCAGGCTGAGCAGTTTGGAGACAAAGTTAGATGGACATGTGCAGAGGAGGGATGGTGGATATACTGGACAAAGGATGCTGAACATGGAGCTGTCAGTCAGGAGGAAAAGAGGAAGACCACAGAAAAGATTCATGAAGGAGGACATGTAGAAACTCTGTGTGATGGAGGAGGATGCTAAGGATAGGGTGAGATGGAGGCAGATGATCCACTGTGGTGACCCCTAAAGGGAGCAGCCATACACGTTTAAAGACTTAAAAATAAGAAATGCTTCATAATGGCAAAGATGTACATTTCCTTTTGTCCACCACTTCACACAAACAGGCAGCTTGACTGGCCGTGGTCCAGTCATACCACACACACCTCTGCTTGAGCTTATTGCTGTTGACACAGACTTGGGACTCTGACCTGCGTGGTGTGCTTTAATTCACATTACTGCAGAACCACAGAATCACACCTTTATGACTCTATTTGTTGAGAGGAGGTGTTGGAGAGTAGCAGGTAATTAAAACAGGCCACAGCAGTGAGCAGTTTATTAGATTTCTTCATGCAATCTTTTATACTTTAACAAAAGTGAACATTAAACCCTGAACAACTTTAAATGGGAATTTGATTTTTTTTTTTTAATGTTGTATTGTTTGATTGTATTTTTATGTATTTATTTATTTATTTTTTAACACTCCTTTTACTTCTAACACTACTATTGGGGTAAACTGCAGGACTCTTTAGAGTTACAGAAAACTATTTTTGTCCAGTTTCTTTCGGCCATAATGATCAGTGGTTTGTTGCCCAGCCTTACCTCCGTGCATTTGCCCTTCTCTTGGACAAAATTTGAATATCTTTTCTCTGATAATTGAAAAGGAAGCTAGCCGGTGGTTATTCAGGCTTCAAAAGACCCTTTGAAAAAGCTCTGGGTCGTCAGCAGCGGTGCAGTATGGGTTAGCATGCGGTGCTTCCACGTGAGTACATGCACACAGGTTCCCCGCACACCCCCGACAGGGGACGGATCAGCACGTAATCCTCAAATCTCATTCTTGATTTGGGATGAAAGATATTAGTATATGCACGCTTAATTGGTTCGTGTATGCGCAGTTCTGCGAGCTACTGCTGGATGTTTAACTCTAGTTTTAACAGCAGTTCGCAGCAACAGTCATGTCAGGACACAATGTAAGGTAAAGTGTAGAGAGGAACCCAACGAGTCCCTGTGAGCAAGCAGCTTGCAACAATGCCTGGAGTAAAACTGGAAGAAAGTCAAGGATGAGAGGGAGGGGGAGGGACATGGGAGAGTTCTCAGTCTGTTGTGTGGCTGTCTTTATTGTAAAGGAATCCCCTCCTCTGTGAAACGCTTGTCTTTTTATTCCCTCTGCCTGCCTCGCTCTCTCCCAGGAGGTTCATGACCCTCATTGGCTGACCATAGAGAGGCCCCTATGTGCATACACACACGCACTCACAGACACACACATTTTCTCTGTCTCTCTCACAATCATCAATGTGGTTGCTCTGGTCACCATATCTTATATCTTTCCGGGTTGCCATATCCTCTTAAGTGCTGCAGAGCACACAGTGGTTTGTAATGAAACCAGAGATGAGATACACACACACACACACACACAGACACACACACATACAGGTCTTGATCTCAGGTCCATTGTGTCCCAGTCTCTTTATATTGACTTACTGACTTGAGTAAAGAGATGAGAAAAGTCAAACAGAGTAAGCTTTGTCTCTCTTGTCCATTTCCAGACGCCATGTAAAGACCCCCCCCCCCCCAAATACTGCTGTTTATGTTGTTACTGGAGATGATATTTACAGGCCCGATCCAACATTTGGTTTGAAGATACATTAAACAAAAAAAAGTTGGTTGCTACTTTAAAAAAAAAATAAAAAATTCTGCTGTGTCTACTGAAAAAAACAAAACAATCGATAACTAATGCTCTAATAGATCTAACACTTTGACTTATTGCCTCCAATGGTTCTTTTTTTGTTATCCACCTGTTTCCATCCTTATCTCACTGACTCATATGACCAGGATGTACAGACTGTGCTGTGACATCCTCGTTTGTTCCCTATGATAATGGCACTTCCCACTTTGTTAAGATTAGAATCAGCTAGTATGCCAATTTGCTTATTCACATATCTGTCATATTAAATGAGTCACAGGTATAGATTTTTTTTTTTTTTTCCTTTGGGCTTTGAGTGTGCTTACATGTGCTGTCAGCCCCCAGCTGGTTTGTGTACATAAAGCCAGTGAGTCTGTCAGTGTTTCCCACAATTTGATTGTATTTGTGGGGGTTGCGGGGACAGGGAGTGTGCACGTATGGGCGCCTTATTAAAAAATAAGCCTGCCTAAGTAAAGCCAGTGTGTGGGAAACACTGGGGTTATCTAATTTGACAGAAATCTGTACCTTCTCCTGCTATCTGACTACTTGAAAACACAGAAATGCTCATTATGCTTCAGTCAATGAAATCTCAGTTAAGAAAACTGGCTGGAGATGTTTGTGGGGGTTAGATCCATGCAAAGAAAGGGACTTGAAATATTTTATTGTCTTTATGTAGTATTTTTCCGATGCATACTTAAGTGTATTAAGATTAATTGACTGATGCTGTCTTTGTCCTCTCAAGGTCATTCCCTCAGCGTGAAGGCTTCAGCCACCTCCTCCTCTCCCTCCTCCACCTCTCTGGTCCTCACCCCCGGCAACTCGCTGACCCTGATGTGCTACGTCGCCGCCGACAACCTGCCTGCCCTCTCCCTGGAAGTGACCTGGCTGGCCGACGGCCGTGAAATCGTCACCATGGAGCGCAGCGGGGTGGTGATCACAAACACATCCTCCAGCGGAGCGCAAGGGAAAAGAGGGGAGGCCAGCCTAGAGCGCACGGGAGCCGGGGAGTACAGGTTGGGGGTGGGGAAGGTGAGCGGCGAGGACGGAGGAGAGTACACCTGCCGGATCCGAGCATTCATCGAGAAAGGAGGACGGCGGTGGCACATGACAACGGAGAAGACGTCCAACCCTGTGGCCGTGAAGGTCTCTGAGATCAGTGAGTGAAACCGCTCATCTTGATATCATATTTCAGATGCATGAGTTGAGCCAAAAGGACCAAATCAGTAATGAGAAGAAAACAGTAAATGCACTGCTACAATGGTGGTTGCTTGTATAAAGCTTCTAGATGCTTCGTTCTAGGCAGTCGTTTTCTGCTCTTGGCTCTGTAAGAGAATAGACATCATTAAATCTGATATTATCTTCAGCACAAGGCTCTGGCCTTGAGTGAAGAAGCCCCACCCACTTTCTGTTTGCCAGGGTTAGCCAATCAGAAGAATGTTTGTAAAATCAGGAGCAAGGGTGCTAAAACAGCTTATTTTTTAAGTGTAAATCATGCAAAGGTACCCTATTAGAGCTGAAATCTGGAGATGGAACGTAGGTCTTCCTTCAGTTCCAAGTTCTTAAGTAACAAGATTATTTAATTTATTTGTAATAATCAGAATCAGAAGCCTTTACTGTCATCAAACTCAGGTGCTTGATGACATTAACCAAACGTTACTAAAAATACTGGGGCTTGCTATCTGCTTGTTAACATTGCGCGCCCCAGGGTCAGGATTTGTTTCTAGCACTAAAGCCGATGCCCTAGGGGACAAAAAGGGAAATGCCCCACTTTGCACTGCTGTGGGTAAATCTGGGAAGTGTCACCCTGATGAGCTGCTAAAAAAATAATCCTCTTCTTGTTGAATGAAGTGTTTAAATAACAGCAGGTCTGGTTTTCATGTTTTCTTTCTTTCTTTTTTTTAAGTCTATTTTTTCTGATAGATTTGAGTTGTTGGGACTTTTGGATGTGTTCTGAGCTGTAATGATTTTTGTTTTTGGTGGCCACTTTGAATTGTGATACAGCCGATTTCTTTCTCTATTCACTATGATCACCGTCTCTTCCCTAACTATCAGATTATCATTGAACATTACATTTTACTAGTCTAGACAAGCAGGCATTCTTGGGAACATAAGTGCAAATGTAATGTCTTCTACTTGGCTGTGATTGGCCAATTTTTCTTAAAGGGATAGTTGGTGAAAGTAACAATAAACGACCATGTGCACGTTGCTCATGTATGATTTCACGAGGTGTGCAACAGTGCTGCTACAGATTAATCTTGAGTCTCAAGGGGAAGCTCTTTAATCCTCTCGTCAGCCTGTCGACTCCCGCTGCGGGGACGATTGATTAGTCATGCCTGTCCTGCTCTGTGTACCTCTGGGTGTGCTGTTAGTGTGTTGGGGTACATGTGCACGATGCTCTGATCCCGCTTCTTAAGAGCAGTGATGTCAAACACAGTCGACACAGCAATCAATTACTGGCATGGTGGGTGGTCTCTCTGCCTGTCCTTTCTCTATTTCCATCCTGTTTTCACTGTGTTTGAATTTCACTCCATGTTGCATTTAAATATAACTGGCTGGCTGGGAAGGTTATGTGTGGCACGCTGTTAGTCACGGAATTGGTTTCTTTGTTTCACCCTTATTAGCAGCACCTAGCTGAAAAAGCTTAAGACGCATGCATCCATACAGTCCTGGTAAAAAGAAAGTACAGCCTCTTTCAACTCTAAGATTTACACATCAGGACATAATGAAAATAACTCGTCCTTAGCAGCTCTGAAAATTAGGTAAATACAACTTAAGATGAACTACAAAACAAAATGGAAAGCAAAACCAGAGAAAAGACTACCATTCAAATGGATCGAAGGATAGCCAGAGTGGCAAAGACTCAGCCAATCTCAGGTGCAACTTTCACCATGGGAAGACTTGGGAGACAAAGGGTTCAGTTGGTCTTCAGTGAGTCTGGAAACATTTACAGAAGCGATGGGAAAAGTGAGAGAGGGTTTACGTAGGTTTTACGTCCGCTGGATGGATCTTGTTGACCAAAAACTTCTTCCAGTGAGGTCAGCCAATCAGTGAGTTCGTTTGGATCTTTTGGAAGTGAAGGAAACTGCTGGATTTATAAAAGCAAGACAAAACTGTGTTAAGCAGCAGAACACTTGATCCTCTTATTTTCATAATGGTTGAAAGTCAAACTCACAATTGAAAATCAAATTTAATTAACTGCCCAGCCATAATATTTGGTGTGTTCAGTTTAAGCTAAATATAATCTAATAAGGTCTCCAGATGGCCCTGTGGTGTCGTGGTTAACATCTTTGCCCTACACAGAAGAAATCCCTAGTTCGATTCCGGTAGGAGGCACAAACCCAGCATCAGGGGTGGCCCAAGGATTTGGTTAAGTGGGAGGGTTTTTGCCCCTTGGGGAACTCAGGAAGTAGCCGGAAGAAAGTTTAATAACACGTGCACAGATGGTGCGCTAAAGCTTGGGTCTGTTAACCAAACCATTGCAGTTGAGTGTTGCAGCCCAGTGTTCAACACTGGTGTAAAAGTCCTGTTGTAATTGATCATAAGAGGAGCTGGATTTCTGACAAATTCCCTAATTCCCAGATCTTAATGAAAGAAATGGACTGAAAATGAATAAATAAAAACTTGTTACATAAGCACTTTCATCTACTGTACAATATTTTTTAATGATTTTTGGGAATTCCCAGGAAGTGCTTTGGCAGATCGACTGGCTAAAAGTTTTCCGTGAGCTGAAAAGCCCAAGTGTTGGTTTATTTTGGGAAAGAGGCAATTAGTTCTTTTTGTCCCCGTTTCTTTTTCAGGGTAAGCCACAGAGAGAATAAGAGATCTTTAATGATATTCATGGAGTCCAGTTTGCTTTGGTGCTTCTTGGCTGTAATATTGTCAGCAAGGATCAAAAGCACCTCATAGTCCCATATTCCCTCTGAGGAGTTCGGAGGAAGAGGGTGCCAGAAAATGCTTGCATCAAAGGGAAATCTGAAAAATTTCAGCATTTACTGGACTTTCAGCTAACAAGTTAATAACCCATAAATCCCTGCACATTGTGATGGATTTGGCACATGAGGTTCATGCTGTTTCCAGATTCTTCAGTTTACTTTCTCCGTGGATAGTAATAGTCAACTAGCCTGTAGTTAAGATCATGCCGCGGATGTCTCGGCCTAAACAACTGCCAGCGGTGTACGCTTTAGTTTTATCACTTCCTGGTTTGCACCCAGTTTTGTGGCTGGGCTTTCCTTTCCCATATCCAGCGTGTGGTTGGGATACACAATGTGGGATCAATATCAACAATTGGAAAAGCAGGTTAATTTAGTTTTGCCAAAGCTACAAGGTGTCATTACTGTTAAATCTAAGAGTATTGCACCCAACCCTGCTTTGAGCTGTTCCTGTTTCTTCTTGCCTCGCATGTAAATTATAAAACCACAGGGTGCCCGGTGTTTGCTTTGGAACCGCTGAGGCTATCCCCCAGTTGCAATGCCCTCTTTCTTTACAATCTTTAGACAAATTGTAATAAAAAAAAATAAACAGACCTTGTTCCAGCTATGCGTGTTGAGCACTGGGCACAGCTTAGTTTTAAGGAGGAAGCTATCGTCACTGGTTGACTTCAGTCGACTGTGCAAACAAATGATCAAAACTGGCAACATCCAGCCTGTTAAAAAACAGCCTATGGCCTCGTTCAGACTCGCAGCCCAGGCCTAATTTGTGGCATGCAGCAATTTTTACACATGAAGAAGTTCATCAAAAGAGCGGGCTGCTTGAATTCGATTTGATTTTGCTCCAGATGGTGGTAGGATTGGGGGGAGCACATTAGACGCATGCATACGTGGAACAGTTTAGTTGGATTTCTTCGTATGTATTTAGTGTGAAGCTCGTGAGGATCACAGTTCCTGTGTGTTTGCAGCTAAATTCTGCAACCACACTAACAAACTGTTTTTAAAAGTAAACGGGAGCTATATACAGTAATGCATCAGTTCTTGGGAATACAGTTAAATATGGTAAATGTCGCATTAAAGAAACACTTTTTTTTACTCCAAGCTACTGTACAGTTGTATGGTGTCGTCCAGCTATGAAAGTAAAACATATCTAAACCAGGGACGGTCAGTCTCAGTGTGCCTCTGCTAGCTGCAGGACATCCTGTAAATCATGTCAAAGGCAGCCTTTAGTTAAAATAACGGCATCTCTTCTCCAAACTCAAAAGATTCCTCAAGCCTGGAGGATCCGTCTTACATTTACAAATATCAGCCAGGCTTTACGGGCACGCACATATCAAAGTCAGCCTGCATGAGGGCACATCATCGAGCAGCACCATCAAGGACGTTGTCTCGCTTTCCGCCTTGCTGTTTGCGCGTGTTTGTGTTTACATGTGTGATACTGCTCAGATTATCTGCGTCTTCGCCGTGTGTGTGTGTCTGCTGAGTGGTTTACAAGTGTATGAGAACGAAAGTAGGTTTGTTGAAGGCATTCTCCAGAGAAAAAATGCCACGTATGCACACACACACACACACACACACACACACACACACACACACACACACACACACACACACACACACACACTTCAAACACTGTCTTCAGTGTGTTTGTGTGTCCCACATATTGAGAGTATGAGGCGGTTCTCGCTGGTGGAACTCGTACATGCTGGCCTGGGGGTATACATTCCTTCATACTGTCTGCTGAAACACACACACCACGAGAACAACATTTCTAATTGACTATACCGAAGCTCATATATTCCAACCCTGTTCCTCTCAAGCTTGTGTGTGTGTGTGTGTGTGCGCGCACGTTTGTGTGTGTCTCTCTCTGTTGTCAACCAGTCAGCTCCTATTCTATTGATGTGCGGCCTTGAGGATCGCCCCTTCTTCCCACGATGCTTTGCTGTGGGCTCAGCCTACCACGAAGCACACAAAAAAGAGTTGGAGAACTTGTTCAGGAGTTTCCCCCACGGCAGGAACACACGCACACACGCACACACGTACGCATGCAGAGTTAAAGAGGATGTAATTCGTCTCACCCCTGGCTACACTTCCCCCGTGTGTGTGTGTGTGTGTGTTGTGTCAGCTGGAGTTACTGTCAGTGAAGCCACTTGACTTGAAAAAGGACAGCTTGTATTTCATGCAAATTATTACATTTTGTATATTTTATGAAGATGCTCTGCAATCATGTCTGCATATCTCAGATAAGGCTCTGTGCACATTTTTGTCTCTCGGCCACTTTTTCAGGATTATCCAAACCACTTCACTTGAAGGTAAACCAAAGGGGTGTGTGCTTAATAAGCCCGAGCTGTGTGCACACAGCTGCGGTGTGTGCTCTGGGTCAAAGTTCAACCAGGAGGTCACCCTTTATACTGACAGTCATTTTACTGTTGCCCTCTCACAAATACTTTTAAAGTGATATGAAGCCACACGCCTGCTTGACTTTTTTCTTCATGTGTCTTCTTTTAGTGCAAGGAAATATATAAATATAAAAGAGCAGTAAAACATTATCTTTTAAATTCTGCAGCAAAAGGGTTTTAATAGTCTTTAATTCTTCTTGTAACCATTCAGTATACCTTACACATCCTAAATCTAAAGGAACATGTTCATCTTTTCATACAGTGTCATATGATACTCTGCTGGGGGAGAAAAGACAGGTGTCATGTAGCTGTTCGCTGTCAAATGCAGCAAAAAGCTGGTACAGCAACATGCACGGCTGACTGCAAGTACAAGCCAGTATATGCATACGAGTCAAAGGCGTTTGAGCTCAAGCTGAACTAAAGGGGCCGCTCAGAACTTCGTATTCCGTTTCTTCTTTCGATTGTAATCTCCATCTGGAGCTTTTCACTGCCAGCGGGTTTCTCACATAAAGGATAAATGACAGATATCGATGCTTTTCCCAGTGTTTTATTGCAGTCAACCAAACAATCAAGCTGTTGTGGTTTTGCTGCTGCACACGCTTGCAACAGAAAAAAAATGTTTAGCCATTCCAGTTTAATGAGGGCTTTATTAGGTTGTGATCTCAAAATAAAGATCAGCATTTCCGTGTCTCTGGTGTTGGAGAACAGAGATGCGAGCTGCTTCGTTAACCACCTGATCTTTTTTTTTTTTGCTTTACAGTCACTCCCTGGGCACAAGACAGAAAAATGAGCAGCTGAAATCTCGTTTCTCTGCCGCCTGCCTGGCCTCGTGCCAGAGCGCAATGAGGAATTCAGTATTATGTGGGAACCTTTGTGCATTTCAGCTGCTACTCCACACTGAGAGTAGTCAGTGGAGGTGGTTGAACCACTTGGGGGAGGTCACAGCCCCACTCAATTGGATGCATGACTGAGAGGAGAGACTGAGACCTCTCTGCAGATAGCCTGAAGAGGCTCAGTCTCCCAGCTGAGATCTGAAGGTCAGGTGGTGCCATTTTGAGTGGAAAAAGCTCTGATAATCCAGCTGTACTGGGATCAGATAAGCTGTTATCAACCAGCTGATAAATGTATCTGAGCATTTAGCTGCTAAAGAGGGAGATATTTTTCCACCAAAGTAGATGGAGACCAAAACGGTGATTCAAAGAGGAGAGAAAGAAACACATTTGACTATCTTTCTGTGTCTTGCTTTCTTGCTCTGCAGACACGTGACTGTTAACCTGCTATTTTGGGCATGTGACAGTCAATGTCGGGTCAAGTGAATAAGGGCCCTGTCACACAAGGTCTACGACACTGACAACCACCGGTCGCAAGGGAAAAATGTGTATTCACTGACCGGTTGGCAAGTGGTTGCTGAAGGTTAATGGGAGTTGCTGGGAAGTCAGTTGCTAAAGTCCCAGTCACGCAGGCTTAGAGACCAGTCAGTGACCCCCTGGTTGGTCGCCTGTAGATTGCCACAGTCACCCATCGTTTGCGTGGAATACTTGTCTGCAAACTCTCCGATCTGTAGTGAAACGACACAGACTGGAAGCAGAAAGCGTCTTCCTTCAGAGTAAAAGTTTCACCTTTTCAAATGTGTTGGCCCCAGTGCCGAGGCACAGCTTCTACAGGCAACTGCAGCAGTCGGCTAGGAACCAAAGAAAGCACAAGGAAGTTTTTGGTCCAACCAATTTTGCAGAGTGACAGCCGGCAAACTCCAGGAATCACTCAATAACCAGTCAGGGAATAGACATTTTTAACTCACAACTGGCTTACTCAACGTGTGGTCTGTTGGGTGTTTATTGCTGTTGTGGGTGTCCGTAGCTTAGGGAAGTAGGGTTCAAGCTCATGAGCAAGGCAGTAAATTCCCAGTTCTTTCCTTTCTATGTTTAAGTTTGCTCCAACAATTAGTGATTTTGAACCTATAATTAGTCAGTTTTCTATATAAGGGTTGCATGAATAAGAGAGTTAAGCATGGTAAAGTTTATTTCATACAGGATTAACTGTATGACTTTTTTTTTTTTCTTCCCTAAGGAAAGTGTTTAAGATGCTTCCTGCCGTGCTCCAGCAGTTTCCTACACTCAGTGAAAATCTATCCTTCAGTAAAATGAAAAGTAGCTAAATTAAGGAGGTTGTGCATGGCCACAGGCTGTAAGAAGCTCCACTCTGTGGTTTTGAGATGTTTAGCATCTATGATGTTAAGTATCTGTCTTTCTAGCTGGAGAGCTTGAGCGCTCACTCGCTGAACCCCTGCAGTTTTATTGTGCCTCGGTGTGATTTTTACACCTCATGATCCAAATTTTTTTTTTTTTTAAAGTCGTATTTTAAAACACATTAGGCAATTAATGTAACCCATCTTTGGGATTCAGTGTCCAAATATCAGTTTCTTATTCTCCATTAGATTAGCAGTTGTTTGAGATGTAATGTATGATATCAAAAGCACATCTGTTCAGTGTCGGCCTGCATTTTTCCCCCCGTCCTGGGAGACATGCGGTGTGTGTTGACAGGAGGAAGGGAATGGCTTGAGTGGCTTTTTCATATCTGCTTTTCCTATCACATACACAAAACGTGCACACGCGCCTGCACGCTGCATGAAATCAGAGCGCCTCTCATGCCTCTGGTTGTTTTGGCAGCATGCAAACTTCTGCTCTCTGAAATTGCTCACTCTGCTCTGGTTGAGAGTTTAATTCCGCTGTTCAGCTCAGTGGCACAGTCACCGCCAAACTTCCCTCTCTTACTTCTGTCTCTTAGTCACCCTGGTGCTATCGTGGCATCCGGCCCACCTGTAAATGAGCCGAGGCAGGAAACACTGACCAGACACATTCCAGTTTAAGCCCAGCTCATCGAAAGAACAACAAGCCCTTCTCAAATCCCACTGAAGCCGATGCTGATGGCTGCACTTCCTTGTTTGCGTCTGTGAGCAAAGCTTCACTTTAATGGATTCTTGGATACATTTTTTACAAACTGTAAACTTTTCATGAGATGCAAATGTGAACTCTCTAACACTATATGCATGCGCTTGTGCATCAACTGCAGGCAAAACTCAGTGGTGGGCCCCAGCTGATGCCTCCATCTCACAGATATCACTTTAAATCTAAACTTAGACACAGGGGCCCTCTTCAGAGAAGGACTTACAGCCGGATTACAGTTCAAGATGTGAACACAAAGTTTACATCATATTATGGATATGGAAAACTTTGTAGGAAACAATTGAAAATTTACACATCCAGCAGTTACATGAGCATTACTATTATTCAGTTGGAGTCTAATATTCAATTCTGTTGTACCTGTGTTTTTGGTCTCCACCTTCTCCTATTGGAAATGTCGGGTCCTTTACTTTGGAGATCCGGGAAATTGTTGGTTCGGTGCTAGAGATGGACCAACTGACAGGCCAGTTGGTTGGTTTCCAGCATTCGCGACACTGACCATCCAATCTGCCTCACGTATGTCTGATTACATGCTAGTTTGTTTCATGCATGTGCAACACGCACATAGCGGCGCACATTCACAGCCACATGTTGTTAGGGTATAAGCTCTTCACTGTGAGGGAAGACACAAAGTTCGGCAATGTAAACCATGGGTGGATGACCACGAAAACGTTCTTAAAACACCTGATCAGAAGGGTGAGGGTGAATTAAGTGTCTGAACACGGAAGCTAACAAGGGAAATGTGGCTAAGGCTAAAGCTGCCCAGAGCTCAGAGCCAGCTACAAGCCAGCAGCCTCGGTATGAGCAAAGGAGCAAAACAATTACGAGGAAAGTTTTGGAGATGAGTGGAAAAGAGAGAAGGGTCGATGTCCTGTCATCTGGTGAAGTTACAAATTAGAAAATGACATGAGTACCTGACAAGGTCTTGTTCTGTAAACCTGCTTTTGTTTGATAAGGTGAAATACGTCAGGTGAAGGTGGCTGCACAGCAACTCATTGGAATCGGTAAAAATGGGCTATCGACGGGTCACTCTTTCAAAAACACTGGAAATTGGAGTCAGCTGAGAAAGTTGCATTTGGTGCGTCTCTAGTCTGTGCCACAGGCTTTACTGTCATGTTACCTGAACTGTTCCTGGGTGGGTTTTTTTTTTAATCCTCTGGGTTTTTTGTCCTGCTGAAAGGTGCTGTTGTCCCAGAGCGCCGAGTGTTGAGGCTGATCAGAGCATTTAATAAAAAAATAATTATTGTTATTTTGCAGCTCACATGAAACTAACAATTGATACATAAAATCTGAAACACAGCACTTAGTGGCAAGTGAATCCATCACCATTGCTCCCGCTGAAATCTAAAGAGTAGCTTCTCGACATGAACACATGCTGTGTGATGAAAGCAGTTTGTTGTGTTATTGACAATGACCTATTTTTTCTCACTCTGCCTCCCAGAGCCACACACTAATGGAGCCATTTTCTTCTTCTTAAAGCTTGTTTTACACAGTTTTCTTCTCTGCTAAGCTCCGCAGAACGCAGGATAACAAACAGGAGCAATTTAGGCTGCCAGTCAGACTCAGCTTTGAGGACATGACTTGAGGTCAGATGCGTAAAAGCCTTTTTAACATGAAATCTCTCTTTTTTTTTTTATTTTCTCTCTCTTCTTATATTGACACAAACTGCAGGATGATGGTGAATTGTTGCCCAGTTTCATGCATACTGCATCTGTTTTCCATATTTACAGCATTGCTTTTTCATAGTTGGAAATCTGCTTTTGTCATGAGGGCTTAGGGGTTTAACCAGCAATGATTAGCTGAATGTTTGAGACTATTTATTAAATTAGTTTGTGTTACTTATGTAGTCGACTGACTAGGAAATAGATATCCCCTCAGAGAGGACTGGTGAACGGTCCAGGGTGTACCCCGCCTTTTAGCTCAGTGTCAGCTGGAATAGGCTTCACCCCCTCCATGGGGAACCTAAGTTGGATAAATGGGTAGAAAAAATAGATAAATGGATGTGTGGACATTGTCTTATTGGTGGTATTTTAAAACAGAACAGCCATTCACAGTTGAAGCCCAAGTTTCAGCCATGTCCCGAGGTCCTGACGTCCTTTAGGTTGCAGGTTGGAGCCTCTCTCGTTTGGGCTTGTTAAGACGCATCCCATGAATGTTTGATCAGATTGAAATCTGGAGAGTTTGGAAGCCAGGTTTGCAACTTCAGCTCTCTGTTGTGGCCCTGAATTGTCTTTGCAGTGTGGTATGTGTTGTCCTAGGTTTGTGTGCCACTGCTGTGGGTGAGTGTGCTATATAGTGTTGGCCAGTTAAATGCCACGAGCAAATGATTCCCCACAGAACAGCATACCATTTTAAAAAAAATCCACTAAATCTGTCAGTGGTTTTAATGTTGTGGCTGAACAGTGTATACCTATTGGATTTTAAAGCCTGTGTCAGACGCTGCTGTACAGTATCAGAGCCCCTGAACAGGTGACGGGTGGTCATGTTGCTCTACTAAATAAGGCAACATTTCAGTGTGGGAGAGAGCGAGGAGCATGGCTAATTGGCAGAGAAGCTTCACACGTTCTCATTGATCAAAGTGTGTGTGTGTGTTTCACACCAGATGGTGACAGTGCATGAGTCAGTGTGTGTGTGTCTGTGTGTCTGTGTGTATGACGTCCAGCTGACATCATGCGAAGCAACTCCTTTGCCAAACACACCCAAGCGTATGTACTTGATTTCTAACATTTTTGGCTGTGTGTGTGTGTGTGTGTGTGTGTGTGTGTGTGTGTGTGTGTGTGTGTGGTGTGCTGGCACACGTTGGTATGTGTCAGGAACTACTTTTATATACTCTGTGTGTGTGTGTGTGTGTGTGTGTGTGTGTGTGCAATTTCTCACGGTTAAGCAGGTGGAAATCTTGTTTTGCGTTTCCTGTTCACTGATGCGTAAAAGTGCAATCTGGATGTCTGACTGAGAGGACCTGCCTCCCCACCTACACACACACTATTAATGCTTTGATACACACCTCATCTCACACATTTAACAGTGTTATTTCAGCTCTATTTCTGTCATCTGGCTCAATCACCTAACTCTATTTAAGGAAGAAACCACCAAAAGGAAAAAAAAAAAAGGAGGATTCACTTTGCATGTGTCTGGTGATGTCAGACTGTTAACGTGACCTGGGATTGACTGATGAAAGTGAAAGCGGGCTGGGTTGGGAATCATTTCTCTTGAGGCAGCGCAGTAACTCAGTTTCTGGCATCATCGGGAAGGAGCTGTTCAGACATCACGGTTCTGATTCTCCTCTTTAAAGAAGTGTTCATTTCAACCGCGCTGACAACAGGGATAATTAAGTACTCTATGAATGGGTCTCCAGCTGTAGACTATATATTTATGTATATGTAGATGTATGTTATATGGCCATTAATCTGCAGCCTCCTCGGCTGTTAGCTGGTGAGCTTAATTGCCATTCTAGGTTTGACCAGATAATTATGCCAGTTGCACCATCTGGGCTTAAGGCTACCATACTTCAGATATCGAGTTCATAACAGGGACAAGATAGTTGCTGGGGACAGAAGAATCCACAGAAAGATACAACAAGGAGCTTAATAAGTACTTTAGTTTTGTATGAGAGATCTTCTTAATTTTACTGAATAGCTGTCAAAAGCAGTTTGCTGGCACTCCCACTGTGCTCTGGCCAAACTAGTAAAAGGTGGACTCAAAAATATTAAGAGTAAGGGAGTATTGTATTTTGTACACATTAATGTTGTTTTCTTTGTTCTTTTTAAGAGGTTTGTAGTGCAGTTAAGGTCAGAGGTTAATGTGATATCCCCATATATCATTTCCTGTATGCCTATATGTTGTCAAACATTGGCAGCAAGAAATATAGTTTTAAATAGATCTAGACAGCATTCTTATCACTTTGACCTTCAGATCAATCTATTGACCTTGAAGCAGAGGTCAAATGTGACACATTTTAAATCTTTATTTGTACTTTCTATATGTTGACAATTGGATAAGGGGGTTTTGTATAGTCTGCAGCCATGAAGCTGTGGCTCTTTCCTATAAAAGTGCAGCTTGTGCCTTTCCTGAGGTTGAATTTAAAACATGGCAGTTTAAACTGATAAAAATTAATTGGGTAAAAATATTGCAAATGAGTTTAAAACCCAAAAGGACCGGAGTTATCAGACCACCCAACCTCATTTAAAGTTTCCTATTCCGTACTGACACTGAGTTTAATTTTATGCTCCCTCACTTTTTCACCACAGAGCCAAACTTCATGCTGACCCTTGAAGCTCAGCTCAACCCCCAGACGACAGCTGAGCCAACAGAGCTGGCTTGTCGCGTGACCAACATTACCAACTTACCTCCAGGAGGCCGACTGGGCATCAGCTGGGAGCACACATCACTTCCTGGTATGTTTGCTTCAACTTTACTTCAGAGAAGTTTTTCCTACAGAATTACTTGATTTTTAAATTGTTCTGATCTCCGGCAGGTCTAGGGAACGATCCTCAGTCCTCGCATCCCATTGGCTCCTTGGATGCCTATGGCAACCTGCTGCCGGGGTCGATTTATGCGGAAAGGGTGAAGAGCGGCGCATTGTCGCTGAGCAGAGTCCAGCCCAACACGTTCAAGCTGCGATTCCTCCGCACACAGGTAGCAAAGCAGAGCTGTGCAGAGAAGCATTGCTGGGCTCCTGAACTTTACAAAGTGTTATTAGGATAAATTCTGTGTATAAACTGATAGAAACAGGAAACGGCAGTCATGTGCTGATAAAGGAATTTAGAAACGGGGATTCATTTTCACTCTGCAGGAGATCGACATGGGCCAGTATGTTTGCAGTGTATCTGCTTGGAGCGTCAACAGCCAGGGAGACATGGTGAAGAGCACCGAGTATAAAAGCTCGCCGCTGACTGTGCGATGGGACGCCAAGCGTAAGGAAGCTTTAAATATCTGCCCTCTTACCACGATTCAAACATTGTTTTGATTCACTGACATTAGTAATCAGAAAAAGCATATAGATCTATTTTTTTTTCTTCTAGCTTTTGTCTGCCTGTGGGGCAAAGGAAACTTTATCAAAAAAATATGGAGAAATGACTTTGCAACAACTATTACAAACTTTCCAATTAACTTAAATCAGCCCCAAAATATCTGCCTTTCTTCCTCAGGCTCCAAGCGTCCAAGTCAAAAGTGTCATAAAACTTTATGACATAGCCTCAAAATCAAATGGTTTCACCAACATATTGCCTTTTAATTTGATGTGACTCATGGAAAAAGATATGAAAATAGCAGAAACACTGGTCAAGTGACGTTTCATTTATGTAACTGAGGCTTCCGGTTAAAAGTGTGGATTTTATTCTGTGTTACGTGCAGATAAAATACTGAGCACAAGTAATTCAGAAAGCAAAAACTGAGCTTTTTATCAGTGCTTTTGCAAAATTAACAATATACCTGCCTGTGTGCATACACCGATGTGCCAAGTCAGTGAGGTACTTAATGAGATATTTTGGAAGAAATACAGAAAATCCGAACCATTAACTCACATTCAGAAAACTAGTAATGCACTGCCAGACTGCCGCAGTAGCTGCACTGCTGGGTTTTATGAATAAGCTCTAATGTGGTCATATCGTTTATAGACTTTACAGAAAAATCCCACAACAGACCTCCTGTTGTCTCAGCTTCTTAGTCACAGTGCATACACAGACTTTTACTTCCTCCCTATTTAGAACCCGCATGTTGGACTTGGTGGCCGTAATTTAGCTGATTGAGCTGTGACGCAACTGCACTGCACTGTGCTGTGTGTATGGGCCTGTTTTGAATGAGTCAAAGTTCATGGTCTATGTTCTTATCACTTCCCGTTGACCTCTGTAGGGGATTTCCCCCTCACTGTAATGGGCTGAATGATGTCCTTCTCAGAGTTAAATGATTGAGCGAGTGCTCGTGTTTCCAGGTCCAACTGTGAATGTGGTGGCCAAACGCATCCGTGAGGCATCGGTGGGTGGGTCTACCTTTGAAATGAGCTGCAGTGTCTCCACTACCAACATTGGTGAGGCGGGGTACTCGGTGCTCATCCAGTCTCAGGACAGCTTGGAAAGCACCGTGAGAACCATCATGACTCTCAGCCCCGACAATGTTGTACAGCATGGGGGAGCCACAGACCCAAACAGGAGGTACACATTGTGTTATATATTCACATAAACACATTTCATTCATGTACTTCAGTACATGTTTTATTTTGAGACGTATATAAATGGATTTTTTTCCCCCTGACTGTTTACTCAGAGACAATCTGGTTCTGACCAAGTCGGGTCCGGCAGAGTTTCGGTTTCGCCTGGCAGGCGTCCAGTTGTCCGACAGAGGTTACTACTGGTGTGACATCACTGCATGGACAAAACAGCAGCCAGGGCAGGCTTGGACTAAAGCCAGCAGCTCAGAGTCAAATAAACTCCAGATAAACTTCCAGGAAAACGGTGAGTTTGTGTTTATAGACAGTAGCTGTAGTATTTCACCAAAATTAAAACATTTCACCCCTTCAGTACACTGGTGAATGCGTCACTCAGTGGATGGAGTAATATTTGGTGAACCAGGGTAATTGAGCTCTACTACTCTGATTTCCACCCTCATCTGTCACATCAGTGACTCAAGTGGTTTGTGATGATCTCCCCTTCACGGTCACCTCCTTGGGCAGCCCTGCATTGCTCTTCGCGTGGCTGCTGGTTTTAGATTGCTACTGTTTTAACCCTTGCATTGTGTGTCTGCGATGCACGCTGCATGTCCTCCACTGTGTAAAAAAATTCAGTAAAATTTATTTATATAGCATCTTTCAAACACTACAGTCAATTCAAGGTGCTTTAGAAGATAAAATTAAAAGCAGTAGTGAATAATACTGTTGTTAGCTTCTACATATTAAGTTTAGCTAGATTTTTGAGATGTCATAATAGTCAGCAAAACTAAGGTTGTCATCCATGATTACACTAAGATTTTTCACATAGGTTTAAGTCTTCAGTGTCCTAGCAAAAAAATAAAAATAAAATAAGGGATGCAAACTTCCATCTTTGTTTCCAAATCTTATAATCTCAGTTTATTTAATTGAAGGAAATTTTGTTGTATCCAGCCGTCCACTTTTCCAAGGCTATAGTCTATAATCTATAGGATCAAAATCATTTGGTGAGAAAGCCAAATAATTTTGGGTATTATCTGAATAACTGTAGCAATCCACCTTGTGTTCCTGACAGATGTCACTCAGAGGAAGCATGTAATGATCAGACAAGAGGGGCCCAAGAATTGATCCTTGCGGGACTCCATATGGCATTAGGGTTTTCTCTGATTTATAAGCATCAGTAGAGACAAAATAATCCCTACCTTCAGGCTTTGATTTAAACAGTCTGAGATGGCTGCTGAAAGGCCCATCAAATTTTCTAATCTGTTTAATAGTGTGTTATGATCTACAGTATCAAATGCTGCACTAAGAGTCAGTTTGCCTTCAGGCGAGTACCAAGTCCACTAGGAAAATGTCATGATAACGGTTAATAATCAAGAAATTACAAATTTGATTTAAAAACTACTGTCTTAATAATTTTACCAATAAACAGAATGTTAGAAATAGGCTGATAATTATTAAATGCAGGAGTATCCCAATTTCTCTTTAAGATAAACTGCAGTCTTTATGGAAGACTGTGTTGTGTGGCCAAAATAAACAGTTTACTTTCAGTCGGCTGTGTGCCGACACACAGTGGCATGCACCGCAGTTCCCTCCATCTTAATCAAATGTCTTTCCTCAGGTACCTCAGAATATTACAGTAGAAATCTGCATTATATCTATCCTGGGGGATGAGTTCATCGTGGAATATAAGAAAACAAGGGAAAAAAATGAGCATGCAGCTGGCTTGAACTCTGAAGAATCAGACAGCTGCTGTTTGGTCTCAGATTCATAGGCCCAGCACTCGTCACCAGAAATGACTCTGTGTGAAGGTTGGGTCACTTTGAAACAGGAGTTCAAGTTCAAATGTGATGAAATTGCAAAAATGCAAGCGGTCAGAACAGGACTTCTAGGAAGCAATCTACAAATATCATTTACACTGGAAGCCGTCCAAAGGTGCATAATCAGATGACTGTCACAGTGAAGATGGTTATTTTGCTTTTTTTTTAATATGCAGACGTAACTTCTTCATTGCTGCTTTTAAAGGAAACTCTGATTTTGAGCATTTGTCTGTCGTTGCAGTGACTGAAGTAGCTCATGGCTGCTGTTAAAACATAGCACGAGAGTATCATCTAAATCACCCAGGAGACGTGTGTGTGTGTGTGTGTGTGTGTGTGTGTGTGTGTGTGTGTGTGTGTGTGTGTGTGTGTGTGTGTGTGTGTGTGTGTGTGTGTGTGCTGAGCAGGGTTCAGTTTATGCTTTGAGATAAACTTTACATGTGAATTTAGAGTTGAAGAACCAGCAGCTGCTCCTCTGTTTAACACAGGATGACAGAGTTCATGGTGAACTTCCACCCTAATTACATCTTTTTACTCTTAATTTTTTTTTTTTTTTTTTTAATTGTGTTGCTCCTAAGGCTGTGTTTGTTTTTGTAAGACACGGTGCTCATTTAATGAAATTTCCTGAAAGCGGCCTTTATACAAAGAGCATAATTAAATTCTAAATGGTGATAAAGTATTTTCTAACATTGTAGTAATGTTCATCAATAATGTAAAGCCATTGTCTAGTCTTTCGATCACTTATTCACTTTCATAACAGTTGGAACAAATACAGTGAATAAATTAATATTAAGTCCTTGCAATTATCCTGGAAATCTCAAAGTAGCTGTCTATTAATAGAAATATGTAAGCAGCTCTGTTCTGTACATTTCTCTACACAAAATAAAAACACATCCTCCTCCCACACAGTGTTAATAATGAGCAACATAAATTCCCTAAAAATGTGCAGTGATAAAGATGCTCTCACACACACAGATACACACCTTAAGCCCTTTGACGCCCACCACAGCCACTGGCCTACTTAACTTTCTTTGATCTGGGAAGTGGGAGAACAGGAGGAGAAACAGGAGCCTCGGAAAGGGAAGGAGGGAGGCAACAAGGAGGAAGACAAAAGAGAGAGAGGTGGTAAAGTGGACTGAGGAGGAGGAAAGTGCAATGGGTGAGGCAGAGAGATAGAAATGGAAACAATGTGGAGAGCAGTGGAGGTGAAAGAAAAGGGGAATAATTGAAGTATCGGCGCGGGGTGGCGTGGAGGTATGCGTCACCAGAGGAAGGAAAGTTTTCAAATGGAGGAGACAACACTAACGAAAGGTGGAGTATTTTAGAGGAAGAACAATAGTATTATGCTGCAGTGGCACTAGGGAAGATGGGTTGGAGGTTGCAGCATGAGCAAAATTATTGGCAATGTGTGCAAAGGTCCTGCAATCTTGTTGCGATCTTTGGTTGCTTTGAAGACAGGTACCAGGTTGAGGACCACTTGCAGTCAGTTGTGGTCTTCAAAGGGACTTTGCTGTTTCAAAACAGTGATAAAGTCCAACGGCTCCAAGTCAGTCCTTTTTCAGGCTGTTATCAGTTTGCGGTTGAATGAGATTGAGTTGGCATGCAGTCTGTGATAATATGGCAAATAGCTGTGATAAATCAGTGAAAAGCACAAACCTGTTGCCGTCTACATACACAGAAATTCACATTAAACAGAAATGTCCAATAATACTTCATTCAGACTCCAGTCAGAACCTCATAGATGTTCAGAAATTGCTCCATAAATGGTGACGAAGTTACTGCAGGACAGCAATTTCACTGCAAAATGACACAGGTGCTCAGCAACCTTGCTTTTTAATGTAAGCATTAAAATTAATGCGCTCATTGGCACAGACTGACTTGGATTGATTGCAGCATGTTGGCAATCTGCTAGTGTTTATTAATTAGACAGTAATTATTTGCAAACCTTCTTCAGTCTGTCTTAGAGTGGTTGCAGTCAAAGTCAGTCTGTGATTATTTGGAGACATGTTGCCTCCCATCAGGTGATCTGTGCAATCACCTTGCAACTGAAAGTTGGCTGCCACAGCAACTTGCAGTTGGTTGCCGAACACAATACAGTTCAATGCATTTACTGGGCAAATGTCCCTTTTAGCTCGGCTGTTTTGAAGAAAACATTGAGGTATTATCATAGCCTTGGCATCGGCGGTGTTGGCGTCTGTGCCACAAAAGCTTTAACGTTGGTCATAACTTGAGAACAGTGTGACCTAGGCTGTTCAAATGCACACCATAGATTCATCTACTAAAAATCTCAGCCACATTTGAATTTCGGTAACCCTGACCTCAAGATAAAGGTCAAAGGTCAAGTTTTCTAAATATCTTGTGAACACGATAATGGCAGAATGATCTCAAATTCACACCATAGATGCATACTGTTTTTTCTTCTTCTTTTGTAGTATTAAGAGTTAAAAGTTTTGGAATGTGTTAATATTTTAGTCTTCTACAAACAAATAATCCTATCCCCTCTATGAGGTGCCCGTAAGAGCTGAAAACTAAATCCAATGGAAAAATGTACAAAGAAACCCCCACTAGTTTCTCTAATGGCCACCTGAGGCCAAATAAACAGGTTTAAAGTTACAAAAAACAGGTTTGGTCACCACGACTGTTTTTCCCCTTCGTGTATGGGGGTGGATTTGTGTATAACTCACCTGTTTACAGTGCAGTTACAGTTAAGCTCAAAGTTTTGGATGTTTTAAGGCTTGCCTACATTGAGTGGAGTGACAGGGGGGTGCTGACACAGGCAGCTATAGCCCCTAGCTTCCTGTTAGGCATCACTGCTAATTCTGACTGAGTTTGTGGTTTTGATGCCTTTTGGAGCAATTACCTGACAATTAATAAGGATTGCTCTGTGGTGCAGATGGTCCAAGAAGTCTGTTCTCCAGTTTTGGTGAGTGAAATTTTAGAATTTCATTTGTATGTTACTTAGCACTAAGTAGCAGTCCGTGTCATGCACCCATATATCATTTGAGGCATCTTGCTAACCATGCTTGCTAGCATTAGCTGATAGCTTAGTGCTGCAACACAACATCTCATGCAAATATAGTAACATCTTTCTCTGAAAACCCAGGATGGGTCACCGCTATCAAAGCACAGGACTTTAACCCTTTAACTGCCGAATGCATCGGCTGTGGCACAACGTACTTCAAAAGTGCCACCGTTCACTGACTTCCAGCAACAAATACCGTAATACCCCTATGTGGCCGTGAAGTTCAATTTCTGGGCTTTCAGGAACCGTTTGAATTTTTCTGATAGGACAAACGGTTTAAAAAAAAAAAAAAAAAAAAAATGGTAAAAAGCCAGCTGATTAAAGTTTCTTTGATCAGCTGACTCAGCGGTTATACACTATGTTTTAACCAGCTGTTTGCGGCTTGTAAGGGCAGAAAACTGGTGCTTCAGTGGCGATCGCCCGAAGTTAAAGGGTTAATAAACAATAGGTGACATCACGGTGGCTTCCTCCATCTTTTATATACAGCTAATAAGTAACCACAAGTAATAATTTAACCTGCTGACATGAAGTATTTTATACAAAGAATACTAGAAGAGAGAAGAAAGATGGTGTCATTAAATTAGGACTCATTTAACTGATGAGTAAATGAGCTACCATCAGGATGTAAGAACATGAAAATCCAAGGCACAGTTTAGATGATGAGAGCCTGCAAGTTTCTGTGTGGGCTAAAATGATTCAGAAGCCTTCTCAGGGGGCATAATATTTAGTTTGAAACCAGACGCTGGCACCTGGAGTAAGTTGCATATCTTTGTTAAAAGGCCTGGATGAAACATTTTTAATCATGTGCGAGAGACGTTTTGGTGACAGCAAAGCTGCTCTGAGGCTGCAGGAGCAAATAAGAGAAAGATGACAGCAAATTGGAGGAAGTGTGGAAAAGGAGAAGATAAACCGAAGACTGTCTTCTGTCTTTCTCTGGGGAGGGCAGGAACCCTTGAGCATTACTTCCTTTTTTCTGTCCTCTCTCACTCACTGTTTTTTACCTCCTTCGTTCCCTCCACCACGCCTTCGCTCTCTCTCACCCCTGCTGTCTCCCTCTACCTCACCCCCTCCCTCCCTCTCTCTGAGACATCTTCAAAGTGAAGCCCTTTGGCCAATCAGCCAGCTGCAAAGATCTGCACCGCTGCTTTCCTTTTCTCTCTCTGCTTGCGTGCGTGTGTAATCTTTCAAGTGTTCGAGCGTGTGTCCAAGTTGAACATTTTGAGTTGACCCCACATAGAGCAGCCCACACACACACACACACACACACACACACACACACACACACACACTAACAGCGATCAAGCTTCAAGCAGAGCAGTTTTCAAGAAACCCTTATACTCGCCTTAGGGGACGGAAGCTCTGTGCACTCGTGTGTAAGTGTGTGTGTGTGTGGTGTGTGTGTGTGCGTGTGTGTGTGTGGCGCGCATCCACAAACTGGCAAGTCTCCCATTGTTCCAGCTGTATCTTCAATGTTTCAGACGTGTTGTGGTATTTCTGCCTCTTCTGTGAGGAGGTATACAGAAATGCAAAATCTCACAGCACATTTGATGTTAAATATTTTAGTGTTTAAGTGATTTTAACCATTAAAATTAAGTGAGCGGTACATAAGTATGAAGTGTCCACTGGAAAAATGGTATCTTTGCCTAGAGTAAGGCCTAGATGCCTCCATAAGAGACAATGTCCTCATCCTATACATGAGCCTTCATTATCACAGCCTGTGTCTGATCTCAGAATAAGCTACAGGTCCAGCTTTACTGAGATCGATTCCTAAACTCAATACTTCTGTCTGCATCTTTTATTTGAAGGTTTAAATGAAATTAGAGGTATTCTCCAGATAGTGTTAAATGCTTGGTTTGTCCTCTTATGGCAAGGTCATCCATAATCATGGAATAATGAATATATACAGTGCTTCCCCATTCAAACAGTTATGTAAAGATTTTTTAAGGCTGGGCCTTTCTTGCATGCTTGCATTAGACTTGAATATAGCTCACCAGTGCTAAGAGAGAAAAATATCTTAGTGTTTTCATGATGTTTATGCAGCTAGAGTGCATGCATTATGCAGTATGATACTCATGACAGCATGAGTAGTACAGACTTCTAAGGGAAAACTGTCAGAACATTTTAAATTTTACGAGAAATGGCTCCAAGGTCTCTACACATTGAAAGCCGTAATAACATGACAGTAATTATTCCCAGGCAGTTTTTTCCACATTCAATCAAATTCATTTGTGTGTCAGTTTTCTTGTTTTGCAGACCAGTCAGCTCTACACTTCCAAACACAAATTCACCACCACTTAGGTGGTCCAAGGATAGCAGGGATCTAGCCAGAAAAGAATTCTCAGCCCGGCAGTATCGGAGGATGAGACTAATTCCGTGCCTGCGTGTTAATTGTGGTAACGAACTGGTGAAATTCTCAGCCCGGTGCGACAGTACCGCAGCCTGGTGCGGGCTGCGAGTGGATGCTGGAGGTTGCTAGCAGGCATTGTGAAATTGATTAGTAAAGCCTCATTCAAACAGTCCTAGAGACTGGTCAGTGAGCTCCTGGTGGCCACCAGTCCCTAGAGAAAACTGCATTCTGCAACCAGTTGGTGTGTGGTTGCTGGACTTTGTCAGCTGTCACTAGTGTGCAGTTGGTTGCAAAGAGGGTTGCAGGGTAATTTGCATGCACGCTGCCGACATGGCTGCAAGCACTCGCCAGCTACTCATTGAGTGGTGGTTAAACTGTGAAAAGCGAGCTGCAATCTGCTAATGGCCAAAGCAATCACAACGATGTTTTTGGGTCCAGCACCCTTGTAGCAACAGCCAGCAACCACCTCTCAACTGGTCAGTGAATACACATTTCTCATCTTTCAAGTGGTTGTTAACTGGTCTCTCGGCCTGTGTGACTGAGGTCTTAGCAAATTTGTACTCATAGACTGTATAGGTGCATCACACCGATGTAGATACCTCATAATTAGATATTCTTAGACAATCTGTCAGTGCAATTAACCACACAGCAATTCATATACAGAAGGCACCTGTAAACTTTTTTTTCTTCTTCTTCTTTTTTTTTTTTTTTAAAAATGCTGCAAAGTTGACCAGTTTAACATTGGAGACTATGGGGACCAACATAATTCAGCAGACCATCTGCACACATTTTAAAAGTATCCAGAACGGAGTGAGGAGCAGTGAGGGGGCGGGCAGACTGTCAGGTTAAGCAGTCCTGTGTGAGGCTTCCATCCAGGGCTGCCGTGGACCTTTTTACCTTCAAAATCTGCAACTAGAGCCCAATCCAAGACTCATATATATATTTTTTTGCTTTATCTCTGACTGTTGCAGTAGCACACCAGGGTAATGCACCAAAGTGGCTACATTCTCTTGAGCCTTTTTCACAAGTTAACTGTTTGTAAGGACTTACCTGACGGAGGTGCAAATGCAAGTGAGAATTCCATGTCTGATGCAGGCTAATAAGACAGTGTGATGTCAGACTTCTCCAATTTGCAAATAGTGCATCCGCTAGCGAGTGGGCGCTATGTGTGGTGCATCCTTCATGTTCAATTCAGGCAGCTCCACTGCTTAAAAAAAAAAAAAAAGTGTTTCCAGTATGAGACGGCGTCTGGAGCAGACTGTTTCCTGCTATGTGCTCCATGTGAGAAGGGAGGACTGTGAAAAATATCCTGATCTAGATCTCCAAAAAAAGCTTCCAATGTGAAAACAGCATTTCACTCCTTCCTTCCACTTAGAAATATAGCGTTCAAAAAGAGAAATTACTTATTAAGCTAATTTTAAATATAAAGCCACAGGGCCTGAAGCTTCGTTTTTTTCCCCCACAACAAAAACGGCCCAAAGCCAACCTGAAAACTTCGCTGGGTCCCAGAATATAAAGCCATTAAGGTGTCAACACTGAAGGCACACTTGAAATTGTAGCTATAAATTTTATAGTTGAGGGCTTTGTTAGCCTTGCAGCAGCGGTTGCATTTACAAATTTATAGCTGGTGTCGAGCTTTGGTTTCAGCTGCCGTCTGCTTTAGCTACAGTGCTACTGTTTCCTGCGTGTTGACTTCAGCACATCAGAGAACCCACAGACTGTGACTTTAAAGCAGCATTTTCTCCCTGCAAGCTCACATCTACTGTCTTTCCTCAGGGACATGAATGCTGAATTATAGTATATGTAGGTTTAAAAGCAGCCTGTGTTTAAATGAGTCCTTTTGATCTCAGCCGAGTTTCTCTGATGTTTGTTGTCTGTGTCAAATGTTTCTTGAATAAAGCTCATTTGAACTGATGTGCTGGCGTTGCAGGCCCATCCTTCTCCATCGCCATCCACTCAGACGATAGCAGCGTTTATCCGTGGGAAACGGCCAAGATGAAGTGTTCGCTCAGCGTCTCTGGATCCTCACCAAAGACTGGTACAGCACATACACACGCGCACACACATATATAGCAAATATGCAGGTAGTGTAATGTGAGGTTTTCTCACATACACTCATGAATCACACTCTGTATCTGTTTCGGTTTCTTTCCACGTTTTGCAAATTTCGCACACACCTGCATCAAGACATACTGCTGCAGCTCTCACATGTACAAATTCATATAAACACTACCTTTCCCTTCTTCACCTGCCAACCTGTCAGCTGCTAATAGGAATGATTTCAGAGGGTCTTACAGATGAAATAGATTGTCTCACACGCTTTCTTTAACGTGCACACAAAAAGAGCTCCGTGTTCTTTTGCTTTCCTTTGCGGGTTTGCATTTGCGGTTACTGGGTGTGCTGCAGTCACACTCATGCTTTCACTCATGTTAACTTTGAGGTTTGAATTATCAGGTTGCATTTTCTTTTAATATGAGATTGGAAATCACAGGTAAAATGGGGGAATACAGTCAAATCAGAATACTGTTGGAGGGTTGCTTTCAGTACAGTAGTTAGGTGGTCCAACAATACTGTGATTCAGAGCAGCATATCCTGCACAAAGATTTTAATACCTCAGCCTTTCTGCCACCACCATAATGCCAAAATGTCAAACCTTAAAATCTCATAATGCAGATTGTCATTGAGTTTGCATACATACTAATACAGAACATAAATCACTAACACACAATGTTCGTGACATCTCATGTTCTCTTGTCCAAGTCTTTTCAAGTGTGATGATTTCCACTCACTGAGGCGACTACTGCTTGTCCTAAATTAGCTGTGGTTAATTCAATTGTCATACACTGCATACAAAAGATGGACATAGCCTGAAAAGTAAGGCCTAGATTATGCTCCGTTGCGAACAGGGACACGGACAAGTAGTCATTCCTTTTGCACGTCTTTGAAGTCTGCTTTAAATCCACCGCCTGGGGCGCATGCATAGTTGGTGGATTGTAATATAAATTCTCCGTGGATGAATCTACGTGGTCACAAAAAAAAAAAAAAACCACAGGCGGGCACAGGGACAGCCACATGGATGCTCACGCTCACTGTCTGATGATGAAATTTACATCATAGGAACCCTAATGGACCCTAGCAGACTTGCAGAAGAGGAAAGTAGTATCCCAGCTTAAAGTGGACACCTGCACTACTACTTGTGGCCAGCGGGGTGTGCTGCCACTGGTTGAAAAATGCTGCCGAAATTGCATAGAAGTTTATGTGAAACTGACCCTATTATTCCACGTGATTTATGACCTCAGTAATCACTTACCTGATGAGTTTAGGGTCTCAGTTGCTAGTTTCAAGTCTTTTTTAATACAGCACGGTGTTCATTTAGGAAATTATGAACACATTTAGAGTAAAATCGACAATAAAGGAGGGTATGCTGTTATACACTCCACTTTTTGGTGGCGTCTAGATTCAAACCAAGATGGTGGCCAAATTGCTCACCTCAAAACTGGATTATTTTATTCCATGCTAATTCCTCTTTTAAACAAGGCAGGATGGATCCATGCTGAAGGCTGACTGCAGCCGTCCCACTTCCTGTCACAGCGATACCTACAGCAAGCAGGGGTGATTCTAAAGGGGGCCATTGGGTGTACCACTGGACCATATTTATTTCAAGGCTTTAGAAACATTGCTTTACAGATGTGAATATAAAATATCAAATTATATTAACTAAATTGTATTAATATTTAAAAATATAAAAATAAAAGCTTTTTTTTTGGTAGGCCAGTAAAAATATTATTGGGCAAATAAATTATTCATAAGCCAAAAGTGCTGTTTATCCAGTTGTTTTATTAATCAATGGAATAATTGATAGAAAACTTGATTACAAATATAATCAATGGTTGCAGCCATAGACTGAATATACTATTAATTTAGACATTATATTTTAGTCATGTTCTTTATGAAGTATTAGGCTGTAAAGTGGTCAGATGAATATGGGGAGTAAAGGATATAAAACACTAGAAGCTGTAATAAATCATATAAAAATTTTGATACATTATTTGTATACATGTACAATGTTTTACTATTCTAGAAATTCCCTATAGCACACAAATGGATGCTTCCTGTGGGAACCACTTCTGCTCTCTTTCTCCTGCTGCCCCCACCCCTTCTCCATCACTCTATAAACATCCATTCATCTTGTGTCCTCCTCCTCCTCTTCCCCTTCACTCCATACTCTTCAACTTAAACACATCACATGATGCTGTGCATAACTCACCACCTCTGTCAGTGTTTCCCTCCGGTTTCTCTGTGCATATTTCCTATCCTGTCCAGCATGTGTTTTCTGTGTTACATCCTCACAGTGAGCCGATAAAGCAAAGACAGCTCCACTCTCTGCTTGTGAGTTTGGTAGTTAATGCTGCATTTTAGCAGGCACAAGCTCAAGTTCTTCCAATTTTTGCAAGCATGCAAACATGTTTTTTTTATTTATTTATTTTTTAATTTGCACCTCTGTCCTTATAGGCATGCATATATGTAATCTATGCGCATATATTAACACAAATACAGCAGTGCAGTGCTGTGGTGATTGGCGGCTTGGTAGTTGTGGACTGCACGCTGCACGGGGGGGGGGTGAGCCTGCATCTCCGATGACAGCCGATAAAGATGTTACACGTGGATATTGATGTGTTCATTGTAGGAGGAGACAGGCAGAAAAAGCATGTAGTAGTTTTCTGCTGTTGACTGCTGGCCTACCTCAGATATACAGTTTATACTTTCAAGTAGAAATACCATATTTAGCATCAAGTGCATATTTAGCAAGTCTTTTTAGGCTTTCTGTTAAGGGCAGTCAGCTGGAAACACCAAGGAGTCAGCTGGTGACGGCATTTCAACCATTCCAGGGTGCTAACATACGCCTAATTAGCTAGCTAATAGCTGCAGCTAGCAAAAATCTGTCAGTGACTGCCGTCATTTCAGTGCGTAAAATTAGTTCACTTTTTTTTTTTAAATCTGTATCTCTATAGAGTAAGAGTTAAAGTTAAAACCTCCAAACCTAAAGCGTGGTTATTTACTGTTAAAGAAAGGAAATGAGCAGTCTTTCCCCTCAGCTTGGCATCGCCTTCAAGCCCTTTCCTCTGCAGTCACTGTGACGCATGTTTCCCGGTTTGTGTGAGACTTGTGTGCTGTGGTCTGGGTTTAAGGTGAACTGTAACTAACAGGCTTAGTGCTAACGGCAAATCATTTGTCACTTGAACATGTGTTTGCTGAGAAATACGACGACAGTAGGAACCTGTTGAGTTACTTGGGCATTTCTGTATCAGCGCTCCTGCAGTATGCTCTCAGCACAACATCTGGTTCCACTTTGCGCATGAATGAAGGCGCTCTGAGTCACACTTTGCTCTGCAGTAACGTTTAGTCTGAAAATCTGTCTCATTCAGCACCTGATGATTTGTTCACTCATTTTGCAGACAAACTGTAATTCTCTAAAACAGCTGACGGGGTTTAGCAGATGCCACTGAAACAGGAGTAAATAGGAAATACGTTGGAGACTATTTTCAGCTTAGTGCTGCGGCAGAACGATGTTAACCCCAACTGGAGTGGTTATGTTTAATATTTGCAAAAGACATGTTTATTAATGAACTAACATGTTATCTAGATTAAGTATACAGTCACCAGCCACTTTATTTGGTGCACCTTGCTAATATTGGATCGGATCCCCGTTTTGCCAACAAGGTGCTGGAAATTTTGGTCCATATCCCAAAGGTGCTCTACAGGATTGAGATCCAGTGACTGTGGAGGCCATCTGAATGCTGTGAACTCGGTGTCATGTTCGAGAAACCAGTTTGAGATGATTTGGACTTTGTGATATGGTGCGTTATCCTGCTGGAAGCAGCCTGGGCATGGTCAGCAACAATACTCAGGTAGGCTGTGGTGTTCAAACAATGCTGAGTTGGTACTAAGGGGCCCAAACCCCACACCATTACATCACCGCCACCAATCTGAGCCATTGATACAAGGCAGGATGGATCCATGCTGTCATGTTGTTGCTTCAATGTTCAACATGTTATGCATTCAGAGGCGCTCGTCTCCATACTTTGGTGCTTACTGAGTTACTGATGCCTTCCCGTCACCTTGAGGCAGTCCTTCTCCTCTGACCTCTGACATCATCAAGGCATTTTTCCACAGAGAAGTGCCGCTCACTGGATATTTTCTTTGTAAATCTTAGAGATGGCTGCCCAGTTTTGAAAGCACACCTAGTTGGATCAATTCATGTTTGAGTTCCTCTATGATCTAGCTAACCAGAGCACTTTCTTTTATCACGCTGTTTACAATTAGGGGTTTAAATGACTGTGACGGGCAGGTGTGTTTAAGTCGGAGAAAGTGGCCAGAAGCGTGACAAGTATCCATAACAAACAGGTAACAGACTAGATAATGGACCAATTAGGACACTGGTATTGGGTAACATGCAGCAACAAAGGTGTGGCAGGTACGTTACCTCGGCTTGGACGGCAGCCAAACCTTGACTTACGCAGGTGTTCTTACATCAAACACCCACACACAGCTATTTTTTTGTTGGGTGTGACAGTGCGTTATATAATAAAACAGCTCCTATGTGCACTGCTCCGTATACGTGTGTCTGTGTGTGTTCTAATACAAGTGATGTGTTACTACCTTGCCTCTGTAGCTTATTGTTCTGACACAAGAAGGAAACGTCAGGAAATTACTGAGAAGGTTGAGTGTGTGTGTGTGTGTGTGTGTGTGTGTGTGTGTGTGTGTGTGTGTGTGTGTGTGTGTGTGTGTGTGTGTGTCTGTGTGTGTGTGTGTGTGTGTGTGTGTGTGTGTGTGTGTGTGTGTGAGAACAGTACATTCCTTAGAGATGGCCAAAAACAGCTCTCCTGTTGGAGCTTGTTTTAACAGTGGGCATGGTGAAACACAATTGCACACACAATATCCGACATTGTTTCTCACTGCTTAGTCAGTCAGTGATCATATTTACTGTTGCGCTGATTCATCCCATTATTCCCATTATTAGTGAAACTATTAACTACTTAGGAATAAGTGTGCATGTTTACGGAGAGACGTTACACGAGCTTAAATGGTGCTAAGATGAAGAGACAAAACCATGAGAACCTTTTTATAATGTTGCTGTAAGAATTTATTAAAATGTCCTAAATGAGCAGGACGTAAATCATTTATAATGTCATCCACAGTAGATTTTAATTGTGCCACTAATTAATGGTAAACTTTATCCCAGTAGGAGGCTTAGGGGAAGGAATTACTAGCCAAGGAGATACTTCCCAACTCTCCAACTGCACTCATAGGGCAGATTACTCTTTTATTGGCTGTAGAAGTTTCTTGAAGTTTGGTCAATGACAAATTCTGAGCACCAGGAATTCAGTTCATGAGTAACTGCGTGATAAATAACCACTTCCTATGCAGTCTACCAGTTGTCATGTAGGACGCAAGGATAACTTAGTTCTGGGGCCTATTCCAGGAAGCAGGTTTTGCTAACAACTCTGGGTTTGTTAACCCTAAAATGAGGGAAACTCGGGTTTCCAGTTCCAGAAAGAGCCTAACTCCAACTCTGAGTCAGTTATCGGGGTAACAGACTCTGTGACTCTAACCTGCTCGCTGGCAGGTTTTATCCAACAAACTCTGAGGTGCCGTTTACACGAGACCGTTTTCATTTTGAAACGGTGTCGTTTTGATGCGTTTCGGCCTTGCGTTTACACGATGGCATTTCAGAAACGATCCGCGTTTACACGAGGACATGTGAAACGATGAAAACGATGTAGTTCCCATGCCAGGCCACAAGTTGGCGTTGGTTTTCTCTTTGCAGTTTGTTTACGCAAGACGCGCATGCGTGGAGTGACACAGTAGGTAGTGCGGCAAATTGTTCATTACTTACAAAACGGCCAATGTGAGAGGTTTTGTGTGGACAGATGATGAGGTTGGATCGCTGCTGCACACAACGCTGAATTACAAAACGGTAAAAACACAGGAAAAGCATAAGAAGCACTCGTGAATCCGCGAGTACTGTTTATCAGTTTGCGCGTGCGCGAAAAACTGGCCGTCGCAACCATAGTGCGCATGTGCGAGTCGAGCGTTTTCAAATCACCCCGGTTTCAAGTGTTTACACGAAAACGCAAGCCGGTGCGTTTCTGAAACGCTCCACTCTGGACCCCGTTTCTGAAACACATCGTTTTCACTCTGTTGTCGTGTAAACAGAAGGGCGAAACGCATCAAAACGACACCGTTGTCGTGTAAACGCAAGGCCGAAACGCATCAAAACGACACCGTTTCAAAATGAAAACGGTCTCGTGTAAACGGCACCTGAGTATCTCTCTGACTCCGCCCCTCCTGCTGCACCTGAACCACCTGTCTGACACTACGATTCATTTCTTCATTCATAAAGACGCTGCAAAGCGATCAGAGGAGAGAATTCATCTGCAGACGTTTATGTTCCTACAAGCACTGAAATCCCAGTTAGACGTTAGTTTGTTATTTTTGTACGCAACATGAAGCTTTTACAGTCGTTCGCTCGTCAACAGGCTGTAAGGACGGAGACAGTGATGATGTCACGGATTTATAATGAGGCAGCTGCAGCTGTCAGACTGTCAGTCAGTTCCTCTGAAACATTTACTGTAGTTACTGCAGCATCACTGTTACATCACACTGATCTGGATGAAGCTTTAGATGCAGAACACACTTTGGATGGAAAAATGTCTGGATCAGAAGATGATGTGAATGTTTGAGTGAAGATGAGGCTTGAAAACTGACCTAAATGTATTTAAAGTGACTTAAATGATTTCAAAACTTTAAAGGTTATGGTGTCTGAAATTCAGAGTGCAAATCGCGACATATTTTCCACTGAGAATCACCTAAATCGGAGATCATCGGCTCTATACCGGATCAACAAACCGTGTCTGAGTCCACGTTCACAGCAGGAGGATCCAAATGGATAGAGATCACGGATTCAGACCGGATAAGGCCCAGATCCAGTTCAGGCTCTAGTCATTTTCCAGCTCATCCAGTCTGGATCCGTTAATAATGGATTCATTTTCCCAACACAATCTGCATTCTTTACCAAAAATCTCATTACTCGTTTTTATCCAGTAATAGCAGAAATATTGAAATTGTCCATTAAAAAACGATTAAAGTGAGGTTGCTAATTCATCAATAGATTAAGTAATTATTCAGTAAAAATGCTCCGCCCCCACGGTCTGCTGCTGTCTTAGTAACTAATACACAGGTAAACTCAGTCTGAGCTGTTTTGTCCGTCAGGCTGCAGCTGAATAATTAGATTTTATAAATCACATGTAAAATCAGGATTCAGCTTCATCTGATGGAGATTCAAGTTGTGTAAGTAATGACAGCAGATATTATAAAGGAAACTATATATTTTATAACAAACTTTTATTCTGTCTATGATGATGACAGAGTGGGTCGGGCTGATTAAAGTGGCTCGTCATGCTCCACACTGAAATGCGCGATCCTCCATCCATCGGATTAAAATGGAGGCTCTGCTCATTATTTACCCGTTGCCATGGTGAATTATGGTGTCGGCGCTTCATTGATGATGGCTTTCGTTCCTTACTCACGCACGTGCTAAATCAGGGTGATGATACTCAGAGTTGATTGAGCTAACTCTTATCAGCTGTTCTGGAACGGCTGTTCGGAGTTGCCGATTTCAGAGTTGGTCAACTCAGAATATGTTTTTAAACTCAGTTTGTTGAACCTGCTTCCTGGAAAAGGGCCCCTGGTGACACAAGAAAATTCAGGGATGATCTTTAATGCTGGTGCTCACAAAAGGGTGAATCTTGAGTATGCTGCTCATTCACAGCCTTCCTCTACCACCAACATCAGAGCAAATTGCCTATATGGGAAGATAACTTTTAATCAGATTGATACATTGTAATCAAGCATGCTGTAATTCCTGCTTTCTGGGGCATGTGGTACATTTTTTTAAGCCACACTTGTTGCATGACTCCAGAACTTTACGTTCAGTGCAGGGTTATAATAGTTTTGGATTTTACATTATAGTTTAGTTTTAGTTAGTTTTTACTTTTTTTTCTTTAATTCAGTTAGTTTTAATTAGTTTTCAGAGTGGATTTTCTCGTTTTTATTAGTTTTTATTTTTGGTTTCATGCTTAGTTTTAGTTAGTTTCAGTATTAGTTTTAGTATTTTCATACCTAATCAGGTGCAAGATTCAAGGCGCAAAAGTGACTATTGTGTAATGAAAACTTGACAAAAGATACAGTTTAAAGAAATATAGTCAACAACCAACTGTTCACAAGACATGCTAAATGTGTGTAATATTAAGGACACACATGAACATCAACAGGGAGAAACAAAGAAAAACTCCCAAACTCAATAAATTCTACAATAAACTCCACAATAAAGTTCAGCATCAGTGCAGTAGATTAACAACACCTACAAGTGGTGTTTGACAAAAACAAACTCTTTGAAGGAGTCAAAGCTCAAATCCAGCTGCATCCTGATGTTCTCACCACCTGAAGCTGCTTCTGTTTTGGAGCTAGCTTGGTTAGATGCTCGCTAATTAAACCTGCAGGGTCTTTGTATATAACCTACGGAACTTGCCGACCTCATGTCCACATTTATGCTTGTGTAGCTGGATTGTGTGTGTTAATTACCTTGTGGTCGTGTGCAGGTGTTTGTACTCAAAGAACCTCCATACGGGACTCTGCCGCTTTCTCGGCAGACCGCAGCCATTACTTTGCGGACCAGCGCGGTGAGCGCACGCACATGCGCACTCACACAGTTGTCCTGTGGCGCTCCCAGCTTAAACTCGGAGAGCGGAAAAAATGATTTCATATCAATCCACAAGGCTTAAAAAAAAAAAAAAAACAAGTAAATGAAAGTCAGCTTATCGATAATTTCAGTTAGTTTTAGTTAGTTTTGTAAACTCACAATTCAGTTTTAATTAGTTATCGTTTTTTCCTTTTAATTATAGTTTTTATTTATTTCAGTTAACGACAATGTTTTTTCAATTTCAGTTTTCGTTATTTCGTTCGTTTTCGTTAACTATAATAACCCTGGTTCAGTGCCAATGTGCTTGTTAGCATTCGGTAGGGGCCAACCAATACCGATATTTGGGGTTTTAAAATACAATCACACAAAACATAAACATGTGTTATGTGTAGTTATTTGAGTCCTTATTAAGATGAAAATGCAGTTTAAAAAGAACGTTTTAGTGTCACAAGCACGATTCTGGTTGTTGTGTTGTGTGGCGCTCCAAACGCGTTTTTCAACAGGGAAGTTGCAGAGCGCCCTCTGGTGGACAGATTATGCAGAAGGGTGTTGGTCCCGTCTGTTAACTTTTGAATTTCCATTTAACGGCGGTTACAAATGCAAATACGATAAATCGGCAAATAGCCAGTACTGGCTGGTTTCAGGTGCTTTTTTTTTTTCCCTTTGGCTTTTAACATATTTTTGGCAGTTCCACTCACTGATACCGTCACGCAGCAGCTGGAGTAGTAGGTAATTATTTTTCATAAATCTGATGGAGCATGGGAGAAGTTCACATGATTATTGGCTTTCAAATTACATTTCAATTTCAGTCACTGCTTTCATCACCTCCTGTGTGGGGAGTTTTACAACCCTGATGATGACAGGAGAATTAATTGTGGACAAATATGTCAGATTTACAGGATATTATTCCATAAGGATTGGGTGTTCTCTTCTTCCCCAGGTTGAGGTTACTTTGATCCTTTGTTCTTTTAGTCATTAGAGTTAAATTTAGAGCTAATTTGCTATTCAAACAAGAGTACCACCCTCTGTAGTGTACAGTAATTGGACAGTGTAATCATTTGTCAACATATTTAAAGTTTATAGAAGGGAAAAAAAAGATTTTTCTTACCGCAACACAAAAGATTGATGTGTGTGTTTGTCTTGCTGTCGCTTTGACCCTGTGTTGTTTTGCTTTTGATTATCTCAGCGTGCTTCTGCATGCGGACACGCAGCCTTCATTACCCGTGGAATGAATGGCATGTTATTGCACTCGTGGAAGTCTGCACTTGTCAGATGTTGCTTACTAGATGTCAGTGGTGGGGAGATGACATCACCATTAGAGATATTTTTCTTTCTGTTTTGAAGCAGTGCCTCTGAAACTGTGACTCTTCACAAGATACCACTGTTTTTACCACCCTGAAATTCTATTGTTTAAGTAACAGCATATCACTCTGTTCCTTCAGGGGGGGAAAAAAAATAAAGCCTTGTTCCTCAGTGTTCATTAATACAGACACATACAGTCTTCTTTTACCCTCCAAATAAGGCGTCGGGCATGCAGAAAAAGAGAATAGGTTCAAGGTAGACGGCTACAATTAGCAAATGCCAACCAAGATGGTTGTTAAAGGCACTAAACTTAACCGGTGAGCTCAGCGACACAGATTTGCATTTGAAACATCCTGTTCCAAAGTAGTTTGTATCACTGCTGTTTACTGCAAAGTAGACCTCACAGAGGTGCACAAAGATATAGTCAAAAAACAGTTGCATTTTTCCAAGAACATTTTGGTGAAAATTCCTTTATAATTCTGAGGGGAAAGAAAATGATATCGAATCCTGTTGGCACAGCAGTGAAGCCTGCATTTGTCTGCCAACCATCTCTCCAGGTTCACAGTTTTTTAGAGACCCACAGTCTAAAAAAAAAACAAAAAAAAAACTGTTAAATACAGGAATAAAACTACAGTACTGGCAGCATTTTCCTGATAATTTGATTGTGTTTAGTTCTTTTGTTTAAAAGTTAAAAATTTTGATTTTAGACTAGATTTACAGGTAACACTGACATTAGTTGTCCACATTCGTTGGTTTTGATAATGACGTATAAAAAACTGTAACTTTCCCGCAGAACCTCAAAATGTTCCTTCACAGCTTCTGGGCCAAATTAACAAAATAGTCCCTGACAGGATTTTCCAATTATCCAAATAAACTTTATTAGAGACTTTCCATGTATGGTTAATGCCATATAAACAATTTCAAATGTAAACAAAGCACTAGTTACACTTGGAGTCCAGTTTTACTTTTGAATGCAATAGAATATATCATTTATCTATCATTTAGGTCAAGTGTCAATACTTACCTCTACTGAATGCACACTGTTGGCGAAAGAATTGGGCCACACCTTTTATAACATTTGAATTCAGGTGTTTTCAGTCCCATCGCCACAGGTGTATGAAATCAAGCACCTAGCAATGCTGTCTGCCATTTGTCAAAGATTGCGTCATTCTAATTTGAGCATGGTACTGTAGTATGAAGCCACCACTCCTAAGTTTGTGAAATTTCTTCCCTCGTAGGTCTCCCATAATCAGCTGTACAGTAACATCAGCACAAAAACTGTGTGCTGGGAGCTTTGTGACATGGATTTCCATGGCCCAGTGCTTTTGTCCATATGGTGCAGCTAATCAGTCCGTTACGTTTCATTTTTGCTCATTCTATCTAATAAAAAATGTGTGGACTTATTTAATGGGCCCTTGTCTTTTGTCATTTTGCAAAAGTGCCTCCTGGCTATAGCAAGTATGACGGGATGTGATGTGAAAATGATTGTTGTGACAAACCTGCAGAGAACTGTCGCCTGGCCCTCCAGGTTTAGCCAAGAACCTCTGATAAACTGAGTACTGCACACCTGTACGTCACCAACCCACAGACAGACAGATGATGGGCAAATGACTGCCTGCTGATGAAGGGCTCTAAAGGATTTGTCGACTGAGTGCCAATTTAGGGTGCCAGCACATGACTGAGTGCCACACATGAGAAACCAACAAACACATTTAGTGTTTCTAACATGTCTGTTTTAGAGGATGGTGGTTTCAGTTTTGGAAACCGAAGTGGAGTTAAATGGAGAGGTGGCACTGGGCATAATTTGGTCAGGTGGACAGACATCTAAATAAACTATTTCTCTTGCTACCTTTCTAATGAGAGGTTAGAAAAAAATAGAGCCTTATACACACAAACTGGATTCATTTGTTTAGAACAACCTGGGATTACCCGAGGGGAAAGAAGTTCAGCACCAACTTTTTTCAAATGTACATTGGAAGCATTAAAGTTGTATTTTAAAATAAGGTTGTGCGATGCATATAACGATATGCACCTCACTCCTCTTCTCATTTCCTCTTCAGTCTCTCCTCCCTTCTCTCCACTCTCACCAAATAACCCAGCTGTCTTCGCAGGGCCGACAGGCAGCCGTTAATTAGCCAATCTCACGCTCCGTTAGCCGGCCGGGGACATAGAACGAGGTAGAGAAAGAATAGACCCAGAGCTGGAGAGAGATGGGAGAGATGGCGGGAGTGAATGGTGGTGGTGGGGGGAGTGGAGGGAGCTAAACAGATTGTTAAAGTGAGTGAGAGTGGAAGAGAGTGAATAGAGGAGGCAGTAAATGGAGGAAAAGTGGTTAGAGAACACCATGCAAAGTTTCCTAAAGAGAGAGATGAGGACGAGAGGAAGGCAGAGAATTCAAAGTGGTGAGAGAAAGAATGGGAAGAGTCGTTGAGTAGAGAAGAGGAGAGGGAAGGATGAAGAGCGGATAGATGGTGAAGTGCATGAAGTGGTGAGATGACAGAAAGGCTAAATGGTTCGCACTCCATTAATGTTTCTGGGGAACTAATAATTACTACTACTACTACTACAAAAAAAAAAAAAAATAGGCTGAGTCCATTCAACAACTTGTCAGTTCAGGTTAGTAGTAGTTTATGGGTTAAATACTGGGCCCATTATTTGCCTGGACGCCCTCAGAGTTTAAGGATGACAGATTAACCCATTATGTCCATCTGCGTATCCACTTGGTGAGTAAAAATGTATCAGGATTCTTTCTCCATCACCAGAACCACCAGGTTGAGCTTGTAGGCCTCTACATGTTCTGGTTACAAACTCTTTACCACCCCACCAGCTGCGATGCACTACTAACGCCTCAGAATTTTTCTTTCTCTTTGTTTTACTGCCTGCCCAGTGGCCAGAGGCATGATGTGTTTGGGTTGTTTCATTTTCACGAACACGGTATATCAGAAACATCTTGAGGGGAATTTCTTGACATTTACTTGCATTCAAGGAGGAATTGATTAGATTTTGGTAGTCAAGGTCACTGTGGCATCAATGGGCACATTTGAGCCATGATAGAATAGAATTATTGGAATTCTGATCATATCAAGGCAAAATTCCACACCAATGTATTTAATTATAATAAAAATCATGAAGGGATGACATTTTATATCCAAAAATTTAAAATGTCTGGAAGGACATCGGTATAATCTGCAACTTGATCATTTCCTTATATTTACTATGTCCAAATTATGACAAGGCCTTTTATTTTACCTGTTTAAAGCAACATACATAATTTCAAAAATGCTTAATCCTGCAAGTTATTTTTGAGTCAAGTATTAGTCACTTCCTCGTCTCCTGTTGTGCACTCAATCTGAGCTAGAGCAGCTCTAATTTCTTGTCCAATTAATGAAAAAGTCAGGTGAGCAGCCCAGCTGGTTGTGCACTTCTTGCTCTTCTTGCACACCGTTTCCTCTTCGCTCCGTGCAGGTGGAGCTGCTTATGCCCGTCCCCTTCTGCAGGGCTTTGTGTATTTGGTAATCTCCACTCAGCATCTTCGGCAACTGGCATTTATGAAGAAAGTTTACTCCCTTATGCAAACACAGTTTAGTACCTGTGACCACAGTTCAGTAACCAGCGTAAATGTAGTTTTGTTTTTTTTTCATCAATGTTCCAAATGCCTGTTGTTTGTGCATTCAGCTTTTATTACAGTCATTCATATGATAATGACTCTAACCTGCATGCAAAGAAAACTAAAGTCAGGAATGGCTGCATTTCGGTTTGAGTAGGAATAAACATTTTTAGAAGTGCAGCTTGTTTTATAAAGTATCAAAAGTACATGAAACTTGAGAAAACACACAGCAGAAAAAATTTCTAAAATTCTGTGTCCTCTAGATGACTACAAAAAGCCAGAACTACCTCTTTTCAGCTTCAATGAAAGAAGACTGAGTGAAAACATCAAATGCGGTGCAATTCTGGATATTTTCACTTCATTGAAAAAGTAGAGCCAATGGTTGCCAATCAGGGAGTGTGAGAAGAGGAAAAAGGGAAAGGACGGGTTGACAGTTAAACACAAATTGAAAATGTTGCACAGAGTTGCACAGTGCCATAATTTTCACTCCATTAGGTTTCCCAGTTAAACAGGAGTAGGAGCAGAGATGCAGCTTTGAAGTAATCCTTGGAAACAGCAGATCAGTGTCATCAGACTGCTAAGGCAGCAGTTTTCAACAGAAGCGTTCCACACGCATAGATAAAAGATGGTGACCGCACGCAGGGGGATTCTTTCGTTTGGGCTTACAGTGCATGTGTCAGTCAACAAGAGCAAATGTCAGAATGGTTCAGATTATACAAGGCAGTGTTTCGTGGACTGCCAATGTGTGTGATATGGTTGTATCATTTAGTCATGCTTATAGCTTGTGGAAATCTATGGGGCAGTCTCTCGGGACAGCTCGCTCTTAAAAGTTATATTCGGTTTTCTGGCAAAACACATGTTCACAGAAAATATTTAGGAGCTCTGGTGAGGCAAAAGGTGCAGGTGAATATTCATTTCTTTTTGAAACTTAGGAAAATGGGAAATGAGTTCAGTGATTGAAACATACAAACACACATGGAAATGCAGCATATAAGGCAAAACAGAGTTTGTGCAACTCTAACTTGGCTGAAAGTCAGTATTTGTATGAGCATCTTTATTCTTCAGCACAGCCTGAACTCTCTGAGACAGCTTTCTTGTTCACAAGATAGGACAAACAATTGACTGTAGCACTTAATGAAGCAATGTAGCAATTAATGAAAAAATTAATGGATTAGGTTAGATCATTTTGAGCATTAGTTCATATAGAGTGTCATGGGAAAATGCGAAATGGGTGCATCAATTTATTGAAGCATGTGCAAATGTAAATACAGTCTACAAGGCAAAAAAAGAGTTTGTACAATTCTAAAGAGCTAGAAAATCAATATTTAATCAATAATCAATATTCTTCAGCACAGCCTGAACTCTCTGAGGCAGCTTTCTTGTCATTTCTTTAAGCAGTCTTCAGGACTGGTTCTCCAGGCTTCTTGAAGGACATTCATGGTGGATCAAAATCTGATGGTATTTTTCTGTGTTCATAATTCTATCCATTTTGATAAGATCCCCAGCACAACTGAAATGTAGCCCCAAACCATGACATGGCTCCTGACCTTCTTCAGACATATTGACCATTTGAATCAAAATTTTTGATTTATTACACCATAAGACAGGATTCCACTGATTTTCCCCCCACCCCACCCACGCCCGCAGGGCAGTTCTTCTGTAATGTGGCATACTTCAGCCTTTTCTCCTTGTTTCCCTTCCTTAAGAATGGCTATTTGACAGCCACCCTTCCACTGATTTCTGATGAGTCTTCAGTGAACAGTAGATGGATCGACTGAAGGACCAGATGCGTCTCTCAGGTCCCTTGTCAGGTCTTTGCTGGATTTATTTCCCCTATTTCTTAAGGGCATGACTTTCATCTGCTGTGCATAGTTTCTTTTGCCCTCCACTTGTCCAGTTTCCTCAAAAAGTGCACCATTTTGATATATGTTGGCATATATGAACATGGTTTTTAGCTAATTGCACTTTGGGAATCACCTTGTTGGTGCAAAAATACTATTATACACCTGTCTAACTGCTGTCTTTGGGATTTTTCATAAAATAAATTGAAGAAATGGGAACAAGTCATGTTTTGTAACAGGCTGCTAGTAACGAAGTGCCACGAGATACCATTTAAAATGGGTTCTTTACTAAGTTATCTGTTATGTATAGATACAACACTGGTTCATCCCTTGGCTCGGGTACCTGTTTTTATGCTTGATTGATTCATAGGTCAGCGTTAAGTGGCTTAATTAATAAACATTTCTCCTAAAATCGACAGGCACAAGGACTTGACTGAAAATGTGTCAAAAAGCAGCCAAGGTCCAAAGTAAAATTTTGAAAGCCCTTCAGAAAGCTTGGTCAACTGTGGCTCAAGACCACCTTACAAAACACAAAGTCTGTCTCCTTGGAAGCAAAAATAAGGGATGGCTCAGCATTGTATATTCATGGAACTTTGGAACAAAGAATTATGAAAATATCTTTTGTAGTTTTCACATCCTATCTGTTTAAATATAACAGATCTAAAAGTATATTTCCTATGAAATCCATATCAGTGTGGTCATTTGTTTAAAGGCAGCTGTATGTCAGTGTGCCAGATATGGAGTACAATTTGCCTTCATTTACTGGAGTTCTTATTAAACATGCAGCGAGTAACGAGGGAAACTTAGCCTCCCAGTGGCTTTGTTTCTGTGAAGCTAAATGGTGTTTTTATAGTGTTTAGTATTCCACTCTACCAGTGCTGTCCTGCTTTATGGAGCAGAGAACACACACACACAGTTTCATTAGAAGCACTGGTGGTAATCGTCAGTCTTTTGTGTGTCTGTGTGTGTGTTTCAGGCAGTTTTACGCCTTGGACTCTCCTCAAGGGATTAATCCAGAGAAATCCAATCAGACTGTCTTCATTTCCACCGACAGCCATTTTAGTTTTATTAGCTCAGACAGGAGCCAGATATTCTATTAGAGATCCACTGTAGTTTAGTTTCTGCCATCCTATCACCAGAGCCGATGCCCCTTTTTGCTTAATGAAGCTGCTGCAGAAGCACCAAAAGCTGAGGCTGGGATTTGGTACCATTTTCTCACATTCTTCCTAAAATACCAGGATATCAGTGTGGCTTTGCCACCGCTCTTTCAGAGATGATTTTCTCATACCAGTCACTGCAGACCAAGTCTGCGTGATGTGTATCCATTCCAGCTTTACTGGTTTGCCAGGGTTTTGAGAGTGGAGTATAGCAGAGTAAAAATAAATTTCAGTACCAAGTAATATTAAGAATACATGAATTTAGTTTAATTTAAGGGCTAATATCAAATGAAATATTATTAAGCAGAACAATTATTAACCAAACAGAGAGAAAGCTTGACAGTAGTGTTGATCAGCTTGTGATTTGGCTTGTTGTTAATGGACCACTGGGAGATCTAGGTCTCACAGTTGAATGCCTGATATGCCACATTTCCATTAGTACCTACTCAGCGCGGCTCGACTCGACACGGTTTGTGGGCATTTCCATTAGTACTTTGTACCAGGTACTTTTGTAGTACCCACTTAGCCAGGGTTCCAAGCAATCCAAGGCGATCTGAAAATGTGACGTGGAAAAACAGCATGCCGGAGGGTCGTCACTAGTTGAGTCATAAGAGCGACTCCTTCACCGGAATCAACTGTGACATTTTTAAAACCCAACAACAAGAAAATGGAGGCACGCAAAGCACTGGGAGGCTCAGTTGAAAGCCCAGACCGACATTTTGCAGCGGTAGTTTTGCAACAAGAGAGCCATCTGAAACGCACACAGTATAAATATTTTAACCCTATACTGCCGGGCGATCGCCGCTGAAGCACCCATTACCAGTCTCTACTAGCTGTGAACAGCTGGTTAACAACAAGCACTGAGGCGGCTGATCAAAGGAACTTTGAATTACCGTAATTATGTCAACCGTTTGTCATATCGGAAAAATTTCTGAAAGCTGAGAAACTGCACTTCACACCCAACATAGTTATTACGGTAATTGTTGCCAGAAGTATGCGAACGGCAGCACTTTTGAAGTACACTGAGTCGATTTACATGTTCGGTGGTGTAGGGTTACTTAACAATAATAACCTTCATCCATTAAAACATTGTACAGGGGACTTATGCATGATGCCAAGAGTAAACTGGCATTAGTTATGTTAGCTTGCCTCTATCTCATCCATTGTTGTGTTGTGTTTTGAGTCGCATATAAATTACTTCAAGAGACTACTGCCCGGGTTGCTATATCGACTCCATCCACATTGAGGTGGTATTTAATTACAATGGAAAACAAAACAAGACAGTTGCGAATCATGCCGAGTCAACCCGCACTGAATTGGTACTAATGGAAATGCGGCTTTAGAGTACTCTTGAGTGCATGGATTTAAGGCCTAGACCCAAGCAAATTTAACCCATTTAAGTTTCAAAATTGAATAGGGAAAATGAAATATGGCTTATTTTTGCCTTGGGGAGCAAAGATCTTCAGATCCAAGAAATCCTACAAATAGTTCTGGGGTTTTTTTGGGGGGGGGTTGTATTTCTATGGTTGAAATGTGTGACCAGGAGTCAAAGTCTCATCAGGGACCAGTTAAACAGGCCAAGAGATCAGTCAGTGTGGTTGCTTGGGAAAAATGCATATTCTCCAACCAGTTGGCAAGTAGTTGCTGGAGGTTGCTGGCTCTTGGCCACAAAGAGCCACTTGCACCTAAAACCTCCGTGTGATTACTTCGGACACTAGCAGGTTGCCACCGTTGACTATAGTTTGCATAGAAGATGGTTTCCAGGAGGTTTAGGTTTTGCTTTTGCTCATGTCTTGGTTAGGTTTAGTTTTTTCTCATTTTAGTACATGGCATTCACTCGCATCCTCCTCGACTTCTTCACCCAGTCACCAAATCTTTGTGCCAGCTGTTATTATGACCTAATCTATCTGGCTGGTTTTTTTTTGTGTCTGTCGGGGGTGTTGTGGTAGGACAGTCTCCTCAAACCAGATGGTGATGGTATTTTCAACTAACAGTTTGTGTTTCTAATCCCTTTGCAGTGCTTAAGATGACACAGACACACCACAGAGCTTCAGTGCCTGCTTTACAGGAAACAGAGCAAGGGTTAAGGGTTCAGTATGACTGAAATAAGCCAGATCGTCTGACCACCTCTAAAAGCAGACTACCTGGCACAAGAAGCCTGCTGTCATAGGCTGCAGCTCGCTGTGCCTCAATGCAACTGCACAAATGGAGATAACGCCACACACTTCAGGCCTAGCTCCACTCAAAGGCTTTTTTTTTCCTTCTGTACACATGAAAAGTGATTGAAGTAGTTGTGTGAAGAAAAATGAGGACATAAGGGAGATGCTGAAATTCTGTTTGACAATCCAGCAAGCACTTTTTTTTTTGAGCATCTTTAATGGGCGCCTCCTCGAGGTGACATGTTGTCGACCAGTTATTGCTGGTTTTCACCAGATGATCATCACCTCATTGCAAATAGTTGGACCAATTTTGTGTTTATTAAAACACAAACTAGCTTATTTTACAGTCTGTTGGATCACCCTTAGAGTTCTTTTTTGATGCCGTATTTACATGCAGAGAAAATATGAAAATGTTGCTCTGCATGTGCTAATGTAGCAGCACATCCACACTTTAGTGTTTGTTCTGGTGGCTCTGTTTGCAGTATACAGGAAGCTTAAAGGCAGTGTTTAAAGCCTATCAAGTAACTGTTGAGATAGTTCACAAGTTCAAATTGGGGGGGGGTGTCTGCACGGCAGTCTAGATTCAGATGAGGAACAGCTGTGGGCAAGAGGCTGTGCGTCACCCTGCTAGTGGGGGATCAGTTACTCCTAGAGCCTCTCTCGTGAGGAGGGGCTGGAGGCCTCTCTGGTGATACTGCGTCCTCTCCAAATGCACGGCTTGAGATATGTTCACATTTTTGAGTGCCTTTTTTTTTTTTTTGCAGTTGATTTATGGCTGTGTAATAAACAAAATAAGCTTCTAAGTCACTAAGTATTTTAAATCCTCTCTCCCTCCCTCTTTCCTTCCCCTCGTTCTCCGTCCGCTCCGCCGTCAAGAACAAAGAAATAAAGGATGGAGGCTAACTGTGAGAAAGCAGAGGCTTTCTAATTATAGCTCCATTTCTGGAGTAGTGGTGTCGTCGCTGAAACAAGCAACCGGAGTTCATGCATCAGTCCCGTGGAATTATGCAAAACTCGTCTTTGATCACTCTCGGCAATGTCAGACTCTAACCTGGTGTTATCAGAACGTCAGAGAAATGCCTATCGTCTGACTGTCAGCTAGCCACTTTTTAAATGATGTCATTATATGAGAGTATAACTGTAGTAATTATGCAGTAGATTAACATAGTTTTTTTAGATGCTGAAATGTGTTATTTTTATTTCCTTTTCTTTGGAAATATTCAAGGAAAAGGGTGTTTAGCCAATAAATAGGTCATATTTGTTAAACATGTAACCAGAATTTTCAAAGATTAGAAATCAATCAATCAAATCAATTCTCTAATGGCTGAGATGGCGTGTTTTTCCTCTGGCCCACGTGTACAGTAGAGCACAACAGTTTTAAATGTGCTGTGGCAGATATATTTACTCTTTACTGTAGTAAAGATGAAGGTAAATGTACTTGTCATCTTTCACAGGTTACTGAAACATGAATTGCCATGGCGTTTGTTTAGTCCTCTGCTAGGATGATGCTGACACGCCCAAAATGTCAGCACTTTGAATTGAGTTGGTAATAAACCGGTCAAAGGGCCGATGATCTCATCCATCTGTCCGATCTTAGTGAAACTTACATACACTGATCACCTAATGGATCTTCATCAGATTTGTGGTCAAGGTCATATTTGTTGTTCTCAGTGGATTTGAATTCTAATTAGTTTGTGCAAAACAGCAAACCAGTGACAGGAAAATTTATCACTTTCTTCACACATTATAATAACCTGTGAATTGTGATGGATCGTGGGCCGGATGAGCTGCTACATCACTGATGTTCTGGTTATCAGATTTGTCTGATGATTCTGTTCATGCAGTTATTAATGTCCTCGTGTCTCCCGGATTTATATGGATTTCTTCCCATTCGTTTCGGTTGGAGCTTCACGATACCATAACCAAGGTGGCTGCAGAGTGGACAGGCTTACTTTCTGGGATGTAGTAACACTGTAGCACAATTTAAGTAAACATTAACAATCAGATGCTAACCCAGCAAAATGCTCCCCTTTATTTAGAAGTAAAACTAGAGTTTAGTGCACCTGACAGGTTGTAATAATCTGTTCTTGAACTGTGACGAGTGTTTAGATCAGTTTTACCTGTTTCCTGATCATCAGATGACAATTTTTTTATGCTTACACTCTACCTCTGGAGTTTTGCATAATTTCAAACTTATGATTTTTTTTTTTTTTTAATCTTATATTGGGCCTTGATGCAGCCAATCATTTCATCTGACACGAGGAGGAAATCAGAGCCCCTCTCTGTGATGTCATACCAACCCAATGGCATAAAAATTCCTCAAAAACTGAGCTTTTTAGAGCACTCTGAAGCCTGAACTTTTAGTTCATATGTATTACAAGTATACATGCTGACCCTAATATTTGAAAATTTGGTCATCTCTATTAGGAGCACCTACCAGTGTAGCTCTATTTGACAGACTAAAAAGAAAAGTAGAATAAATAATCTCTTAACTCCTTAAACAGAAGTCTGCATATGGAACATGCCTGTGCCTGAGATGACCCTATTAGGATATCTGTCATCATACAGAGTCAAGACTAAAAAAAAAAAGTGTCTGAAACTGAGCGTTTAGAGGAGCATCTGCCACTCTCCACACTGTATATAACAGAATATAAAGAAAAGCACAGTAGGTCCCCTTTAAAACTATAAATTATGAATTATATCATATAAAGAACTAGAAAACCTCATTTGAACTTTTGTGATTTCATCCGTTCCATCATTTAAATCTGGTCTGAGCTCAAGACGTGATTGCTGCATCGGGTCACTTTGCATCCACAGCCCAAGAGATCATCATTCATATCGTACTCATCCTTCATCTTGCACAGGAACTCTTTCACTGTTTCTTCTTTCACTGGAACATGTACTGGTGGGGCCCCTGACCTAGAGCTCGTCTTTAAAGTATGATGAGCTGTAATTCTGTGTGTCATAAACACAAAGAATTACAGCTTGTGTTTGTGGTTTGGAAGGTGTGGCAGAAGCAAGGAAGGACCTTTTGATCCTGATTATCAGATTCTGTCTGATAATCTGTTTGATTATTTTCTTGATTAATCCTTTAACCTGTTAAATGTCAGTGCATAAAATTCTTTGTCCAGCTCAAATTCCAAAACCCAGCAGCTACTATTTTGTATCTGGCCTGCAGCGTTTGTGTTACTTTGAGGAAACGTGGGCTTTCTTGAGGATGTTAAAGGGTAACTCGGCCTCGTTTCACTGTCAGAACTTTACAGTTCAGTTGATTCTGGTCAGCGAGTCTAGAGAGGGTGTGTATGTGTGTGTGTGTGTGTGTGTGTGTGCACGCGCGTGTGTGTTGTGCGAGGTCAGTCGACCCGCAGTGTCACCTCCTGTTTCCTCCTCTTTGGTTGGATGGAGCGCTCGGCTACTTGTCTTTGTGCAAAAATATCGGTGCCCTCCCTCTACGCTGTCTTAATGCATCTTCATCACCACCATCATCACCGCCATCAATTTAGTCAGATTTAACAATGTGAGGGGAGGCTTTATGAGACTGTATGAGGAATATTTAATGTGTTTGTTCTGTCATGAGTGGTTAAAAATGACCAAATCTTAATGATTTTCTTTACCTTGATAATCAAGAGTCTTCTCTTGATTATGAAGCTCATTTCTGGCTCCATTTTGCAGCCTGTTTAAAGTTGAAAACACGCACACATAATGCATGATTAAGTCCTAATATGCAACTACTTAATTAAAATAATGACCATTAATTCATTTGTACAAGTACAATTTTATGCAATAGTAATGGTGGACTTTTTACTACAATGATCTATACATGATGTGCATTTTTTTTTACATTAAAAAAAAATCAATAACCTGTCAAATTGATAAATAATTTCACATTTAAACAGTATAAATCTGCCCAACTCCTCCACCTAAATCAGTCTCTGCATGAGTGGAGAGCAGCTCCTCTCCTCTAAATGAGAAGCAGTAGAGTTGATTTGCCAAAATTACATCCTGGTGTCCAGTGTGTCCACTTCTCCACTAACAGGAAGTGATTGATTTAGACTTTAGAGAGAGGAACCGCGTCTCGAACTACAACTTTTAATCTTGTGCTCTTCAAAAAGGAGGAGCTCAAAATAAAAGTGAAGTTTAGTGACGTTCTGCTGTTGTTATTTCTGCATTAAATTTCAATTCTCATGAATAAAATCTGCATGTTTGGTGTGGCTGCGTTACCATTAATGAAGGCTGAAAGCAGAATTTTGTAAGCTTATAAAACCTGAATAAATCCAGAGTAAACTATAAGAAGGCAAAATTTAAAAAAGGAAGTGATCGATTATGATGAAGGTGCATGAACAAACTTGCAAATAGATTATAGTTAACATCAGACCATGATTAAAAATTATGCCTCAATGAGACCCAGTTTAAGACGAGCTTTAGCTGTCAGTCAGACGGCCTCACGTTTGACTCTAGAGTACTTTGGTATACAGAGAAGTTCATGGTCGCCCCAATGACTGCAAGGTGCTCAGGTCCTGCTGCAAAACCAGCCCAAATCATCAGCCCTCCAACACCGTGCTTGATAGTTGTTACGAGGTCTTGCGTTTTGGTCTCGTCTGCCCAAAGGACATTGTTCCAGAAACTTTCCAAACCTGGCAATCCTGGCAACTTTAACAAACGCACCATGCTCGCTCGGTGTTTTTCTAATTGTACTGACACAAACTTCAACATGCTAACGGAGGACTACAGGCCTCTGAGATGTGGCTCTTGGGAATTTTGCTGTTGACCTTGGGGGGGATTTTCTGGGACGTCCACTCCTGGGAAGATTATTGGTATGAATGCAGGATTAAGTCTCTTCTGCACTGGATTCTTTTTTTCAGAACCATAAGCTGCACCCATGCTTTGTAATATAAAACAACTGAAAGTTTTTCTCTTAAGACCATGGACAGAATTTTCAAAGAAAAACACAAACCGCTTTAAAATTTTTATATTACGCGGGCTATAGCCTATGAAAGCGCTGGATGAGGTGACATTTTTGCCATCTGTGGAGCTAAAACGTAATTAAAAGAAAACAGTACATACTTTAGGGGCACGTCTTTGAGTGCCACTTTAATTTCAAAAGGTGGTTCATAGTGTGATATTGGAAGCAGTCATAAGATTTCCTGTTAAAACAAGATATTTTTTTTTGGGGGGGGGGTGCTTTGGTCATACTGTACTGTACATACTGTACTTTTTGGGCCCTGTGGTCATCCACTAGTGTGGCGTTCAGTCACATTAAACCCTGAATATCCACAGCAACACTTAATGAAATTTCAGCCTGGTGCCACATGGAGAGGCAAACAGGTTTCAGGTGATGACCAATATTAAGACCCGGGGATACTAAACTGAAACCAAGGCTGCTGCTCGTACTACTACTACTGATTTTTAATGATGTAGCACTTGAATATTAAAGGGGGAGGGGGAGAGAGAAATTGAGATGTGATTCATTTCTCTGCTCTGGGTGAGTTCACTCCTCTTCTCAGTTTTTTTTTCTCTCTTCATTATATTTGCTCCATCCATTCTCCCCACCTCTTTCTTCCTCCATGTGTCTGTATATCTCACTCTTTTTTTCATAATTGTTTTTCATCATCATTTGTCTTTTTTTTTTTTTTTACTCTGCATAGTCGCTCACAAATGTTCCTTTTATTTTTTCATCTGTATCCTCTATTTGTCTCCTAAATGACAGAGGATGACTAAGACTCCATGGGGTTTTTATTGTGTGTGTGCGCGCGTGTGTGTGTGTGTGTGGGAGGTACAGTGCTAATAGTCCCTCTCTCTCCCTCTCTCTCTCTCTCTCTGACAGACTAATGACTAGTTTGTGCTTCTGTCTCTCACGCTCGCTCTCTCTCTCTCTACGTCTTGCTCTTGGAAATAATTAGCTCGCTCGCCCCCTTTCCAAAGATTGCATCTATTATCACAAATTCTATCAAACTCTCGTCCCTGTTTTTATTTCTTTTGTCATCGCTATCATCCTTTTTATGATGCGTGTCCATCTCCCTGTCTTTTCATCTTACTGTGGGAAAAGGAACAGCAGCGGTTATAATGCGGTGATGATGGATTTATTCTGCTTTCTAGGTTTTTTCCTCTGTTTGGTTTGCTATCATAGTGAAATTAGGGCTGCGTTGGACCCTGAAAAAACACTCAGTTTCTACAGTGAGGCGTGTATAGTAGCACTTGTCTGTAAATGTTAAACTACAGGCAAGCTGAAGTCAGCGTTAGCCCGTGCCACTGACTTCAAATCTCAAAGAAATACTCAAAACTGTGTTGGAGTGTCGTCACGAGCAGCAATAACACACATTTTAATTGCCGTGCCTTTCTTCCTCTTCTGTTAAATAAAGTGACTTTGTTCTCCTGAACAGCTCATTGGGTTACGTTTGATCTCTTACTGGCTTGAAATATGTCACGTCACTGCAGCAAAGCTATCTTGTAATGGCACTTCTGCTGTGCTTCATTAACAGGCACACGCCTTATTTTGCCTGCATTTGTGCATTTGTGGTTTGTAAGATTTAGGTTGAAGGTATTTGGCTGCTGAAAATATGGTTAATGTAAGCACATTACCAATATCTGCATGTCAGTATGTAAAAAATCTAGTGTTGGGTATTTACAGTGGTACTGTATTTATAGATGCTTTTATTTATTTATATATATATATATATATATATATGCTAAGAAAGCCATTTGACACTTCAGCACCAAACTTTTCCGTTTTCCTTCTGTTTGTATTTTGAGGGTCTTTACAGATGCGGTTTTGTTCATATCTCATTCAGAGCCTGATGTAAAGAGCATTTACCTGCTTGTTGACTATTTATACACACAAAAGACTAACCAACCGCTAAATGTTTTATAAATCCATTACAGCTTGGCTTAAATTTGTGTGCGTTTGTGTGTCTCTCTTAGATGAAGTGGCGTATGAGGTGAAGTGGTTTTTCACCAGGCTGCGTGGCGGACATACGCTGACTCAGGTGGCCAACGTCGACCGCTTTGGTGTCGTGAGGAAAATCAACCGTAACTCATCCAGCGACGTTACAATAGAGCGCAGTGACACGCACACCTACCTGCTGAACATATTTGGCACTCAGGACAGGTGAGGTGCTAACTAATGATTTGTCTGTTTAATCCCTTTTTGGCTGAGAGAGTTACACATCACCATCATTACGACATCATCCCAGCTGCACTGTCTGACTCTGTGCTCTGTGGCTTCCAGTGACAGTGGGGAGTATTACTGCGTTGTCACTCCCTGGTACCTGTCAGCCTCAACGGGAGCCTGGACAGAAGCTGGAGAGCTGACATCATCCAGAATCTTCCTCACTGTCAAATTTGCAGGTGTGGTGCACAAAAACAAAACAAAACTGCAGTTACATCTAACATGAACACATTTAAACGTCAAGATCTTCTTACAGATGTACATTATTTGTGTAACACCGGATCTGTTGTTTCCTCTCTCCTCCTGCAGTTTGGGACTCCCTAAAGTTACCGCTCCTATATGGTGCATCGGCCTCACTGGGTAATATAGCCATTATATATGTTTGTTGCACTACACTACAAAATAATCCTTATTTATTTTATATCGAGCCCTGGTCCAGTCCCTCAATTCAACCTCTGTATGAAACGAGGCATTTCAGCTCCCTTTGCCCTCCGTTTAAGATAACTTTCTCCTGATTGGCTGGCCCTTATAAACAGAAGGCCTTTCTGTGACATCATAGAGCCCAGAGTAGGAAAAAAATGTCTGAAATAGACTGTTTAGGCCAGTGTGAAGCTCAGGGCTTTTGGCTCATGGGAATTCTACATACGATGAGCTCCTTATTTGAAACTTTAATGTTTGTAACCACTATTGTAACAGTATGTTTAGGTCAGAAAACAAACCACCAACTGCTGAGTCTAATTCAGTATTTCTACAAGTTTGACAGTTGACTAAATCTGCACTAAAACACTACATCACAGCTTTCCTGTTTCCATCTTCTCCTATACTGTTCCCTAAAGTATCCTCCACTCTTATGTGTATATGGTTGCGTGTAGGCATTTTTAAAAGACTGTTATGTTGCTGACAAGCCATCGTAGTCTGATTCTGTAAGCTGGCTAACTAAAATGTTGACTTAGCATGAAGAAAATGTAAATGCAGCCAACCGCAGCAGAAAAAAAGTCTCTGGAAACTGAGAAAAGCTCTGCTTGCTGATGCTTGCTGTCAAGTGAGGGTATCCTTGCTGAAAGTGCTGGCCAATAGACTCTCTTTTGTGTTTTCTATTGCACTGCACTGCACTTCACTTGCTGACAGTGTTCATCTCTATTTAGGACGTGCCACTCTGATAGGTGGCATCATCCATGCACTGCGAACAAGAATTTGAGTTGAATCAAAATAGTCAGTAGAGTATGCCTTAATTAGCACTTGTGGTGATTTTTGGAAAGCGCTTTCCTGTTTGCTGTTAATCATAAAAATCAGTATTTTGAGTGGCGATTGTTGCAATAAAGCTAGCAGCAGTAATAGCCACAGAAGTGATTATAGTCCTGACATAGTCCTGTCTTCCCAGTGCCACATGAGCTGAAGATAAGGGAATCCCTGCACATCAGCGCTTAAGAGCTCGAATCAGTGCCTTAAACAGACAAGAAAATGAGATTGGAGTAATGAGACTTCAGTTTGAGTTAAAACTATCTTTTATAATGCTTCATACCTCTGGAACTTGGTCCCTTTTCCCAGGACAACCCACAAAGCTCTCTTGACAGACTTATGCAGGGCCATGGTGTTGTGGTTCAATTCCAGGAGGAGACACAAGCCCACCCTCAGGGGTAAATCCAAGCCTAGTCCCAGTCCCAAGCTTGGATCAAATGGGAAGGGCATCTGGTGTAACATTATTACCAAATGGGCCAGTCCCTTGTGAAATAAGGGATCTTCTATACATGGCTTTACATTTGAAATGTGTGTCGACTGTTAGCCACTTAGCAGGGGCGAAAGCATTAAAGTCACAGCTTTCTGAACTGGTTCCTGGAGTTGTACATGCGTATTGTATTACTAGTAAAAATGGTACACGGGAATAAGTTTGTTTTGCCAATGGAAATGGTTACATTAGCGATCATTGGTGTGGTGTTGTAGGTTTTTATTAGTGTTGGTAACATGGTGCCTTTTCTGTTTTTTTGAACCTTGTGTTTTTCCAGGTGTTGGCCTCTTCTCTCTGGTCCTGGGTCTGGTTTGCGCCCAGTGCTGCTGCCGCAACACCGCACACCTTCCACGCTCACGCAACAAACTCATGGACCTGGAGATGGACTGACAAACACTTTCCCCCGCGCCCTCACACTGCAGCGCTCACAGGAAGCACCACACGCATAACAGACACACGCCCATAGACGATTTCTGGGACACCCAGTTGTTCCCAGGCGACGGGCGTTGGGATTAAAAAACGCATTTTCGCAGTGCTTTAAAAGGTGCTCAGGATTTTTTTTCGACTCTGCAGTGTAGGAGCAGGGGACTTTTCACACTCACCAATGGGAAGAAATAGCCTTTTCAGACTTCTGTTTCTATGAAGAAATCTGTGGCGCTTCTAGAGAATTTTATGCAGATAAATTTGTGCCCCGCTGATACCACCGCCGTAGGAGAAGCTCTGAGGGATCCAGAGTTTAATATCTGAGGAACAGGAGACTTCTGAGACAACACTGCCACTTGGGAATAAAGGATCATTAAATAGATCTGCTGCCTCTGTAACCACTAGAGATAACAAATGAAGTGCTCAGGCCAGACTACATGCTTTTTTTTTTCTTATCCTGATGCCAAGGCAACCAGTAAGCAGTGTACCAGCGAATCGCGCTAAAAATTTTTTTTGGGAGGAAGCACGCAAATTTCAGGGGTTCTTTGGGGTCGTTGAGACTGGAGTGCCATTACTTAAATGAATCTGCACAGGGTTAAAGACATAACACATCCCTGTTAAATCACATGGGCTACGCCTGCTAAAGGTATTCTGGCATTGCACTACCACCCCAAAGTATTCCTACCTTAACACATGGACAATATTTACCTTTATTCTCAACTCTAGTTTTTTGAAAATTAAGAGATTTTAAGTGAGAGACATTTTTAAGCTTTACACAGAGATATGCAGTGTGTTTGTGTGTGAGATATACTGTACATGGTGCCAATATTTTGAACTAATGGAGGTGTGCTTGGTTCATATTGCCACATCAACACTTGAACTGCTGCTCAAAGCAGCGACAGCAAGCACTCTTCTTTTATAAATATTCAAAAAAAAAATGTATCCAGCTGTTATTTTTGCCTGAGTCTTGTGTGTTTCGTACACTGTGTGAGTGCTGTGCTACAGTGTGTGAGACAAAGAGTTGCATGTACTGTTTTGTAATGGCAGTATGATGTCATTCATGAGCAACACAAGTCCATTTTTTAATTTTTTATTTTTTTACCCCCCAGGGTTACATTTTGATCACATCAGAGCTTCCTCCATCTAGATTTGAAAAGCTAGCTGTCATCTCGCTGTGGCAGACTCGCGTGTGCTGTGAACAGCATGACTTTGGGTGATGCAAGGATCTCAGTTTCTTCCATAGTTTGCAGTTTTGAATAAAGTCCATGCATGTTTCTTAGCTTTGGGTTTAAAAGGAATAGTCAAATAACATGGAAATGTGCTTAGCCTGGTTAGCTTAGTGGAGGAGGAGGGGGAAAATGCTAGCCTAGCTCATTCGGAAATGAAACAGTTGGCTTTGAAAGAACTTGTTCTTCTCTCATTTACATTTCTACCCAATTTACATAACCAACATAAATGACTTTCTGAAATGGTTGCCAAGCAATTTGTGTCATTTTTGGTGTAGCTAGGCTAGCAGTCCCACCCCCACAAACAGTATAAAAGATGGCCGTAGCTACCGCCATCTAAAAGTCCCATTTTAAAACCTTGAAAAGAGCATTTCCACCATTAACATTTGGTTGCAGAAAAGGGGATGAGGAACACTGTCAAACTGCACGCACATTAGCTAACGACTTGCGATTTACAGCTTGTTAGCCAATGAGCATGCAGTTTCATACCACAGATAATCCTCTATTTTGAAACACAGCATGACCGAGATTTACAATACAGACTTGATTTTTTTTTTTATTCAGTATGAACCAAAATGAGGGACTGAGCCTATGAAGTGTTTCCAGAAATCTGTTTTCTCACAAGCTTCTACAGTGTTTTTGCAACCACAGCTACCGCCATCTGGTGGCCTTCAGATAGAAGGCAGGTTGAAGGCACTTCCTCATTGGCTTCAATTTTCCAACCTGGAAGCTACATCCATGTTTTATACTGTCTATGGTCACACACTTACACCCCTATCTACTTATTAGTTATGAGCTCACCCCTACATCGGTCTGATGACAAACAACGAGCTACAGTGTAGCTAAAAAAAAAAGTGGCCGGTAAACATTTCTACAACCAACAATGTGTGCATTATTACCCTAATTCCTTAGAGATGTGTAGTCTCTGTTTTTTTTTTGTTTTGTTTTTTTTTGAGAGTTCTGCTGTTTTCCTTGCACTTTGGAGATGAGAGACTAAATTGTATTTCTGTAGAACGACAACAACGAAAAAGAAACCTGCAATAATCAGCCGGCTGGCAAAGTTGGCTGTGTCCAGCTCATATCAGCTGACATCTGTTTAGTCTCTGTGGTGTTTTTATCGCAAATGAATGGACTTGCGGTGACTGGTGTATCATGACTGCTGTGTGAACACACACACACAAAGTGAGGAAGTTTGTGTCCAAACCCAGCGGGATCCAAGTGGGTCTGTTAGGTTTTTGTTTTGTTTTTTTAAATATGATGTGCCAGGCAGTTTCCTCCTGAACTGGCTGAGGTTGAATCAGACTTTTTGGTGTGTTTTTAAAGGGAGTTTTAGGCATCTTTATGAGCAATATGAGGCTGCAGTCGAGTCACAGGTCACAGAAAGCTGAACTTTTCTTTTTCACCCTCAATCAGACCTAAAACACACAGTAAACATGTAAAAGATCCCTGCCACTTTGATTCTGAGTAAATGTTCTCAGATCAACATTTTTCTTTCTGTTTTTTTGTTTTTTTTTCTTTCTCACTGAAACAATTTAACATAATGGTCTGCATCATTTCCACATGTCCTCCTTTAACTATTAAAAATGGTGTTTTGGCTCGACTGAAGGCGGCTGGTTAGTGCAGAAACTTCCAGTATGTTTCCTTAAATCCTCTCTGTGATTGTACTGTTGCAGTATTCAGATCAGGTTTTACCACTATCATTAACACACACCTACACATTCACAGAACCTGAGCACACAGGCAAATAATATCGTTCTGCGAGGGTAAACAAGACCTACAAAGCAGCATCAGTACACACCCCTGATCATGTGATCATGTCACTGCAAAGCCTCCCCAGTGTCTTTTTCTATTTTGTCATTTTATGGCAATTAGTATGATGACTCATAATTTTTTTTTTTTTTAAATAAACAGATTTGTAAGATGTATTCATTCTGACAGTTTTTTTTTTGTCTATATGGTCTCATTTCATTGGTGTTTCATGGCTCTGTACAACAATCACATGAATATTACACCCGTTTTAAGATTCAACCCCCCTAAGAGTTGTTTATGAAGGGTGATGCTATCTCTAGAAGCCAAAACTGCTTTTTTAATGCTGGAAAAAGCTGCCAATTTAACATGGGAGTCTGTGGGGATGGTCTCACTTTTGGAAGCTCAAGTGGCCGTTAGAAGAACTGCATTTTGGCACATTGGCGTTGGCCTCATTCTCCAGCAGTGGTTAGGCAAAAAACAAAGTGGTGGCCAGAACCAATCAGATGCAGCGTACAGGCACAGAGTACAGGTGTGTGTTAGCAAAATATGTTTGGGAAAACTGCTTCAGTAATGTTGAGGTCCGGGGTCTTGGGAGGGCAATTTCATTGTGTATTTTTTCTATTCAGGTATGTTTTTACTGCATTGGCAGTGTTTGTGTGGGATCATTATCATGCTGAAAAAAATGAAGCTGTTGCCAATCAAACACTTTTCAAATTGTATTTCATGCTGGATCAAAATCTGGTGGTACTTTTCTGCATCCACAGTTTCATCAATTTTGACATGATCTCCAAAACCATTGGCTGAACTGCAGCGCCAAACCACCACAGAGCCTCCGCTGTGTTTCACAGATGGCTGTAGACACTCACTGCTGTACCTCTCTAATTACCTCCTCAGTTAGCGAAGCTGGTCTGATAACGAGCTGTCCGTATATCAACTTTTTGCTAATTTTTTAAAAAAATGAAATGAGTTATATGCAGACATAACAGCGGTTCAGCTCTTGAGTTAGGTGCCTTTTTTTCATGCTTGAAAAACTCAGTGTTAAGTGGTGTAACACACCAAATATCATTCCTCTGAAAATGGTTGGGTACAAGTACTGGACTGAAAATGAGTGAAAAAGCAGCCAATGTCCAAAGAAACACTTTGCTCAAGATTACTGTAAACACCGACAAAGTCTGGCTGTTTGAAGCACAATATAAAGAACTGAGGGGTGCTGCAGTTCACTGATTGACCACTGGTGTCACTAGATGCAAAGTGAGCTTCTTCCTGATGCCGCTCAAATCAACATTTAAGTGTTTGTATCATCTGTTGCTGCTGGTTGATGTATTGTGTGTAAATAAGCCAGTAGTTCCTGCAGCTGGCCCTGGCTGGCCCACGTTTGCCCTCTTTCTGTTAAGTGGCTACTGATTTTTTTTTTTTTCCCCCAGAAGCTCTGATGTGGTCGTGATCAGCATTCCTGCTCTGAGATCTGTGACAAATGTGGGCCAATTTAGTTTTCTTTTCCATCTGTGGGCAAGCCATCAATCAGATTTTTCTGTTCTCCCAAAATATGGCTTTAAAAAAGAAAAAAAAAAAAGCAACTTTAAAAACTTCTAGCAGAATAAATGTTTTATAATTCAACATTAAACCGCAGCCATATCGCTTCCTCTTCCCTCCATGTTGTTCTTTCTGTGTCTCCCATCGCCTTGTTAGTCCTGTGGGATTCGTCTGTTTATAGTTTTTCTCTCTATTTGTCACCAGTCTCCCTGTCGCTGCTCTTTTAACCACGTCTCCATGCCTTTCTCTTAATTTCTCCTCATCACACCAATCCCTCTTTCACTCTCGCTCTTCATTAGAAATGCAGATGAGCTGAAACCTCGGCTGCTCTCCTGGGCTTTTACACCTCTTTAACGACAAATCTCTCGTTCCATCTCTCTCTCCCTCTTTCACCACCACCCTTTCTCTTTCTCTCATCTCCATCTCGTGTGGAGATGGGAGAGAAGAAAGACACACTGTTGATTGGCTCTGGAGCTGTCTGTGGCTTTTCTAACATGCTCTTGTTCTCTCTCAGGGTCCATTTGACCCATTTTCCAGTTCCTGTACGCATGTATGCATCTACGCCACCCATGGATCACTTGATAATGTGGCCTTGTCGCAACTTAAACCATTGTGTTCCCAGTTTAATCAGTGGCGTGTGTGTTTTTTAAAAAATAAAAACGGCACAGGGTGTTTTTTTTATTTTTTATTTAGCTCTTGTTCACCACTGTAAACTCCTGCTGTTTTGGAGATGGCGCATTTCATGGTGTGAGCCCTGGCACCGACTCGAACGTGTCACAGCTTGAGGGTTGCTCCACATAACAAAGAATTCAGACAGAAAAATTTAGCAGCACATGGAGCAAAGTAAGCAGCCCGTTATCCCCAGAGTCTACCAGAGGCGACGTTTTCTTGTCTTCATTGTAATCGTAGCTGATGTCTCCAGCAGCTCCAAACAGCCCCGGCTCCATCACACCAGCCTGCTGTCTGTTAATGCCCCGTTTCCTTTCTCTGTACCCCCACCAATCCAAACCGGCTGCAGTTTAATAAACTGATTTTAATTCAGTTTTTGCTCCAGAATTTGGGGTTTCCTGCTGCGTCAAAGCTCAGTTTAGATTGTAGTTTTAAACCACGTCCGCTCAGACTCATTTACTATAGGTGCTAAAGATTTTGAAGGGATTTATAGGAGTTAGTGTGAATCTAGTGTGTCTTTCTCACTGTAAAATCATTTGCAAAGCCTAAATTAAATGTGTTTGGTGCAGATGTTGAAAGTTGTCCGGGGGTGTTGCCATCAATGCAGTTTTAAAGGACACGTATCATGCTTTTAAAACCTTTCTTATATGTAAATCATTCACTTGTCGTCTATATAAAGTAGAACTGCAACGCTTTGGTATGAATTTCTCGTTGTTGCTTCACAGACCCCTCTTTTACACCTTTTTTGACGTGCGTCTTAGAGCAACCCGTTTTGGAGCGGTCTCTTTAAATGTGAGCGTTCCGCTCCTCCCCTTTCGGCCATTTTTGTAGTTTGATAGCAGCGATACGATTATCTACTTGCAGAAAAGCAAGCAGGCTCTGATGCCTGGAACGGAAGTGGGGGGGGGGGGGGGGGGGGGGGGGTGTCAGGAATCGTGTTAGTTATTACACCCAACAACCGAACATTTTGACTTGTCTACTTTCAACTTTGGCATGACTGAACTTGGGACTACAAATCCGCCATCTTTTTGGTGGCAGATTCACGAATTCGGTAAGCCGGATGTCCGTGCCCTTGTTTAGCAGTTCCACGGCAACTACTGTGACGTCACAGTTGCAGAAAACGTCACAGGGACTAGAGAAAACTGAACAGCCTGAAAAATGTGACCCAAAAACAATATGAAGATATCTACGCAGCACCGGAACAGAATGCATTTAAATTTCCTGCACTGCTACACACTGAAAGTACACAACAAAATGTATTTAAGGGCTAAAAAAAAGTGGATTTTGCATAACCAGAAATGTTTTGGGTGGTTTTTGGGGCAAAACTTCATGTCCCAGTGAAGCTGACCTTTGAGCTCATGGATATCACTAATATCACTAATTGGTCCTACAACATTTATTGAGTTATGGCCAAAAAATGTGTTTACAGTGGCCAACAAAATCTAATCAGTTCATCCTTGAGGCCAAGGGAAACTGTGTAAAATAACAATGTCAGAGGTATCAAAGGATGAATCCTTACTTTGCTCACGCTCTGTCCCTTTAGAGCTGCCAGCAGGTCAAAGTAAAGTTAATATATCTTTACTTTAATATATCAGCTGAAATATCCTGTATGGAATGGCACCAAATTTTCCACAGACATATGGTTCCCAACATGATGTACCTTAATGACTTACTAAATGTGAGTGAATTTTAGGGAAATAAATGTTCTTAAGCTTGAATTGAATCCCAGGAATTCAGATCCTGAGATTTCCTGGAAATTTTTGTCAAATCTGCTCCTCTTTCCTGGAAAAACACAGATCTGACAATTGTGTGAAATTGTCAGTATGTTGAGGTTTAGTTTTCTTTTTTGTTTTAATCCAGCATATTATATCCCAGAACACAGGTCAGCTCCAACAACAAAGCTCAGCAGCTGTTTCCCCTACAGGAGCATGGGCGTGTCTACATTTCATTAATACTATATGATGATTTAAACCCAAATTCAATCTCCCCCTCTAAGCATATCTTTTCAGCTCTTGCTGATGAGCCTGAGAAGGCTGACTGCAGGCTGGAGGAGCAGCCAGTCCGCCCGGGGTGAGATCTCACCGACTGTGTCGAAGTTACAGCACTGCAACATAACGGAGGCGAAACAGATGCTCTGCCTCGTCTCACCAACTCGCCTTTCTTCTGTAATCCACGGGGGATGCCACACCTTCCATCCTGCCAGTGATTGGTTGAGTCTTTTACTCAGCGCGTACCCACAATGCTTCCAAAGTAGCTCCGAGTCCTGTGGAGCTATGGTGAGCTCTTCAAGATAATAATGAAGTATTTATTCAAGTTAACACCCATCAGCTGTTAAGCTTTGCATTGGATTATTGCAGTTAGCTCAAGAATTTAAACTGGTGTGTGTTTGTGTATGTATGTGTGCGTGTGTGTGTGTGTATCTTTGCGTGTGAATGTCTGAAGCTCGCACAAGGTGTGCCTGTAGCCTCACTTTTATCATCCGATTTCCAGAGTAACAAAACACACAAACAATCAAAACGGTGCACAATCCACATACATCATTTTTTTTAATTTGCAGGCCCAAACTCGTTGCATCAGGCTGATCAATCACTGCTGCAGGAAAAAGAGGGCCGCTGAAAGCAAAGTGCTGTCCCAGTCTGGGCCTGCAAATCTCCAGGGCCAAGAAAACAGTTTTTTTATTAAAACAAGCATGAGAACACGTTTAATCAGACTGTATGAGCTAAAATACAGAAGATTTCAGATATCCAATAACGCATTCATGTTCTCCAGAGGATGAACCTTCTGCATTTTAGAAAGCCGGTAGGTTTGCTTCTAACACCTCCTCCCCTCCTTCTTGTTATTTCCACAAAACTCGTTACAGACGTTCATTGCCTCCAGAGGATTGACATTATGAGTTTTTGTGACCCTTTTACATTTCCTCAACATAAAAATCTGGACAGTCAGGGCATGTTACTGTGAGTTAGACATCTGTACAGGCCTGAAACTGAAACCCTAGGTGACCTATACTGACCCAGACTGGAGGTTGGTAAGAAATCTGCTTTAAATAAAAGGTTTTACACAAGAGAAGAACTTATCTGGTCCTTAGCAGGTCTTAAAATACAACCTCCAATGAGCTGAAAAACATGACATATTACACCATGTCATTATTTATTTAACAAAAAATCTGCCAAAATACTGAAGCAGTAGCCAGGTGCAGCCAATCAGATGCACTTGATTAATTGGTCATCAGTAAGTGTGAGCACGGTCTGGGAAGGGTGAAAACGGCATCATTCTTATTCACAAGTAGAAAATATTCAAGGCAGCTGTTAACTTCCCAGGAGTGGACCCAGCAAATTCAGCCCAAGGTCAAACCATGCAATATCAGAGACAGCAAAAAATCCCAACAGTTGAGCTGTCACGAATGTTAAAGTTCGTGACAGCTCAATTACGAAACGACTGAACGAGTGTGGCTTGTTTGGAAGGGTTGCCGGGAGAAAGTTTCTTCTCTCTAAAAAGAACGTGGCGGCACAGCTAAGATTTGCAAAGCTGCATCTTAACAAGCCTCAAGACTTCTGGAGCGATGTCTATCAGACACCAAGTGGAGATGTTTGGCCATAACACGCAGCACCGTGTTCGGAAAAAACCAACGCAGCTCAAACAGTTCACGCTGCCTGTCGAGGTGGTGGAGGGGTGATGATTTTGGGCTTGTTCTGCAGCCACAGGACCAGAGCATCCTGCAGTCATTGAGTTGCCCACGAACTCCTCTGTGTAGAAGAAGACTTGACAGAAGACTTTGTTTCTACCATGAGTGCAAGCTGTTTTAATTAATGATTATTGACTATTTGGATACATTAAAATCATTACCTCACATGTTTCTGCAGCAAGCATAGCCTTACCCAGACTGTAAAGCAAATAGCCAACAAGAGAAATTATTTCATTATATCACAAGAACCAGCACTGTCACATTTTTGACCCTGTTGCTGCTGAACACCCTGCCTGCTGTGGCCAAAGAAACAGCAAAACTGTCCAAAAATAGTAGGAAGCAATAAATGCTACATCCTCCAGGGCCTCGAGTTAGGCTTCCGCACATGCAGGCCGACCGCAAGTTAGCTTTGAAATGTGAAGGACAGAGGCAATGACAAGCAAGAGGAGAAAACAGATTGGATCATGCACAGCACGTTTTACCTACAGGACATCGGAAATCTCTGGGCTGTGTTTTTTTTTTTTTTTATTTATTATTGAGACAGCGGCGCTCAAATATTGGACTGGGAGAGCTGTGAGACAGTGTTAACTGACCCCCCAGAGTAAATGTTAATGTGTGTGTGTGTGTGTGTGTGTGTGTGTGTGCGTGCGTGCGTGCGTGCGTGTGTGTGTGTGTGTGTGGGCCCAGGAATGCAGCGATGGCTCTCAACACCTTCCCCTCACCATGGAAACTATGTCAATACATGAGTGGGGGATGGAAAGAGAGAAAGAGGGTATACGAGACGAGAGGGTGGCAGAGTGTGTGTGCGTGATTTATTATTAGGTTGAAGATATTTGACCTTACTTCCCCATAAATCTCTCTTGTGCTTTCACTCTCTCTCTCTCTCACACACACACACACACACACACACACACACACACACACACACACACACACACACACACACACACACACACACGCGTGAACTTCACAGCAGTTAGATCCTTTTCAGAGTCACTTTCATCTGTAGCGCTTCACCCGGTTGATGTATAAAACATTCAAATGTGAACGTATTAAGAGCGCAAACACACTCAGGGAGACATGGCAGAAAAATGGAAAAAGAGAATCACATACACAGGGCCAGGGTTATACTTGCATTCCAAACTGTGTTGTCTACCTCTGATATAATCGGTATGGTGCAGCTTTATTATTAGTGTAGAGGGGATCATTGCCATATTTGCTGTCTGCAAAAAATAAATAAATAAATGAAAGAATTTTGTTAGAATTCCTAAAAACAGATGAAATAAGTCACTTTATCAAAGGTGTTTTCAGAGGCTCTTGCGATCTGGGAATTTTGGATTCTCAGCGATTTAAATGAGCCAATCTTGTATCTGTTTGTCTAAAATCAGAATAACACCAAAGTGCCGGAAATTTGCATTCTTGCAAAGGCCACCAGGGGGCGATAGCTGTGCTACGGGAAAACAGTTTTCTGACTTGGCCTATGTAAGCACTGGATTTTATGGTCACAATCACTAATTTTGGGTCATATTAAATAAAAAAAATCTCCATTTTATAAATCTTGGTCATACGGAGTATTTTCATTGGATGACGGCTTGTGATTGACAGGTCACTAGTCAGTCAGCGTATGATTTTCCATGACCACGATCATGGTAACTTTGTCCATCTTTTATTCTGTCTATGGTTTAAAATAGTGTATCTTAGCCTAAGCACAAGGACTTGAGGCAGTGGGAAACAGTTTTTTTGAAGGGCCCCTTTAAAGGTGAAATATATAGAATACTTTACTCTAGATGGGGGTTGCTGTCTTGTGGCCACTGTGGATCCTAAGTGCCTTTTACCCTGACTTTCTTTAATTTGGGCATTGGTGAACCAGTGTTTGTATCTACTATTGTCAGACACGGCCATACAGTTTAGGAATCATCCAATGTGGATCATGCGGGTGGAGAAATTCCACTATTTAAAAGGCTCACTGCAGAGACTACAGACATCAGTATGGTGCCGGGGGCTGGGAAAGTAATATATCACAAGGGCTTATGAACTATTAATATCATGCTAACTAGCCAGCACCCACTGCCATCTTTTAGTTATTCATTGTCTATTGATAATTTTAACTTTTGAAAGCTTTACATTTTCATGCCTTGAAATCTAACAAGGCAAGGGAGCAGAATCCAAAAACGACTGTAGCCTTTTATCATCATTTCTTCATCTATTATTGCTCAAATTTAGCACTATTTTACACATGACCACCAAACATTACCACAGTTTTCTCCCTAACCGTAACCAAATAATTCAGCAGTGTTGCCCCAAGCTTGTGCCTTTGACACAGGACAGTGCTGTTCACGTCTCTCCGTCTTGCCCTAACCTTGAGCGAGTTGTTTAATCTGCAGGGCATTTACAGAGGTGTTGATAGGCTGCTGACTGGACTGTCACATACAGGAAAAATCTCAAACGGGCCATTTGGGAAGGTGGCACGTAATTTGTTTTTGTCTTTTATCTGGGGTTGGGCTTTGAACACGCTTTGAAGAAATCAAATGTATTTCCCAGCGTATCCGATGCCAGTAAATATCTGTTATTCTAAAACATCAGGCTTCTGAACTCCATCTGGCTGGAGCTCTCAGAGCTGCGGCACTCTCACCCTGCAGGAGTACCACTCTGCAGGCAGCCTGATCCTCTAGCATGACTTGTCCTTGTATGGTTGTGTGTCTTCAGCGTGGCACGGCTCCAGCTCGTCACCGGGCACACATCCTCATAATGCATACACATCCAAGTATACACAAATAAATGGTACCACAAGTATGACTCCACATTGTCTCTCCTTCTCTCTCTCTGTGTCTGTGGCACGAGGCCAGCTAATATCTCGCTGAAAGACCAGGCTGCACCAACTGCTCTGATGCTGCAAATACTGTTTACCTCAGTGCCCAGATGGTAAATAAAACTCGGGGTTTGATGATGGCTTTGAGGGAAAGGTAGGAAACCATCTTAGGCAGCCAAAAACCAAGAGCCACTAAGAGGGCCTTGTAAAAATATCAATTAGATGTGCTAAATATGTCCTCTATATTCCCCATCTACAGTGAGCTGCATGTCAGTGACAGGTAAATCACAAAATATTAATGAGTATGTTAATGTGTGAGCCGTAGCTAAGTTAAGCTGGTCCACCACATGTGCTGCCTCCTATTATAACAGATTTTGAGGCTTTCTAGCATTTCCTTCACTCTCCTTTTAACTGAATTGCAGATGAAGCTAATAGATTTATTTGTCCACAGAGGTTGGTGACTTACAGATAATGTCCTGCCAAGGTTTAGACTTCGGAAAAACAAAATGTGAAAACATCTTGTGGATAATCAGCAACTAAAACTGTGTAATAATCCAGAGATTCTCATACCTATGTTTAAAAATCATACCATGTAGATGATAGGTACATGCATTGGGGTGAAAACTGCCATTTTTCCCTCATAAAGTAGCATTAAATAGAAATTTTCTGGCAATGTACAAGTAAGAATATTCTGATCAACCACTACATTAAAAGCAGACAGTTGACAGGTGAAGTGAATAAGATTGATTGCCTCATTATAATGGCACCTGTCAAGGGGTGGGATATATTAGGAAGCAAATGAGAGGCAGTTCTTGATTGATGTGCTGGAAGCATGAAAAATGAGCGAGGGTAAGTAAGTAACGAGGGCTAAGTTGTAAAGGTTGCTTCAAGTATCTCCAAGATGACAGGGCTTGAAAGTGGTCCATAGATTTACAGCTGCATTTGCAGTGGGAAGCAAGGCCGATGCATTTGGTCCAAACTGCTCAAACATAATGCTCGCTGCTATGGAACACGCATACGTATGTGCGTAGCTGCAAACTGATCGGTGTTCCCATGTTGACAGTGTCCACTGGCAGTGAGACAGTGGAAGAAGGTAGCCTGCTCTGATGACTCACTTTCTTTTACATCAGGTGGACAGCAAGGTGCATGTGCATCATTTACCCGGGGATGAGTTGGCAGCAGGTTCCCACCAAGGAAAGCCTCCAGAGGCAGTGTGTTATTTTGAACAATGGTCTTAATTATAGCAGAGAACATTTCAGAGCAAAGATGAAAAAGGCAAAAAAAAAAAAACTAAGTTGTGTTTACTTGGCCTGCAAAGGCCAAATGAGCTGGAAAAAAAAGTCTGATCCAACACAGAACTTCCAGGCCTTCTGATCAGGATCTGCTGTCGTGGTGCTGATACCGCAGCCACCCAGACCTTCACAGGTCTGCAGGTTATGCCTCAATGCTAATTATAATCAGTTGGCTTTAGCCTTGAATAAACTTGTTATCTAGGTGTGGATCTGCCTTCTCTCTTTGGGGCCCCATTAGACTCATTGCATTGGTTGTGTTGCGTGCAAACAGCTCTGTACAATTCATCAGTATTTTCTGCAGTATTCTCCTGAAAGACAGGCGTCGTCACTCAGACAAAACCTCCACAACAGCGCTACTCTAGCAGACGACATGCAAAACAGAAGCAAAGTTTTCCACACAAAGTCTCATTTTTTTTAAACTGATGTAACATCTCTCTGTGTATAACCTGTGACTCTCAGCTTTCTGCACTGGTATCACTGAAATGGAGGAAAAACCAACACAGTCGGACGCTCATGTCAACCCGGCCCTGGCGGCAGCAGCACCCATGCGAGGCTGCAAAACTCGAGAGGTGCATTAGTGAGCAACGGGCAAGTGTTGGAAAGCCTCAACAACTGTCTTGTGAACCCTCTGTGTTCATAGTTCGATTGGAAACGTTGTAAACCGATAACTTTGTTTCTTTGGTTTGGTATTTAACTTCAACCATCGATGCACCCAGAAGACTTAAGCTGAAGGAAGGTCCCATGTCTGCTTTAAACCTTAAACACCATCCCCAGTCTTCCCAGAAATGGACTCGAGAATCAACAATTACATCTTCTAAAATAGGCACAAAATGGTGAATACAGAGTACTGTGGGCACACATACACACTGATGATGGTGCACAATGTGTATTGACATCATAGCTGTAATTCCATGGCTGCAGGGATCTAAGCTAATGCTCCATGAAGAAGGCATTAAGGCAGAAGTGATGAGGGGAGTCAGACTGACTTCGACATGACTGTTTGAAGTTGTTTGAAGCCGTCGAGACCCTGCGACTGCTGTTTTCTGCAGACTCTGGTTGCTTCTGATAAACTCACGATACGTGCGGTAACCGCGTGACATTCATGTTCCAGAACATGGATATGAAAAAGAAAATGTAATCTCAGGTTATAAAGTTAATTTACAGGAATTAATGGAAAAATATGTGCACTGTTTAAAAATAGCTACACGTGCATTACACTTATGACGAGAATTTGATCATGAGGACGTAACCCTCGGGCTGATTCGAGTTAGATTGTCACATCCTATCATCGTATCCATCACTCCTGTTTTTAAGATCAACAAAGCAGAAAATGAAAGCGGTATAAAGCAAATTAAATGAGGAAGCTCAGAGGCAAACTGCATGCGTATCAGCTTACTGAGTAGTAAACTTCCTCATAAAAGTCAACCCTGTAATCCCCCCTCTCAGACGTAGCTACTTTAAAAGGCTCACAACCCATCGAACAACACGTCCTGGCTGGGATTTACACAGAAGGAAGGATTTTTTTATTTTGTTTTCAATGGGAAATTCTCTGCTTTATTGGCTTCTGTTCATGAGTGCAGAGAGGCTGAACTGCTGCACTCAGTTCAGCATGTGGACTTGACCAAAGCACATCATTGGCTGTTTTGGAGCTTTGCCCACTGAGTCTTTTTTTGAAAATTTGATTGGCTTGTTGTTGGTCAATCCAGTGATGGAAAAATATCAATATCAAATAGTCAAAATTCCTGCACTGCTCAAAGAAAGGACAAACAAATGGCTGTAGCACTTAATGAAAAATTTAATGGATCAGGTTAGATCATTTTGAGCATTAGTTCATGCATAGTGTCATGGAAAAATGGGAAATGGGTGCAACATTTTATTGAAGCATGTGCAAATGTAAATACAGTCTACAAGGCAAAAAATTCTAATTCTACCAAGCTAGAAAATCAATATTTGGTGTGACCACCTTTATTCTTCAGCACAGCCTGAACTCTCTGAGGCAGCTTTCTTCTCATTTCTTTAAGTAGTCTTCAGGAATAGTTCTCCAGGCTTCTTGAAGGACATTCAAAGCTCTTCTTTGGATGTTGGCTGCTTTTTGTTCTGTGCTGTCAGCATGATCTCACACTGCTTCAGTAATGTTGAGGTCTGGGCTCTGGGGAAGGCAATCCACGACTGATGGTGTTCCATTGTGTGTTTTCCTATCCAGGTATGCTTTTACTGCACTGGCTGTGTGTTTGAGATCATTGTCGTGCTGAAAAATGAAGCTGTTGCCAGTCAGATGCTTTCCAGATGGTGTTTCATGGTGGATCAAAATGTGATGGTACTTTTCTGTGTTCATAATTCCATCAATTTTAACAAGATCTCCAACACCACTGACTGAAATGCAGCCCAAACCATGACAGAGCCTCCACCGTGTTTTACAGATGACTGTAGACACTCACCTCTCTCCTGACCGGCGCCATCTTGAAATGGCGCCGGTGAGGTCAGCAGCCGTCGTACCTGCTCCTACGCTTTGTTTGTATATATTAGGTTTAGCTCTAATTTTGGACTTTATAATTCCGCCTGCTCTGTGTCATATCACGTATGACAGACAGACTCTTTTTAATATCAGAATACAGCACTCTGGCTGTATTCTGACACCTTTTTCTCCCGACCCGACTTGGCCTCAGGAGATACTGCGTTTCCAGTGGGCCAGCTCAAACAAAGGACCCAGGTCACGGACAAGGCCCCGAGGGAAAAGAGCCGGCGTAAGAGAGAGGCTGAGGCGCAGAGCGCACCAAACGCCACTGCCGAGCATCCTGTTGGCTAATGTCCAGTCACTGGATAACAAGCTGGATGAACTCAGGGCCAGGATACAGTTTCAGAGGGACATAAGGGACTGCAACATCATCTGTCTCACGGAGACATGGCTGACTCCCCTCATACCGGACCACGCCGTACAGCCGTCGGAGTTCTTCAGTGTTCATCGCACGGACAGAACGAGTGAGTCTGGAAAATCAAGAGGAGGAGGTGTGTGCCTAATGATTAATAACAACTGGTGTGACAGTAGGAATGTTGTCCCTCTGAAACAATCATGTTCACCTAACCTGGAGCTCCTAACCCTGAAATGCCGTCCCCACTACCTGCCCCGCGAGTTCACTTCGGTCATCTTCAGCGCCGTCTATATTCCACCTCAGGCGGACACAAACACTGCACTATCCGAGCTACATGAGGCGATTTCCACCTATCAGGCTAACCAGCGTGATGCGGCTCTCATCGTAGCCGGGGACTTTAACAGTGCAAACTTGAAAAAGCTGATACCGGAATTGATTCAACACATCGACTGCCCCACCAGAGGAGAGAGGACCCTAGACCACTGCTATTCTCCATTCAAAGAGGGCTACAAAGCAAAGCCTCTTCCGCCTTTTGGGAAGTCTGACCACACCTCTGTCCTTCTCATGCCGAAATACAAACAACGGCTCAGGCAGGAACCCCCTGCTGTGAGAGAAGTGACACGGTGGTCTGATCAAACAGAGGCCGCTCTGCAGGGTGCGTTGGATTCAACCGACTGGGACATGTTTCGCAGCAGCGCGGGCGGAGACATCGAGGAGTTTACGGAAACTGTTGTGGGATTTATTGGGAAAGTTGTTGAAGACACTTCACTTAGGAGGACCATCAGGACTTTTCCCAACCAGAAGCCGTGGGTGGATAAATCTGTCCGCGACGCCCTGAGGTCCCGCACCGTTGCCTACAACTCCGGCCTCGCCTCTGGGAACATGGAGGACTACAAGGTTGCATCATACAACGTCCGCAGAGCGGTGAAAGAGGCCAAACATCGCTACGGCCGCAGACTGGAACAGCAACTACAACAGTCTGACTCCAGGGGACTGTGGCAGGGACTACGCACCATCACGGACTACAAAGCACCACACACACACCCGGTGAGTGCCGACGCTTCTCTGGCTGATGAACTCAACATCTTCTTTGCGCGCTTTGAGTCGGGAAGCCGACAGCCCGCTGCGCTCCCGGCCGGAGGGGCGGAGACACTCACTGTGATGGAGCGCGACGTGAGGAGGGCGTTTAGACGTGTAAACACCAGGAAAGCGGCTGGACCAGACGGTATTAGTGGACGTGTACTTAAGACCTGATGAAGTGTTTTGAGAGACTCATCAAGACATTCATCACCTCCTCACTGCCCACCACCCTCGACCCACTACAGTTCGCATACCGGCCAGACAGATCCACAGATGACGCCATATCCTTCCTCCTCCACAAGACCCTTTCACACATAGACACCGGTAAGGGGAACTATGTGAGAGTGCTGTTTGTAGATTACAGCTCAGCATTCAACACCATAGTTCCCTCCAGGCTGGTCTCTAAGCTGCTGGACCTGGGCCTGGGCCCATCCCTGTGCAGGTGGGTTCACAGCTTCCTGACCAGCAGACCACAGGTGGTACGAGTGGGTCACCTCACCTCATCCTCCCTCACCCTCAACACCGGATCCCCCCAAGGCTGTGTGCTCAGCTCTCTGCTGTACTCACTGTACACCCATGACTGCGAGGCCACGTTAGACGACACTGCTGTTGCGGGACTGATCTCCCACAATGAGGAGACAGCCTACAGGAGAGAGGTCTCCCGCCTGGAGAACTGGTGCCAGGAGAACCACCTCCTGCTCAACGTCAGCAAAACGAAGGAACTGATCGTGGACTTCAGCAGGAAGCAGCAGAGGGACTACCATCCACTTGTCATCAGTGGTGCTGAGGTGGAAAGAGTGGACACTTTCAAATACCTGGGAGTGACCATCTCACAGGACCTGTCCTGGACTCATCACATTAACATCACTGTGAAGAAGGCCAGACAGCGTCTCTACCTCCTCAGGCGGCTGAGAGACTTCAAGCTCCCACTCAAGGTGCTCAGGAACTTTTACACCTGCACCATCGAGAGCATCATGCGTGGGAGCATCACCACCTGGATGGGAAACTGCACCAAGCAGGACTTCATGGCCCTAAAAAGGGTGGTTCGTTCAGCTGAACGGACCATCAGAACCACCCTCCCCAACCTGCAGGACATTTACACCAAGCAGTGCAGGCTGAGGGCCATGAAGATCCTAAAACAGCCCAGCCACCCCGGACACTCTCTCTTCTCCCTGCTCCCATCAGGCCGGCGTTACCGCTGCCTGAGGACTAAGACTGAAAGGTTGAAGAAGAGTTTTTACCCACAAGCCATCCGTCTGCTCAACTCTGAGCCCTAACTGGACCATTATTGCACAATGTAAATATTATAATTTATAAAAGTGTGTATAGTGTATAGTATATAGAGTATAGTGTATAGTGTGAATTACTTTTTTTTTAATTTTTATTATTCTTATTTATATGTGTGTGTATATATGGTTGCAGGTACAAAATACATTTCACTGTGCATTGTACTGTGTATAACTGTGCATGTGACAAATAAACACTATCTTATCTTATCTTATCTTACCTCCTCCATACGTATTGATGACGATTTGAACAAAAAGATTTGGATTCATCTCTCCATCAGACCTGTTGCCACTGATTTCAATTCAGTTTTTCTGTATTGTGGCATACCTCAGCCTTTTCTCCCTGTTTCCCATCCTTAAGAATGAGTTCTTGACAGCCACCCTTCCAATGAGACCATTTCTGATCAGGCTTCAATGAACAGTAATTGGATCAACTTAAGGTCCAAATGCGTCTCTCAGGTCCTATATCAGGTCTTAGCTGGATCCAGAGAAGACACTGAAACACTGTGAAAGGTCCTCAGAAAACCTGGAGAACTATTGCTTGAGACACTTAAAAAAGCAAACCAAACAAATAAACTAGAAAATCTGGCTTATCTGAAGCAAAATGTAAAGAAATGAGGGGTGGCTCAATACTTTTGCACAGTTCTGCATAATGAAATTTACAAACCAAATTTTCTTGGATTGTAAATTCCTTCTTTTGGTCTCGTTGGTGAACTGAACCATTAAGTAACCATGATATATCGAGACATAAAAGCTGCGACTGTCAGTGTAAAGTTCAATGAGGGCTGAGCGATTGATGTAAGACAATGACGTCTGCTGTTCTGCGGATTAACACCCTGTAAAATGTGATCCGTAGCAGTCTGCAACCCCGATCTGCTGCTTCTCCTGCCACGCTGAGGCAGCGGAGCGAGGATGTGGGTCAAGTCATCTTCAAAATGCGATGTGGTGCTTGTGTGTAAAGTTAGTCGACGTGTCATCAACGAGTTCTTTTCACGGTCACACAAACCCTGAGAGTGAAGGAGAAGAAAACATGCCACACTTCACAGTCACCAACCTTTAAATTTTGCATATCATTACAGAAAGTACACACACACACACACATATTCACACACTCGCTGTTCAACCGTGGAGGAAAACGTATCATCTAAGTCATTTTATTGTCATAACTAGTTAAACTGAGTTCCTGGTGTTTATTGCAAAATTTATTTCAGTTAGTTTTCACTTCATTTTTGTGAAGATGGTGTGATATTTAGGCCGCTGCACAGTGGAAACATAGAGCTCTTTTTCTAAAAGATAAACTGAATATTTTTACATGTACTGC